>NC_139563.1:51287172-51887172 GCF_965112155.1 Podarcis liolepis
AAAATATTTTCCGCCGCTTAAGTTGTTGAGGGCTGATTTCTTGTCCTGTGATAAAAAGTCTTCTGTTTCCATCGACAACGCTTTCAGGGGAGCATTTGCAAGCTTCTGGCATCATTTTTGAGTTAATTGCCAAAAGTCATATTTTTGCTGAAATTCTGACCCCGGGGCTTAGGGATTTTTTCAAAAAAATATTTTCCGCCGCTTAAGTTGTTGAGGGCTGAATTCTTGTCCTGTGATAAAAAGCCTTCTGTTTCCATCGACAACGCTTTCAGGGGAGCATTTGCAAGCTTCTGGCATCATTTTTGAGTTAATTGCCAAAAGTCAGATTTTTGCTGAAATTCTGACCCCGGGGCTTAGGGATTTTTTCAAAAAAATATTTTCCGCCGCTTAAGTTGTTGAGGGCTGATTTCTTGTCCTGCCATAAAAAGCCTTCTGTTTCCATCGACAACGCTTTCAGGGAAGCAATTGCAAGCTTATGGCATCGTTTTTGAGTGAATTGCCAAAAGTCAGATTTTTGCTGAAATTGTGACCCCGGGGCTTAGGGATTTTTTCAAAAAAATATTTTCCGCCGGTTAAGTTGTTGAGGGCTGAATTCTTGTCCTGTGATAAAAAGCCTTCTGTTTCGAATGCCAAACCTTTCAGGGTTTTTTTCAGGGTCTTGCATTTCCAAGCTTCTGGCATCATTTGTGAGTGAATTGCCAAAAGTCAGATTTTTGCTGAAATTTTGACCCCGGGGCTTAGGGATTTTTTCAAAAAATATTTTCCGCCGGTTAAATTGTTGAAGGCTGATTTCTTGTCCTGTCATAAAACGCCTTCTGTGTCCATCGACAACGCTTTCAGGGGAGCATTTGCAAGCTTCTGGCACCATTTTTGAGTGAATCGCCAAAAGTCAGATTTTTACTGAAATTGTGACCCCGGGGCTTAGGGATTTTTTCAAAAAAATATTTTCCGCCAGTTAAGTTGTTGAAGGCTGATTTCTTGTCCTGTGATAAAAAGCCTTCTGTTCCGACTGCCAAACCTTTCAGGGGAGCATTTGCAAGCTTCTGGCATCATTTTTGAGTGAATTGACAAAGTCAGATTTTTGCTGAAATTGTGACCCCGGGGCTTAGGGATTTTTTCAAAAAATATTTTCCGCCGGTTAAATTGTTGAAGGCTGATTTCTTGTCCTGTCATAAAAAGCCTTCTGTGTCCATCGACAACGCTTTCAGGTTTGCACCATTTTTGAGTGAATTGCCAAAAGTCATATTTTTGCTTAAATTCTGACCCCGGGGCTTAGGGATTTTTTCAAAAAAATATTTTCCGCCAGTTAAGTTGTTGAGGGCTGATTTCTTGTCCTGTGATAAAAAGCCTTCTGTTTTGACTGCCAAACCTTTCAGGGGAGCATTAGCAAGCTTCTGGCATCATTTTTGAGTGAATTGCCAAAAGTCAGATTTTTGCTGAAATTGTGACCCCGGGGCTTAGGCATTTTTTCAAAAAATATTTTCCGCCGGTTAAATTGTTGAAGGCTGATTTCTTGTCCTGTGATAAAAAGCCTTCTGTGTCCATCGACAACGCTTTCAGGGGAGCATTTGCAACCGGTTGGCACCATTTTTGAGTGAATTGCCAAAAGTCAGATTTTTGCTGAAATTGTGACCCCGGGGCTTAGGGATTTTTTCAAAAAAATATTTTCCGCCGGTTAAGTTTTTGAGGGCTGATTTCTTGTCCTGTGATAAAAAGCCTTCTGTTTCCATCGCCAAAGCTTTCAGGGGAGCATTTGCAACCGGTTGGCACCATTTTTGAGTGAATTGCCAAAAGTCAGATTTTTGCTGAAATTGTGACCCCGGGGCTTAGGGATTTTTTTCAAAAAATATTTTCCGCCGGTTAAATTGTTGAAGGCTGATTTCTTGTCCTGTCATAAAAAGCCTTCTGTGTCCATCGACAACGCTTTCAGGGGAGCATTTGCAAGCTTCTGACATCATTTTTGAGTGAATTGCCAAAAGTCAGATTTTTGCTGAAATTGTGACCCCGGGGCTTAGGGATTTTTTCAAAAAATATTTTCCACCGGTTAAATTGTTGAAGGCTGATTTCTTGTCCTGTGATAAAAAGCCTTCTGTTTCCAACGACAACGCTTTCAGGGGAGCATTTGCAAGCTTCTGACATCATTTTTGAGTGAATTGCCAAAAGTCAGATTTTTGCTGAAATTCTGACCCCGGGGCTTAGGGATTTTTTCAAAAAAATATTTTCCGCCGCTTAAGTTGTTGAGGGCTGATTTCTTGTCCTGTGATAAAAAGCCTTCTGTTTCCATCGACAACGCTTTCAGGGGAGCATTTGCAAGCTTCTGGCATCATTTTTGAGAGAATTGCCAAAAGTCAGATTTTTGCTGAAATTGTGACCCCGGGGCTTAGGGATTTTTTCAAAAAAATATTTTCCGCCGGTTAAGTTGTTGAGGGCTGAATTCTTGTCCTGTGATAAAAAGCCTTCTGTTTCGAATGCCAAACCTTTCAGGGTTTTTTTCAGGGTCTTGCATTTCCAAGCTTCTGGCCTCATTTTTGAGTGAATTGCCAAAAGTCAGATTTTTGCTGAAATTGTGACCCCGGGGCTTAGGGATTTTTTCAAAAAATATTTTCCGCCGGTTAAATTGTTGAAGGCTGATTTCTTGTCCTGTCATAAAACGCCTTCTGTTTCCATCGACAACGCTTTCAGGGGAGCATTTGCAAGCTTCTGGCACCATTTTTGAGTGAATCGCCAAAAGTCAGATTTTTACTGAAATTGTGACCCCGGGGCTTAGGGATTTTTTCAAAAAAATATTTTCCGCCAGTTAAGTTGTTGAAGGCTGATTTCTTGTCCTGTGATAAAAAGCCTTCTGTTCCGACTGCCAAACCTTTCAGGGGAGCATTTGCAAGCTTCTGGCATCATTTTTGAGTGAATTGCCAAAAGTCAGATTTTTACTGAAATTGTGACCCCGGGGCTTAGGGATTTTTTCAAAAAAATATTTTCCGCCGCTTAAGTTGTTGAGGGCTGATTTCTTGTCCTGTGATAAAAAGTCTTCTGTTTCCATCGACAACGCTTTCAGGGGAGCATTTGCAACCTTCTGGCATCATTTTTGAGAGAATTGCCAAAAGTCAGATTTTTGCTGAAATTGTGACCCCGGGGCTTAGGGATTTTTTCAAAAAAATATTTTCCGCCGGTTAAGTTCTTGAGGGCTGAATTCTTGTCCTGTGATAAAAAGCCTTCTGTTTTGACTGCCAAACCTTTCAGGGTTTTTTTCAGGGTCTTGCATTTGCAAGCTTCTGGCATCATTTTTGAGTGAATTGCCAAAAGTCAGATTTTTGCTGAAAGTCTGACCCCCGGTCTTAGGGATTTTTTCAAAAAAATATTTTCCGCCGGTTAAGTTGTTGAGGGCTGATTTCTTGTCCTCTGATAAAAAGCCTTCTGTTTTGACTGCCAAACCTTTCAGGGGAGCATTTGCAAGCTTCTGGCATCATTTTTGAGTGAATTGCCAAAAGTCAGATTTTTGCTTAAATTCTGACCCCGGGGCTTAGGGATTTTTTCAAAAATTATTTTCCGCCGGTTATATTGTTGAAGGCTGATTTCTTGTCCTGTGATAAAAAGCCTTCTGTTCCGACTGCCAAACCTTTCAGGGGAGCATTTGCAAGCTTCTGGCATCATTTTTGAGTGAATTGCCAAAAGTCAGATTTTTGCTGAAATTGTGACCCCGGGGCTTAGGGATTTTTTCAAAAAAATATTTTCCGCCGCTTAAGTTGTTGAGGGCTGATTTCTTGTCCTGTGATAAAAAGCCTTCTGTTTCCATCGACAACGCTTTCAGGGAAGCAATTGCAAGCTTATGGCATCGTTTTTGAGTGAATTGCCAAAAGTCAGATTTTTGCTGAAATTCTGACCCCGGGGCTTAGGGATTTTTTCAAAAAAATATTTTCCGCCGCTTAAGTTGTTGAGGGCTGATTTCTTGTCCTGTGATAAAAAGCCTTCTGTTTCCATCGACAACGCTTTCAGGGGAGCATTTGCAAGCTTCTGGCATCATTTTTGAGAGAATTGCCAAAAGTCAGATTTTTGCTGAAATTGTGACCCCGGGGCTTAGGGATTTTTTCAAAAAAATATTTTCCGCCGGTTAAGTTGTTGAGGGCTGAATTCTTGTCCTGTGATAAAAAGCCTTCTGTTTCGAATGCCAAACCTTTCAGGGTTTTTTTCAGGGTCTTGCATTTTCAAGCTTCTGACATCATTTTTGAGTGAATTGCCAAAAGTCAGATTTTTGCTGAAATTGTGACCCCGGGGCTTAGGGATTTTTTCAAAAAATATTTTCCGCCGGTTAAATTGTTGAAGGCTGATTTCTTGTCCTGTCATAAAACGCCTTCTGTTTCCATCGACAACGCTTTCAGGGGAGCATTTGCAACCGGTTGGCACCATTTTTGAGTGAATCACCAAAAGTCAGATTTTTACTGAAATTGTGACCCCGGGGCTTAGGGATTTTTTCAAAAAAATATTTTCCGCCAGTTAAGTTGTTGAAGGCTGATTTCTTGTCCTGTGATAAAAAGCCTTCTGTTCCGACTGCCAAACCTTTCAGGGGAGCATTTGCAAGCTTCTGGCATCATTTTTGAGTGAATTGCCAAAAGTCAGATTTTTACTGAAATTGTGACCCCGGGGCTTAGGGATTTTTTCAAAAAAATATTTTCCGCCGCTTAAGTTGTTGAGGGCTGATTTCTTGTCCTGTGATAAAAAGCCTTCTGTTTCCATCGACAACGCTTTCAGGGGAGCATTTGCAACCTTCTGGCATAATTTTTGAGAGAATTGCCAAAAGTCAGATTTTTGCTGAAATTGTGGCCCCGGGGCTTAGGGATTTTTTCAAAAAAATATTTTTTGCCGCTTAAGTTGTTGAGGGCTGATTTCTTGTCCTGTGATAAAAAGCCTTCTGTTTCCATCGACAATGCTTTCAGGGGAGCATTTGCAAGCTTCTGGCATCATTTTTGAGAGAATTGCCAAAAGTCATATTTTTGCTGAAATTGTGGCCCCGGGGCTTAGGGATTTTTTCAAAAAAATATTTTCCGCCGGTTAAGTTGTTCAGGGCTGAATTCTTGTCCTGTGATAAAAAGCCTTCTGTTTTGACTGCCAAACCTTTCAGGGTTTTTTTCAGGGTCTTGCATTTGCAAGCTTCTGGCATCATTTTTGAGTGAATTGCCAAAAGTCAGATTTTTGCTTAAATTCTGACCCCGGGGCTTAGGGATTTTTTCAAAAATTATTTTCCGCCGGTTATATTGTTGAAGGCTGATTTCTTGTCCTGTGATAAAAAGCCTTCTGTTCCGACTGCCAAACCTTTCAGGGGAGCATTTGCAAGCTTCTGGCATCATTTTTGAGTGAATTGCCAAAAGTCAGATTTTTACTGAAATTGTGACCCCGGGGCTTAGGGATTTTTTCAAAAAAATATTTTCCGCCGCTTAAGTTGTTGAGGGCTGATTTCTTGTCCTGTGATAAAAAGTCTTCTGTTTCCATCGACAACGCTTTCAGGGAAGCAATTGCAAGCTTATGGCATCATTTTTGAGAGAATTGCCAAAAGTCAGATTTTTGCTGAAATTGTGGACCCGGGGCTTAGGGATTTTTTCAAAAAAATATTTTCCGCCGGTTAAGTTGTTGAGGGCTGAATTCTTGTCCTGTGATAAAAAGCCTTCTGTTTTGACTGCCAAACCTTTCAGGGTTTTTTTCAGGGTCTTGCATTTGCAAGCTTCTTGCATCATTTTTGAGTGAATTGCCAAAAGTCAGATTTTTGCTGAAAGTCTGACCCCCGGTCTTAGGGATTTTTTCAAAAAAATATTTTCCGCCGGTTAAGTTGTTGAGGGCTGATTTCTTGTCCTCTGATAAAAAGCCTTCTGTTTTGACTGCCAAACCTTTCAGGGGAGTATTTGCAAGCTTCTGGCATCATTTTTGAGTGAATTGCCAAAAGTCAGATTTTTGCTTAAATTCTGACCCCGGGGCTTAGGGATTTTTTCAAAAATTATTTTCCGCCGGTTATATTGTTGAAGGCTGATTTCTTGTCCTTTGATAAAAAGCCTTCTGTTTCCATCGACAACGCTTTCAGGGGAGCATTTGCAACCGGTTGGCACCATTTTTGAGTGAATTGCCAAAAGTCAGATTCTTGCTGAAATTGTGACCCCGGGGCTTAGGGATTTTTTCAAAAAAATATTTTCCGCCGGTTAAGTTTTTGAGGGCTGATTTCTTGTCCTGTGATAAAAAGCCTTCTATTTCGACTGCCAAACCTTTCAGGGAAGCATTTGCAAGCTTCTGGCATCATTTTTGAGTGAATTGCCAAAAGTCAGATTTTTGCTGAAATTCTGACCCCGGGGCTTAGGGATTTTTTCAAAAAAATATTTTCCGCCAGGTAAGTTGTTGAAGGCTGATTTCTTGTCCTGTGATAAAAAGCCTTCTGTTCCAACTGCCAAACCTTTCAGGGGAGCATTTGCAAGCTTCTGGCATCATTTTTGAGTGAATTGCCAAAAGTCATATTTTTGCTGAAATTGTGACCCCGGGGCTTAGGGACTTTTTCAAAAAAATATTTTCCGCCAGTTAAGTTGTTGAGGGCTGATTTCTTGTCCTCTGATAAAAAGCCTTCTGTTTTGACTGCCAAACCTTTCAGGGGAGCATTTGCAAGCTTCTGGCATCATTTTTGAGTGAATTGCCAAAAGTCAGATTTTTGCTGAAATTGTGACCCCGGGGCTTAGGGATTTTTTCAAAAAATATTTTCCGCCGGTTAAATTGTTGAAGGCTGATTTCTTGTCCTGTCATAAAAAGCCTTCTGTGTCCATCGACAACGCTTTCAGGGGAGCATTTGCAAGCTTCTGGCATCATTTTTGAGTGAATTGCCAAAAGTCAGATTTTTGCTGAAATTGTGACCCCGGGGCTTAGGGATTTTTTCAAAAAATATTTTCCACCGGTTAAATTGTTGAAGGCTGATTTCTTGTCCTGTGATAAAAAGCCTTCGGTTTCCAACGACAACGCTTTCAGGGGAGCATTTGCAACCGGTTGGCACCATTTTTGAGTGAATTGCCAAAAGTCAGATTTTTGCTGAAATTGTGACCCCGGGGCTTAGGGATTTTTTCAAAAAAATATTTTCCGCCGGTTAAGTTTTTGAGGGCTGATTTCTTGTCCTGTGATAAAAAGCCTTCTATTTCGACTGCCAAACCTTTCAGGGGAGCATTTGCAAGCTTCTGGCATCATTTTTGAGTGAATTGCCAAAAGTCAGATTTTTGCTGAAATTCTTAGGGATTTTTTCAAAAAAATATTTTCCGCCAGGTAAGTTGTTGAAGGCTGATTTCTTGTCCTGTGATAAAAAGCCTTCTGTTCCAACTGCCAAACCTTTCAGGGGAGCATTTGCAAGCTTCTGGCATCATTTTTGAGTGAATTGCCAAAAGTCATATTTTTGCTGAAATTGTGACCCCGGGGCTTAGGGACTTTTTCAAAAAAATATTTTCCGCCAGTTAAGTTGTTGAGGGCTGATTTCTTGTCCTCTGATAAAAAGCCTTCTGTTTTGACTGCCAAACCTTTCAGGGGAGCATTTGCAAGCTTCTGGCATCATTTTTGAGTGAATTGCCAAAAGTCAGATTTTTGCTGAAATTCTGACCCCGGGGCTTAGGGATTTTTTCAAAAAATATTTTCCGCCGGTTAAGTTGTTGAGGGCTGATTTCTTGTCCTGTGATAAAAAGCCTTCTGTTTCCATCGACAACGCTTTCAGGGGAGCATTTGCAAGCTTCTGGCATCATTTTTGAGAGAATTGCCAAAAGTCAGATTTTTGCTGAAATTGTGACCCCGGGGCTTAGGGATTTTTTCAAAAAAATATTTTCCGCCGGTTAAGTTGTTGAGGGCTGAATTCTTGTCCTGTGATAAAAAGCCTTCTGTTTCGAATGCCAAACCTTTCAGGGTTTTTTTCAGGGTCTTGCATTTCCAAGCTTCTGGCATCATTTTTGAGTGAATTGCCAAAAGTCAGATTTTTGCTGAAATTGTGACCCCGGGGCTTAGGGATTTTTTCAAAAAATATTTTCCGCCGGTTAAATTGTTGAAGGCTGATTTCTTGTCCTGTGATAAAAAGCCTTCTGTTTCGAATGCCAAACCTTTCAGGATTTTTTTTCAGGGTCTTGCATTTCCAAGCTTCTGGCATCATTTTTGAGTGAATCGCCAAAAGTCAGATTTTTACTGAAATTGTGACCCCGGGGCTTAGGGATTTTTTCAAAAAAATATTTTCCGCCAGTTAAGTTGTTGAAGGCTGATTTCTTGTCCTGTGATAAAAAGCCTTCTGTTTTGACTGCCAAACCTTTCAGGGGAGCATTTGCAAGCTTCTGGCATCATTTTTGAGTGAATTGCCAAAAGTCAGATTTTTGCTGAAATTCTGACCCCGGGGCTTAGGGATTTTTTCAAAAAAATATTTTCCGCCAGGTAAGTTGTTGAAGGCTGATTTCTTGTCCTGTGATAAAAAGCCTTCTGTTCCAACTGCCAAACCGTTCAGGGGAGCATTTGCAAGCTTCTGGCATCATTTTTGAGTGAATTGCCAAAAGTCATATTTTTGCTGAAATTGTGACCCCGGGGCTTAGGGACTTTTTCAAAAAAATATTTTCCGCCAGTTAAGTTGTTGAGGGCTGATTTCTTGTCCTCTGATAAAAAGCCTTCTGTTTTGACTGCCAAACCTTTCAGGGGAGCATTTGCAAGCTTCTGGCATCATTTTTGAGTGAATTGCCAAAAGTCAGATTTTTGCTGAAATTGTGACCCCGGGGCTTAGGGATTTTTTCAAAAAATATTTTCCGCCGGTTAAATTGTTGAAGGCTGATTTCTTGTCCTGTCATAAAAAGCCTTCTGTGTCCATCGACAACGCTTTCAGGGGAGCATTTGCAAGCTTCTGGCATCATTTTTGAGTGAATTGCCAAAAGTCAGATTTTTGCTGAAATTGTGACCCCGGGGCTTAGGGATTTTTTCAAAAAATATTTTCCACCGGTTAAATTGCTGAAGGCTGATTTCTTGTCCTGTGATAAAAAGCCTTCGGTTTCCAACGACAACGCTTTCAGGGGAGCATTTGCAACCGGTTGGAACCATTTTTGAGTGAATTGCCAAAAGTCAGATTTTTGCTGAAATTGTGACCCCGGGGCTTAGGGATTTTTTCAAAAAAATATTTTCCGCCGGTTAAGTTTTTGAGGGCTGATTTCTTGTCCTGTGAAAAAAAACCTTCTATTTCGACTGCCAAACCTTTCAGGGGAGCATTTGCAAGCTTCTGGCATCATTTTTGAGTGAATTGCCAAAAGTCAGATTTTTGCTGAAATTCTGACCCCGGGGCTTAGGGATTTTTTCAAAAAATATTTTCTGCCAGGTAAGTTGTTGAAGGCTGATTTCTTGTCCTGTGATAAAAAGCCTTCTGTTCCAACTGCCAAACCTTTCAGGGGAGCATTTGCAAGCTTCTGGCATCATTTTTGAGTGAATTGCCAAAAGTCATATTTTTGCTGAAATTGTGACCCCGGGGCTTAGGGATTTTTTCAAAAAAATATTTTCCGCCGGTTAAGTTGTTGAGGGCTGATTTCTTGTCCTCTGATAAAAAGCCTTCTGTTTTGACTGCCAAACCTTTCAGGGGAGCATTTGCAAGCTTCTGGCATCATTTTTGAGTGAATTGCCAAAAGTCAGATTTTTGCTTAAATTCTGACCCCGGGGCTTAGGGATTTTTTCAAAAATTATTTTCCGCCGGTTATATTGTTGAAGGCTGATTTCTTGTCCTTTGATAAAAAGCCTTCTGTTTCCATCGACAACGCTTTCAGGGAAGCATTTGCAACCGGTTGGCACCATTTTTGAGTGAATTGCCAAAAGTCAGATTCTTGCTGAAATTGTGACCCCGGGGCTTAGGGATTTTTTCAAAAAAATATTTTCCGCCGGTTAAGTTTTTGAGGGCTGATTTCTTGTCCTGTGATAAAAAGCCTTCTATTTCGACTGCCAAACCTTTCAGGGAAGCATTTGCAAGCTTCTGGCATCATTTTTGAGTGAATTGCCAAAAGTCAGATTTTTGCTGAAATTCTGACCCCGGGGCTTAGGGATTTTTTCAAAAAAATATTTTCCGCCAGGTAAGTTGTTGAAGGCTGATTTCTTGTCCTGTGATAAAAAGCCTTCTGTTCCAACTGCCAAACCTTTCAGGGGAGCATTTGCAAGCTTCTGGCATCATTTTTGAGTGAATTGCCAAAAGTCAGATTTTTGCTGAAATTGTGACCCCGGGGCTTAGGGACTTTTTCAAAAAAATATTTTCCGCCAGTTAAGTTGTTGAGGGCTGATTTCTTGTCCTCTGATAAAAAGCCTTCTGTTTTGACTGCCAAACCTTTCAGGGGAGCATTTGCAAGCTTCTGGCATCATTTTTGAGTGAATTGCCAAAAGTCAGATTTTTGCTGAAATTGTGACCCCGGGGCTTAGGGATTTTTTCAAAAAATATTTTCCGCCGGTTAAATTGTTGAAGGCTGATTTCTTGTCCTGTCATAAAAAGCCTTCTGTTCCGACTGCCAAACCTTTCAGGGGAGCATTTGCAAGCTTCTGGCATCATTTTTGAGTGAATTGCAAAAAGTCAGATTTTTGCTGAAATTGTGGCCCCGGGGCTTAGGGATTTTTTCAAAAAAATATTTTCCGCCGGTTAAGTTGTTGAGGGCTGATTTCTTGTCCTGTGATAAAAAGCCTTCTGTTCAAACTGCCAAACCTTTCAGGGGAGCATTTGCAAGCTTCTGGCATCATTTTTGAGTGAATTGCCAAAAGTCATATTTTTGCTGAAATTGTGACCCCGGGGCTTAGGGACTTTTTCAAAAAAATATTTTCCGCCAGTTAAGTTGTTGAGGGCTGATTTCTTGTCCTCTGATAAAAAGCCTTCTGTTTTGACTGCCAAACCTTTCAGGGGAGCATTTGCAAGCTTCTGGCATCATTTTTGAGTGAATTGCCAAAAGTCAGATTTTTGCTGAAATTGTGACCCCGGGGCTTAGGGATTTTTTCAAAAAATATTTTCCGCCGGTTAAATTGTTGAAGGCTGATTTCTTGTCCTGTCATAAAAAGCCTTCTGTGTCCATCGACAACGCTTTCAGGGGAGCATTTGCAAGCTTCTGGCATCATTTTTGAGTGAATTGCCAAAAGTCAGATTTTTGCTGAAATTGTGACCCCGGGGCTTAGGGATTTTTTCAAAAAATATTTTCCACCGGTTAAATTGTTGAAGGCTGATTTCTTGTCCTGTGATAAAAAGCCTTCGGTTTCCAACGACAACGCTTTCAGGGGAGCATTTGCAACCGGTTGGAACCATTTTTGAGTGAATTGCCAAAAGTCACATTTTTGCTGAAATTGTGACCCCGGGGCTTAGGGATTTTTTCAAAAAAATATTTTCCGCCGGTTAAGTTTTTGAGGGCTGATTTCTTGTCCTGTGATAAAAAGCCTTCTATTTCGACTGCCAAACCTTTCAGGGGAGCATTTGCAAGCTTCTGGCATCATTTTTGAGTGAATTGCCAAAAGTCAGATTTTTGCTGAAATTCTGACCCCGGGGCTTAGGGATTTTTTCAAAAAAATATTTTCTGCCAGGTAAGTTGTTGAAGGCTGATTTCTTGTCCTGTGATAAAAAGCCTTCTGTTCCAACTGCCAAACCTTTCAGGGGAGCATTTGCAAGCTTCTGGCATCATTTTTGAGTGAATTGCCAAAAGTCATATTTTTGCTGAAATTGTGACCCCGGGGCTTAGGGACTTTTTCAAAAAAATATTTTCCGCCAGTTAAGTTGTTGAGGGCTGATTTCTTGTCCTCTGATAAAAAGCCTTCTGTTTTGACTGCCAAACCTTTCAGGGGAGCATTTGCAAGCTTCTGGCATCATTTTTGAGTGAATTGCCAAAAGTCAGATTTTTGCTGAAATTGTGACCCCGGGGCTTAGGGATTTTTTCAAAAAATATTTTCCGCCGGTTAAA
This sequence comes from Podarcis liolepis, assembly GCF_965112155.1. NCBI lineage: Eukaryota > Metazoa > Chordata > Lepidosauria > Squamata > Lacertidae > Podarcis > Podarcis liolepis. The sequence goes on from NC_139563.1 coordinate 51,299,097, forward strand.
TTGTTGAAGGCTGATTTCTTGTCCTGTCATAAAAAGCCTTCTGTGTCCATCGACAACGCTTTCAGGGGAGCATTTGCAAGCTTCTGGCATCATTTTTGAGTGAATTGCCAAAAGTCAGATTTTTGCTGAAATTGTGACCCCGGGGCTTAGGGATTTTTTCAAAAAATATTTTCCACCGGTTAAATTGTTGAAGGCTGATTTCTTGTCCTGTGATAAAAAGCCTTCTGTTCCAACTGCCAAACCTTTCAGGGGAGCATTTGCAAGCTTCTGGCATCATTTTTGAGTGAATTGCCAAAAGTCATATTTTTGCTGAAATTGTGACCCCGGGGCTTAGGGATTTTTTCAAAAAAATATTTTACGCCAGTTAAGTTGTTGAGGGCTGATTTCTTGTCCTGTCATAAAAAGCCTTCTGTTCCGACTGCCAAACCTTTCAGGGGAGCATTTGCAAGCTTCTGGCATCATTTTTGAGTGAATTGCAAAAAGTCAGATTTTTGCTGAAATTGTGGCCCCGGGGCTTAGGGATTTTTTCAAAAAAATATTTTCCGCCGGTTAAGTTGTTGAGGGCTGAATTCTTGTCCTGTGATAAAAAGCCTTCTGTTTTGACTGCCAAACCTTTCAGGGTTTTTTTCAGGGTCTTGCATTTGCAAGCTTCTGGCATCATTTTTGAGTGAATTGCCAAAAGTCAGATTTTTGCTGAAAGTCTGACCCCCGGTCTTAGGGATTTTTTCAAAAAAATATTTTCCGCCGGTTAAGTTGTTGAGGGCTGATTTCTTGTCCTGTGATAAAAAGCCTTCTGTTTTGACTGCCAAACCTTTCAGGGGAGCATTTGCAAGCTTCTGGCATCATTTTTGAGTGAATTGCCAAAAGTCAGATTTTTGCTTAAATTCTGACCCCGGGGCTTAGGGATTTTTTCAAAAATTATTTTCCGCCGGTTATATTGTTGAAGGCTGATTTCTTGTCCTTTGATAAAAAGCCTTCTGTTTCCATCGACAACGCTTTCAGGGGAGCCTTTGCAAGCTTCTGGCATCATTTTTGAGTGAATTGCCAAAAGTCATATTTTTGCTGAAATTGTGACCCCGGGGCTTAGGGATTTTTTCAGAAAAATATTTTCCGCCGGTTAAGTTTTTGAGGGATGATTTCTTGTCCTGTGATAAAAAGCCTTCTATTTCGACTGCCAAACCTTTCAGGGAAGCATTTGCAAGCTTCTGGCATCATTTTTGAGTGAATTGCCAAAAGTCAGATATTTGCTGAAATTCTGACCCCGGGTTAGGGATTTTTTCAAAAAAATATTTTCCGCCAGGTAAGTTGTTGAAGGCTGATTTCTTGTCCTGTGATAAAAAGCCTTCTGTTCCAACTGCCAAACCTTTCAGGGGAGCATTTGCAAGCTTCTGGCATCATTTTTGAGTGAATTGCCAAAAGTCATATTTTTGCTGAAATTGTGACCCGGGGGCTTAGGGACTTTTTCAAAAAAATATTTTCCGCAAGTTAAGTTGTTGAGGGCTGATTTCTTGTCCTCTGATAAAAAGCCTTCTGTTTTGACTGCCAAACCTTTCAGGGGAGCATTTGCAAGCTTCTGGCATCATTTTTGAGTGAATTGCCAAAAATCAGATTTTTGCTGAAATTGTGACCCCGGGGCTTAGGGATTTTTTCAAAAAATATTTTTCGCCGGTTAAATTGTTGAAGGCTGATTTCTTGTCCTGTCATAAAAAGCCTTCTGTGTCCATCGACAACGCTTTCAGGGGAGCATTTGCAAGCTTCTGGCATCATTTTTGAGTGAATTGCCAAAAGTCAGATTTTTGCTGAAATTGTGACCCCGGGGCTTAGGGATTTTTTCAAAAAATATTTTCCACCGGTTAAATTGTTGAAGGCTGATTTCTTGTCCTGTGATAAAAAGCCTTCTGTTCCAACTGCCAAACCTTTCAGGGGAGCATTTGCAAGCTTCTGGCATCATTTTTGAGTGAATTGCCAAAAGTCATATTTTTGCTGAAATTGTGACCCCGGGGCTTAGGGATTTTTTCAAAAAAATATTTTACGCCAGTTAAGTTGTTGAGGGCTGATTTCTTGTCCTGTCATAAAAAGCCTTCTGTTCCGACTGCCAAACCTTTCAGGGGAGCATTTGCAAGCTTCTGGCATCATTTTTGAGTGAATTGCAAAAAGTCAGATTTTTGCTGAAATTGTGGCCCCGGGGCTTAGGGATTTTTTCAAAAAAATATTTTCCGCCGGTTAAGTTGTTGAGGGCTGAATTCTTGTCCTGTGATAAAAAGCCTTCTGTTTTGACTGCCAAACCTTTCAGGGTTTTTTTCAGGGTCTTGCATTTGCAAGCTTCTGGCATCATTTTTGAGTGAATTGCCAAAAGTCAGATTTTTGCTGAAAGTCTGACCCCCGGTCTTAGGGATTTTTTCAAAAAAATATTTTCCGCCGGTTAAGTTGTTGAGGGCTGATTTCTTGTCCTGTGATAAAAAGCCTTCTGTTTTGACTGCCAAACCTTTCAGGGGAGCATTTGCAAGCTTCTGGCATCATTTTTGAGTGAATTGCCAAAAGTCAGATTTTTGCTTAAATTCTGACCCCGGGGCTTAGGGATTTTTTCAAAAATTATTTTCCGCCGGTTATATTGTTGAAGGCTGATTTCTTGTCCTTTGATAAAAAGCCTTCTGTTTCCATCGACAACGCTTTCAGGGGAGCATTTGCAACCGGTTGGCACCATTTTTGAGTGAATTGCCAAAAGTCAGATTTTTGCTGAAATGGTGACCCCGGGGCTTAGGGATTTTTTCAGAAAAATATTTTCCGCCGGTTAAGTTTTTGAGGGATGATTTCTTGTCCTGTGATAAAAAGCCTTCTATTTCGACTGCCAAACCTTTCAGGGAAGCATTTGCAAGCTTCTGGCATCATTTTTGAGTGAATTGCCAAAAGTCAGATTTTTGCTGAAATTCTGACCCCGGGTTAGGGATTTTTTCAAAAAAATATTTTCCGCCAGGTAAGTTGTTGAAGGCTGATTTCTTGTCCTGTGATAAAAAGCCTTCTGTTCCAACTGCCAAACCTTTCAGGGGAGCATTTGCAAGCTTCTGGCATCATTTTTGAGTGAATTGCCAAAAGTCATATTTTTGCTGAAATTGTGACCCGGGGGCTTAGGGACTTTTTCAAAAAAATATTTTCCGCAAGTTAAGTTGTTGAGGGCTGATTTCTTGTCCTGTGATAAAAAGCCTTCTGTTTTGACTGCCAAACCTTTCAGGGGAGCATTTGCAAGCTTCTGGCATCATTTTTGAGTGAATTGCCAAAAATCAGATTTTTGCTGAAATTGTGACCCCGGGGCTTAGGGATTTTTTCAAAAAATATTTTTCGCCGGTTAAATTGTTGAAGGCTGATTTCTTGTCCTGTCATAAAAAGCCTTCTGTGTCCATCGACAACGCTTTCAGGGGAGCATTTGCAAGCTTCTGGCATCATTTTTGAGTGAATTGCCAAAAGTCAGATTTTTGCTGAAATTGTGACCCCGGGGCTTAGGGATTTTTTCAAAAAATATTTTCCACCGGTTAAATTGTTGAAGGCTGATTTCTTGTCCTGTGATAAAAAGCCTTCGGTTTCCAACGACAACGCTTTCAGGGGAGCATTTGCAACCGGTTGGAACCATTTTTGAGTGAATTGCCAAAAGTCAGATTTTTGCTGAAATTGTGACCCCGGGGCTTAGGGATTTTTTCAAAAAAATATTTTCCGCCGGTTAAGTTTTTGAGGGCTGATTTCTTGTCCTGTGATAAAAAGCCTTCTATTTCGACTGCCAAACCTTTCAGGGGAGCATTTGCAAGCTTCTGGCATCATTTTTGAGTGAATTGCCAAAAGTCAGATTTTTGCTGAAATTCTGACCCCGGGGCTTAGGGATTTTTTCAAAAAAATATTTTCTGCCAGGTAAGTTGTTGAAGGCTGATTTCTTGTCCTGTGATAAGAAGCCTTCTGTTCCAACTGCCAAACCTTTCAGGGGAGCATTTGCAAGCTTCTGGCATCATTTTTGAGTGAATTGCCAAAAGTCATATTTTTGCTGAAATTGTGACCCCGGGGCTTAGGGACTTTTTCAAAAAAATATTTTCCGCCAGTTAAGTTGTTGAGGGCTGATTTCTTGTCCTCTGATAAAAAGCCTTCTGTTTTGACTGCCAAACCTTTCAGGGGAGCATTTGCAAGCTTCTGGCATCATTTTTGAGTGAATTGCCAAAAGTCAGATTTTTGCTGAAATTGTGACCCCGGGGCTTAGGGATTTTTTCAAAAAATATTTTCCGCCGGTTAAATTGTTGAAGGCTGATTTCTTGTCCTGTCATAAAAAGCCTTCTGTGTCCATCGACAACGCTTTCAGGGGAGCATTTGCAAGCTTCTGGCATCATTTTTGAGTGAATTGCCAAAAGTCAGATTTTTGCTGAAATTGTGACCCCGGGGCTTAGGGATTTTTTCAAAAAATATTTTCCACCGGTTAAATTGTTGAAGGCTGATTTCTTGTCCTGTGATAAAAAGCCTTCTGTTTCCAACGACAACGCTTTCAGGGGAGCATTTGCAAGCTTCTGACATCATTTTTGAGTGAATTGCCAAAAGTCAGATTTTTGCTGAAATTGTGACCCCGGGGCTTAGGGATTTTTTCAAAAAAATATTTTCCGCCGGTTAAGTTTTTGAGGGCTGATTTCTTGTCCTGTGATAAAAAGCCTTCTATTTCGACTGCCAAACCTTTCAGGGGAGCATTTGCAAGCTTCTGGCATCATTTTTGAGTGAATTGCCAAAAGTCAGATTTTTGCTGAAATTCTGACCCCGGGGTTTAGGGATTTTTTCAAAAAAATATTTTCCGCCAGGTAAGTTGTTGAAGGCTGATTTCTTGTCCTGTGATAAAAAGCCTTCTGTTCCAACTGCCAAACCTTTCAGGGGAGCATTTGCAAGCTTCTGGCATCATTTTTGAGTGAATTGCCAAAAGTCATATTTTTGCTGAAATTGTGACCCCGGGGCTTAGGGATTTTTTCAAAAAAATATTTTACGCCAGTTAAGTTGTTGAGGGCTGATTTCTTGTCCTGTCATAAAAAGCCTTCTGTTCCGACTGCCAAACCTTTCAGGGGAGCATTTGCAAGCTTCTGGCATCATTTTTGAGTGAATTGCAAAAAGTCAGATTTTTGCTGAAATTGTGGCCCCGGGGCTTAGGGATTTTTTCAAAAAAATATTTTCCGCCGGTTAAGTTGTTGAGGGCTGAATTCTTGTCCTGTGATAAAAAGCCTTCTGTTTTGACTGCCAAACCTTTCAGGGTTTTTTTCAGGGTCTTGCATTTGCAAGCTTCTGGCATCATTTTTGAGTGAATTGCCAAAAGTCAGATTTTTGCTGAAAGTCTGACCCCCGGTCTTAGGGATTTTTTCAAAAAAATATTTTCCGCCGGTTAAGTTGTTGAGGGCTGATTTCTTGTCCTGTGATAAAAAACCTTCTGTTTTGACTGCCAAACCTTTCAGGGGAGCATTTGCAAGCTTCTGGCATCATTTTTGAGTGAATTGCCAAAAGTCAGATTTTTGCTTAAATTCTGACCCCAGGGCTTAGGGATTTTTTCAAAAATTATTTTCCGCCGGTTATATTGTTGAAGGCTGATTTCTTGTCCTTTGATAAAAAGCCTTCTGTTTCCATCGACAACGCTTTCAGGGGAGCATTTGCAACCGGTTGGCACCATTTTTGAGTGAATTGCCAAAAGTCAGATTTTTGCTGAAATTGTGACCCCGGGGCTTAGGGATTTTTTCAGAAAAATATTTTCCGCCGGTTAAGTTTTTGAGGGATGATTTCTTGTCCTGTGATAAAAAGCCTTCTATTTCGACTGCCAAACCTTTCAGGGGAGCATTTGCAAGCTTCTGGCATCATTTTTGAGTGAATTGCCAAAAGTCAGATTTTTGCTGAAATTGTGACCCCGGGGCTTAGGGATTTTTTCAAAAAATATTTTCCGCCGGTTAAATTGTTGAAGGCTGATTTCTTGTCCTGTCATAAAAAGCCTTCTGTGTCCATCGACAACGCTTTCAGGGGAGCATTTGCAAGCTTCTGGCATCATTTTTGAGTGAATTGCCAAAAGTCAGATTTTTGCTGAAATTGTGACCCCGGGGCTTAGGGATTTTTTCAAAAAATATTTTCCACCGGTTAAATTGTTGAAGGCTGATTTCTTGTCCTGTGATAAAAAGCCTTCGGTTTCCAACGACAACGCTTTCAGGGGAGCATTTGCAACCGGTTGGCACCATTTTTGAGTGAATTGCCAAAAGTCAGATTTTTGCTGAAATTGTGACCCCGGGGCTTAGGGATTTTTTCAAAAAAATATTTTTCGCCGGTTAAGTTTTTGAGGGCTGATTTCTTGTCCTGTGATAAAAAGCCTTCTATTTCGACTGCCAAACCTTTCAGGGGAGCATTTGCAAGCTTCTGGCATCATTTTTGAGTGAATTGCCAAAAGTCAGATTTTTGCTGAAATTCTGACCCCAGGGCTTAGGGATTTTTTCAAAAAAATATTTTCCGCCAGGTAAGTTGTTGAAGGCTGATTTCTTGTCCTGTGATAAAAAGCCTTCTGTTCCAACTGCCAAACCTTTCAGGGGAGCATTTGCAAGCTTCTGGCATCATTTTTGAGTGAATTGCCAAAAGTCATATTTTTGCTGAAATTGTGACCCTGGGGCTTAGGGACTTTTTCAAAAAAATATTTTCCGCCAGTTAAGTTGTTGAGGGCTGATTTCTTGTCCTCTGATAAAAAGCCTTCTGTTTTGACTGCCAAACCTTTCAGGGGAGCATTTGCAAGCTTCTGGCATCATTTTTGAGTGAATTGCCAAAAGTCAGATTTTTGCTGAAATTGTGACCCCGGGGCTTAGGGATTTTTTCAAAAAATATTTTCCACCGGTTAAATTGTTGAAGGCTGATTTCTTGTCCTGTGATAAAAAGCCTTCGGTTTCCAACGACAACGCTTTCAGGGGAGCATTTGCAACCGGTTGGCACCATTTTTGAGTGAATTGCCAAAAGTCAGATTTTTGCTGAAATTGTGACCCCGGGGCTTAGGGATTTTTTCAAAAAAATATTTTCCGCCAGTTAAGTTGTTGAGGGCTGATTTCTTGTCCTCTGATAAAAAGCCTTCTGTTTTGACTGCCAAACCTTTCAGGGGAGCATTTGCAAGCTTCTGGCATCATTTTTGTGTGAATTGCCAAAAGTCAGATTTTTGCTGAAATTGTGACCCCGGGGCTTAGGGATTTTTTCAAAAAAAAATTTCCGCCGGTTAAATTGTTGAAGGCTGATTTCTTGTCCTGTCATAAAAAGCCTTCTGTGTCCATCGACAACGCTTTCAGGGGAGCATTTGCAAGCTTCTGGCATCATTTTTGAGTGAATTGCCAAAAGTCAGATTTTTGCTGAAATTGTGACCCCGGGGCTTAGGGATTTTTTCAAAAAATATTTTCCACCGGTTAAATTGTTGAAGGCTGATTTCTTGTCCTGTGATAAAAAGCCTTCTGTTTCCAACGACAACGCTTTCAGGGGAGCGTTTGCAACCGGTTGGCACCATTTTTGAGTGAATCGCCAAAAGTCAGATTTTTGCTTAAATTCTGACCCCGGGGCTTAGGGATTTTTTCAAAAAAATATTTTCCGCCGGTTAAGTTTTTGAGGGCTGATTTCTTGTCCTGTGATAAAAAGCCTTCTGTTTCCATCGCCAAAGCTTTCAGGTTTGCACCATTTTTGAGTGAATTGCCAAAAGTCATATTTTTGCTGAAATTGTGACCCCGGGGCTTAGGGATTTTTTCAAAAAAATATTTTCCGCCAGTTAAGTTGTTGAGGGCTGATTTCTTGTCCTCTGATAAAAAGCCTTCTGTTTTGACTGCCAAACCTTTCAGGGGAGCATTTGCAAGCTTCTGGCATCATTTTTGAGTGAATTGCCAAAAGTCAGATTTTTGCTGAAATTGTGACCCCGGGGCTTAGGCATTTTTTCAAAAAATATTTTCCGCCGGTTAAATTGTTGAAGGCTGATTTCTTGTCCTGTGATAAAAAGCCTTCTGTGTCCATCGACAACGCTTTCAGGGGAGCATTTGCAACCGGTTGGCACCATTTTTGAGTGAATTGCCAAAAGTCAGATTTTTGCTGAAATTGTGACCCCGGGGCTTAGGGATTTTTTCAGAAAAATATTTTCCGCCGGTTAAGTTTTTGAGGGCTGATTTCTTGTCCTGTGATAAAAAGCCTTCTGTTTCCATCGCCAAAGCTTTCAGGGAAGCATATGCAACCGGTTGGCACCAGTTTTGAGTGAATTGCCAAAAGTCATATTTTTCCTGAAATTGTGACCCCGGGGCTTAGGGATTTTTTCAAAAAAATATTTTCCGCCAGTTAAGTTGTTGAGGGCTGATTTCTTGTCCTCTGATAAAAAGCCTTCTGTTTTGACTGCCAAACCTTTCAGGGGAGCATTTGCAAGCTTCTGGCATCATTTTTGAGTGAATTGCCAAAAGTCAGATTTTTGCTGAAATTCTGACCCCGGGGCTTAGGGATTTTTTCAAAAAAATATTTTCCGCCGGTTAAGTTTTTGAGGGCTGATTTCTTGTCCTGTGATAAAAAGCCTTCTGTTTCCATCGCCAAAGCTTTCAGGGAAGCATATGCAACCGGTTGGCACCATTTTTGAGTGAATTTCCAAAAGTCATATTTTTGCTGAAATTGTGACCCCGGGGCTTAGGGATTTTTTCAAAAAAATATTTTCCGCCAGTTAAGTTGTTGAGGGCTGATTTCTTCTCCTCTGATAAAAAGCCTTCTGTTTCGAATGCCAAACCTTTCAGGGGAGCATTTGCAAGCTTCTGACATCATTTTTGAGTGAATTGCCAAAAGTCATATTTTTGCTGAAATTGTGACCCCGGGGCTTAGGGATTTTTTCAAAAAAATATTTTCCGCCGGTTAAGTTTTTGAGGGCTGATTTCTTGTCCTGTGATAAAAAGCCTTCTGTTTCCACCGCCAAAGCTTTCAGGGGAGCATTTGCAACCGGTTGGCACCATTTTTGAGTGAATCGCCAAACGTCAGATTTTTGCTGAAATTGTGACCCCGGGGCTTAGGGATTTTTTCAAAAAAATATTTTCCGCCAGTTAAGTTGTTGAAGGCTGATTTCTTGTCCTGTGATAAAAAGCCTTCTGTTCCGACTGCCAAACCTTTCAGGGGAGCATTTGCAAGCTTCTGGCATCATTTTTGAGTGAATTGCCAAAAGTCAGATTTTTACTGAAATTGTGACCCCGGGGCTTAGGGATTTTTTCAAAAAAATATTTTCCGCCAGTTAAGTTGTTGAGGGCTGATTTCTTGTCCTCTGATAAAAAGCCTTCTGTTTTGACTGCCAAACCTTTCAGGGGAGCATTTGCAAGCTTCTGGCATAATTTTTGAGAGAATTGCCAAAAGTCAGATTTTTGCTGAAATTGTGACCCCGGGGCTTAGGCATTTTTTCAAAAAATATTTTCCGCCGGTTAAATTGTTGAAGGCTGATTTCTTGTCCTGTGATAAAAAGCCTTCTGTGTCCATCGACAACGCTTTCAGGGGAGCATTTGCAACCGGTTGGCACCATTTTTGTGTGAATTGCCAAAAGTCAGATTTTTGCTGAAATTGTGACCCCGGGGCTTAGGGATTTTTTCAAAAAAATATTTTCCGCCGGTTAAGTTTTTGAGGGCTGATTTCTTGTCCTGTGATAAAAAGCCTTCTGTTTCCATCGCCAAAGCTTTCAGGGAAGCATATGCAACCGGTTGGCACCAGTTTTGAGTGAATTGCCAAAAGTCATATTTTTCCTGAAATTGTGACCCCGGGGCTTAGGGATTTTTTCAAAAAAATATTTTCCGCCAGTTAAGTTGTTGAGGGCTGATTTCTTGTCCTCTGATAAAAAGCCTTCTGTTTTGACTGCCAAACCTTTCAGGGGAACATTTGCAAGCTTCTGGCATCATTTTTGAGTGAATTGCCAAAAGTCAGATTTTTCCTGAAATTCTGACCCCGGGGCTTAGGGATTTTTTCAAAAAAATATTTTCCGCCGGTTAAGTTTTTGAGGGCTGATTTCTTGTCCTGTGATAAAAAGCCTTCTGTTTCCATCGCCAAAGCTTTCAGGGAAGCATATGCAACCGGTTGGCACCATTTTTGAGTGAATTTCCAAAAGTCATATTTTTGCTGAAATTGTGACCCCGGGGCTTAGGGATTTTTTCAAAAAAATATTTTCCGCCAGTTAAGTTGTTGAGGGCTGATTTCTTCTCCTCTGATAAAAAGCCTTCTGTTTCGAATGCCAAACCTTTCAGGGGAGCATTTGCAAGCTTCTGACATCATTTTTGAGTGAATTGCCAAAAGTCATATTTTTGCTGAAATTGTGACCCCGGGGCTTAGGGATTTTTTCAAAAAAATATTTTCCGCCGGTTAAGTTTTTGAGGGCTGATTTCTTGTCCTGTGATAAAAAGCCTTCTGTTTCCACCGCCAAAGCTTTCAGGGGAGCATTTGCAACCGGTTGGCACCATTTTTGAGTGAATCGCCAAACGTCAGATTTTTGCTGAAATTGTGACCCCGGGGCTTAGGGATTTTTTCAAAAAAATATTTTCCGCCAGTTAAGTTGTTGAAGGCTGATTTCTTGTCCTGTGATAAAAAGCCTTCTGTTCCGACTGCCAAACCTTTCAGGGGAGCATTTGCAAGCTTCTGGCATCATTTTTGAGTGAATTGCCAAAAGTCAGATTTTTACTGAAATTGTGACCCCGGGGCTTAGGGATTTTTTCAAAAAAATATTTCCCGCCGCTTAAGTTGTTGAGGGCTGATTTCTTGTCCTGTGATAAAAAGTCTTCTGTTTCCATCGACAACGCTTTCAGGGGAGCATTTGCAAGCTTCTGGCATAATTTTTGAGTGAATAGGCAAAAGTCAGATTTTTGCTGAAATTGTGACCCGGGGCTTAGGGATTTTTTCAAAAATTATTTTCCGCCGGTTAAATTGTTGAAGGCTGATTTCTTGTCCTGTCATAAAAAGCCTTCTGTTTCCATCGACAACGCTTTCAGGGAAGCAATTGCAAGCTTATGGCATCGTTTTTGAGTGAATTGCCAAAAGTCAGATTTTTGCTGAAATTGTGACCCCGGGGCTTAGGGATTTTTTCAAAAAAATATTTTCCGCCGGTTAAGTTGTTGAGGGCTGAATTCTTGTCCTGTGATAAAAAGCCTTCTGTTTCCATCGACAACGCTTTCAGGGGAGCATTTGCAAGCTTCTGGCATCATTTTTGAGTTAATTGCCAAAAGTCAGATTTTTGCTGAAATTCTGACCCCGGGGCTTAGGGATTTTTTCAAAAAAATATTTTCCGCCGCTTAAGTTGTTGAGGGCTGATTTCTTGTCCTCTGATAAAAAGCCTTCTGTTTCCATCGACAACGCTTTCAGGGGAGCATTTGCAAGCTTCTGGCATCATTTTTGAGAGAATTGCCAAAAGTCAGATTTTTGCTGAAATTGTGACCCCGGGGCTTAGGGATTTTTTCAAAAAAATATTTTCCGCCGGTTAAGTTGTTGAGGGCTGAATTCTTGTCCTGTGATAAAAAGCCTTCTGTTTCGAATGCCAAACCTTTCAGGGGTTTTTTCAGGGTCTTGCATTTCCAAGCTTCTGGCATCATTTTTGAGTGAATTGCCAAAAGTCAGATTTTTGCTGAAATTGTGACCCCGGGGCTTAGGGATTTTTTCAAAAAATATTTTCCGCCGGTTAAATTGTTGAAGGCTGATTTCTTGTCCTGTCATAAAACGCCTTCTGTTTCCATCGACAACGCTTTCAGGGGAGCATTTGCAACCGGTTGGCACCATTTTTGAGTGAATCACCAAAAGTCAGATTTTTACTGAAATTGTGACCCCGGGGCTTAGGGATTTTTTCAAAAAAATATTTTCCGCCAGTTAAGTTGTTGAAGGCTGATTTCTTGTCCTGTGATAAAAAGCCTTCTGTTCCGACTGCCAAACCTTTCAGGGGAGCATTTGCAAGCTTCTGGCATCATTTTTGAGTGAATTGCCAAAAGTCAGATTTTTACTGAAATTGTGACCCCGGGGCTTAGGGATTTTTTCAAAAAAATATTTTCCGCCGCTTAAGTTGTTGAGGGCTGATTTCTTGTCCTGTGATAAAAAGCCTTCTGTTTCCATCGACAACGCTTTCAGGGGAGCATTTGCAACCTTCTGGCATAATTTTTGAGAGAATTGCCAAAAGTCAGATTTTTGCTGAAATTCTGACCCCAGGGCTTAGGGATTTTTTCAAAAAAATATTTTCCGCCCATTAAGTTGTTGAGGGCTGATTTCTTGTCCTGTGATAAAAAGCCTTCTGTTTCGATCGACAACGCTTTCAGGGGAGCATTTGCAAGCTTCTGGCATCATTTTTGAGAGAATTGCCAAAAGTCAGATTTTTGCTGAAATTGTGGCCCCGGGGCTTAGGGATTTTTTCAAAAAAATATTTTCCGCCGGTTAAGTTGTTGAGGGCTGAATTCTTGTCCTGTGATAAAAAGCCTTCTGTTTTGACTGCCAAACCTTTCAGGGTTTTTTTCAGGGTCTTGCATTTGCAAGCTTCTGGCATCATTTTTGAGTGAATTGCCAAAAGTCAGATTTTTGCTGAAAGTCTGACCCCCGGTCTTAGGGATTTTTTCAAAAAAAAATTTTCCACCGGTTAAGTTGTTGATGGCTGATTTCTTGTCCTGTGATAAAAAGCCTTCTGTTCCAACTGCCAAACCTTTCAGGGGAGCATTTGCAAGCTTCTGGCATCATTTTTGAGTGAATTGCCAAAAGTCATATTTTTGCTGAAATTGTGACCCCGGGGCTTAGGGACTTTTTCAAAAAAATATTTTCCGCCAGTTAAGTTGTTGAGGGCTGATTTCTTGTCCTCTGATAAAAAGCCTTCTGTTTTGACTGCCAAACCTTTCAGGGGAGCATTTGCAAGCTTCTGGCATCATTTTTGAGTGAATTGCCAAAAGTCAGATTTTTGCTGAAATTGTGACCCCGGGGCTTAGGGATTTTTTCAAAAAATATTTTCCGCCGGTTAAATTGTTGAAGGCTGATTTCTTGTCCTGTCATAAAAAGCCTTCTGTGTCCATCGACAACGCTTTCAGGGGAGCATTTGCAAGCTTCTGGCATCATTTTTGAGTGAATTGCCAAAAGTCAGATTTTTGCTGAAATTGTGACCCCGGGGCTTAGAGATTTTTTCAAAAAATATTTTCCACCGGTTAAATTGTTGAAGGCTGATTTCTTGTCCTGTGATAAAAAGCCTTCTGTTTCCAACGACAACGCTTTCAGGGGAGCATTTGCAACCGGTTGGCACCATTTTTGAGTGAATTGCCAAAAGTCAGATTTTTGCTGAAATTGTGACCCCGGGGCTTAGGGATTTTTTCAAAAAATATTTTCCACCGGTTAAATTGTTGAAGGCTGATTTCTTGTCCTGTGATAAAAAGCCTTCGGTTTCCAACGACAACGCTTTCAGGGGAGCATTTGCAACCGGTTGGAACCATTTTTGAGTGAATTGCCAAAAGTCAGATTTTTGCTGAAATTGTGACCCCGGGGCTTAGGGATTTTTTCAAAAAAATATTTTCCGCCGGTTAAGTTTTTGAGGGCTGATTTCTTGTCCTGTGATAAAAAGCCTTCTATTTCGACTGCCAAACCTTTCAGGGGAGCATTTGCAAGCTTCTGGCATCATTTTTGAGTGAATTGCCAAAAGTCAGATTTTTGCTGAAATTCTGACCCCGGGGCTTAGGGATTTTTTCAAAAAAATATTTTCTGCCAGGTAAGTTGTTGAAGGCTGATTTCTTGTCCTGTGATAAAAAGCCTTCTGTTCCAACTGCCAAACCTTTCAGGGGAGCATTTGCAAGCTTCTGGCATCATTTTTGAGTGAATTGCCAAAAGTCATATTTTTGCTGAAATTGTGACCCCGGGGCTTAGGGACTTTTTCAAAAAAATATTTTCCGCCAGTTAAGTTGTTGAGGGCTGATTTCTTGTCCTCTGATAAAAAGCCTTCTGTTTTGACTGCCAAACCTTTCAGGGGAGCATTTGCAAGCTTCTGGCATCATTTTTGAGTGAATTGCCAAAAGTCAGATTTTTGCTGAAATTGTGACCCCGGGGCTTAGGGATTTTTTCAAAAAATATTTTCCGCCGGTTAAATTGTTGAAGGCTGATTTCTTGTCCTGTCATAAAAAGCCTTCTGTGTCCATCGACAACGCTTTCAGGGGAGCATTTGCAAGCTTCTGGCATCATTTTTGAGTGAATTGCCAAAAGTCAGATTTTTGCTGAAATTGTGACCCCGGGGCTTAGGGATTTTTTCAAAAAATATTTTCCACCGGTTAAATTGTTGAAGGCTGATTTCTTGTCCTGTGATAAAAAGCCTTCTGTTTCCAACGACAACGCTTTCAGGGGAGCATTTGCAAGCTTCTGACATCATTTTTGAGTGAATTGCCAAAAGTCAGATTTTTGCTGAAATTGTGACCCCGGGGCTTAGGGATTTTTTCAAAAAAATATTTTCCGCCGGTTAAGTTTTTGAGGGCTGATTTCTTGTCCTGTGATAAAAAGCCTTCTATTTCGACTGCCAAACCTTTCAGGGGAGCATTTGCAAGCTTCTGGCATCATTTTTGAGTGAATTGCCAAAAGTCAGATTTTTGCTGAAATTCTGACCCCGGGGTTTAGGGATTTTTTCAAAAAAATATTTTCCGCCAGGTAAGTTGTTGAAGGCTGATTTCTTGTCCTGTGATAAAAAGCCTTCTGTTCCAACTGCCAAACCTTTCAGGGGAGCATTTGCAAGCTTCTGGCATCATTTTTGAGTGAATTGCCAAAAGTCATATTTTTGCTGAAATTGTGACCCCGGGGCTTAGGGATTTTTTCAAAAAAATATTTTACGCCAGTTAAGTTGTTGAGGGCTGATTTCTTGTCCTGTCATAAAAAGCCTTCTGTTCCGACTGCCAAACCTTTCAGGGGAGCATTTGCAAGCTTCTGGCATCATTTTTGAGTGAATTGCAAAAAGTCAGATTTTTGCTGAAATTGTGGCCCCGGGGCTTAGGGATTTTTTCAAAAAAATATTTTCCGCCGGTTAAGTTGTTGAGGGCTGAATTCTTGTCCTGTGATAAAAAGCCTTCTGTTTTGACTGCCAAACCTTTCAGGGTTTTTTTCAGGGTCTTGCATTTGCAAGCTTCTGGCATCATTTTTGAGTGAATTGCCAAAAGTCAGATTTTTGCTGAAAGTCTGACCCCCGGTCTTAGGGATTTTTTCAAAAAAATATTTTCCGCCGGTTAAGTTGTTGAGGGCTGATTTCTTGTCCTGTGATAAAAAACCTTCTGTTTTGACTGCCAAACCTTTCAGGGGAGCATTTGCAAGCTTCTGGCATCATTTTTGAGTGAATTGCCAAAAGTCAGATTTTTGCTTAAATTCTGACCCCGGGGCTTAGGGATTTTTTCAAAAATTATTTTCCGCCGGTTATATTGTTGAAGGCTGATTTCTTGTCCTTTGATAAAAAGCCTTCTGTTTCCATCGACAACGCTTTCAGGGGAGCATTTGCAACCGGTTGGCACCATTTTTGAGTGAATTGCCAAAAGTCAGATTTTTGCTGAAATTGTGACCCCGGGGCTTAGGGATTTTTTCAGAAAAATATTTTCCGCCGGTTAAGTTTTTGAGGGATGATTTCTTGTCCTGTGATAAAAAGCCTTCTATTTCGACTGCCAAACCTTTCAGGGGAGCATTTGCAAGCTTCTGGCATCATTTTTGAGTGAATTGCCAAAAGTCAGATTTTTGCTGAAATTGTGACCCCGGGGCTTAGGGATTTTTTCAAAAAATATTTTCCGCCGGTTAAATTGTTGAAGGCTGATTTCTTGTCCTGTCATAAAAAGCCTTCTGTGTCCATCGACAACGCTTTCAGGGGAGCATTTGCAAGCTTCTGGCATCATTTTTGAGTGAATTGCCAAAAGTCAGATTTTTGCTGAAATTGTGACCCCGGGGCTTAGGGATTTTTTCAAAAAATATTTTCCACCGGTTAAATTGTTGAAGGCTGATTTCTTGTCCTGTGATAAAAAGCCTTCGGTTTCCAACGACAACGCTTTCAGGGGAGCATTTGCAACCGGTTGGCACCATTTTTGAGTGAATTGCCAAAAGTCAGATTTTTGCTGAAATTGTGACCCCGGGGCTTAGGGATTTTTTCAAAAAAATATTTTTCGCCGGTTAAGTTTTTGAGGGCTGATTTCTTGTCCTGTGATAAAAAGCCTTCTATTTCGACTGCCAAACCTTTCAGGGGAGCATTTGCAAGCTTCTGGCATCATTTTTGAGTGAATTGCCAAAAGTCAGATTTTTGCTGAAATTCTGACCCCGGGGCTTAGGGATTTTTTCAAAAAAATATTTTCCGCCAGGTAAGTTGTTGAAGGCTGATTTCTTGTCCTGTGATAAAAAGCCTTCTGTTCCAACTGCCAAACCTTTCAGGGGAGCATTTGCAAGCTTCTGGCATCATTTTTGAGTGAATTGCCAAAAGTCATATTTTTGCTGAAATTGTGACCCTGGGGCTTAGGGACTTTTTCAAAAAAATATTTTCCGCCAGTTAAGTTGTTGAGGGCTGATTTCTTGTCCTCTGATAAAAAGCCTTCTGTTTTGACTGCCAAACCTTTCAGGGGAGCATTTGCAAGCTTCTGGCATCATTTTTGAGTGAATTGCCAAAAGTCAGATTTTTGCTGAAATTGTGACCCCGGGGCTTAGGGATTTTTTCAAAAAATATTTTCCACCGGTTAAATTGTTGAAGGCTGATTTCTTGTCCTGTGATAAAAAGCCTTCGGTTTCCAACGACAACGCTTTCAGGGGAGCATTTGCAACCGGTTGGCACCATTTTTGAGTGAATTGCCAAAAGTCAGATTTTTGCTGAAATTGTGACCCCGGGGCTTAGGGATTTTTTCAAAAAAATATTTTCCGCCAGTTAAGTTGTTGAGGGCTGATTTCTTGTCCTCTGATAAAAAGCCTTCTGTTTTGACTGCCAAACCTTTCAGGGGAGCATTTGCAAGCTTCTGGCATCATTTTTGTGTGAATTGCCAAAAGTCAGATTTTTGCTGAAATTGTGACCCCGGGGCTTAGGGATTTTTTCAAAAAAAATTTTCCGCCGGTTAAATTGTTGAAGGCTGATTTCTTGTCCTGTCATAAAAAGCCTTCTGTGTCCATCGACAACGCTTTCAGGGGAGCATTTGCAAGCTTCTGGCATCATTTTTGAGTGAATTGCCAAAAGTCAGATTTTTGCTGAAATTGTGACCCCGGGGCTTAGGGATTTTTTCAAAAAATATTTTCCACCGGTTAAATTGTTGAAGGCTGATTTCTTGTCCTGTGATAAAAAGCCTTCTGTTTCCAACGACAACGCTTTCAGGGGAGCGTTTGCAACCGGTTGGCACCATTTTTGAGTGAATCGCCAAAAGTCAGATTTTTGCTTAAATTCTGACCCCGGGGCTTAGGGATTTTTTCAAAAAAATATTTTCCGCCGGTTAAGTTTTTGAGGGCTGATTTCTTGTCCTGTGATAAAAAGCCTTCTGTTTCCATCGCCAAAGCTTTCAGGTTTGCACCATTTTTGAGTGAATTGCCAAAAGTCATATTTTTGCTGAAATTGTGACCCCGGGGCTTAGGGATTTTTTCAAAAAAATATTTTCCGCCAGTTAAGTTGTTGAGGGCTGATTTCTTGTCCTCTGATAAAAAGCCTTCTGTTTTGACTGCCAAACCTTTCAGGGGAGCATTTGCAAGCTTCTGGCATCATTTTTGAGTGAATTGCCAAAAGTCAGATTTTTGCTGAAATTGTGACCCCGGGGCTTAGGCATTTTTTCAAAAAATATTTTCCGCCGGTTAAATTGTTGAAGGCTGATTTCTTGTCCTGTGATAAAAAGCCTTCTGTGTCCATCGACAACGCTTTCAGGGGAGCATTTGCAACCGGTTGGCACCATTTTTGAGTGAATTGCCAAAAGTCAGATTTTTGCTGAAATTGTGACCCCGGGGCTTAGGGATTTTTTCAGAAAAATATTTTCCGCCGGTTAAGTTTTTGAGGGCTGATTTCTTGTCCTGTGATAAAAAGCCTTCTGTTTCCATCGCCAAAGCTTTCAGGGAAGCATATGCAACCGGTTGGCACCAGTTTTGAGTGAATTGCCAAAAGTCATATTTTTCCTGAAATTGTGACCCCGGGGCTTAGGGATTTTTTCAAAAAAATATTTTCCGCCAGTTAAGTTGTTGAGGGCTGATTTCTTGTCCTCTGATAAAAAGCCTTCTGTTTTGACTGCCAAACCTTTCAGGGGAGCATTTGCAAGCTTCTGGCATCATTTTTGAGTGAATTGCCAAAAGTCAGATTTTTGCTGAAATTCTGACCCCGGGGCTTAGGGATTTTTTCAAAAAAATATTTTCCGCCGGTTAAGTTTTTGAGGGCTGATTTCTTGTCCTGTGATAAAAAGCCTTCTGTTTCCATCGCCAAAGCTTTCAGGGAAGCATATGCAACCGGTTGGCACCATTTTTGAGTGAATTTCCAAAAGTCATATTTTTGCTGAAATTGTGACCCCGGGGCTTAGGGATTTTTTCAAAAAAATATTTTCCGCCAGTTAAGTTGTTGAGGGCTGATTTCTTCTCCTCTGATAAAAAGCCTTCTGTTTCGAATGCCAAACCTTTCAGGGGAGCATTTGCAAGCTTCTGACATCATTTTTGAGTGAATTGCCAAAAGTCATATTTTTGCTGAAATTGTGACCCCGGGGCTTAGGGATTTTTTCAAAAAAATATTTTCCGCCGGTTAAGTTTTTGAGGGCTGATTTCTTGTCCTGTGATAAAAAGCCTTCTGTTTCCACCGCCAAAGCTTTCAGGGGAGCATTTGCAACCGGTTGGCACCATTTTTGAGTGAATCGCCAAACGTCAGATTTTTGCTGAAATTGTGACCCCGGGGCTTAGGGATTTTTTCAAAAAAATATTTTCCGCCAGTTAAGTTGTTGAAGGCTGATTTCTTGTCCTGTGATAAAAAGCCTTCTGTTCCGACTGCCAAACCTTTCAGGGGAGCATTTGCAAGCTTCTGGCATCATTTTTGAGTGAATTGCCAAAAGTCAGATTTTTACTGAAATTGTGACCCCGGGGCTTAGGGATTTTTTCAAAAAAATATTTTCCGCCAGTTAAGTTGTTGAGGGCTGATTTCTTGTCCTCTGATAAAAAGCCTTCTGTTTTGACTGCCAAACCTTTCAGGGGAGCATTTGCAAGCTTCTGGCATAATTTTTGAGAGAATTGCCAAAAGTCAGATTTTTGCTGAAATTGTGACCCCGGGGCTTAGGCATTTTTTCAAAAAATATTTTCCGCCGGTTAAATTGTTGAAGGCTGATTTCTTGTCCTGTGATAAAAAGCCTTCTGTGTCCATCGACAACGCTTTCAGGGGAGCATTTGCAACCGGTTGGCACCATTTTTGTGTGAATTGCCAAAAGTCAGATTTTTGCTGAAATTGTGACCCCGGGGCTTAGGGATTTTTTCAAAAAAATATTTTCCGCCGGTTAAGTTTTTGAGGGCTGATTTCTTGTCCTGTGATAAAAAGCCTTCTGTTTCCATCGCCAAAGCTTTCAGGGAAGCATATGCAACCGGTTGGCACCAGTTTTGAGTGAATTGCCAAAAGTCATATTTTTCCTGAAATTGTGACCCCGGGGCTTAGGGATTTTTTCAAAAAAATATTTTCCGCCAGTTAAGTTGTTGAGGGCTGATTTCTTGTCCTCTGATAAAAAGCCTTCTGTTTTGACTGCCAAACCTTTCAGGGGAACATTTGCAAGCTTCTGGCATCATTTTTGAGTGAATTGCCAAAAGTCAGATTTTTCCTGAAATTCTGACCCCGGGGCTTAGGGATTTTTTCAAAAAAATATTTTCCGCCGGTTAAGTTTTTGAGGGCTGATTTCTTGTCCTGTGATAAAAAGCCTTCTGTTTCCATCGCCAAAGCTTTCAGGGAAGCATATGCAACCGGTTGGCACCATTTTTGAGTGAATTTCCAAAAGTCATATTTTTGCTGAAATTGTGACCCCGGGGCTTAGGGATTTTTTCAAAAAAATATTTTCCGCCAGTTAAGTTGTTGAGGGCTGATTTCTTCTCCTCTGATAAAAAGCCTTCTGTTTCGAATGCCAAACCTTTCAGGGGAGCATTTGCAAGCTTCTGACATCATTTTTGAGTGAATTGCCAAAAGTCATATTTTTGCTGAAATTGTGACCCCGGGGCTTAGGGATTTTTTCAAAAAAATATTTTCCGCCGGTTAAGTTTTTGAGGGCTGATTTCTTGTCCTGTGATAAAAAGCCTTCTGTTTCCACCGCCAAAGCTTTCAGGGGAGCATTTGCAACCGGTTGGCACCATTTTTGAGTGAATCGCCAAACGTCAGATTTTTGCTGAAATTGTGACCCCGGGGCTTAGGGATTTTTTCAAAAAAATATTTTCCGCCAGTTAAGTTGTTGAAGGCTGATTTCTTGTCCTGTGATAAAAAGCCTTCTGTTCCGACTGCCAAACCTTTCAGGGGAGCATTTGCAAGCTTCTGGCATCATTTTTGAGTGAATTGCCAAAAGTCAGATTTTTACTGAAATTGTGACCCCGGGGCTTAGGGATTTTTTCAAAAAAATATTTCCCGCCGCTTAAGTTGTTGAGGGCTGATTTCTTGTCCTGTGATAAAAAGTCTTCTGTTTCCATCGACAACGCTTTCAGGGGAGCATTTGCAAGCTTCTGGCATAATTTTTGAGTGAATAGGCAAAAGTCAGATTTTTGCTGAAATTGTGACCCGGGGCTTAGGGATTTTTTCAAAAATTATTTTCCGCCGGTTAAATTGTTGAAGGCTGATTTCTTGTCCTGTCATAAAAAGCCTTCTGTTTCCATCGACAACGCTTTCAGGGAAGCAATTGCAAGCTTATGGCATCGTTTTTGAGTGAATTGCCAAAAGTCAGATTTTTGCTGAAATTGTGACCCCGGGGCTTAGGGATTTTTTCAAAAAAATATTTTCCGCCGGTTAAGTTGTTGAGGGCTGAATTCTTGTCCTGTGATAAAAAGCCTTCTGTTTCCATCGACAACGCTTTCAGGGGAGCATTTGCAAGCTTCTGGCATCATTTTTGAGTTAATTGCCAAAAGTCAGATTTTTGCTGAAATTCTGACCCCGGGGCTTAGGGATTTTTTCAAAAAAATATTTTCCGCCGCTTAAGTTGTTGAGGGCTGATTTCTTGTCCTCTGATAAAAAGCCTTCTGTTTCCATCGACAACGCTTTCAGGGGAGCATTTGCAAGCTTCTGGCATCATTTTTGAGAGAATTGCCAAAAGTCAGATTTTTGCTGAAATTGTGACCCCGGGGCTTAGGGATTTTTTCAAAAAAATATTTTCCGCCGGTTAAGTTGTTGAGGGCTGAATTCTTGTCCTGTGATAAAAAGCCTTCTGTTTCGAATGCCAAACCTTTCAGGGGTTTTTTCAGGGTCTTGCATTTCCAAGCTTCTGGCATCATTTTTGAGTGAATTGCCAAAAGTCAGATTTTTGCTGAAATTGTGACCCCGGGGCTTAGGGATTTTTTCAAAAAATATTTTCCGCCGGTTAAATTGTTGAAGGCTGATTTCTTGTCCTGTCATAAAACGCCTTCTGTTTCCATCGACAACGCTTTCAGGGGAGCATTTGCAACCGGTTGGCACCATTTTTGAGTGAATCACCAAAAGTCAGATTTTTACTGAAATTGTGACCCCGGGGCTTAGGGATTTTTTCAAAAAAATATTTTCCGCCAGTTAAGTTGTTGAAGGCTGATTTCTTGTCCTGTGATAAAAAGCCTTCTGTTCCGACTGCCAAACCTTTCAGGGGAGCATTTGCAAGCTTCTGGCATCATTTTTGAGTGAATTGCCAAAAGTCAGATTTTTACTGAAATTGTGACCCCGGGGCTTAGGGATTTTTTCAAAAAAATATTTTCCGCCGCTTAAGTTGTTGAGGGCTGATTTCTTGTCCTGTGATAAAAAGCCTTCTGTTTCCATCGACAACGCTTTCAGGGGAGCATTTGCAACCTTCTGGCATAATTTTTGAGAGAATTGCCAAAAGTCAGATTTTTGCTGAAATTCTGACCCCAGGGCTTAGGGATTTTTTCAAAAAAATATTTTCCGCCCATTAAGTTGTTGAGGGCTGATTTCTTGTCCTGTGATAAAAAGCCTTCTGTTTCGATCGACAACGCTTTCAGGGGAGCATTTGCAAGCTTCTGGCATCATTTTTGAGAGAATTGCCAAAAGTCAGATTTTTGCTGAAATTGTGGCCCCGGGGCTTAGGGATTTTTTCAAAAAAATATTTTCCGCCGGTTAAGTTGTTGAGGGCTGAATTCTTGTCCTGTGATAAAAAGCCTTCTGTTTTGACTGCCAAACCTTTCAGGGTTTTTTTCAGGGTCTTGCATTTGCAAGCTTCTGGCATCATTTTTGAGTGAATTGCCAAAAGTCAGATTTTTGCTGAAAGTCTGACCCCCGGTCTTAGGGATTTTTTCAAAAAAAAATTTTCCACCGGTTAAGTTGTTGATGGCTGATTTCTTGTCCTGTGATAAAAAGCCTTCTGTTCCAACTGCCAAACCTTTCAGGGGAGCATTTGCAAGCTTCTGGCATCATTTTTGAGTGAATTGCCAAAAGTCATATTTTTGCTGAAATTGTGACCCCGGGGCTTAGGGACTTTTTCAAAAAAATATTTTCCGCCAGTTAAGTTGTTGAGGGCTGATTTCTTGTCCTCTGATAAAAAGCCTTCTGTTTTGACTGCCAAACCTTTCAGGGGAGCATTTGCAAGCTTCTGGCATCATTTTTGAGTGAATTGCCAAAAGTCAGATTTTTGCTGAAATTGTGACCCCGGGGCTTAGGGATTTTTTCAAAAAATATTTTCCGCCGGTTAAATTGTTGAAGGCTGATTTCTTGTCCTGTCATAAAAAGCCTTCTGTGTCCATCGACAACGCTTTCAGGGGAGCATTTGCAAGCTTCTGGCATCATTTTTGAGTGAATTGCCAAAAGTCAGATTTTTGCTGAAATTGTGACCCCGGGGCTTAGAGATTTTTTCAAAAAATATTTTCCACCGGTTAAATTGTTGAAGGCTGATTTCTTGTCCTGTGATAAAAAGCCTTCTGTTTCCAACGACAACGCTTTCAGGGGAGCATTTGCAACCGGTTGGCACCATTTTTGAGTGAATTGCCAAAAGTCAGATTTTTGCTGAAATTGTGACCCCGGGGCTTAGGGATTTTTTCAAAAAAATATTTTCCGCCGGTTAAGTTGTTGAGGGCTGATTTCTTGTCCTGTGATAAAAAGCCTTCTGTTCCGACTGCCAAACCTTTCAGGGGAGCATTTGCAAGCTTCTGGCATCATTTTTGAGTGAATTACCAAAAGTCAGATTTTTGGTTAAATTCTGACCCCGGGGCTTAGGGATTTTTTCAAAAAAATATTTTCCGCCGGTTAAGTTGTTGAGGGCTGATTTCTTGTCCTGTGATAAAAAGCCTTCTGTTCCGACTGCCAAACCTTTCAGGGGAGCATTTGAAGCTTCTGGCATCATTTTTGAGTGAATTGCCAAAAGTTAGATTTTTGCTGAAATTGTGACCGCGGGGCTTAGGGATTTTTTCAAAAAAATAATTTCCGCCTTTTAAGTTATTGAGGGCTGATTTCTTGTCCTGTGATAAAAAGCCTTCTGTTTCCATCGACAACGCTTTCAGGGGAGCATTTGCAACCGGTTGGCACCATTTTTGAGTGAATCGCCAAAAGTCAGATTTTTACTGAAATTGTGACCCCGGGGCTTAGGGATTTTTTCAAAAAAATATTTTACGCCAGTTAAGTTGTTGAGGGCTGATTTCTTGTCCTGTCATAAAAAGCCTTCTGTTCCGACTGCCAAACCTTTCAGGGGAGCATTTGCAAGCTTCTGGCATCATTTTTGAGTGAATTGCAAAAAGTCAGATTTTTGCTGAAATTGTGACCCCGGGACTTAGGGACTTTTTCAAAAAATATTTTCCGCCGGTTAAATTGTTGAAGGCTGATTTCTTGTCCTGTCATAAAAAGCCTTCTGTTTCCATAAACAACGCTTTCAGGGGAGCATTTGCAACCGGTTGGCACCATTTTTGAGTGAATCGCCAAAAGTCAGATTTTTGCTTAAATTCTGACCCCGGGGCTTAGGGATTTTTTCAAAAAAATATTTTCCGCCTGTTAAGTTTTTGAGGGCTGATTTCTTGTCCTGTGATAAAAAGCCTTCTGTTTCCATCGCCAAAGCTTTCAGGGAAGCATATGCAACCGGTTGGCACCATTTTTGAGTGAATTGCCAAAAGTCAGATTTTTGCTGAAATTGTGACCCCGGGGCTTAGGGATTTTTTCAAAAAAAAATATTTTCCGCCGGTTAAATTGTTGAAGGCTGATTTCTTGTCCTGTCATAAAACGCCTTCTGTTTCCATCGACAACGCTTTCAGGGGAGCATTTGCAACCGGTTGGCACCATTTTTGAGTGAATCGCCAAAAGTCAGATTTTTACTGAAATTGTGACCCCGGGGCTTAGGGATTTTTTCAAAAAAATATTTTCCGCCAGTTAAGTTGTTGAAGGCTGATTTCTTGTCCTGTGATAAAAAGCCTTCTGTTCCGACTGCCAAACATTTCAGGGGAGCATTTGCAAGCTTCTGGCATCATTTTTGAGTGAATTGCCAAAAGTCAGATTTTTACTGAAATTGTGACCCCGGGGCTTAGGGATTTTTTCAAAAAAATATTTTCCGCCGCTTAAGTTGTTGAGGGCTGATTTCTTGTCCTGTGATAAAAAGCCTTCTGTTTCCATCGACAACGCTTTCAGGGGAGCATTTGCAACCTTCTGGCATCATTTTTGATAGAATTGCCAAAAGTCAGATTTTTGCTGAAATTGTGACCCCGGGGCTTAGGGATTTTTTCAAAAAAATATTTTCCGCCGGTTAAGTTGTTGAGGGCTGAATTCTTGTCCTGTGATAAAAAGCCTTCTGTTTTGACTGCCAAACCTTTCAGGGTTTTTTTCAGGGTCTTGCATTTGCAAGCTTCTGGCATCATTTTTGAGTGAATTGCCAAAAGTCAGATTTTTGCTGAAAGTCTGACCCCGGATCTTAGGGATTTTTTCAAAAAAATATTTTCCGCCGGTTAAGTTGTTGAGGGCTGATTTCTTGTCCTGTGATAAAAAGCCTTCTGTTTTGACTGCCAAACCTTTCAGGGGAGCATTTGCAAGCTTCTGGCATCATTTTTGAGTGAATGGCCAAAATTTGGATTTTTGCTGAAATTCTGACCCCGGGGCTTAGGGGTTTTTTCAAAAATTATTTTCCGCCGGTTATATTGTTGAAGGCTGATTTCTTGTCCTGTGATAAAAAGCCTTCTGTTTCCATCGACAACGCTTTCAGGGGAGCATTTGCAACCGGTTGGCACCATTTTTGAGTGAATTGCCAAAAGTCAGATTTTTGCTGAAATTGTGACCCCGGGGCTTAGGGATTTTTTCAAAAAAATATTTTCCGCCGGTTAAGTTTTTGAGGGCTGATTTCTTGTCCTGTGATAAAAAGCCTTCTATTTCGACTGCCAAACCTTTCAGGGGAGCATTTGCAAGCTTCTGGCATCATTTTTGAGTGAATTGCCAAAAGTCAGATTTTTGCTGAAATTCTGACCCCGGGGCTTAGGGATTTTTTCAAAAAAATATTTTCCGCCAGGTAAGTTGTTGAAGGCTGATTTCTTGTCCTGTGATAAAAAGCCTTCTGTTCCAACTGCCAAACCTTTCAGGGGAGCCTTTGCAAGCTTCTGGCATCATTTTTGAGTGAATTGCCAAAAGTCATATTTTTGCTGAAATTGTGACCCCGGGGCTTAGGGATTTTTTCAAAAAAATATTTTCCGCCAGTTAAATTGTTGAGGGCTGATTTCTTGTCCTCTGATAAAAAGCCTTCTGTTTTGACTGCCAAACCTTTCAGGGGAGCATTTGCAAGCTTCTGGCATCATTTTTGAGTGAATTGCCAAAAGTCAGATTTTTGCTGAAATTGTGACCCCGTCGCTTAGGCATTTTTTCAAAAAAATATTTTCCGCCGGTTAAGTTGTTGAGGGCTGATTTCTTGTCCTGTGATAAAAAGCCTTCTGTTTCCATCGCCAAAGCTTTCAGGGGAGCATTTGCAACCGGTTGGCACCATTTTTGAGTGAATTGCCAAAAGTCAGATTTTTGCTGAAATTGTGACCCCGGGGCTTAGGGATTTTTTCAAAAAAGTATTTTCCGCCAGTTAAGTTGTTGAGGGCTGATTTCTTGTCCTGTGATAAAAAGCCTTCTGTTCCGACTGCCAAACCTTTCAGGGGAGCATTTGCAAGCTTCTGGCATCATTTTTGAGTGAATTACCAAAAGTCAGATTTTTGGTTAAATTCTGACCCCGGGGCTTAGGGATTTTTTCAAAAAAATATTTTCCGCCGGTTAAGTTGTTGAGGGCTGATTTCTTGTCCTGTGATAAAAAGCCTTCTGTTCCGACTGCCAAACCTTTCAGGGGAGCATTTGAAGCTTCTGCCATCATTTTTGAGTGAATTGCCAAAAGTTAGATTTTTGCTGAAATTGTGACCCCGGGACTTAGGGATTTTTTCAAAAAATATTTTCCGCCGGTTAAATTGTTGAAGGCTGATTTCTTGTCCTGTGATAAAAAGCCTTCTGTTTCCATCGACAACGCTTTCAGGGGAGCATTTGCAAGCTTCTGGCATCATTTTTGAGTGAATTGCCAAAATTTGGATTTTTGCTGAAATTCTGACCCCGGGGCTTAGGGATTTTTTCAAAAAAATAATTTCCGCCTTTTAAGTTATTGAGGGCTGATTTCTTGTCCTGTGATAAAAAGCCTTCTGTTTCCATCGACAACGCTTTCAGGGGAGCATTTGCAACCGGTTGGCACCATTTTTGAGTGAATTGCCAAAAGTCAGATTTTTGCTGAAATTGTGACCCCGGGGCTTAGGGATTTTTTCAAAAAATATTTTCCGCCGGTTAAATTGTTGAAGGCTGATTTCTTGTCCTGTCATAAAACGCCTTCTGTTTCCATCGACAACGCTTTCAGGGGAGCATTTGCAACCGGTTGGCACCATTTTTGAGTGAATCGCCAAAAGTCAGATTTTTACTGAAATTGTGACCCCGGGGCTTAGGGATTTTTTCAAAAAAATATTTTACGCCAGTTAAGTTGTTGAGGGCTGATTTCTTGTCCTGTCATAAAAAGCCTTCTGTTCCGACTGCCAAACCTTTCAGGGGAGCATTTGCAAGCTTCTGGCATCATTTTTGAGTGAATTGCAAAAAGTCAGATTTTTGCTGAAATTGTGACCCCGGGACTTAGGGACTTTTTCAAAAAATATGTTCCGCCGGTTAAATTGTTGAAGGCTGATTTCTTGTCCTGTCATAAAAAGCCTTCTGTTTCCATCAACAACGCTTTCAGGGGAGCATTTGCAACCGGTTGGCACCATTTTTGAGTGAATCGCCAAAAGTCAGATTTTTGCTTAAATTCTGACCCCGGGGCTTAGGGATTTTTTCAAAAAAATATTTTCCGCCGGTTAAGTTTTTGAGGGCTGATTTCTTGTCCTGTGATAAAAAGCCTTCTGTTTCCATCGCCAAAGCTTTCAGGGAAGCATATGCAACCGGTTGGCACCATTTTTGAGTGAATTGCCAAAAGTCATATTTTTGCTGAAATTGTGACCCCGGGGCTTAGGGATTTTTTCAAAAAAATATTTTCCGCCAGTTAAGTTGTTGAGGGCTGATTTCTTGTCCTCTGATAAAAAGCCTTCTGTTTTGACTGCCAAACCTTTCAGGGGAGCATTTGCAAGCTTCTGGCATCATTTTTGAGTGAATTGCCAAAAGTCAGATTTTTGCTGAAATTGTGACCCCGGGGCTTAGGGATTTTTTCAAAAAATATTTTCCGCCGGTTAAATTGTTGAAGGCTGATTTCTTGTCCTGTCATAAAAAGCCTTCTGTGTCCATCGACAACGCTTTCAGGGGAGCATTTGCAAGCTTCTGGCATCATTTTTGAGTGAATTGCCAAAAGTCAGATTTTTGCTGAAATTGTGACCCCGGGGCTTAGGCATTTTTTCAAAAAAATATTTTCCGCCGGTTAAGTTGTTGAGGGCTGATTTCTTGTCCTGTGATAAAAAGCCTTCTGTTTCCATCGCCAAAGCTTTCAGGGGAGCATTTGCAACCGGTTGGCACCATTTTTGAGTGAATTGCCAAAAGTCAGATTTTTGCTGAAATTGTGACCCCGGGGCTTAGGGATTTTTTCAAAAAAATATTTTCCGCCGGTTAAGTTGTTGAGGGCTGATTTCTTGTCCTGTGATAAAAAGCCTTCTGTTCCGACTGCCAAACCTTTCAGGGGAGCATTTGAAGCTTCTGGCATCATTTTTGAGTGAATTGCCAAAAGTTAGATTTTTGCTGAAATTGTGACCCCGGGGCTTAGGGATTTTTTCAAAAAATATTTTCCGCCGGTTAAATTGTTGAAGGCTGATTTCTTGTCCTGTGATAAAAAGCCTTCTGTTTCCATCGACAACGCTTTCAGGGGAGCATTTGCAAGCTTCTGGCATCATTTTTGAGTGAATTGCCAAAATTTGGATTTTTGCTGAAATTGTGACCCCGGGGCTTAGGGATTTTTTCAAAAAAATATTTTCCGCCGGTTAAGTTGTTGAGGGCTGAATTCTTGTCCTGTGATAAAAAGCCTTCTGTTTTGACTGCCAAACCTTTCAGGGTTTTTTTCAGGGTCTTGCATTTGCAAGCTTCTGGCATCATTTTTGAGTGAATTGCCAAAAGTCAGATTTTTGCTGAAAGTCTGACCCCGGGTCTTAGGGATTTTTTCAAAAAAATATTTTCCGCCGGTTAAGTTGTTGAGGGCTGATTTCTTGTCCTGTGATAAAAAGCCTTCTGTTTTGACTGCCAAACCTTTCAGGGGAGCATTTGCAAGCTTCTGGCATCATTTTTGAGTGAATGGCCAAAATTTGGATTTTTGCTGAAATTCTGACCCCGGGGCTTAGGGGTTTTTTCAAAAATTATTTTCCGCCGGTTATATTGTTGAAGGCTGATTTCTTGTCCTTTGATAAAAAGCCTTCTGTTTCCATCGACAACGCTTTCAGGGGAGCATTTGCAACCGGTTGGCACCATTTTTGAGTGAATTGCCAAAAGTCAGATTTTTGCTGAAATTGTGACCCCGGGGCTTAGGGATTTTTTCAAAAAAATATTTTCCGCCGGTTAAGTTTTTGAGGGCTGATTTCTTGTCCTGTGATAAAAAGCCTTCTATTTCGACTGCCAAACCTTTCAGGGGAGCATTTGCAAGCTTCTGGCATCATTTTTGAGTGAATTGCAAAAAGTCAGATTTTTGGTGAAATTCTGACCCCGGGGCTTAGGGATTTTTTCAAAAAAATATTTTCCGCCAGGTAAGTTGTTGAAGGCTGATTTCTTGTCCTGTGATAAAAAGCCTTCTGTTCCAACTGCCAAACCTTTCAGGGGAGCCTTTGCAAGCTTCTGGCATCATTTTTGAGTGAATTGCCAAAAGTCATATTTTTGCTGAAATTGTGACCCCGGGGCTTAGGGATTTTTTCAAAAAAATATTTTACGCCAGTTAAGTTGTTGAGGGCTGATTTCTTGTCCTGTCATAAAAAGCCTTCTGTTCCGACTGCCAAAACTTTCAGGGGAGCATTTGCAAGCTTCTGGCATCATTTTTGAGTGAATTGCAAAAAGTCAGATTTTTGCTGAAATTGGGACCCCGGGACTTAGGGACTTTTTCAAAAAATATTTTCCGCCGGTTAAATTGTTGAAGGCTGATTTCTTGTCCTGTCATAAAAAGCCTTCTGTTTCCATCAACAACGCTTTCAGGGGAGCATTTGCAACCGGTTGGCACCATTTTTGAGTGAATCGCCAAAAGTCAGATTTTTGCTTAAATTCTGACCCCGGGGCTCTGGGATTTTTTCAAAAAAATATTTTCCGCCGGTTAAGTTTTTGAGGGCTGATTTCTTGTCCTGTGATAAAAAGCCTTCTGTTTCCATCGCCAAAGCTTTCAGGGAAGCATATGCAACCGGCTGGCACCATTTTTGAGTGAATTGCCAAAAGTCATATTTTTGCTGAAATTGTGACCCCGGGGCTTAGGGATTTTTTCAAAAAAATATTTTCCGCCAGTTAAATTGTTGAGGGCTGATTTCTTGTCCTCTGATAAAAAGCCTTCTGTTTTGACTGCCAAACCTTTCAGGGGAGCATTTGCAAGCTTCTGGCATCATTTTTGAGTGAATTGCCAAAAGTCAGATTTTTGCTGAAATTGTGACCCCGGGGCTTAGGGATTTTTTCAAAAAATATTTTCCGCCGGTTAAATTGTTGAAGGCTGATTTCTTGTCCTGTCATAAAAAGCCTTCTGTGTCCATCGACAACGCTTTCAGGGGAGCATTTGCAAGCTTCTGGCATCATTTATGAGTGAATTACCAAAAGTCAGATTTTTGCTGAAATTGTGACCCCGGGGCTTAGGGATTTTTTCAAAAAATATTTTCCACCCGTTAAATTGTTGAAGGCTGATTTCTTGTCCTGTGATAAAAAGCCTTCTGTTTCCAACGACAACGCTTTCAGGGGAGCATTTGCAACCGGTTGGCACCATTTTTGAGTGAATTGCCAAAAGTCAGATTTTTGCTGAAATTGTGACCCCGGGGCTTAGGCATTTTTTCAAAAAAATATTTTCCGCCGGTTAAGTTGTTGAGGGCTGATTTCTTGTCCTGTGATAAAAAGCCTTCTGTTCCGACTGCCAAACCTTTCAGGGGAGCATTTGCAAGCTTCTGGCATCATTTTTGAGTGAATTACCAAAAGTCAGATTTTTGGTTAAATTCTGACCCCGGGGCTTAGGGATTTTTTCAAAAAAATATTTTCCGCCGGTTAAGTTGTTGAGGGCTGATTTCTTGTCCTGTGATAAAAAGACTTCTGTTTCCGTCGACAACGCTTTCAGGGGAGCATTTGCAAGCTTCTGGCATCATTTTTGAGTGAATTGCCAAAATTTGGATTTTTGCTGAAATTCTGACCCCGGGGCTTAGGGATTTTTTCAAAAAAATAATTTCCGCCTTTTAAGTTGTTGAGGGCTGATTTCTTGTCCTGTGATAAAAAGCCTTCTGTTTCCATGGACAACGCTTTCAGGGGAGCATTTGCAACCGGTTGCCACCATTTTTGAGTGAATTGCCAAAAGTCAGATTTTTGCTGAAATTGTGACCCCGGGGCTTAGGGATTTTTTCAAAAAATATTTTCCGCCGGTTAAATTGTTGAAGGCTGATTTCTTGTCCTGTGATAAAAAGCCTTCTGTTTCCAACGACAACGCTTTCAGGGGAGCATTTGCAACCGGTTGGCACCATTTTTGAGTGAATTGCCAAAAGTCAGATTTTTGCTGAAATTGTGACCCCGGGGCTTAGGCATTTTTTCAAAAAAATATTTTCCGCCGGTTAAGTTGTTGAGGGCTGATTTCTTGTCCTGTGATAAAAAGCCTTCTGTTCCGACTGCCAAACCTTTCAGGGGAGCATTTGCAAGCTTCTGGCATCATTTTTGAGTGAATTGCCAAAAGTCAGATTTTTACTGAAATTGTGACCCCGGGGCTTAGGGATTTTTTCAAAAAATATTTTCCGCCGGTTAAATTGTTGAAGGCTGATTTCTTGTCCTGTGATAAAACGCCTTCTGTTTCCATCGACAACGCTTTCAGGGGAGCATTTGCAACCGGTTGGCACCATTTTTGAGTGAATCACCAAAAGTCAGATTTTTACTGAAATTGTGACCCCGGGGCTTAGGGATTTTTTCAAAAAAATATTTTCCGCCAGTTAAGTTGTTGAAGGCTGATTTCTTGTCCTGTGATAAAAAGCCTTCTGTTCCGACTGCCAAACCTTTCAGGGGAGCATTTGCAAGCTTCTGGCATCATTTTTGAGTGAATCGCCAAAAGTCAGATTTTTACTGAAATTGTGACCCCGGGGCTTAGGGATTTTTTTCAAAAAAATATTTTCCGCCGCTTAAGTTGTTGAGGGCTGATTTCTTGTCCTGTGATAAAAAGCCTTCTGTTTCCATCGACAACGCTTTCAGGGGAGCATTTGCAAGCTTCTGGCATCATTTTTGAGAGAATTGCCAAAAGTCAGATTTTTGCTGAAATTGTGACCCCGGGGCTTAGGGATTTTTTCAAAAAAATATTTTCCGCCGGTTAAGTTGTTGAGGGCTGAATTCTTGTCCTGTGATAAAAAGCCTTCTGTTTTGACTACCAAACCTTTCAGGGTTTTTTTCAGGGTCTTGCATTTGCAAGCTTCTGGCATCATTTTTGAGTGAATTGCCAAAAGTCAGATTTTTGCTGAAAGTCTGACCCCGGGTCTTAGGGATTTTTTTCAAAAAAATATTTTCCGCCGGTTAAGTTGTTGAGGGCTGATTTCTTGTCCTGTGATAAAAAGCCTTCTGTTTTGACTGCCAAACCTTTCAGGGGAGCATTTGCAAGCTTCTGGCATCATTTTTGAGTGAATGGCCAAAAGTCAGATTTTAGCTTAAATTGTGACCCCGGGGCTTAGGGATTTTTTCAAAAATTATTTTCCGCCGGTTATATTGTTGAAGGCTGATTTCTTGTCCTTTGATAAAAAGCCTTCTGTTTCCATCGACAACGCTTTCAGGGGAGCATTTGCAACCGGTTGGCACCATTTTTGAGTGAATTGCCAAAAGTCAGATTTTTGCTGAAAGTCTGACCCCGGGTCTTAGGGATTTTTTCAAAAAAATATTTTCCGCCGGTTAAGTTGTTGAGGGCTGATTTCTTGTCCTGTGATAAAAAGCCTTCTGTTTTGACTGCCAAACCTTTCAGGGGAGCATTTGCAAGCTTCTGGCATCATTTTTGAGTGAATGGCCAAAATTTGGATTTTTGCTGAAATTCTGACCCCGGGGCTTAGGGGTTTTTTCAAAAATTATTTTCCGCCGGTTATATTGTTGAAGGCTGATTTCTTGTCCTTTGATAAAAAGCCTTCTGTTTCCATCGACAACGCTTTCAGGGGAGCATTTGCAACCGGTTGGCACCATTTTTGAGTGAATTGCCAAAAGTCAGATTTTTGCTGAAATTGTGACCCCGGGGCTTAGGGATTTTTTCAAAAAAATATTTTCCGCCGGTTAAGTTTTTGAGGGCTGATTTCTTGTCCTGTGATAAAAAGCCTTCTATTTCGACTGCCAAACCTTTCAGGGGAGCATTTGCAAGCTTCTGGCATCATTTTTGAGTGAATTGCAAAAAGTCAGATTTTTGGTGAAATTCTGACCCCGGGGCTTAGGGATTTTTTCAAAAAAATATTTTCCGCCAGGTAAGTTGTTGAAGGCTGATTTCTTGTCCTGTGATAAAAAGCCTTCTGTTCCAACTGCCAAACCTTTCAGGGGAGCCTTTGCAAGCTTCTGGCATCATTTTTGAGTGAATTGCCAAAAGTCATATTTTTGCTGAAATTGTGACCCCGGGGCTTAGGGATTTTTTCAAAAAAATATTTTACGCCAGTTAAGTTGTTGAGGGCTGATTTCTTGTCCTGTCATAAAAAGCCTTCTGTTCCGACTGCCAAAACTTTCACGGGAGCATTTGCAAGCTTCTGGCATCATTTTTGAGTGAATTGCAAAAAGTCAGATTTTTGCTGAAATTGGGACCCCGGGACTTAGGGACTTTTTCAAAAAATATTTTCCGCCGGTTAAATTGTTGAAGGCTGATTTCTTGTCCTGTCATAAAAAGCCTTCTGTTTCCATCAACAACGCTTTCAGGGGAGCATTTGCAACCGGTTGGCACCATTTTTGAGTGAATCGCCAAAAGTCAGATTTTTGCTTAAATTCTGACCCCGGGGCTTAGGGATTTTTTCAAAAAAATATTTTCCGCCGGTTAAGTTTTTGAGGGCTGATTTCTTGTCCTGTGATAAAAAGCCTTCTGTTTCCATCGCCAAAGCTTTCAGGGAAGCATATGCAACCGGCTGGCACCATTTTTGAGTGAATTGCCAAAAGTCATATTTTTGCTGAAATTGTGACCCCGGGGCTTAGGGATTTTTTCAAAAAAATATTTTCCGCCAGTTAAATTGTTGAGGGCTGATTTCTTGTCCTCTGATAAAAAGCCTTCTGTTTTGACTGCCAAACCTTTCAGGGGAGCATTTGCAAGCTTCTGGCATCATTTTTGAGTGAATTGCCAAAAGTCAGATTTTTGCTGAAATTGTGACCCCGGGGCTTAGGGATTTTTTCAAAAATTATTTTCCGCCGGTTAAATTGTTGAAGGCTGATTTCTTGTCCTGTCATAAAAAGCCTTCTGTGTCCATCGACAACGCTTTCAGGGGAGCATTTGCAAGCTTCTGGCATCATTTTTGAGTGAATTACCAAAAGTCAGATTTTTGCTGAAATTGTGACCCCGGGGCTTAGGGATTTTTTCAAAAAATATTTTCCACCCGTTAAATTGTCGAAGGCTGATTTCTTGTCCTGTGATAAAAAGCCTTCTGTTTCCAACGACAACGCTTTCAGGGGAGCATTTGCAACCGGTTGGCACCATTTTGGAGTGAATTGCCAAAAGTCAGATTTTTGCTGAAATTGTGACCCCGGGGCTTAGGCATTTTTTCAAAAAAATATTTTCCGCCGGTTAAGTTGTTGAGGGCTGATTTCTTGTCCTGTGATAAAAAGCCTTCTGTTCCGACTGCCAAACCTTTCAGGGGAGCATTTGCAAGCTTCTGGCATCATTTTTGAGTGAATGGCCAAAATTTGGATTTTTGCTGAAATTCTGACCCCGGGGCTTAGGGGTTTTTTCAAAAATTATTTTCCGCCGGTTATATTGTTGAAGGCTGATTTCTTGTCCTTTGATAAAAAGCCTTCTGTTTCCATCGACAACGCTTTCAGGGGAGCATTTGCAACCGGTTGGCACCATTTTTGAGTGAATTGCCAAAAGTCAGATTTTTGCTGAAATTGTGACCCCGGGGCTTAGGGATTTTTTCAAAAAAATATTTTCCGCCGGTTAAGTTTTTGAGGGCTGATTTCTTGTCCTGTGATAAAAAGCCTTCTATTTCGACTGCCAAACCTTTCAGGGGAGCATTTGCAAGCTTCTGGCACCACTTTTGAGTGAATTGCCAAAAGTCATATTTTTGCTGAAATTGTGACCCCGGGGCTTAGTGATTTTTTCAAAAAAATATTTTACGCCAGTTAAGTTGTTGAGGGCTGATTTCTTGTCCTGTCATAAAAAGCCTTCTGTTCCGACTGCCGAAACTTTCAGGGGAGCATTTGCAAGCTTCTGGCATCATTTTTGAGTGAATTGCAAAAAGTCAGATTTTTGCTGAAATTGGGACCCCGGGACTTAGGGACTTTTTCAAAAAATATTTTCCGCCGGTTAAATTGTTGAAGGCTGATTTCTTGTCCTGTCATAAAAAGCCTTCTGTTTCCATCAACAACGCTTTCAGGGGAGCATTTGCAACCGGTTGGCACCATTTTTGAGTGAATCGCCAAAAGTCAGATTTTTGCTTAAATTCTGACCCCGGGGCTTAGGGATTTTTTCAAAAAAATATTTTCCACCGGTTAAGTTTTTGAGGGCTGATTTCTTGTCCTGTGATAAAAAGCCTTCTGTTTCCATCGCCAAAGCTTTCAGGGAAGCATATGCAACCGGCTGGCACCATTTTTGAGTGAATTGCCAAAAGTCATATTTTTGCTGAAATTGTGACCCCGGGGCTTAGGGATTTTTTCAAAAAAATATTTTCCGCCAGTTAAATTGTTGAGGGCTGATTTCTTGTCCTCTGATAAAAAGCCTTCTGTTTTGACTGCCAAACCTTTCAGGGGAGCATTTGCAAGCTTCTGGCATCATTTTTGAGTGAATTGCCAAAAGTCAGATTTTTGCTGAAATTGTGACCCCGGGGCTTAGGGATTTTTTCAAAAAATATTTTCCGCCGGTTAAATTGTTGAAGGCTGATTTCTTGTCCTGTCATAAAAAGCCTTCTGTGTCCATCGACAACGCTTTCAGGGGAGCATTTGCAAGCTTCTGGCATCATTTTTGAGTGAATTACCAAAAGTCAGATTTTTGCTGAAATTGTGACCCCGGGGCTTAGGGATTTTTTCAAAAAATATTTTCCACCCGTTAAATTGTTGAAGGCTGATTTCTTGTCCTGTGATAAAAAGCCTTCTGTTTCCAACGACAACGCTTTCAGGGGAGCATTTGCAACCGGTTGGCACCATTTTTGAGTGAATTGCCAAAAGTCAGATTTTTGCTGAAATTGTGACCCCGGGGCTTAGGCATTTTTTCAAAAAAATATTTTCCGCCGGTTAAGTTGTTGAGGGCTGATTTCTTGTCCTGTGATAAAAAGCCTTCTGTTCCGACTGCCAAACCTTTCAGGGGAGCATTTGCAAGCTTCTGGCATCATTTTTGAGTGAATTACCAAAAGTCAGATTTTTGGTTAAATTCTGACCCCGGGGCTTAGGGATTTTTTCAAAAAAATATTTTCCGCCGGTTAAGTTGTTGAGGGCTGATTTCTTGTCCTGTGATAAAAAGCCTTCTGTTTCCATCGACAACGCTTTCAGGGGAGCATTTGCAACCGGTTGCCACCATTTTTGAGTGAATTGCCAAAAGTCAGATTTTTGCTGAAATTGTGACCCCGGGGCTTAGGGATTTTTTCAAAAAATATTTTCCGCCGGTTAAATTGTTGAAGGCTGACTTCTTGTCCTGTGATAAAAAGCCTTCTGTTTCCAACGACAACGCTTTCAGGGGAGCATTTGCAACCGGTTGGCACCATTTTTGAGTGAATTGCCAAAAGTCAGATTTTTGCTGAAATTGTGACCCCGGGGCTTAGGCATTTTTTCAAAAAAATATTTTCCGCCGGTTAAGTTGTTGAGGGCTGATTTCTTGTCCTGTGATAAAAAGCCTTCTGTTCCGACTGCCAAACCTTTCAGGGGAGCATTTGCAAGCTTCTGGCATCATTTTTGAGTGAATTGCCAAAAGTCAGATTTTTACTGAAATTGTGACCCCGGGGCTTAGGGATTTTTTCAAAAAATATTTTCCGCTGGTTAAATTGTTGAAGGCTGATTTCTTGTCCTGTGATAAAACGCCTTCTGTTTCCATCGACAACGCTTTCAGGGGAGCATTTGCAACCGGTTGGCACCATTTTTGAGTGAATCGCCAAAAGTCAGATTTTTACTGAAATTGTGACCCCGGGGCTTAGGGATATTTTAAAAAAAATATTTTCCGCCAGTTAAGTTGTTGAAGGCTGATTTCTTGTCCTGTGATAAAAAGCCTTCTGTTCCGACTGCCAAACCTTTCAGGGGAGCATTTGCAAGCTTCTGGCATCATTTTTGAGTGAATCGCCAAAAGTCAGATTTTTACTGAAATTGTGACCCCGGGGCTTAGGGATTTTTTTCAAAAAAATATTTTCCGCCGCTTAAGTTGTTGAGGGCTGATTTCTTGTCCTGTGATAAAAAGCCTTCTGTTTCCATCGACAACGCTTTCAGGGGAGCATTTGCAAGCTTCTGGCATCATTTTTGAGAGAATTGCCAAAAGTCAGATTTTTGCTGAAATTGTGACCCCGGGGCTTAGGGATTTTTTCAAAAAAATATTTTCCGCCGGTTAAGTTGTTGAGGGCTGAATTCTTGTCCTGTGATAAAAAGCCTTCTGTTTTGACTACCAAACCTTTCAGGGTTTTTTTCAGGGTCTTGCATTTGCAAGCTTCTGGCATCATTTTTGAGTGAATTGCCAAAAGTCAGATTTTTGCTGAAAGTCTGACCCCGGGTCTTAGGGATTTTTTTCAAAAAAATATTTTCCGCCGGTTAAGTTGTTGAGGGCTGATTTCTTGTCCTGTGATAAAAAGCCTTCTGTTTTGACTGCCAAACCTTTCAGGGGAGCATTTGCAAGCTTCTGGCATCATTTTTGAGTGAATGGCCAAAAGTCAGATTTTAGCTTAAATTGTGACCCCGGGGCTTAGGGATTTTTTCAAAAATTATTTTCCGCCGGTTATATTGTTGAAGGCTGATTTCTTGTCCTTTGATAAAAAGCCTTCTGTTTCCATCGACAACGCTTTCAGGGGAGCATTTGCAACCGGTTGGCACCATTTTTGAGTGAATTGCCAAAAGTCAGATTTTTGCTGAAATTGTGACCCCGGGGCTTAGGGATTTTTTCAAAAAATATTTTCCGCCGGTTAAGTTTTTGGGGGCTGATTTCTTGTCCTGTGATAAAAAGCCTTCTGTTCCGACTGCCAAACCTTTCAGGGGAGCATTTCCAAGCTTCTAGCATCATTTTTGAGTGAATTACCAAAAGTCAGATTTTTGGTTAAATTCTGACCCCGGGGCTTAGGGATTTTTTCAAAAAAATATTTTCCGCCGGTTAAGTTGTTGAGGGCTGATTTCTTGTCCTGTGATAAAAAGCCTTCTGTTCCGACTGCCAAACCTTTCAGGGGAGCATTTGAAGCTTCTGGCATCATTTTTGAGTGAATTGCCAAAAGTTAGATTTTTGCTGAAATTGTGACCCCGGGGCTTAGGGATTTTTTCAAAAAATATTTTCCGCCGGTTAAATTGTTGAAGGCTGATTTCTTGTCCTGTGATAAAAAGCCTTCTGTTTCCATCGACAACGCTTTCAGGGGAGCATTTGCAAGCTTCTGGCATCATTTTTGAGTGAATTGCCAAAATTTGGATTTTTTCTGAAATTCTGACCCCGGGGCTTAGGGATTTTTTCAAAAAAATAATTTCCGCCTTTTAAGTTGTTGAGGGCTGATTTCTTGTCCTGTGATAAAAAGCCTTCTGTTTCCATCGACAACGCTTTCAGGGGAGCATTTGCAACCGGTTGGCACCATTTTTGAGTGAATTGCCAAAAGTCAGATTTTTGCTGAAATTGTGACCCCGGGGCTTAGGGATTTTTTCAAAAAAATATTTTCCGCCAGTTAAGTTGTTGAGGGCTGATTTCTTGTCCTGTGATAAAAAGCCTTCTGTTTTGACTGCCAAACCTTTCAGGGGAGCATTTGCAAGCTTCTGGCATCATTTTTGAGTGAATTGCCAAAATTTGGATTTTTGCTGAAATTCTGACCCCGGGGCTTAGGGATTTTTTCAAAAAAATAATTTCCGCCTTTTAAGTTGTTGAGGGCTGATTTCTTGTCCTGTGATAAAAAGCCTTCTGTTTCCATCGACAACGCTTTCAGGGGAGCATTTGCAACCGGTTGGCACCATTTTTGAGTGAATTGCCAAAAGTCAGATTTTTGCTGAAATTCTGACCCCGGGGCTTAGGGATTTTTTCAAAAAAATATTTTCCGCCGGTTAAGTTGTTGAGGGCTGAATTCTTGTCCTGTGATAAAAAGCCTTCTGTTTCGAATGCCAAACCTTTCAGGGTTTTTTTCAGGGTCTTGCATTTCCAAGCTTCTGGCATCATTTTTGAGTGAATTGCCAAAAGTCAGATTTTTTGCTGAAATTGTGACCCCGGGGCTTAGGGATTTTTTCAAAAAATATTTTCCGCCGGTTAAATTGTTGAAGGCTGATTTCTTGTCCTGTCATAAAACGCCTTCTGTTTCCATCGACAATGCTTTCAGGGGAGCATTTGCAACCGGTTGGCACCATTTTTGAGTGAATCGCCAAAAGTCAGATTTTTACTGAAATTGTGACCCCGGGGCTTAGGGATTTTTTCAAAAAAATATTTTCCGCCAGTTCAGTTGTTGAAGGCTGATTTCTTGTCCTGTGATAAAAAGCCTTCTGTTCTGACTGCCAAACCTTTCAGGGGAGCATTTGCAAGCTTCTGGCATCATTTTTGAGTAAATTGCCAAAAGTCAGATTTTTACTGAAATTGTGACCCCGGGGCTTAGGGATTTTTTCAAAAAAATATTTTCCGCCGCTTAAGTTGTTGAGGGCTGATTTCTTGTCCTGTGATAAAAAGCCTTCTGTTTCCATCGACAACGCTTTCAGGGGAGCATTTGCCACCTTCTGGCATAATTTTTGAGAGAATTGCCAAAAGTCAGATTTTTGCTGAAATTCTGACCCCAGGGCTTAGGGATTTTTTCAAAAAAATATTTTCTGCCGCTTAAGTTGTTGAGGGCTGATTTCTTGTCCTGTGATAAAAAGCCTTCTGTTTCGATCGACAACGCTTTCAGGGGAGCATTTGCAAGCTTCTGGCATCATTTTTGAGAGAATTGCCAAAAGTCAGATTTTTGCTGAAATTGTGACCCCGGGGCTTAGGGATTTTTTCAAAAAAATATTTTCCGCCGGTTAAGTTGTTGAGGGCTGATTTCTTGTCCTGTGATAAAAAGCCTTCTGTTTTGACTGCCAAACCTTTCAGGGGAGCATTTGCAAGCTTCTGGCATCATTTTTGAGTGAATTGCCAAAATTTGGATTTTTGCTGAAATTCTGACCCCGGGGCTTAGGGATTTTTTCAAAAAAATAATTTCCGCCTTTTAAGTTGTTGAGGGCTGATTTCTTGTCCTGTGATAAAAAGCCTTCTGTTTCCATCGACAACGCTTTCAGGGGAGCATTTGCAACCGGTTGGCACCATTTTTGAGTGAATTGCCAAAAGTCAGATTTTTGCTGAAATTCTGACCCCGGGGCTTAGGGATTTTTTCAAAAAATATTTTCCGCCGGTTAAGTTGTTGAGGGCTGAATTCTTGTCCTGTGATAAAAAGCCTTCTGTTTCGAATGCCAAACCTTTCAGGGTTTTTTTCAGGGTCTTGCATTTCCAAGCTTCTGGCATCATTTTTGAGTGAATTGCCAAAAGTCAGATTTTTGCTGAAATTGTGACCCCGGGGCTTAGGGATTTTTTCAAAAAATATTTTCCGCCGGTTAAATTGTTGAAGGCTGATTTCTTGTCCTGTCATAAAACGCCTTCTGTTTCCATCGACAATGCTTTCAGGGGAGCATTTGCAACCGGTTGGCACCATTTTTGAGTGAATCGCCAAAAGTCAGATTTTTACTGAAATTGTGACCCCGGGGCTTAGGGATTTTTTCAAAAAAATATTTTCCGCCGGTTAAGTTGTTGAGGGCTGAATTCTTGTCCTGTGATAAAAAGCCTTCTGTTTCGAATGCCAAACCTTTCAGGGTTTTTTTCAGGGTCTTGCATTTCCAAGCTTCTGGCATCATTTTTGAGTGAATTGCCAAAAGTCAGATTTTTGCTGAAAGTCTGACCCCGGGTCTTAGGGATTTTTTTCAAAAAAATATTTTCCGCCGGTTAAGTTGTTGAGGGCTGATTTCTTGTCCTGTGATAAAAAGCCTTCTGTTTTGACTGCCAAACCTTTCAGGGGAGCATTTGCAAGCTTCTGGCATCATTTTTGAGTGAATTGCCAAAATTTGGATTTTTGCTGAAATTCTGACCCCGGGGCTTAGGGATTTTTTCAAAAAAATAATTTCCGCCTTTTAAGTTGTTGAGGGCTGATTTCTTGTCCTGTGATAAAAAGCCTTCTATTTCGACTGCCAAACCTTTCAGGGGAGCATTTGCAAGCTTCTGGCATCATTTTTGAGTGTATTGCCAAAAGTCAGATTTTTGCTGAAATTGTGACCCCGGGGCTTAGGGATTTTTTCAAAAAATATTTTCCGCCGGTTAAATTGTTGAAGGCTGATTTCTTGTCCTGTCATAAAACGCCTTCTGTTTCCATCGACAATGCTTTCAGGGGAGCATTTGCAACCGGTTGGCACCATTTTTGAGTGAATCGCCAAAAGTCAGATTTTTACTGAAATTGTGACCCCGGGGCTTAGGGATTTTTTCAAAAAAATATTTTCCGCCAGTTAAGTTGTTGAAGGCTGATTTCTTGTCCTGTGATAAAAAGCCTTCTGTTCTGACTGCCAAACCTTTCAGGGGAGCATTTGCAAGCTTCTGGCATCATTTTTGAGTAAATTGCCAAAAGTCAGATTTTTACTGAAATTGTGACCCCGGGGCTTAGGGATTTTTTCAAAAAAATATTTTCCGCCGCTTAAGTTGTTGAGGGCTGATTTCTTGTCCTGTGATAAAAAGCCTTCTGTTTCCATCGACAACGCTTTCAGGGGAGCATTTGCCACCTTCTGGCATAATTTTTGAGAGAATTGCCAAAAGTCAGATTTTTGCTGAAATTCTGACCCCAGGGCTTAGGGATTTTTTCAAAAAAATATTTTCTGCCGCTTAAGTTGTTGAGGGCTGATTTCTTGTCCTGTGATAAAAAGCCTTCTGTTTCGATCGACAACGCTTTCAGGGGAGCATTTGCAAGCTTCTGGCATCATTTTTGAGAGAATTGCCAAAAGTCAGATTTTTGCTGAAATTGTGACCCCGGGGCTTAGGGATTTTTTCAAAAAAATATTTTCCGCCGGTTAAGTTGTTGAGAGCTGAATTCTTGTCCTGTGATAAAAAGCCTTCTGTTTTGACTGCCAAAACTTTCAGGGTTTTTTTCAGGGTCTTGCATTTGCAAGCTTCTGGCATCATTTTTGAGTGAATTGCCAAAAGTCAGATTTTTGCTGAAAGTCTGACCCCGGGTCTTAGGGATTTTTTTCAAAAAAATATTTTCCGCCGGTTAAGTTGTTGAGGGCTGATTTCTTGTCCTGTGATAAAAAGCCTTCTGTTTTGACTGCCAAACCTTTCAGGGGAGCATTTGCAAGCTTCTGGCATCATTTTTGAGTGAATTGCCAAAATTTGGATTTTTGCTGAAATTCTGACCCCGGGGCTTAGGGATTTTTTCAAAAAAATAATTTCCGCCTTTTAAGTTGTTGAGGGCTGATTTCTTGTCCTGTGATAAAAAGCCTTCTGTTTCCATCGACAACGCTTTCAGGGGAGCATTTGCAACCGGTTGGCACCATTTTTGAGTGAATTGCCAAAAGTCAGATTTTTGCTGAAATTGTGACCCCGGGGCTTAGGGATTTTTTCAAAAAATATTTTCCGCCGGTTAAGTTTTTGGGGGCTGATTTCTTGTCCTGTGATAAAAAGCCTTCTGTTCCGACTGCCAAACCTTTCAGGGGAGCATTTCCAAGCTTCTGGCATCATTTTTGAGTGAATTACCAAAAGTCAGATTTTTGGTTAAATTCTGACCCCGGGGCTTAGGGATTTTTTCAAAAAAATATTTTCCGCCGGTTAAGTTGTTGAGGGCTGATTTCTTGTCCTGTGATAAAAAGCCTTCTGTTCCGACTGCCAAACCCTTCAGGGGAGCATTTGAAGCTTCTGGCATCATTTTTGAGTGAATTGCCAAAAGTTAGATTTTTGCTGAAATTGTGACCCCGGGGCTTAGGGATTTTTTCAAAAAATATTTTCCGCCGGTTAAATTGTTGAAGGCTGATTTCTTGTCCTGTGATAAAAAGCCTTCTGTTTCCATCGACATCGCTTTCAGGGGAGCATTTGCAAGCTTCTGGCATCATTTTTGAGTGAATTGCCAAAATTTGGATTTTTGCTGAAATTCTGACCCCGGGGCTTAGGGATTTTTTCAAAAAAATAATTTCCGCCGCTTAAGTTGTTGAGGGCTGATTTCTTGTCCTGTGATAAAAAGCCTTCTGTTCCGACTGCCAAACCTTTCAGGGGAGCATTTGCAAGCTTCTGGCATCATTTTTGAGTGAATTGCCAAAAGTCAGATTTTTACTGAAATTGTGACCCCGGGGCTTAGGGATTTTTTTCAAAAAAATATTTTCCGCCGCTTAAGTTGTTGAGGGCTGATTTCTTGTCCTGTGATAAAAAGCCTTCTGTTTCCATCGACAACGCTTTCAGGGGAGCATTTGCAACCTTCTGGCATAATTTTTGAGAGAATTGCCAAAAGTCAGATTTTTGCTGAAATTCTGACCCCAGGGCTTAGGGATTTTTTCAAAAAAATATTTTCTGCCGCTTAAGTTGTTGAGGGCTGATTTCTTGTCCTGTCATAAAAAGCATTCTGTTCCGACTGCCAAACCTTTCAGGGGAGCATTTGCAAGCTTCTGGCATCATTTTTGAGTGAATTGCCAAAAGTCAGATTTTTGCTGAAATTGTGACCCCGGGACTTAGGGACTTTTTCAAAAAATATTTTCCGCCGGTTAAATTGTTGAAGGCTGATTTCTTGTCCTGTCATAAAAAGCCTTCTGTTTCCATCAACAACGCTTTCAGGGGAGCATTTGCAACCGGTTGGCACCATTTTTGAGTGAATCGCCAAAAGTCAGATTTTTGCTTAAATTCTGACCCCGGGGCTTAGGGATTTTTTCAAAAAAATAATTTCCGCCTTTTAAGTTGTTGAGGGCTGATTTCTTGTCCTGTGATAAAAAGCCTTCTGTTTCCATCGACAACGCTTTCAGGGGAGCATTTGCAACCGGTTGGCACCATTTTTGAGTGAATCGCCAAAAGTCAGATTTTTACTGAAATTGTGACCCCGGGGCTTAGGGATTTTTTCAAAATAATATTTTCCCCCAGTTAAGTTGTTTAAGGCTGATTTCTTGTCCTGTGATAAAAAGCCTTCTGTTCCGACTGCCAAACCTTTCAGGGGAGCATTTGCAAGCTTCTGGCATCATTTTTGAGTGAATTGCCAAAAGTCAGATTTTTACTGAAATTGTGACCCCGGGGCTTAGGGATTTTTTTCAAAAAAAATTTTTCCGCCGCTTAAGTTGTTGAGGGCTGATTTCTTGTCCTGTGATAAAAAGCCTTCTGTTTCCATCGACAACGCTTTCAGGGGAGCATTTGCAACCTTCTGGCATCATTTTTGAGAGAATTGCCAAAA
Source organism: Podarcis liolepis (assembly GCF_965112155.1). Classification (NCBI taxonomy): domain Eukaryota; kingdom Metazoa; phylum Chordata; class Lepidosauria; order Squamata; family Lacertidae; genus Podarcis; species Podarcis liolepis. The sequence continues at coordinate 51,343,545 of NC_139563.1, forward strand.
GTCAGATTTTTGCTGAAATTCTGACCCCAGGGCTTAGGGATTTTTCCAAAAAAATATTTTCTGCCGCTTAAGTTGTTGAGGGCTGATTTCTTGTCCTGTCATAAAAAGCATTCTGTTCCGACTGCCAAACCTTTCAGGGGAGCATTTGCAAGCTTCTGGCATCATTTTTGAGTGAATTGCCAAAAGTCAGATTTTTGCTGAAATTGTGACCCCGGGACTTAGGGATTTTTTCAAAAAATATTTTCCGCCGGTTAAATTGTTGAAGGCTGATTTCTTGTCCTGTGATAAAAAGCCTTCTGTTTCCATCGACAACGCTTTCAGGGGAGCATTTGCAAGCTTCTGGCATCATTTTTGAGAGAATTGCCAAAAGTCAGATTTTTGCTGAAATTCTGACCCCAGGGCTTAGGGATTTTTCCAAAAAAATATTTTCTGCCGCTTAAGTTGTTGAGGGCTGATTTCTTGTCCTGTCATAAAAAGCATTCTGTTCCGACTGCCAAACCTTTCAGGGGAGCATTTGCAAGCTTCTGGCATCATTTTTGAGTGAATTGCAAAAAGTCAGATTTTTGCTGAAATTGTGACCCCGGGACTTAGGGATTTTTTCAAAAAATATTTTCCGCCGGTTAAATTGTTGAAGGCTGATTTCTTGTCCTGTGATAAAAAGCCTTCTGTTTCCATCGACAACGCTTTCAGGGGAGCATTTGCAAGCTTCTGGCATCATTTTTGAGTGAATTGCCAAAAGTCAGATTTTTGCTGAAATTCTGATCCCGGGGCTTAGGGATTTTTTCAAAAAAATATTTTCCGCCGGTTAAGTTGTTGAGGGCTGAATTCTTGTCCTGTGATAAAAAGCCTTCTGTTTCGAATGCCAAACCTTTCAGGGTTTTTTTCAGGGTCTTGCATTTCCAAGCTTCTGGCATCATTTTTGAGTGAATTGCCAAAAGTCAGATTTTTGCTGAAATTGTGACCCCGGGGCTTAGGGATTTTTTCAAAAAATATTTTCCGCCGGTTAAATTGTTGAAGGCTGATTTCTTGTCCTGTCATAAAACGCCTTCTGTTTCCATCGACAATGCTTTCAGGGGAGCATTTGCAACCGGTTGGCACCATTTTTGAGTGAATCGCCAAAAGTCAGATTTTTACTGAAATTGTGACCCCGGGGCTTAGGGATTTTTTCAAAAAAATATTTTCCGCCAGTTAAGTTGTTGAAGGCTGATTTCTTGTCCTGTGATAAAAAGCCTTCTGTTCCGACTGCCAAACCTTTCAGGGGAGCATTTGCAACCTTCTGGCATAATTTTTGATAGAATTGCCAAAAGTCAGATTTTTGCTGAAATTCTGACCCCAGGGCTTAGGGATTTTTTCAAAAAAATATTTTCTGCCGCTTAAGTTGTTGAGGGCTGATTTCTTGTCCTGTGATAAAAAGCCTTCTGTTTTGACTGCCAAACCTTTCAGGGTTTTTTTCAGGGTCTTGCATTTGCAAGCTTCTGGCATCATTTTTGAGTGAATTGCCAAAAGTCAGATTTTTGCTGAAAGTCTGACCCCGGGTCTTAGGGATTTTTTTCAAAAAAATATTTTCCGCCGGTTAAGTTGTTGAGGGCTGATTTCTTGTCCTGTGATAAAAAGCCTTCTGTTTTGACTGCCAAACCTTTCAGGGGAGCATTTGCAAGCTTCTGGCATCATTTTTGAGTGAATGGCCAAAAGTCAGATTTTAGCTTAAATTGTGACCCCGGGGCTTAGGGATTTTTTCAAAAATTATTTTCCGCCGGTTATATTGTTGAAGGCTGATTTCTTGTCCTTTGATAAAAAGCCTTCTGTTTCCATCGACAACGCTTTCAGGGGAGCATTTGCAACCGGTTGGCACCATTTTTGAGTGAATTGCCAAAAGTCAGATTTTTGCTGAAATTGTGACCCCGGGGCTTAGGGATTTTTTCAAAAAATATTTTCCGCCGGTTAAGTTTTTGGGGGCTGATTTCTTGTCCTGTGATAAAAAGCCTTCTGTTCCGACTGCCAAACCTTTCAGGGGAGCATTTCCAAGCTTCTGGCATCATTTTTGAGTGAATTACCAAAAGTCAGATTTTTCGTTAAATTCTGACCCCGGGGCTTAGGGATTTTTTCAAAAAAATATTTTCCGCCGGTTAAGTTGTTGAGGGCTGATTTCTTGTCCTGTGATAAAAAGCCTTCTGTTCCGACTGCGAAACCTTTCAGGGGAGCATTTGAAGCTTCTGGCATCATTTTTGAGTGAATTGCCAAAAGTTAGATTTTTGCTGAAATTGTGACCCCGGGGCTTAGGGATTTTTTCAAAAAATATTTTCCGCCGGTTAAATTGTTGAAGGCTGATTTCTTGTCCTGTGATAAAAAGCCTTCTGTTTCGAATGCCAAACCTTTCAGGGTTTTTTTCAGGGTCTTGCATTTCCAAGCTTCTGGCATCATTTTTGAGTGAACTGCCAAAAGTCAGATTTTTGCTGAAATTGTGACCCCGGGGCTTAGGGATTTTTTCAAAAAATATTTTCCGACGGTTAAATTGTTGAAGGCTGATTTCTTGTCCTGTCATAAAACGCCTTCTGTTTCCATCGACAATGCTTTCAGGGGAGCATTTGCAACCGGTTGGCACCATTTTTGAGTGAATCGCCAAAAGTCAGATTTTTACTGAAATTGTGACCCCGGGGCTTAGGGATTTTTTCAAAAAAATATTTTCCGCCAGTTAAGTTGTTGAAGGCTGATTTCTTGTCCTGTGATAAAAAGCCTTCTGTTCCGACTGCCAAACCTTTCAGGGGAGCATTTGCAAGCTTCTGGCATCATTTTTGAGTAAATTGCCAAAAGTCAGATTTTTACTGAAATTGTGACCCCGGGGCTTAGGGATTTTTTCAAAAAAATATTTTCCGCCACTTAAGTTGTTGAGGGCTGATTTCTTGTCCTGTGATAAAAAGCCTTCTGTTTCCATCGACAACGCTTTCAGGGGAGCATTTGCCACCTTCTGGCATAATTTTTGAGAGAATTGCCAAAAGTCAGATTTTTGCTGAAATTCTGACCCCAGGGCTTAGGGATTTTTTCAAAAAAATATTTTCTGCCGCTTAAGTTGTTGAGGGCTGATTTCTTGTCCTGTGATAAAAAGCCTTCTGTTTCGATCGACAACGCTTTCAGGGGAGCATTTGCAAGCTTCTGGCATCATTTTTGAGAGAATTGCCAAAAGTCAGATTTTTGCTGAAATTGTGACCCCGGGGCTTAGGGATTTTTTCAAAAAAATATTTTCCGCCGGTTAAGTTGTTGAGGGCTGAATTCTTGTCCTGTGATAAAAAGCCTTCTGTTTTGACTGCCAAACCTTTCAGGGTTTTTTTCAGGGTCTTGCATTTGCAAGCTTCTGGCATCATTTTTGAGTGAATTGCCAAAAGTCAGATTTTTGCTGAAAGTCTGACCCCGGGTCTTAGGGATTTTTTTCAAAAAAATATTTTCAGCCGGTTAAGTTGTTGAGGGCTGATTTCTTGTCCTGTGATAAAAAGCCTTCTGTTTCCATCAACAACGCTTTCAGGGGAGCATTTGCAACCGGTTGGCACCATTTTTGAGTGAATCGCCAAAAGTCAGATTTTTGCTTAAATTCTGACCCCGGGGCTTAGGGATTTTTTCAAAAAAATATTTTCCGCCGGTTAAGTTTTTGAGGGCTGATTTCTTGTCCTGTGATAAAAAGCCTTCTGTTTCCATCGCCAAAGCTTTCAGGGAAGCATATGCAACCGGTTGGCACCATTTTCGAGTGAATCGCCAAAAGTCAGATTTTTACTGAAATTGTGACCCCGGGGCTTAGGGATTTTTTCAAAAAAATATTTTCCGCCGGTTAAGTTTTTGAGGGCTGATTTCTTGTCCTGTGATAAAAAGCCTTCTGTTTCCATCGACAACGCTTTCAGGGGAGCATTTGCAAGCTTCTGGCATCATTTTTGAGTGAATTGCCAAAATTTGGATTTTTGCTGAAATTCTGACCCCGGGGCTTAGGGATTTTTTCAAAAAAATAATTTCCGCCTTTTAAGTTGTTGAGGGCTGATTTCTTGTCCTGTGATAAAAAGCCTTCTGTTTCCATCGACAACGCTTTCAGGGGAGCATTTGCAACCGGTTGGCACCATTTTTGAGTGAATCGCCAAAAGTCAGATTTTTACTGAAATTGTGACCCCGGGGCTTAGGGATTTTTTCAAAATAATATTTTCCCCCAGTTAAGTTGTTGAAGGCTGATTTCTTGTCCTGTGATAAAAAGCCTTCTGTTCCGACTGCCAAACCTTTCAGGGGAGCATTTGCAAGCTTCTGGCATCATTTTTGAGTGAATTGCCAAAAGTCAGATTTTTACTGAAATTGTGACCCCGGGGCTTAGGGATTTTTTTCAAAAAAATATTTTCCGCCGCTTAAGTTGTTGAGGGCTGATTTCTTGTCCTGTGATAAAAAGCCTTCTGTTTCCATCGACAACGCTTTCAGGGGAGCATTTGCAACCTTCTGGCATCATTTTTGAGAGAATTGCCAAAAGTCAGATTTTTGGTTAAATTCTGACCCCAGGGCTTAGGGATTTTTCCAAAAAAATATTTTCTGCCGCTTAAGTTGTTGAGGGCTGATTTCTTGTCCTGTCATAAAAAGCATTCTGTTCCGACTGCCAAACCTTTCAGGGGAGCATTTGCAAGCTTCTGGCATCATTTTTGAGTGAATTGCAAAAAGTCAGATTTTTGCTGAAATTGTGACCCCGGGACTTAGGGACTTTTTCAAAAAATATTTTCCGCCGGTTAAATTGTTGAAGGCTGATTTCTTGTCCTGTCATAAAAAGCCTTCTGTTTCCATCAACAACGCTTTCAGGGGAGCATTTGCAACCGGTTGGCACCATTTTTGAGTGAATCGCCAAAAGTCAGATTTTTGCTTAAATTCTGACCCCGGGGCTTAGGGATTTTTTCAAAAAAATATTTTCCGCCGGTTAAGTTTTTGAGGGCTGATTTCTTGTCCTGTGATAAAAAGCCTTCTGTTTCCATCGCCAAAGCTTTCAGGGAAGCATATGCAACCGGTTGGCACCATTTTCGAGTGAATCGCCAAAAGTCAGATTTTTACTGAAATTGTGACCCCGGGGCTTAGGGATTTTTTCAAAAAAATATTTTCCGCCGGTTAAGTTTTTGAGGGCTGATTTCTTGTCCTGTGATAAAAAGCCTTCTGTTTCCATCGACAACGCTTTCAGGGGAGCATTTGCAAGCTTCTGGCATCATTTTTGAGTGAATTGCCAAAATTTGGATTTTTGCTGAAATTCTGACCCCGGGGCTTAGGGATTTTTTCAAAAAAATAATTTCCGCCTTTTAAGTTGTTGAGGGCTGATTTCTTGTCCTGTGATAAAAAGCCTTCTGTTTCCATCGACAACGCTTTCAGGGGAGCATTTGCAACCGGTTGGCACCATTTTTGAGTGAATCGCCAAAAGTCAGATTTTTACTGAAATTGTGACCCCGGGGCTTAGGGATTTTTTCAAAATAATATTTTCCCCCAGTTAAGTTGTTGAAGGCTGATTTCTTGTCCTGTGATAAAAAGCCTTCTGTTCCGACTGCCAAACCTTTCAGGGGAGCATTTGCAAGCTTCTGGCATCATTTTTGAGTGAATTGCCAAAAGTCAGATTTTTACTGAAATTGTGACCCCGGGGCTTAGGGATTTTTTTCAAAAAAATATTTTCCGCCGCTTAAGTTGTTGAGGGCTGATTTCTTGTCCTGTGATAAAAAGCCTTCTGTTTCCATCGACAACGCTTTCAGGGGAGCATTTGCAACCTTCTGGCATCATTTTTGAGAGAATTGCCAAAAGTCAGATTTTTGGTTAAATTCTGACCCCAGGGCTTAGGGATTTTTCCAAAAAAATATTTTCTGCCGCTTAAGTTGTTGAGGGCTGATTTCTTGTCCTGTCATAAAAAGCATTCTGTTCCGACTGCCAAACCTTTCAGGGGAGCATTTGCAAGCTTCTGGCATCATTTTTGAGTGAATTGCAAAAAGTCAGATTTTTGCTGAAATTGTGACCCCGGGACTTAGGGACATTTTCAAAAAATATTTTCCGCCGGTTAAATTGTTGAAGGCTGATTTCTTGTCCTGTCATAAAAAGCCTTCTGTTTCCATCAACAACGCTTTCAGGGGAGCATTTGCAACAGGTTGGCACCATTTTTGAGTGAATCGCCAAAAGTCAGATTTTTGCTTAAATTCTGACCCCGGGGCTTAGGGATTTTTTCAAAAAAATATTTTCCGCCGGTTAAGTTTTTGAGGGCTGATTTCTTGTCCTGTGATAAAAAGCCTTCTGTTTCCATCGCCAAAGCTTTCAGGGAAGCATATGCAACCGGTTGGCACCATTTTTGAGTGAATTGCCAAAAGTCATATTTTTGCTGAAATTGTGACCCCGGGGCTTAGGGATTTTTTCAAAAAAATATTTTCCGCCAGTTAAGTTGTTGAGGGCTGATTTCTTGTCCTCTGATAAAAAGCCTTCTGTTTTGACTGCCAAACCTTTCAGGGGAGCATTTGCAAGCTTCTGGCATCATTTTTGAGTGAATTGCCAAAAGTCAGATTTTTGCTGAAATTGTGACCCCCGGGGCTTAGGGATTTTTTCAAAAAATATTTTCCGACGGGTAAATTGTTGAAGGCTGATTTCTTGTCCTGTGATAAAAAGCCTTCTGTTTCCTGCGCCAAAGCTTTCAGGGGAGCATTTGAAAGCTTCTGGCATCATTTTTGGGTGAATCGCCAAAAGTCAGATTTTTGCTGAAATTCTGACCCCGGGGCTTAGAGATTTTTTCAAAAAAATATTTTCCCCCTGTTAAGTTGTTGAAGGCTGATTTCTTGTCCTGTCATAAAAAGCCTTCTGCTTCCATCGACAACGCTTTCAGGGGAGCATTTGCAACCGGTTGGCACCATTTTTGAGTGAATTGCCAAAAGTCAGATTTTTGCTGAAATTGTGACCCCGGGGCTTAGGGATTTTTTCAAAAAAATATTTTCCGCCAGTTAAGTTGTTGAAGGCTGATTTCTTGTCCTGTGATAAAAAGCCTTCTGTTCCGACTGCCAAACCTTTCAGGGGAGCATTTGCAAGCTTCTGGCATCATTTTTGAGTGAATTACCAAAAGTCAGATTTTTGGTTAAATTCTGACCCCGGGGCTTAGGGATTTTTTTAAAAAAAATTTTCCGCCGGTTAAGTTGTTGAGGGCTGATTTCTTGTCCTGTGATAAAAAGCCTTCTGTTCCGACTGCCAAACCTTTCAGGGGAGCATTTGAAGCTTCTGGCATCATTTTTGAGTGAATTGCCAAAAGTTAGATTTTTGCTGAAATTGTGACCCCGGGGCTTAGGGATTTTTTCAAAAAATATTTTCCGCCGGTTAAATTGTTGAAGGCTGATTTCCTGTCCTGTGATAAAAAGCCTTCTGTTTCCATCGACAACGCTTTCAGGGGAGCATTTGCAACCTTCTGGCATAATTTTTGAGAGAATTGCCAAAAGTCAGATTTTTGCTGAAATTCTGACCCCAGGGCTTAGGGATTTTTTCAAAAAAATATTTTCCGCCAGTTAAGTTGTTGAGGGCTGATTTCTTGTCCTCTGATAAAAAGCCTTCTGTTTTGACTGCCAAACCTTTCAGGGGAGCATTTGCAAGCTTCTGGCATCATTTTTGAGTGAATTGCCAAAAGTCAGATTTTTGCTGAAATTGTGACCCCGGGGCTTAGGGATTTTTTTGAAAAAATATTTTCCGACGGTTAAATTGTTGAAGGCTGATTTCTTGTCCTGTGATAAAAAGCCTTCTGTTTCCTGCGCCAAAGCTTTCAGGGGAGCATTTGAAAGCTTCTGGCATCATTTTTGGGTGAATCGCCAAAAGTCAGATTTTTGCTGAAATTCTGACCCCGGGGCTTAGGGATTTTTTCAAAAAAATATTTTCCGCCGGTTAAGTTTTTGAAGGCTGATTTCTTGTCCTGTCATAAAAAGCCTTCTGTTTCCATCAACAACGCTTTCAGGGGAGCATTTGCAACCGGTTGGCAACATTTTTGAGTGAATCGCCAAAAGTCAGATTTTTGCTTAAATTCTGACCCCGGGGCTAAGGGATTTTTTCAAAAAAATATTTTCCGCCGGTTAAGTTTTTGAGGGCTGATTTCTTGTCCTGTGATAAAAAGCCTTCTGTTTCCATCGCCAAAGCTTTCAGGGAAGCATATGCAACCGGTTGGCACCATTTTTGAGTGAATTGCCAAAAGTCATATTTTTGCTGAAATTGTGACCCCGGGGCTTAGGGATTTTTTCAAAAAGATATTTTCCGCCAGTTAAGTTGTTGAGGGCTGATTTTTTGTCCTGTCATAAAAAGCATTCTGTTCCGACTGCCAAACCTTTCAGGGGAGCATTTGCAAGCTTCTGGCATCATTTTTGAGTGAACTGCCAAAAGTCATATTTTTGCTGAAATTGTGACCCCGGGGCTTAGGGACTTTTTCAAAAAATATTTTCCGCCGGTTAAATTGTTGAAGGCTGATTTCTTGTCCTGTCATAAAAAGCCTTCTGTTTCCATCAACAACGCTTTCAGGGGAGCATTTGCAACCGGTTGGCACCATTTTTGAGTGAATCGCCAAAAGTCAGATTTTTGCTTAAATTCTGACCCCGGGGCTTAGGGATTTTTTCAAAAAAATATTTTCCGCCGGTTAAGTTTTTGAGGGCTGATTTCTTGTCCTGTGATAAAAAGCCTTCTGTTTCCATCGCCAAAGCTTTCAGGGAAGCATATGCAACCGGTTGGCACCATTTTTGAGTGAATTGCCAAAAGTCATATTTTTGCTGAAATTGTGACCCCGGGGCTTAGGGATTTTTTCAAAAAAATATTTTCCGCCAGTTAAGTTGTTGAAGGCTGATTTCTTGTCCTCTGATAAAAAGCCTTCTGTTTTGACTGCCAAACCTTTCAGGGGAGCATTTGCAAGCTTCTGGCATCATTTTTGAGTGAATTGCCAAAAGTCAGATTTTTGCTGAAATTGTGACCCCGGGGCTTAGGGATTTTTTCAAAAAATATTTTCCGCCGGTTAAATTGCTGAAGGCTGATTTCTTGTCCTGTGATAAAAAGCCTTCTGTTTCCTGCGCCAAAGCTTTCAGGGGAGCATTTGAAAGCTTCTGGCATCATTTTTGGGTGAATCGCCAAAAGTCAGATTTTTGCTTAAATTCTGACCCCGGGGCTTAGAGATTTTTTCAAAAAAATATTTTCCCCCTGTTAAGTTGTTGAAGGCTATTTTCTTGTCCTGTCATAAAAAGCCTTCTGTTTCCATCGACAACGCTTTCAGGGAAGCATTTGCAACCTTCTGGCATAATTTTTGAGAGAATTGCCAAAAGTCAGATTTTTGCTGAAATTGTGACCCCGGGGCTTAGGGATTTTTTCAAAAAAATATTTTCCGCCGCTTAAGTTGTTGAGGGCTGATTTCTTGTCCTGTGATAAAAAGCCTTCTGTTTCCATCGACAACGCTTTCAGGGGAGCATTTGCAAGCTTCTGGCATCATTTTTTTAGTGAATTAGCAAAAGTCAGATTTTTGGTTAAATTCTGACCCCGGGGCTTAGGGATTTTTTCAAAAAAATATTTTCCGCCGGTTAAGTTGTTGAGGGCTGATTTCTTGTCCTGTGATAAAAAGCCTTCTGTTCCGATTGCCAAACCTTTCAGGGGAGCATTTGAAGCTTCTGGAATCATTTTTGAGTGAATTGCCAAAAGTTAGATTTTTGCTGAAATTGTGACCCCGGGGCTTAGGGATTTTTTCAAAAAATATTTTCCGCCGGTTAAATTGTTGAAGGCTGATTTCTTGTCCTGTGATAAAAAGCCTTCTGTTTCCATCGACAACGCTTTCAGGGGAGCATTTGCAAGCTTCTGGCATCATTTTTGAGTGAATTGCAAAAATTTGGATTTTTGCTGAAATTCTGACCCCGGGGCTTAGGGATTTTTTCAAAAAAATAATTTCCGCCTTTTAAGTTGTTGAGGGCTGATTTCTTGTCCTGTGATAAAAAGCCTTCTGTTTCCATCGACAACGCTTTCAGGGGTGCATTTGCAAGCTTCTGGCATCATTTTTGAGTGAATTGCCAAAAGTCAGATTTTTGCTGAAATTGTGACCCCGGGGCTTAGGGATTTTTTCAAAAAAATATTTTCCGCCGGTTAAGTTGTTGAGGGCTGAATTCTTTTCCTGTGATAAAAAGCCTTCTGTTTCGACTGCCAAACCTTTCAGGGGAGCATTTGCAAGCTTCTGGCATCATTTTTGAGTGAATTGCCAAAAGACAGATTTTTGCTGAAATTGTGACCCCGGGGCTTAGGGATTTTTTCAAAAAAATATTTTCCGCCGGTTAAGTTTTTGAGGGCTGATTTCTTGTCCTGTGATAAAAAGCCTTCTGTTTCCATCGCCAAAGCTTTCAGGTGAGCATTTGCAAGCTTCTGGCATCATTTTTGAGTGAATTGCCAAAAGTCAGATTTTTGCTGAAATTGTGACCCCGGGGCTTAGGGATTTTTTCAAAAATTATTTTCCGCCGGTTATATTGTTGAAGGCTGATTTCTTGTCCTGTGATAAAAAGCCTTCTGTTTCCATCGACAACGATTTCAGGGGACCATTTGCAAGCTTCTGGCATCATTTTTGAGTGAATTGCCAAAATTCGGATTTTTGCTGAAATTCTGACCCCGGGGCTTATGGTTTTTTTCAAAAAAATAATTTCCGCCTTTTAAGTTGTTGAAAGCTGATTTCTTGTCCTGTGATAAAAAGCCTTCTGTTCCGACTGCCAAACCTTTCAGAGGAGCATTTGCAAGCTTTTGGCACCATTTTTGAGTGAATTGCCAAAAGTCAGACTTTTGCTTAAATTCTGACCCCGGGGCTTAGGGATTTTTTCAAAAAAATATTTTCCGCCGGTTAAGTTGTTGAGGGATGATTTCTTGTCCTGTGATAAAAAGCCTTCTATTTCGACTGCCAAACCTTTCAGGGGAGCATTTGCAAGCTTCTGGCATCATTTTTGAGTGAATTGCAAAAAGTCAGATTTTTGCTGAAATTCTGACCCCGGGGCTTAGGGATTTTTTCAAAAAAATATTTTCCGCCGGTTAAGTTTTTGAGGGCTGATTTCTTGTCCTGTGATAAAAAGCCTTCTGTTTCCATCGCCAAAGCTTTCAGGGAAGCATTTGCAACCGGCTGGCACCATTTTTGAGTGAATTGCCAAAAGTCATATTTTTGCTGAAATTCTGACCCCGGGGCTTAGGGATTTTTTCAAAAAAATATTTTCCGCCGGTTAAGTTGTTGAGGGCTGATTTCTTGTCCTGTGATAAAAAGCCTTTTGTTTCCATCGCCAAAGCTTTCAGGGGAGCATTTGCAACCGGTTGGCACCATTTTTGAGTGAATTGCCAAAAGTCAGATTTTTGCTGAAATTGTGACCCCGGGGCTTAGGGATTTTTTCAAAAAAATATTTTCTGCCAGTTAAGTTGTTGAGGCCTGATTTCTTGTCCTGTGATAAAAAGCCTTCTGTTCCGACTGCCAAACCTTTCAGGGGAGCATTTGCAAGCTTCTGGCATCATTTTTGAGTGAATTGCAAAAAGTCAGATTTTTGTTGAAATTCTGACCCCGGGGCTTAGGGATTTTTTCAAAAAAATATTTTCCGCTGGTTAAGTTGTTGAGGGCTGATTTCTTGTCCTGTGATAAAAAGCCTTCTGTTCCGACTGCCAAACCTTTCAGGGGAGCATTTGAAGCTTCTGGCATCATTTTTGAGTGAATTGCCAAAAGTCAGATTTTTGCTTAAATTCTGACCCCGGGGCTTAGGGATTTTTTCAAAAATTATTTTCCGCCGGTTATATTGTTGAAGGCTGATTTCTTGTCCTGTGATAAAAAGCCTTCTGTTTCCATCGCCAAAGCTTTCAGGGAAGCATTTGCAACCGGCTGGCACCATTTTTGAGTGAATTGCGGAAAGTCATATTTTTGCTGAAATTGTGACCCCGGGGCTTAGGGATTTTTTCAAAAAAATATTTTCCGCCGGTTAAGTTGTTGAGGGCTGATTTCTTGTCCTGTGATAAAAAGCCTTTTGTTTCCATCGCCAAAGCTTTCAGGGGAGCATTTGCAACCGGTTGGCACCATTTTTGAGTGAATTGCCAAAAGTCAGATTTTTGCTGAAATTGTGACCCCGGGGCTTAGGGATTTTTTCAAAAAAATATTTTCTGCCAGTTAAGTTGTTGAGGCCTGATTTCTTGTCCTGTGATAAAAAGCCTTCTGTTCCGACTGCCAAACCTTTCAGGGGAGCATTTGCAAGCTTCTGGCATCATTTTTGAGTGAATTACCAAAAGTCAGATTTTTGCTTAAATTCTGACCCCGGGGCTTAGGGATTTTTTCAAAAAAATATTTTCCGCTGGTTAAGTTGTTGAGGGCTGATTTCTTGTCCTGTGATAAAAAGCCTTCTGTTCCGACTGCCAAACCTTTCAGGGGAGCATTTGAAGCTTCTGGCATCATTTTTGAGTGAATTGCCAAAAGTCAGATTTTTGCTGAAATTGTGACCCCGGGGCTTAGGGATTTTTTCAAAAAAATATTTTCCGCCTTTTAAGTTGTTGAGGGCTGATTTCTTGTCCTGGGATAAAAAGCCTTCTGTTACCAACGCCAAAGCTTTCAGGGGAGCATTTGCAACCGGTTGGCACCATTTTTGAGTGAATTGGCAAAAGTCAGATTTTTGCTGAAATTGTGACCCCGGGGCTTAGGGATTTTTTCAAAAAAATATTTTCCGCCGGTTAAGTTGTTGAGGGCTGATTTCTTGTCCTGTGATAAAAAGCCTTCTGTTTCGACTGCCAAACCTCTCAGGGGAGCATTTGCAAGCTTCTGGCATCATTTTTGAGTGAATTGCCAAAAGTCAGATTTTTGCTTAAATTCTGACCCCGGGGCTTAGGGATTTTTTCAAAAATTATTTTCCGCCGGTTATATTGTTGAAGGCTGATTTCTTGTCCTGTGATAAAAAGCCTTCTGTTTCCATCGCCAAAGCTTTCAGGGAAGCATTTGCAACCGGCTGGCACCATTTTTGAGTGAATTGCGGAAAGTCATATTTTTGCTGAAATTGTGACCCCGGGGCTTAGGGATTTTTTCAAAAAAATATTTTCCGCCGGTTAAGTTGTTGAGGGCTGATTTCTTGTCCTGTGATAAAAAGCCTTTTGTTTCCATCGCCAAAGCTTTCAGGGGAGCATTTGCAACCGGTTGGCACCATTTTTGAGTGAATTGCCAAAAGTCAGATTTTTGCTGAAATTGTGACCCCGGGGCTTAGGGATTTTTTCAAAAAAATATTTTCTGCCAGTTAAGTTGTTGAGGCCTGATTTCTTGTCCTGTGATAAAAAGCCTTCTGTTCCGACTGCCAAACCTTTCAGGGGAGCATTTGCAAGCTTCTGGCATCATTTTTGAGTGAATTACCAAAAGTCAGATTTTTGCTTAAATTCTGACCCCGGGGCTTAGGGATTTTTTCAAAAAAATATTTTCCGCTGGTTAAGTTGTTGAGGGCTGATTTCTTGTCCTGTGATAAAAAGCCTTCTGTTCCGACTGCCAAACCTTTCAGGGGAGCATTTGAATCTTCTGGCATCATTTTTGAGTGAATTGCCAAAAGTCAGATTTTTGCTGAAATTGTGACCCCGGGGCTTAGGGATTTTTTCAAAAAAATATTTTCCGCCAGTTAAGTTGTTGAGGGCTGATTTCTTGTCCTGGGATAAAAAGCCTTCTGTTACCAACGCCAAAGCTTTCAGGGGAGCATTTGCAACCGGTTGGCACCATTTTTGAGTGAATTGCCAAAAGTCAGATTTTTGCTGAAATTGTGACCCCGGGGCTTAGGGATTTTTTCAAAAAATATTTTCCGCCGGTTAAATTGTTGAAGGCTGATTTCTTGTCCTGTGATAAAAAGCCTTCTGTTTCCTGCGCCAAAGCTTTCAGGGGAGCATTTGAAAGCTTCTGGCATCATTTTTGGGTGAATCGCCAAAAGTCAGATTTTTGCTGAAATTCTGACCCCGGGGCTTAGAGATTTTTTCAAAAAAATATTTTCCCCCTGTTAAGTTGTTGAAGGCTATTTTCTTGTCCTGTCATAAAAAGCCTTCTGTTTCCATCGACAACGCTTTCAGGGAAGCATTTGCAACCTTCTGGCATAATTTTTGAGAGAATTGCCAAAAGTCAGATTTTTGCTGAAATTGTGACCCCGGGGCTTAGGGATTTTTTCAAAAAAATATTTTCCGCCGCTTAAGTTGTTGAGGGCTGATTTCTTGTCCTGTGATAAAAAGCCTTCTGTTTCCATCGACAACGCTTTCAGGGGAGCATTTGCAAGCTTCTGGCATCATTTTTTAGTGAATTACCAAAAGTCAGATTTTTGGTTAAATTCTGACCCCGGGGCTTAGGGATTTTTTCAAAAAAATATTTTCCGCCGGTTAAGTTGTTGAGGGCTGATTTCTTGTCCTGTGATAAAAAGCCTTCTGTTCCGACTGCCAAACCTTTCAGGGGAGCATTTGAAGCTTCTGGAATCATTTTTGAGTGAATTGCCAAAAGTTAGATTTTTGCTGAAATTGTGACCCCGGGGCTTAGGGATTTTTTCAAAAAATATTTTCCGCCGGTTAAATTGTTGAAGGCTTATTTCTTGTCCTGTGATAAAAAGCCTTCTGTTTCCATCGACAACGCTTTCAGGGGAGCATTTGCAAGCTTCTGGCATCATTTTTGAGTGAATTGCAAAAATTTGGATTTTTGCTGAAATTCTGACCCCGGGGCTTAGGGATTTTTTCAAAAAAATAATTTCCGCCTTTTAAGTTGTTGAGGGCTGATTTCTTGTCCTGTGATAAAAAGCCTTCTGTTTCCATCGACAACGCTTTCAGGGGAGCATTTGCAAGCTTCTGGCATCATTTTTGAGTGAATTGCCAAAAGTCAGATTTTTGCTGAAATTGTGACCCCGGGGCTTAGGGATTTTTTCAAAAAAATATTTTCCGCCGGTTAAGTTGTTGAGGGCTGAATTCTTTTCCTGTGATAAAAAGCCTTCTGTTTCGACTGCCAAACCTTTCAGGGGAGCATTTGCAAGCTTCTGGCATCATTTTTGAGTGAATTGCCAAAAGACAGATTTTTGCTGAAATTGTGACCCCGGGGCTTAGGGATTTTTTCAAAAAAATATTTTCCGCCGGTTAAGTTTTTGAGGGCTGATTTCTTGTCCTGTGATAAAAAGCCTTCTGTTTCCATCGCCAAAGCTTTCAGGTGAGCATTTGCAAGCTTCTGGCATCATTTTTGAGTGAATTGCCAAAAGTCAGATTTTTGCTGAAATTGTGACCCCGGGGCTTAGGGATTTTTTCAAAAATTATTTTCCGCCGGTTATATTGTTGAAGGCTGATTTCTTGTCCTGTGATAAAAAGCCTTCTGTTTCCATCGACAACGATTTCAGGGGACCATTTGCAAGCTTCTGGCATCATTTTTGAGTGAATTGCCAAAATTCGGATTTTTGCTGAAATTCTGACCCCGGGGCTTATGGTTTTTTTCAAAAAAATAATTTCCGCCTTTTAAGTTGTTGAAAGCTGATTTCTTGTCCTGTGATAAAAAGCCTTCTGTTCCGACTGCCAAACCTTTCAGAGGAGCATTTGCAAGCTTTTGGCACCATTTTTGAGTGAATTGCCAAAAGTCAGACTTTTGCTTAAATTCTGACCCCGGGGCTTAGGGATTTTTTCAAAAAAATATTTTCCGCCGGTTAAGTTGTTGAGGGATGATTTCTTGTCCTGTGATAAAAAGCCTTCTATTTCGACTGCCAAACCTTTCAGGGGAGCATTTGCAAGCTTCTGGCATCATTTTTGAGTGAATTGCAAAAAGTCAGATTTTTGCTGAAATTCTGACCCCGGGGCTTAGGGATTTTTTCAAAAAAATATTTTCCACCGGTTAAGTTTTTGAGGGCTGATTTCTTGTCCTGTGATAAAAAGCCTTCTGTTTCCATCGCCAAAGCTTTCAGGGAAGCATTTGCAACCGGCTGGCACCATTTTTGAGTGAATTGCCAAAAGTCATATTTTTGCTGAAATACTGACCCCGGGGCTTAGGGATTTTTTCAAAAAAATATTTTCCGCCGGTTAAGTTGTTGAGGGCTGATTTCTTGTCCTGTGATAAAAAGCCTTTTGTTTCCATCGCCAAAGCTTTCAGGGGAGCATTTGCAACCGGTTGGCACCATTTTTGAGTGAATTGCCAAAAGTCAGATTTTTGCTGAAATTGTGACCCCGGGGCTTAGGGATTTTTTCAAAAAAATATTTTCTGCCAGTTAAGTTGTTGAGGCCTGATTTCTTGTCCTGTGATAAAAAGCCTTCTGTTCCGACTGCCAAACCTTTCAGGGGAGCATTTGCAAGCTTCTGGCATCATTTTTGAGTGAATTGCAAAAAGTCAGATTTTTGTTGAAATTCTGACCCCGGGGCTTAGGGATTTTTTCAAAAAAATATTTTCCGCTGGTTAAGTTGTTGAGGGCTGATTTCTTGTCCTGTGATAAAAAGCCTTCTGTTCCGACTGCCAAACCTTTCAGGGGAGCATTTGAAGCTTCTGGCATCATTTTTGAGTGAATTGCCAAAAGTCAGATTTTTGCTTAAATTCTGACCCCGGGGCTTAGGGATTTTTTCAAAAATTATTTTCCGCCGGTTATATTGTTGAAGGCTGATTTCTTGTCCTGTGATAAAAAGCCTTCTGTTTCCATCGCCAAAGCTTTCAGGGAAGCATTTGCAACCGGCTGGCACCATTTTTGAGTGAATTGCGGAAAGTCATATTTTTGCTGAAATTGTGACCCCGGGGCTTAGGGATTTTTTCAAAAAAATATTTTCCGCCGGTTAAGTTGTTGAGGGCTGATTTCTTGTCCTGTGATAAAAAGCCTTTTGTTTCCATCGCCAAAGCTTTCAGGGGAGCATTTGCAACCGGTTGGCACCATTTTTGAGTGAATTGCCAAAAGTCAGATTTTTGCTGAAATTGTGACCCCGGGGCTTAGGGATTTTTTCAAAAAAATATTTTCTGCCAGTTAAGTTGTTGAGGCCTGATTTCTTGTCCTGTGATAAAAAGCCTTCTGTTCCGACTGCCAAACCTTTCAGGGGAGCATTTGCAAGCTTCTGGCATCATTTTTGAGTGAATTACCAAAAGTCAGATTTTTGCTTAAATTCTGACCCCGGGGCTTAGGGATTTTTTCAAAAAAATATTTTCCGCTGGTTAAGTTGTTGAGGGCTGATTTCTTGTCCTGTGATAAAAAGCCTTCTGTTCCGACTGCCAAACCTTTCAGGGGAGCATTTGAAGCTTCTGGCATCATTTTTGAGTGAATTGCCAAAAGTCAGATTTTTGCTGAAATTGTGACCCCGGGGCTTAGGGATTTTTTCAAAAAAATATTTTCCGCCTTTTAAGTTGTTGAGGGCTGATTTCTTGTCCTGGGATAAAAAGCCTTCTGTTACCAACGCCAAAGCTTTCAGGGGAGCATTTGCAACCGGTTGGCACCATTTTTGAGTGAATTGGCAAAAGTCAGATTTTTGCTGAAATTGTGACCCCGGGGCTTAGGGATTTTTTCAAAAAAATATTTTCCGCCTTTTAAGTTGTTGAGGGCTGATTTCTTGTCCTGGGATAAAAAGCCTTCTGTTACCAACGCCAAAGCTTTCAGGGGAACATTTGCAACCGGTTGGCACCATTTTTGAGTGAATTGGCAAAAGTCAGATTTTTGCTGAAATTGTGACCCCGGGGCTTAGGGATTTTTTCAAAAAAATATTTTCCGCCGGTTAAGTTGTTGAGGGCTGATTTCTTGTCCTGTGATAAAAAGCCTTCTGTTTCGACTGCCAAACCTTTCAGGGGAGCATTTGCAAGCTTCTGGCATAATTTTTGAGTGAATTGCCAAAAGTCAGATTTTTGCTGAAATTGTGACCCCGGGGCTTAGGGATTTTTTCAAAAAATATTTTACGCCGGTTAAATTGTTGAAGGCTGATTTCTTGTCCTGTGATAAAAAGCCTTCTGTTTCCATCGACAACGCTTTCAGGGGAGCATTTGCAACCGGTTGGCACCATTTTTGAGTGAATTGCCAAAGGTCAGATTTTTGCTGAAATTGTGACCCCGGGGCTTAGGGATTTTTTCAAAAAAATATTTTCCACCGGTTAAGTTTTTGAGGGCTGATTTCTTGTCCTGTGATAAAAAGCCTTCTGTTTCCATCGCCAAAGCTTTCAGGGGAGCATTTGCAAGCTTCTGGCATCATTTTTGAGTGAATTGCCAAAAGTCAGATTTTTGCTTAAATTCTGACCCCGGGGCTTAGGGATTTTTTCAAAAATTATTTTCCGCCGGTTATATTGTTGAAGGCTGATTTCTTGTCCTGTGATAAAAAGCCTTCTGTTTCCATCGCCAAAGCTTTCAGGGAAGCATTTGCAACCGGCTGGCACCATTTTTGAGTGAATTGCGGAAAGTCATATTTTTGCTGAAATTGTGACCCCGGGGCTTAGGGATTTTTTCAAAAAAATATTTTCCGCCGGTTAAGTTGTTGAGGGCTGATTTCTTGTCCTGTGATAAAAAGCCTTTTGTTTCCATCGCCAAAGCTTTCAGGGGAGCATTTGCAACCGGTTGGCACCATTTTTGAGTGAATTGCCAAAAGTCAGATTTTTGCTGAAATTGTAACCCCGGGGCTTAGGGATTTTTTCAAAAAAATATTTTCTGCCAGTTAAGTTGTTGAGGCCTGATTTCTTGTCCTGTGATAAAAAGCCTTCTGTTCCGACTGCCAAACCTTTCAGGGGAGCATTTGCAAGCTTCTGGCATCATTTTTGAGTGAATTACCAAAAGTCAGATTTTTGCTTAAATTCTGACCCCGGGGCTTAGGGATTTTTTCAAAAAAATATTTTCCGCTGGTTAAGTTGTTGAGGGCTGATTTCTTGTCCTGTGATAAAAAGCCTTCTGTTCCGACTGCCAAACCTTTCAGGGGAGCATTTGAAGCTTCTGGCATCATTTTTGAGTGAATTGCCAAAAGTCAGATTTTTGCTGAAATTGTGACCCCGGGGCTTAGGGATTTTTTCAAAAAAATATTTTCCGCCTTTTAAGTTGTTGAGGGCTGATTTCTTGCCCTGGGATAAAAAGCCTTCTGTTACCAACGCCAAAGCTTTCAGGGGAGCATTTGCAACCGGTTGGCACCATTTT
This sequence comes from Podarcis liolepis, assembly GCF_965112155.1. Lineage (NCBI taxonomy): Eukaryota > Metazoa > Chordata > Lepidosauria > Squamata > Lacertidae > Podarcis > Podarcis liolepis. Next base: position 51,362,611 of record NC_139563.1, read on the forward strand.
TGAGTGAATTGGCAAAAGTCAGATTTTTGCTGAAATTGTGACCCCGGGGCTTAGGGATTTTTTCAAAAAAATATTTTCCGCCGGTTAAGTTGTTGAGGGCTGATTTCTTGTCCTGTGATAAAAAGCCTTCTGTTTCGACTGCCAAACCTTTCAGGGGAGCATTTGCAAGCTTCTGGCATCATTTTTGAGTGAATTGCCAAAAGTCAGATTTTTGCTGAAATTGTGATCCCGGGGCTTAGGGATTTTTTCAAAAAAATATTTTCCGCCGGTTAAGTTTTTGAGGGCTTATTTCTTGTCCTGTGATAAAGCGTGTTCTCCTTAAACAGAGAGCACGTGTTGCGGTTGGGGAAACAGGCCACCTTACAATGACTTGGCAAATTGTTAGCAACCCAAGCATTTAAGGGTTAAATGGGTTGCTGGGGGAAGACTAATTGGCAATTGGAGGAGGGGTTAGAGGCTATATATACAGGGGCCAAAAGAGGGAACGCCCTCTTGGCCGTTTTGAACTGGATCACCCGCCCTCCCACCCTTTTATTAGGGTGGTTTTGCTCGCTTGACCTTGCTATTGCCTGTCATGGGGTCGTTCGCCTTTGAGCGGGGGCCTAGTAGGAATTTTGCCATTTGGCGGATTGGCTGGTGCCACTTGGTTTTTGCCTACTACGTAGCAAATCGTCACAACTTGTAAGGTTGGCGGTTAGGCATTGGTTAAATGGTGCTTGGAGGGTTAAGTGCCTATCCCTCCAAATGATGCGAATGGGAATTCCGTTAAAGGAAATCCAGGGGCTTGATATTCTTCGTCCTTGTCCCCGGAGTCGGACTTGGGCCGGTCAAGACCCCACCGGAACATGAGGGTGAGAGATGTTAGTCTGATTTCCCGGCTTCATTCTCACCCAATACTTGTTTCCCACGCTGGCTTCCGTCGGTGTCCGGAAGGCCAGCACTGTCCCTGAGGGCAAGGACAGATAGTCATAACCAATGCCTAAGCAACCACTCACGTTTTGTATTTGAATAAAGTTGTGGCCAAAATTATGCCAAAAACCTTAAACAAAAATTGATGTGTGAGGTGTGAGTTCTTGGGGGGTGGCTTGTGGGACTCAACGCGCAAAAAGCCTTCTGTTTCGACTGCCAAACCTTTCAGGGTTTTTTTCAGGGTCTTGCATTTGCAAGCTTCTGGCATCATTTTTTAGTGAATTGCCAAAAGTCAGATTTTTGCTGAAAGTCTGACCCCGGGGCTTAGGGATTTTCTCAAAAAAATATTTTGCGCCGGTTAAGTTGTTGAGGGCTGATTTCTTGTCCTGTGATAAAAAGCCTTCTGTTCCGACTGCCAAACCTTTCAGGGGAGCATTTGAATCTTCTGGCATCATTTTTGAGTGAATTGCCAAAAGTCAGATTTTTGCTGAAATTGTGACCCCGGGGCTTAGGGATTTTTTCAAAAAAATATTTTCCGCCTTTTAAGTTGTTGAGGGCTGATTTCTTGTCCTGGGATAAAAAGCCTTCTGTTACCAACGCCAAAGCTTTCAGGGGAGCATTTGCAACCGGTTGGCACCATTTTTGAGTGAATTGGCAAAAGTCAGATTTTTGCTGAAATTGTGACCCCGGGGCTTAGGGATTTTTTCAAAAAAATATTTTCCGCCGGTTAAGTTGTTGAGGGCTGATTTCTTGTCCTGTGATAAAAAGCCTTCTGTTTCGACTGCCAAACCTTTCAGGGGAGCATTTGCAAGCTTCTGGCATAATTTTTGAGTGAATTGCCAAAAGTCAGATTTTTGCTGAAATTGTGACCCCGGGGCTTAGGGATTTTTTCAAAAAAATATTTTGCGCCGGTTAAGATGTTTAGGGCTCATTTCTTGTCCTGTGATAAAAAGCCTTCTGTTTCGACTTCCAAACCTTTCAGGGGAGTATTTGCAAGCTTCTGGAATCATTTTTGAGTGAATTGCCAAAAGTCAGATTTTTGCTGAAATTGTGACCCCGGGGCTTAGGGATTTTTTCAAAAAAATATTTTCCGCCGGTTAAGTTGTTGAGGGCTGATTTCTTGTCCTGTGATAAAAAGCCTTCTGTTCCGACTGCCAAACCTTTCAGGGGAGCATTTCCAAGCTTCTGGCATCATTTTTGAGTGAATTGCCAAAAGTCAGATTTTTGCTGAAATTGTGAACCCGGGGCTTAGGGATTTTTTCAAAAAAATATTTTCCGCCGGTTAAGTTGTTGAGGGCTGATTTCTTGTCCTGAGATAAAAAGCCTTCTGTTTCCATCGACAACGCTTTCAGGGGAGCATTTGCAACCGGTTGACACCACTTTTGAGTGAATCGCCAAAAGTCAGATTTTTGCTGAAATTGTGACCCCGGGGCTTAGGGATTTTTTCAAAAAAATATTTTGCGCCGGTTAAGTTGTTGAGGGCTGATTTCTTGTCCTGTGATAAAAAGCCTCCTGTTTCCATCGACAACGCTTTAAGGGGAGCATTTGCAACCGGTTGGCACCATTTTTGAGTGAATCGCCAAAAGTCAGATTTTTCCTGAAATTCTGACCCAGGGGCTTAGGGATTTTTTCAAAAAAATATTTTCCACCGGTGAAGTTGTTGAGGGCTGATTTCTTGTCCTGTGATAAAAAGCCTTCTGTTTCCATCGACAACGCTTTCAGGGGAGCATTTGCAAGCTTCTGGCATCATTTTTGAGTGAATTGCCAAAAGTCAGATTTTTGCTGAAAGTCTGACCCCGGGGCTTAGGGATTTTCTCAAAAAAATATTTTGCGCCGGTTAAGTTGTTGAGGGCTGATTTCTTGTCCTGTGATAAAAAGCCTTCTGTTTCGACTGCCAAATCTTTCAGGGGAGCATTTGCAAGCTTCTGGCATCCTTTTTGAGTGAATTGCAAAAAGTCAGATTTTTGCTGAAATTGTGACCCCGGGGCTTAGGGATTTTTTCAAAAAAAATATTTTGCGCCGGTTAACTTGTTGAGGGCTGATTTCTTGTCCTGTGATGAAAAGACTTCTGTTTCCATCGCCAAAGCGTTCAGGGGAGCATTTGCAACCGGTTGGCACCATTTTTGAGTGAATTGCCAAAAGTCAGATTTTTGCTGAAATTGTGACCCCGGGGCTTAGGGATTTTTTCAAAAAAATATTTTCCGCCGGTTAAGTTGTTGAGGGCTGATTTCTTGTCCTGTGATAAAAAGCCTTCTTTTTCCATCGACAACGCTTTCAAGGGAGCATTTGCAAGCTTCTGACATCATTTTTGAGTGAATTGCCAAAAGTCATATTTTTGCTGAAATTCTGACCCCGGGCTTAGGGATTTTTTCAAAAAAATATTTTGCGCCGGTTAAGATGTTTAGGGCTCATTTCTTGTCCTGTGATAAAAAGCCTTCTGTTTCGACTTCCAAACCTTTCAGGGGAGTATTTGCAAGCTTCTGGAATCATTTTTGAGTGAATTGCCAAAAGTCAGATTTTTGCTGAAATTGTGAACCCGGGGCTTAGGGATTTTTTCAAAAAAATATTTTCCGCCGGTTAAGTTGTTGAGGGCTGATTTCTTGTCCTGTGATAAAAAGCCTTCTGTTCCGACTGCCAAACCTTTCAGGGGAGCATTTCCAAGCTTCTGGCATCATTTTTGAGTGAATTGCCAAAAGTCAGATTTTTGCTGAAATTGTGAACCCGGGGCTTAGGGATTTTTTCAAAAAAATATTTTCCGCCGGTTAAGTTGTTGAGGGCTGATTTCTTGTCCTGAGATAAAAAGCCTTCTGTTTCCATCGACAACGCTTTCAGGGGAGCATTTGCAACCGGTTGACACCACTTTTGAGTGAATCGCCAAAAGTCAGATTTTTGCTGAAATTGTGACCCCGGGGCTTAGGGATTTTTTCAAAAAAATATTTTGCGCCGGTTAAGTTGTTGAGGGCTGATTTCTTGTCCTGTGATAAAAAGCCTCCTGTTTCCATCGACAACGCTTTAAGGGGAGCATTTGCAACCGGTTGGCACCATTTTTGAGTGAATCGCCAAAAGTCAGATTTTTCCTGAAATTCTGACCCAGGGGCTTAGGGATTTTTTCAAAAAAATATTTTCCACCGGTGAAGTTGTTGAGGGCTGATTTCTTGTCCTGTGATAAAAAGCCTTCTGTTTCCATCGACAACGCTTTCAGGGGAGCATTTGCAAGCTTCTGGCATCATTTTTGAGTGAATTGCCAAAAGTCAGATTTTTGCTGAAATTGTGACCCCGGGGCTTAGGGATTTTTTCAAAAGAATATTTTCCGCCGGTTAAGTTTTTGAGGGCTTATTTCTTGTCCTGTGATAAAAAGCCTTCTGTCCCGACTGCCAAAACTTTCAGGGGAGCATTTTCAAGCTTCTGGCATCATTTTTGAGTGAATTGCCAAAAGTCAGATTTTTGCTGAAATTCTGACCCTGGGGGTTAGGGATTTTTTCAAAAAAATATTTTCCGCCGGTTAAGTTGTTGAGGGCTGATTTCTTGTCCTGTGATAAAAAGCCTTCTTTTTCCATCAACAACGCTTTCAAGGGAGCATTTGCAAGCTTCTGACATCATTTTTGAGTGAATTGCCAAAAGTCATATTTTTGCTGAAATTCTAACCCCGGGCTTAGGGATTTTTTCAAAAAAATATTTTGCGCCGGTTAAGATGTTTAGGGCTCATTTCTTGTCCTGTGATAAAAAGCCTTCTGTTTCGACTTCCAAACCTTTCAGGGGAGTATTTGCAAGCTTCTGGAATCATTTTTGAGTGAATTGCCAAAAGTCAGATTTTTGCTGAAATTGTGACCCCGGGGCTTAGGGATTTTTTCAAAAAAATATTTTCCGCCGGTTAAGTTGTTGAGGGCTGATTTCTTGTCCTGTGATAAAAAGCATTCTGTTCCGACTGCCAAACCTTTCAGGGGAGCATTTGCAAGCTTCTGGCATCATTTTTGAGTGAATTGCCAAAAGTCAGATTTTTGCTGAAAGTCTGACCCCGGGGCTTAGGGATTTTTTCAAAAAAATATTTTCCACCGGTTAAGTTGTTGAGGGCTGATTTCTTGTCCTGTGATAAAAAGCCTTCTGTTTCCATCGACAACGCTTTCAGGGGTGCATTTGCAACCGGTTGGCACCACTTTTGAGTGAATCGCCAAAAGTCAGATTTTTGCTGAAATTGTGACCCCGGGGCTTAGGGATTTTTTCAAAAAAATATTTTGCGCCGGTTAAGTTGTTGAGGGCTGATTTCTTGTCCTGTGATAAAAAGCCTCCTGTTTCCATCGACAACGCTTTAAGGGGAGCATTTGCAACCGGTTGGCACCATTTTTGAGTGAATCGCGAAAAGTCAGATTTTTCCTGAAATTCTGACCCCGGGGCTTAGGGATTTTTTCAAAAAAATATTTTGCGCCGGTTAAGATGTTGAGGGCTCATTTCTTGTCCTGTGATAAAAAGCATTCTGTTTCCATCGACAACGCTTTCAGGGGAGCATTTGCAAGCTTCTGGCATCATTTTTGAGTGAATTGCCAAAAGTCAGATTTTTGCTGAAATTGTGACCCCGGGGCTTAGGGATTTTTTCAAAAGAATATTTTCCGCCGGTTAAGTTTTTGAGGGCTTATTTCTTGTCCTGTGATAAAAAGCCTTCTGTCCCGACTGCCAAAACTTTCAGGGGAGCATTTTCAAGCTTCTGGCATCATTTTTGAGTGAATCACCAAAAGTCAGATTTTTGCTGAAATTCTGACCCCGTGGCTTAGGGATTTTTTCAAAAAAATGTTTTCCGCCGGTTAAGTTGTTGAGGGCTGATTTCTTGTCCTGTGATAAAAAGCCTTCTGTTTCCATCGACAACCCTTTCAGGGGAGCATTTGCAACTGGTTGGCACCATTTTTCAGTGAATCACCAAAAGTCAGATTTTTGCTGAAATTCTGACCCCGGGGCTTAGGGATTTTTTCAAAAAAATATTTTCCGCCGGTTAAGTTGTTGAGGGCTGATTTCTTGTCCTCTGATAAAAAGCCTTCTGTTTTGACTGCCAAACCTTTCAGGGGAGCGTTTGCAAGCTTCTGGCATCATTTTTGAGTGAATTGCCAAAAGTCAGATTTTTGCTGAAATTCTGACCCCGGGGGTTAGGGATTTTTTCAAAAAAATATTTTCCGCCGGTTAAGTTGTTGAGGGCTGATTTCTTGTCCTGTGATAAAAAGCCTTCTGTTTCGACTGCCAAACCTTTCAGGGGAGCATTTGCAACGGGTTGGCACCATTTTTGAGTGAATTTCCAAAAGTCAGATTTTTGCTGAAATTGTGACCCCGGGGCTTAGGGATTTTATCAAAAAATATTTTCCGCCGGTTAAATTGTTGAAGGCTGATTTCTTGTCCTGTCATAAAAAGCCTTCTGTTTCCATCGACAATGCTTTCAGGGGAGCATTTGCAACCGGTTGGCACCATTTTTGAGTGAATTGCCAAAAGTCAGATTTTTGCTGAAATTGTGACCCCGGGGCTTAGGGATATTTCAAAAAAATATTTTCCGCCGGTTAAGTTGTTGAAGGCTGATTTCTTGTCCTGTGATAAAAAGCCTTTTGTTTCCATCGACAACGCTTTCAGGGGAGCATTTGCAACCGGTTGGCACCACTTTTGAGTGAATCGCCAAAAGTCAGATTTTTGCTGAAATTGTGACCCCGGGGATTATGGATTTTTTCAAAAAAATATTTTACGCCGGTTAAGTTGTTGAGCGCTGATTTCTTGTCCTGTGATAAAAAGCCTTCTGTTTCCATCGACAACGCTTTCAGGGGAGCATTTGCAACTGGTTGGCAGCATTTTTGAGTGAATCACCAAAAGTCATATTTTTGCTGAAATTGTGACCCCGGGGCTTAGGGATTTTTTCAAAAGAATATTTTCCGCCGGTTAAGTTTTTGAGGGCTGATTTCTTGTCCTGTGATAAAAAGCCTTCTGTTTCCATCGACAACGCTTTCAGGGGAGCATTTGCAACTGGTTGGCACCATTTTTGAGTGAATCACCAAAAGTCAGATTTTTGCTGAAATTCTGGCCCCGGGGTTTAGGGATTTTTTCAAAAAAATATTTTCCGCCGGTTAAGTTTTTGAGGGCTGATTTCTTGTCCTGTGATAAAAAGCCTTCTGTTCCGAATGCCAAACCTTTCAGGGCAGCATTTTCAAGCTTCTGGCATCATTTTTGAGTGAATTGCCAAAAGTCAGATTTTTGCTGAAATTCTGACCCCGGGGCTTAGGGATTTTTTCAAAAAAATGTTTTCCGCGGGTTAAGTTGTTGAGGGCTGATTTCTTGTCCTGTGATAAAAAGCCTTCTGTTTCCATCGACAACCCTTTCAGGGGAGCATTTGCAACTGGTTGGCACCATTTTTCAGTGAATCACCAAAAGTCAGATTTTTGCTGAAATTCTGACCCCGGGGCTTAGGGATTTTTTCAAAAAAATATTTTCCGCCGGTTAAGTTGTTGAGGGCTGATTTCTTGTCCTGTGATAAAAAGCCTTCTGTTCCGAATGCCAAACCTTTAAGGGGAGCGTTTGCAAGCTTCTGGCATCATTTTTGAGTGAATTGCCAAAAGTCAGATTTTTGCTGAAATTCTGACCCCGGGGATTAGGGATTTTTTCAAAAAAATATTTTCCGCCGGTTAAGTTGTTGAGGGCTGATTTCTTGTCCTGTGATAAAAAGCCTTCTGTTTCGACTGCCAAACCTTTCAGGGGAGCATTTGCAACGGGTTGGCACCATTTTTGAGTGAATTTCCAAAAGTCAGATTTTTGCTGAAATTGTGACCCCGGGGCTTAGGGATTTTATCAAAAAATATTTTCCGCCGGTTAAATTGTTGAAGGCTGATTTCTTGTCCTGTCATAAAAAGCCTTCTGTTTCCATCGACAATGCTTTCAGGGGAGCATTTGCAACCGGTTGGCACCATTTTTGAGTGAATTGCCAAAAGTCAGATTTTTGCTGAAATTCTGACCCCGGGGCTTAGGGATATTTCAAAAAAATATTTTCCGCCGGTTAAGTTGTTGAAGGCTGATTTCTTGTCCTGTGATAAAAAGCCTTCTGTTTCCATCGACAACGCTTTCAGGGGAGCATTTGCAACCGGTTGGCACCACTTTTGAGTGAATCGCCAAAAGTCAGATTTTTGCTGAAATTGTGACCCCGGGGATTATGGATCTTTTCAAAAAAATATTTTACGCCGGTTAAGTTGTTGAGCGCTGATTTCTTGTCCTGTGATAAAAAGCCTTTTGTTTCCATCGACAACGCTTTCAGGGGAGCATTTGCAACTGGTTGGCACCATTTTTGAGTGAATCACCAAAAGTCAGATTTTTGCTGAAATTGTGACCCCGGGGCTTAGGGATTTTTTCAAAAAAATATTTTCCACCGGTTAAGTTGTTGAGGTCTGATTTCTTGTCATGTGATAAAAAGCCTTCTGTTTCCATCGACAACGCTTTCAGGGGAGCATTTGCAAGCTTCTGGCATCATTTTTGAGTGAATTGCCAAAAGTCAGATTTTTGCTGAAATTCTGACCCCGGGGCTTAGGGATTTTTTCAAAAGAATATTTTCCGCCGGTTAAGTTTTTGAGGGCTTATTTCTTGTCCTGTGATAAAAAGCCTTCTGTCCCGACTGCCAAACCATTCAGGGGAGCATTTGCAAGCTTCTGGAATCATTTTTGTGTGAATTGCCAAAAGTCAGATTTTTGCTGAAATTCTGATCCCGGGGCTTAGGGATTTTTTCAAAAGAATATTTTCCGCCGGTTAAGTTTTTGAGGGCTTATTTCTTGTCCTGTGATAAAAAGCCTTCTGTCCCGACTGCCAAACCTTTCAAGGGAGCATTTGCAAGCTTCTGACATCATGTTTGAGTGAATTGCCAAAAGTCAGATTTTTGCTGAAATTCTGACCCCGGGGCTTAGGGATTTTTTCAAAAGAATATTTTCCGCCGGTTAAGTTTTTGAGGGCTGATTTCTTGTCCTGTGATAAAAAGCCTTCTGTTTCCATCGTCAAAGCTTTCAGGGGAGCATTTTCAACCGGTTGGCACCATTTTTCCGGGAATTGCTAAAAGTCAGATTTTTGCTGAAATTCTGACCCCGGCGCTTAGGGATTTTTTCAAAAAAATATTCTGCGCCGGTTAAGTTGTTGAGCGCTGATTTCTTGTCCTGTCATAAAAAGCCTTCTGTTTCGACTGCCAAACCTTTCAGGGGAGCATTTGCAAGCGGTTGGCACCATTTTTGAGTGAATCGCCAAAAGTCAGATTTTTGCTGAAATTGTGGCTCCGGAGCTTAGGGATTTTATCAAAAAATATTCTCCGCTGGTTAAATTGTTGAAGGCTGATTTCTTGTCCTGTCATAAAAAGCCTTCTGTTTCCATCGACAACGCTTTCAGGGGAGCATTTGCAAGCTTCTGGCATCATTTTTGAGTGAATTGCCAAAAGTCAGACTTTTGCTGAAATTCTGACCCCGGGGCTTAGGGATTTTTTCAAAAGAATATTTTCCGCCGGTTAAGTTTTTGAGGGCTGATTTCTTGTCCTGTGATAAAAAGCCTTCTGTCCCGACTGCCAAACCTTTCAGGGGAGCATTTGCAAGCTTCTGGCATCATTTTTGAGTGAATTGCCAAAAGTCAGATTTTTGCTGAAATTCTGACCCCGGGGCTTAGGGATTTTTTCAAAAAAATATTTTCCGCCGGTTAAGTTGTTGAGGGCTGATTTCTTGTCCTGTGATAAAAAGCCTTCTGTTCCGAATGCCAAACCTTTAAGGGGAGCGTTTGCAAGCTTCTGGCATCATTTTTGAGGGAATTGCCAAAAGTCAGATTTTTGCTGAAATTCTGACCCCGGGGGTTAGGGATTTTTTCAAAAAAATATTTTCCGCCGGTTAAGTTGTTGAGGGCTGATTTCTTGTCCTGTGATAAAAAGCCTTCTGTTTCGACTGCCAAACCTTTCAGGGGAGCATTTGCAACGGGTTGGCACCATTTTTGAGTGAATTGCCAAAAGTCAGATTTTTGCTGAAATTGTGACCCCGGGGCTTAGGGATTTTATCAAAAAATATTTTCCGCCGGTTAAATTGTTGAAGGCTGATTTCTTGTCCTGTCATAAAAAGCCTTCTGTTTCCATCGACAATGCTTTCAGGGGAGCATTTGCAACCGGTTGGCACCATTTTTGAGTGAATTGCCAAAAGTCAGATTTTTGCTGAAATTGTGACCCCGGGGCTTAGGGATATTTCAAAAAAATATTTTCCGCCGGTTAAGTTGTTGAAGGCTGATTTCTTGTCCTGTGATAAAAAGCCTTCTGTTTCCATCGACAACGCTTTCAGGGGAGCATTTGCAACCGGTTGGCACCACTTTTGAGTGAATCGCCAAAAGTCAGATTTTTGCTGAAATTGTGACCCCGGGGATTATGGATTTTTTCAAAAAAATATTTTACGCCGGTTAAGTTGTTGAGCGCTGATTTCTTGTCCTGTGATAAAAAGCCTTCTGTTTCCATCGACAACGCTTTCAGGGGAGCATTTGCAACTGGTTGGCAGCATTTTTGAGTGAATCACCAAAAGTCAGATTTTTGCTGAAATTCTGACCCCGGGGCTTAGGGATTTTTTCAAAAAAATATTTTCCACCGGTTAAGTTGTTGAGGGCTGATATCTTGTCATGTGATAAAAAGCCTTCTGTTTCCATCGACAACGCTTTCAGGGGAGCATTTGCAAGCTTCTGGCATCATTTTTGAGTGAATTGCCAAAAGTCAGATTTTTGCTGAAATTGTGACCCCGGGGCTTAGGGATTTTTTCAAAAGAATATTTTCCGCCGGTTAAGTTTTTGAGGGCTGATTTCTTGTCCTGTCATAAAAAGCCTTCTGTTTCGACTGCCAAACCTTTCAGGGGAGCATTTGCAAGCGGTTGGCACCATTTTTGAGTGAATCGCCAAAAGTCAGATTTTTGCTGAAATTGTGGCTCCGGAGCTTAGGGATTTTATCAAAAAATATTCTCCGCTGGTTAAATTGTTGAAGGCTGATTTCTTGTCCTGTCATAAAAAGCCTTCTGTTTCCATCGACAACGCTTTCAGGGGAGCATTTGCAAGCTTCTGGCATCATTTTTGAGTGAATTGCCAAAAGTCAGACTTTTGCTGAAATTCTGACCCCGGGGCTTAGGGATTTTTTCAAAAGAATATTTTCCGCCGGTTAAGTTTTTGAGGGCTGATTTCTTGTCCTGTGATAAAAAGCCTTCTGTCCCGACTGCCAAACCTTTCAGGGGAGCATTTGCAAGCTTCTGGCATCATTTTTGAGTGAATTGCCAAAAGTCAGATTTTTGCTGAAATTCTGACCCCGGGGCTTAGGGATTTTTTCAAAAAAATATTTTCCGCCGGTTAAGTTGTTGAGGGCTGATTTCTTGTCCTGTGATAAAAAGCCTTCTGTTCCGAATGCCAAACCTTTAAGGGGAGCGTTTGCAAGCTTCTGGCATCATTTTTGAGGGAATTGCCAAAAGTCAGATTTTTGCTGAAATTCTGACCCCGGGGGTTAGGGATTTTTTCAAAAAAATATTTTCCGCCGGTTAAGTTGTTGAGGGCTGATTTCTTGTCCTGTGATAAAAAGCCTTCTGTTTCGACTGCCAAACCTTTCAGGGGAGCATTTGCAACGGGTTGGCACCATTTTTGAGTGAATTGCCAAAAGTCAGATTTTTGCTGAAATTGTGACCCCGGGGCTTAGGGATTTTATCAAAAAATATTTTCCGCCGGTTAAATTGTTGAAGGCTGATTTCTTGTCCTGTCATAAAAAGCCTTCTGTTTCCATCGACAATGCTTTCAGGGGAGCATTTGCAACCGGTTGGCACCATTTTTGAGTGAATTGCCAAAAGTCAGATTTTTGCTGAAATTGTGACCCCGGGGCTTAGGGATATTTCAAAAAAATATTTTCCGCCGGTTAAGTTGTTGAAGGCTGATTTCTTGTCCTGTGATAAAAAGCCTTCTGTTTCCATCGACAACGCTTTCAGGGGAGCATTTGCAACCGGTTGGCACCACTTTTGAGTGAATCGCCAAAAGTCAGATTTTTGCTGAAATTGTGACCCCGGGGATTATGGATTTTTTCAAAAAAATATTTTACGCCGGTTAAGTTGTTGAGCGCTGATTTCTTGTCCTGTGATAAAAAGCCTTCTGTTTCCATCGACAACGCTTTCAGGGGAGCATTTGCAACTGGTTGGCAGCATTTTTGAGTGAATCACCAAAAGTCAGATTTTTGCTGAAATTGTGACCCCGGGGCTTAGGGATTTTTTCAAAAAAATATTTTCCACCGGTTAAGTTGTTGAGGGCTGATATCTTGTCATGTGATAAAAAGCCTTCTGTTTCCATCGACAACGCTTTCAGGGGAGCATTTGCAAGCTTCTGGCATCATTTTTGAGTGAATTGCCAAAAGTCAGATTTTTGCTGAAATTGTGACCCCGGGGCTTAGGGATTTTTTCAAAAGAATATTTTCCGCCGGTTAAGTTTTTGAGGGCTGATTTCTTGTCCTGTGATAAAAAGCCTTCTGTTTCCATCGACAACGCTTTCAGGGGAGCATTTGCAACTGGTTGGCACCATTTTTGAGTGAATCACCAAAAGTCAGATTTTTGCTGAAATTCTGGCCCCGGGGTTTAGGGATTTTTTCAAAAAAATATTTTCCGCCGGTTAAGTTTTTGAGGGCTGATTTCTTGTCCTGTGATAAAAAGCCTTCTGTTCCGAATGCCAAACCTTTCCGGGCAGCATTTGCAACCTGTTGGCACCATTTTTGAGTGAATTGCCAAAAGTCAGATTTTTGCTGAAATTGTGACCCCGTGGCTTAGGGATTTTTTCAAAAAAACATTTTCCGCTGGTTAAGTTGTTGAGGGCTGATTTCTTGTCCTGTGATAAAAAGCCTTCTGTTTCCATCGACAACGCTTTCAGGGGAGCATTTGCAACTGGTTGGCACCATTTTTGAGTGAATCACCAAAAGGCAGATTTTTGCTTAAATTGTGACCCCGGGGCTTAGGGATTTTTTGAAAAAAATATTTTCCGCCGGTTAAGTTGTTGAGGGCTGATTTCTTGTCCTGTGATAAAAAGCCTTCTGTTTCCATCGACAACGCTTTCAAGGGAGTATTTGCAATCTTCTGGAATCCTTTTTGAGTGAATTGCCAAAAGTCAGATTTTTGCTGAAATTCTGACCCTGGGGCTTAGGGATTTTTTCAAAAGAATATTTTCCGCCGGTTAAGTTTTTGAGGGCTGATTTCTTGTCCTGTGATAAAAAGCCTTCTGTTTTGACTGCCAAACCTTTCAGGGGGGCATTTGCAAGCTTCTGGCATCATTTTTGAGGGAATTGCCAAAAGTCATATTTTTGCTGATATTGTGACCCCGGGGCTTAGGGATTTTTTTCAAAAAAATATTTTCCGCTAGTTAAGTTGTTCAGGGCTGATTTCTTGTCCTGTGATAAAAAGCCTTCTGTTTCCATCGTCAAAGCTTTCAGGGGAGCATTTTCAACCGGTTGGCACCATTTTTCCGGGAATTGCTAAAAGTCAGATTTTTGCTGAAATTCTGACCCCGGCGCTTAGGGATTTTTTCAAAAAAATATTCTGCGCCGGTTAAGTTGTTGAGCGCTGATTTCTTGTCCTGTCATAAAAAGCCTTCTGTTTCGACTGCCAAACCTTTCAGGGGAGCATTTGCAAGCGGTTGGCACCATTTTTGAGTGAATCGCCAAAAGTCAGATTTTTGCTGAAATTGTGGCTCCGGAGCTTAGGGATTTTATCAAAAAATATTCTCCGCTGGTTAAATTGTTGAAGGCTGATTTCTTGTCCTGTCATAAAAAGCCTTCTGTTTCCATCGACAACGCTTTCAGGGGAGCATTTGCAAGCTTCTGGCATCATTTTTGAGTGAATTGCCAAAAGTCAGACTTTTGCTGAAATTCTGACCCCGGGGCTTAGGGATTTTTTCAAAAGAATATTTTCCGCCGGTTAAGTTTTTGAGGGCTGATTTCTTGTCCTGTGATAAAAAGCCTTCTGTCCCGACTGCCAAACCTTTCAGGGGAGCATTTGCAAGCTTCTGGCATCATTTTTGAGTGAATTGCCAAAAGTCAGATTTTTGCTGAAATTCTGACCCCGGGGCTTAGGGATTTTTTCAAAAAAATATTTTCCGCCGGTTAAGTTGTTGAGGGCTGATTTCTTGTCCTGTGATAAAAAGCCTTCTGTTCCGAATGCCAAACCTTTAAGGGGAGCGTTTGCAAGCTTCTGGCATCATTTTTGAGTGAATTGCCAAAAGTCAGATTTTTGCTGAAATTCTGACCCCGGGGGTTAGGGATTTTTTCAAAAAAATATTTTCCGCCGGTTAAGTTGTTGAGGGCTGATTTCTTGTCCTGTGATAAAAAGCCTTCTGTTTCGACTGCCAAACCTTTCAGGGGAGCATTTGCAACGGGTTGGCACCATTTTTGAGTGAATCGCCAAAAGTCAGATTTTTGCTGAAATTGTGACCCCGGGGCTTAGGGATTTTATCAAAAAATATTTTCCGCCGGTTAAATTGTTGAAGGCTGATTTCTTGTCCTGTCATAAAAAGCCTTCTGTTTCCATCGACAATGCTTTCAGGGGAGCATTTGCAACCGGTTGGCACCATTTTTGAGTGAATTGCCAAAAGTCAGATTTTTGCTGAAATTGTGACCCCGGGGCTTAGGGATATTTCAAAAAAATATTTTCCGCCGGTTAAGTTGTTGAAGGCTGATTTCTTGTCCTGTGATAAAAAGCCTTCTGTTTCCATCGACAACGCTTTCAGGGGAGCATTTGCAACCGGTTGGCACCACTTTTGAGTGAATCGCCAAAAGTCAGATTTTTGCTGAAATTGTGACCCCGGGGATTATGGATTTTTTCAAAAAAATATTTTACGCCGGTTAAGTTGTTGAGCGCTGATTTCTTGTCCTGTGATAAAAAGCCTTCTGTTTCCATCGACAACGCTTTCAGGGGAGCATTTGCAACTGGTTGGCAGCATTTTTGAGTGAATCACCAAAAGTCAGATTTTTGCTGAAATTGTGACCCCGGGGCTTAGGGATTTTTTCAAAAAAATATTTTCCACCGGTTAAGTTGTTGAGGGCTGATATCTTGTCATGTGATAAAAAGCCTTCTGTTTCCATCGACAACGCTTTCAGGGGAGCATTTGCAAGCTTCTGGCATCATTTTTGAGTGAATTGCCAAAAGTCAGATTTTTGCTGAAATTGTGACCCCGGGGCTTAGGGATTTTTTCAAAAGAATATTTTCCGCCGGTTAAGTTTTTGAGGGCTTATTTCTTGTCCTGTGATAAAAAGCCTTCTGTCCCGACTGCCAAACCTTTCAGGGGAGCATTTGCAAGCTTCTGGAATCATTTTTGTGTGAATTGCCAAAAGTCATATTTTTGCTGAAATTGTGACCCCGGGGTTTAGGGATTTTTTCAAAAGAATATTTTCCGCCGGTTAAGTTTTTGAGGGCTGATTTCTTGTCCTGTGATAAAAAGCCTTCTGTTTCCATCGACAACGCTTTCAGGGGAGCATTTGCAACTGGTTGGCACCATTTTTGAGTGAATCACCAAAAGTCAGATTTTTGCTGAAATTCTGGCCCCGGGGTTTAGGGATTTTTTCAAAAAAATATTTTCCGCCGGTTAAGTTTTTGAGGGCTGATTTCTTGTCCTGTGATAAAAAGCCTTCTGTTCCGAATGCCAAACCTTTAAGGGGAGCGTTTGCAAGCTTCTGGCATCATTTTTGAGTGAATTGCCAAAAGTCAGATTTTTGCTGAAATTCTGACCCCGGGGATTAGGGATTTTTTCAAAAAAATATTTTCCGCCGGTTAAGTTGTTGAGGGCTGATTTCTTGTCCTGTGATAAAAAGCCTTCTGTTTCGACTGCCAAACCTTTCAGGGGAGCATTTGCAACGGGTTGGCACCATTTTTGAGTGAATTGCCAAAAGTCAGATTTTTGCTGAAATTGTGACCCCGGGGCTTAGGGATTTTATCAAAAAATATTTTCCGCCGGTTAAATTGTTGAAGGCTGATTTCTTGTCCTGTCATAAAAAGCCTTCTGTTTCCATCGACAATGCTTTCAGGGGAGCATTTGCAACCGGTTGGCACCATTTTTGAGTGAATTGCCAAAAGTCAGATTTTTGCTGAAATTCTGACCCCGGGGCTTAGGGATATTTCAAAAAAATATTTTCCGCCGGTTAAGTTGTTGAAGGCTGATTTCTTGTCCTGTGATAAAAAGCCTTCTGTTTCCATCGACAACGCTTTCAGGGGAGCATTTGCAACCGGTTGGCACCACTTTTGAGTGAATCGCCAAAAGTCAGATTTTTGCTGAAATTGTGACCCCGGGGATTATGGATCTTTTCAAAAAAATATTTTACGCCGGTTAAGTTGTTGAGCGCTGATTTCTTGTCCTGTGATAAAAAGCCTTCTGTTTCCATCGACAACGCTTTCAGGGGAGCATTTGCAACTGGTTGGCACCATTTTTGAGTGAATCACCAAAAGTCAGATTTTTGCTGAAATTGTGACCCCGGGGCTTAGGGATTTTTTCAAAAAAATATTTTCCACCGGTTAAGTTGTTGAGGGCTGATTTCTTGTCATGTGATAAAAAGCCTTCTGTTTCCATCGACAACGCTTTCAGGGGAGCATTTGCAAGCTTCTGGCATCATTTTTGAGTGAATTGCCAAAAGTCAGATTTTTGCTGAAATTCTGACCCCGGGGCTTAGGGATTTTTTCAAAAGAATATTTTCCGCCGGTTAAGTTTTTGAGGGCTTATTTCTTGTCCTGTGATAAAAAGCCTTCTGTCCCGACTGCCAAACCTTTCAAGGGAGCATTTGCAAGCTTCTGGAATCATTTTTGTGTGAATTGCCAAAAGTCAGATTTTTGCTGAAATTCTGACCCCGGGGCTTAGGGATTTTTTCAAAAGAATATTTTCCGCCGGTTAAGTTTTTGAGGGCTTATTTCTTGTCCTGTGATAAAAAGCCTTCTGTCCCGACTGCCAAACCTTTCAGGGGATCATTTGCAAGCTTCTGGTATCATTTTTGTGTGAATTGCCAAAAGTCAGATTTTTGCTTAAATTGTGACCCCGTGGCTTAGGGATTTTTTCAAAAAAACATTTTCCGCTGGTTAAGTTGTTGAGGGCTGATTTCTTGTCCTGTGATAAAACGCCTTCTGTTTCCATCGACAACGCTTTCAGGGGAGCATTTGCAACTGGTTGGCACCATTTTTGAGTGAATCACCAAAAGTCAGATTTTTGCTTAAATTGTGACCCCGGGGATTATGGATCTTTTCAAAAAAATATTTTACGCCGGTTAAGTTGTTGAGCGCTGATTTCTTGTCCTGTGATAAAAAGCCTTCTGTTTCGACTGCCAAACCTTTCAGGGGAGCGTTTGCAAGCATCTGGCATCATTTTTGAGTGAATCGCCAAAAGTCAGTTTTTTTCTCAAATTGTGACCCCGGTGCTTAGGGATATTTAAAAAAAAAAATATTCCGCCGGTTAAGTTGTTGAGGCTGATTTCCTGTCCTGTGATAAAAAGCCTTCTGTTTCGACTGCCAAACCTTTCAGGGGAGCATTTGCAAGCTTCTGGCATCATTTTTGAGTGAATCACCAAAAGTCAGTTTTTTTCTCAAATTGTGACCCCGGTGCTTAGGGATTTTTTCAAAAAAAAAAATTCCGCCAGTTAAGTTGTTGTGGCTGATTTCCTGTCCTGTGATAAAAAGCCTTCTTTTTCGACTGCCAAACCTTTCAGGGGAGCATTTGCAAGCTTCTGGCACCATTTTTGAGGGAATTGCTAAAAGTCAGATTTTTGCTGAAATTCTGACCCCGGCGCTTAGGGATTTTTTCAAAAACATATTTTCCGCCGGTTCAGTTGTTGAGGGCTGATTTCCTGTCCTGTGATAAAAAGCCTTCTGTTTCGACTGCCAAACCTTTCAGGGGAGCATTTGCAAGCTTCTGGCATAATTTTTGAGTGAATCGCCAAAAGTCAGATTTTTGCTGAAATTCTGACCCCGGGGCTTAGAGATTTTTTCAAAAAAATATTTTCCCCCTGTTAAGTTGTTGAAGGCTGATTTCTTGTCCTGTCATAAAAAGCCTTCTGTTTCCATCGACAACGCTTTCAGGGGAGCATTTGCAACCGGTTGGCACCATTTTTGAGTGAATCGGCAAAAGTCAGATTTTTGCTGAAATTCTGACCCCGGGGCTTAGGGATTTTTTCAAAGAAATATTTTGCACCGGTTAAGTTGTCGAGAGCTGATTTCTTGTCCCGTGATAAAAAGCCTTCTGTTTCGACTGCCAAACCTTTCAGGGGAGCATTTGCAACGGGTTGGCACCATTTTTGAGTGAATTGCCAAAAGTCAGATTTTTGCTGAAATTCTGACCGCGGGGCTTAGAGATGTTTTCAAAAAAATATTTTCCATCGGTTAAGTTGCCGAGGGCTGATTTCTTGTCCTGTGATAAAAAAGCCTTCTGTTTCGACTCCCAAACCTTTCAGGGGAGCATTTGCAAGCTTCTGGCATCAGTAAGACAACAGTTCCCCATTTATTCTTTTATTCCCCTTCCTTCCCCCCTCCCTCTTTTTATGAAGATTACCGTATTTTTCACCCTATAGGACGCACTTTTTTCCCTCCAAAAATGAAGGGGAAATGTGTGTGCGTCCTATGGGGCGAATGTAGGCTTTCCCGGGCTTCCTGCAGCTCTGCGCCACCCTCCCGATCCCGGCGCGAAGCCGCGCGGGGCTCCGGAGGGTTGCGCAGAGCTGCCTGCGCTCCAGGGCTTCTTGGAGCTCTGTGCCACCCTCCCGCGCCCGGGCTTCGCGCACCTCTCCGCAAGCCTGGGGAGACCGGCGAGGCTCCCTAGGCTTGCAGATAGCAGGCTGTTCTGGGGGCTGGGGTCGGGGGAAGCTCAGGCTTCCCCCGCGCCTACCCCGTGCCTGGGGAGGGAAATTTTTTTTTTCTTTATTCCCCCCCCCCCCAAAAAAAATAGGTGCGTCCTATGGGGCGAAAAATACGGTACCTGCTCTGGGATCCCACAGCTAATTCTTCCCTGGTTTCCTCGCTGGCCCAAATAGGACTAATTTAGCCAGCTAGCCCTGGTGATTATCTAATGTTTATTGGATGGATTTCCCCCCTAAATTGATTTTTGAATTCTGAATATATTGTTATTTACGTTTTTTACTGTATTTTATGCTGTTTTTTTTGTTGCATCAATTGTTTTAAATTTGTTGTTAGCTGCCCCGAGCCCAGTTTTCTGAACTAGGAATGAGAGCAAGCATGAAAAATAAGGTTGCAAATGATTACGTTTTCATTCACTTCCTGGCTTTTAAGAGGTTATCTTTAGATGCATTTACAGGAGAGAAAAACCCTGAATGTCTCTTTAAAGGTTATAAAAGTTTCCCAATACAAAAGCAGCTACATTTTAAGAACTGTTAAGAGCAAAAGAAGTGACGTAAAAGCCACTGCTTCAAAACTTCTTACTCCCAGCTCAAAGGATTCCACTCCCTGCATTCTCACCATGACCAATCTGCAATATGAGAACATTACTTCTAACCTACCTTCCATGGTGGGTTCAAATGCTAGCAAAATATGTGAATTGATGTAACTCTCCCCTCCCTGTGCACTTGAAGCCCTCTCCAGCAAAAATGCCCCATATTTTGGCTTGAAAAAAGCATTCTGCTGGCTCCCATAGGAATCTTTTTTCCAAACCTCACTGTGGCAGGTTTAAGAACAGGTGTGTTTTGTGGCCCTTTGACTTTTATCGCTTATGACTTGTTATATTTTGTAAATCTTTTCATGTCATAAGCCACCTTCAGCACGGCTTAACTATGAAAAGGTGGCATACAAATAAACAATGATGTTGTAGTAACAGATCCTTGGAATTTGTATATTATAGTATGTCCTTGCGTTTATTTTCCAAACCACGGCTGAAATTTAGCTATTGCTTGGACTCAGATTATCCCATCAGTTAAAGTATGTGTGAATTATATGCATGTTTGTGTAAAAGAACTGGCATAGAGCTATAATTAACTTTAAAAAAAACTCTTTTAAGTTTTGCCAGTTATCGATGAAAGACATCCCTAGTAAAGGGATATTTCTTACTGGAGAGCTTGGGTTGGGTCAAGTCTTTTGCCTCCATACCAGGGGAAGAATCATTCATCTAGCCAGACCAACCCTGCCTGAACCTCTAGATAGTCAAGAGAAAGCCTAATAAAGGTCTTATCTAGTATGGATCAGGCAGGGTCTCAGCTCCTTGCCTCCTCTCCAGTGGCAGGAGCCATCCCACTTTCCAGACTGACCCTGCTTAAGGTCCGACTGATCTCTGTGCAGCATTGGTCTCTAGAGCAGTGTTTCCCAACCACTGTTCCGCGGCACACTAGTGTGCCACGAGATGTTGCCTGGTGTGCCGCGGGAAAAATTAAAAAATTCGAAAGATAGCTTCATATCCGGAGGCGGCCTTCAGGCGAGTTTTAATTTTAATTTTCCTTCTCCCACTTAATGCCCCACGCTCGCCCGAGCAGCTTGCAGTCCTCGATAACCACGGCGACCCGAGGGAGGGGAGGGAACAGGGAAGTCGAGGGCGGCGGTGAGCCGCGATGACGTCAGTGGGTCGCGCTGCCTCGCCCTGGCACGGAGTGAGAGCCCCGGCTAGTGGCGCGAGCTTCGGAATAAGTGGGATCCGCGTGCGCGAGACCGAGATTGCGGGTAAGGAGCTCAGCCCTGGGCAGGAGGAAGCGGGGCCGCGCGTGCGGGCCACATCCCCACAGAGAGCGAGCCTCCCCCGGCCCACCACTCCGGGCAGGTCCACTCGCATGAGGGGGCGGCGATGGCGACGGCCGGCAGCTTGCCTGCAATGCCATCCCTCGAGCAGGCGAGGAGCCCGGAGGCTACCAGACGCGAGTCCTCTTTCCCACCCTGCTCGGGAGTCCAGAGCACTTGGTCGCATTCAGGATCTAGAGTGGGGAAGCGGGGCTTGTGTCTGGGCTGGACACATTGGGCTGCCTGTGCCACTTGACCTGTGGGGAGAAATCAGGGTGGGAGTCACGACCGTGAGGCAGGGCTGCCAAGCGTGGCAGAAGAGGACACGGCCGTCGCACCTGTCCTTAGGTAGGAGCTTCTTCCATGTCGACCTGCTGCCCTAAAGTCTTGGCTTTTTTCTTGGCTTTTTGGCGGTTGGCACAGAAGGAAGGCAAGGGGGAGGGGGGAAAATTGAAACTTACACTTTCGTGCGTCCCTCCCGGCGTGACGCTGCGCGCTGACGTCACGGGGCTGTAATGGTGGTGTGCCTCGAGATTTTTTTCATGAAACAAGTGTGCCTTTGCCCAAAAAAGGTTGGGAAACACTGCTCTAGAGTGCTCCTTCCCATAAGACCAGGGTGCTATTGGAAACCTACAGTATCTGAAAAGGTTTCCTTTGCTTATCTGCTAACTGCTCCTACACAAATTCTTAAGACTTTCAGCAAAGGCACACCAGCTACCTTTTTCTCCCCATCTTTAACATACAGGCGGGTGAAGATTTCTGAAGTACAGGAAAGCTTACACACTATTTTGTAACATTTTGGTTGACCTAGTAAAGGTATTGTCCTTTTTTCTGAGTGGCTATGACCTTAAACTTTTGTGAAACATGTTACAGGTAGGTAGCCGTGTTGGTCTGCCGTACTTGTCGAAACAAAAGGAATCTTTTTATTTCGTTTTGTGCTACAAACCAGCTTCAGCTCTAAAAAAGCCCCCAATGCTATTCACACAGAGGAGAAATGGGTTAAAAAGCACTTTGCTGTCTCTTTTCAGAAATTACATACTGCTCAAAGTTAATGTGCTGGCCCAATAGTCTACTTAATTCAAAAACATGACCACTAGCTAATAAAATTTATCAGCTGCCACAGTGGGCCCTGCATCATAGCATGGATGTGACCAAAATTATTCAAACATGCCCTGTAAAATACACAATCACTATAAAACATCATTGATGCATAAACTTCTAACATTTATCAAATGTCAGATTGTAAGATTCTGTAACATTGTGGGTGACTTGATTGTGGCACGATGCCTATTTTTTATATATATGAGCTCATGGATCTCAGAGAGCACCAGGACAACACTACATATCAGAAAAGAAAGCAAAGCCTTGTATTAAGAAAGATCTTTATTTTTCACTGTACTCATGAATTCCTGTAGATGTATTAAGACCATTCCGTGGCAGTCCCTACCCACTCAGTTGCCTGAGCAGTGGGGGCTGCAGACCAGTCTTCAGTGGCAGGCTGTGCACTCCAGTCCTCTGGGAAAAAAACATACGTAAAACCACCATCAGAAATGTTAAACTCAAGCAAACACCCCCAACCCTCCCTGTCATGTTTGAGAACTAATAAATCTCGAAATTTTATCACAGAAACCTCTGTTGGAGAAGATGGAAACACCACTGACGCAAGTGCCAAATAACTTTACAGTTTGCTGTCATCAAGAGATGTAGTTTCATCTTTCAAGATACTTACCAGCTGGGA
Source organism: Podarcis liolepis (assembly GCF_965112155.1). Taxonomy (NCBI): domain Eukaryota; kingdom Metazoa; phylum Chordata; class Lepidosauria; order Squamata; family Lacertidae; genus Podarcis; species Podarcis liolepis. The sequence continues at coordinate 51,384,949 of NC_139563.1, forward strand.
ATGTTGTCTGTATTGGCACAGACGGCACTTGCACTCCTTCAGACCAATCAGCCACCTCAGGCTGCGGCGGAGCAGTGAATTCGGGTGCAGGCGCAGTCCATTCGCCTTGGAATTCCTCCTTTGTAACCGCCTTCTCAGCTGCAGCCTGCTCCTCCTTTTCAATCTGAGAGAGAGATTAACGCAAGCTAATGTTAGATATATTCTGCGACGGACAAGCTATGGGCCTGCCTCCTGGTGACCCGGCAGCCAATGAGAGCTGGAGAGACCCAGAGCCAATCAGGAGAAAGCAGTTAGATGCAGAGCTTTAAGAGTCACAATAGAACCACAGAGTTGGAAGGGACCCTGAGGCTTATCCAACTTCCTGCAATGCAGTAATATGCAGCTCTCCCGTACAGAGATCAAACCTGCAACCTTGGCATTATCAAGCACCATGCCCTAATCAACTGGGCCATGCACCTGTCAGAGAGGGCAGACACGGATTGTCTGCAGGTTAGACAGGGACCTAGCAGATAGGTATTTGACTCTCCCTGTAGGAGCTGGGCTGTCAGTGTGAGCAACTGGGGTTTGAAGCATCTGAGTGGGGATGGCTAGGCAGGGCAACCCAGCTTTGGTCCCATCAGAGGAAATTAAATCCCAGAAGGGGCTGAGTGGGTGTTGCTGGTTAGAACACTGATAGCCATTCTAGCTGGAAAAGGTCTACCAAAGAGCTGGTTCAATAGAGCTGTTGAAAGGTTCCTCTAAAGAGAGTTTATGTATTTGACTAACTTTGGTGCCCCACTAGTGAAACCATCAAGTGTCAATCACACATAGTGTAAACGTTAAAGAAACATTTTGCTCCAGAAGTGCCTCCTCATACTGTGAACCTCTGGGTAGGGACTGAGCGGACAGGGTACGGGCCATGCTGCTTTGCCAAGGTTATGCTCTCCTTTTCCTTCCTCGTCCTAAAATCCCAACACAATACTGTGTGCCAATCCGAGCTTACCTCTTCAGGATCCCGGTAGAAGTAGAGATCAGGCATGACCTCCCACGGGTGCTCACGGGAAATAGTACCACGCATACGCAAGACCTCACGAGCCAACATCCACCACATCAGGCCAACTGAATGAGCCCCCTGGAGCACAGATTAGATATTTATCCATTAGGACCAAGATTCTCAAAATAATAATAATTCAGAAAATTATAGGGTAAATTGGCAAAAAACGTATTTTGTTAAAAAGCCACAGGCAATCAAGTTTTGGCAAGACTGCTCAGCAAATTCAAAAGCAGAACAATGGGGTAAAATACATTAAAAATAAGCTAGGTACGTCCCTCAGCTACCTGTATCATTTCTCATAAAGGTGTGGCAAGAATCACTATCAAACTCCACTCATTGGACCGTGAAAGTCCTTGTGGCGTTAGCGAAAAATCCTGCCAAGATTGATGTAGCACAGTTCCTACACTCAGGAGTTCATTGGCCAGAAACTGACCTCAGCTCTGAGCTCTAACAATGTGCACACAACCCATTTCCCCCCTCCAAAACTAGTTGCTGCCTTCTATCAAAACACAGCAGTAAGCTTTGACTGCAAACTTTGAAAATCACACCCAGAAAATGCCTTTAAAAGAAAACCATGGATAGACATAAAGAGTATACACTACCTTGTTGTTGCATGGAATTGCAATATCCACATAGCGCAGGGGAGAATCGGTATTGCACAAGGCAATGGTAGGGATGTTTACATATGATGCTTCAGTCAGTGGCTGATGGTCAGCTCTTGGATCAGTGACTACCAAGAGGCGGGGCTCACGGAAGGCAGCCTGGATCTGATTGGTGAAAGTGCCAGGAGTGAAACGGCCAGCAATTGGTGTAGCTCCAGTTGCAGCAGCAAATTTCAGAACGGCACGCTACAGTGGGGAGATAATAAGCAGGCTGAAATAGTTGCATTTCTTCTAGAATTTATGTTGCATTTTCAACAGAGACCTGGCTTGCATGGTTATTTTGAGACAAGTGCTGGCACATTTGCAAAAATACTAGAGCCAACCCTATCATGATACTATGTATTTTCCTGAGAAGCCACACAAATCGCATTCCTAGACATACTCCCATACCTGTCCAGTATTCCTGGAGGAGATAACGCTCACATCAGCCGGGTTCTCGATGGCAACAATGGCACGAGCTGCCAAAAGCAGCTTTTCCCACGTTCTCTTCAGATTGATGATGTAAATACCTACATAAAACGCAATGGTGTTTTAAATAACAGAAACTGGCAACTGGAAGCACTTGTATTGAATCTTGCTTCCCGACTGCAGTTGTTTGCACTTGTCTTTCCCCCTTGTTAAAATGATACGAGTGCATGAGAATGAAAAATGGCTCCAAAAAGACATGGGGATGTACTGATTTCATCCTCTGGTTTGCCTCCATCTGGGAAGTGACGATTCAAAGGAATGTGCAAGTGGCATGAGGGTTCCTACACTTACTGTTTTGCTGTGGTTACACTTCAGAGGACAATTTTGCAGAAGGGGGTGATTCCCTTCCCACTCATAGTGCCTCAATAGTAAATGCTGAGGTGCACGTTTACACAGTATTATTAAACATGTCCCTTCACTTTATCAAGCTTGGCATGGATGTGGCAGTGACTACTATCAAACTCCAGTCATAGAGCATGGCTCTCCTGGCGTTAGCGAAAATCCTGCCAGAGTTTACTGTAGCACACTTCCGACACTCAAGAGTTCATAGGCCAGAAACTGACCTCACCTCTGAGCTTTAATAGCGTGCAGCTAAAACCAAACATGCAGATCAAGCTGCCTGAAATATATCGAATCTTACTCAAGCCACCAAAGCTATTCTTTGTGACATGTCTCCATGATAAACATCAGAACACAAAGAAGTAAAACAAAGTACAAAAAACCTGTCCTGAAATGTAAAGAACCCCTAGATGTCAGTTTACTCCTAGAGTACTGCAAGATAGGCCAGGACAAGGAACAGGGAACCTGGGACCCTTTCCACATATTGTTAGAAGAGTCCTCCCATCAGCCCTAGCAAAAATGGCTAATAAACAGGGATGGTGGTAGTTGTAGCCTAATAACATTTGGAGGGCCAGAAATTCCCAGCCCTGGCTTAGACATAGAACAATTGACAAAAGCAATTCACTTATTTGAATAGGCAAGTTCAGCATGTGCATTCTTGGCAAGGAATAGAACTAAAGGAAGTGAAAAGCACTAAGCAGTAGTATATAGACTGAATATATAAATAACTGAACAGAAAAATGTAAAATCCAATGCTACTTTGCACTCATAAGCCACTGCTGAGTCTAGCATCGCCACAAACAACAGACTATTAAAAAAATCACCCTGACATTCTACAAGATTCTTACCATCACTTTTTCTTTTATAAATGTACTGTTCCATCTGAAAGTCGAGATTGGTGCCTCCCAAGTGGGTTCCTGCAGCAAGGAATTTGAGGACATCTTCCTCCTTCATCTGCAGAACATCAAGACCTCCGGACATTGTGAAGTTTCCTTTTAAAGCAACGACAGGAAACCTAAAACAGAATCAGCTTATGTTAGTATGGGACAGGTACATCACTGTCAGGTCTCCATGCCAATCTATAAAATAAGAGCAATAGTGAACTACTGTCACTGCAGAGGCAGATATATGATTGCAAAGTCCTCTTCAATACAAGAATGATAAAAAACCTTGGGTTCTGCATGTGATTTACAGTAACTTTGTGATTTAAGAAAGATCTTAAAGGTAAAGGTACCCCTGACGGTTAGGTCCTGTTGTGAACGACTGGGGTTGCGGCGCTCATCTCGCTCTATTGGCCGAGGGAGCCAGCATTTGTCCGCAGCTTCTGGGTTATGTGGCCAGCATGACTAAGCCACTTCTGGCGAACCAGAGCAGCACACGGAAACACAGTTTACCTTCCCGCCAGAGCGGTACCTATTTATCTACTTGCACTTTGACGTGATGTCAAACTGCTAGGTGGGCGGGAAAAAGATCTTATATAAGATCTTATATCGTGGCAATTGAAGAGGCAACCTCATCACATGTCTGGCCTAAAACTGTCATCTAAAAGCAGCCATTAGGCTGCAGCAGAGGCAGAGATTGGAAATAGGATCCCTGCATCAGCTTTGTTGGGCTTCTCTTCTCAGCCGTTTCCATTTATGCTGGTCATTTAAAGAACTTGGAAGCATGCAAACTTGGGTGATCCTATCATTGGTTTTATGCAACCTGCTCTGGGAACCTTTTTTGGCTGGAAGATCATAAAAGTGCTTTAAATAAATAGGGCACCTTACAACAAACTGCAGCAATTCAAAATGAAAAATTGCAACCTTTATGCTAAGCCTATTATATAAAATTAATTACTATTAAGTTTAAATTGGTATCAAAATTATGTTTTCTTTATATGTTTCTAAAGGGTTTCAACCTTCCCGGGAGGCTATTAAGCAACAAAAGCCCATGATTCTGTTGCCAAGCTCAAAATATACACAACCATCATATAAAAAGTGACTATGGTCTCCAAATCAGGGGAAACCATTCAATGCTTGCAATGGAGTAATATTTCTTAGAAAGGCCAAACAAGACTACTCATCTGGGAGCTCTTTTTTTTAAAAAAAATGGAAGCAGATATTTTGAGGCAAATTAACATTTTCTCTGTGTTTTATTTACATTGTACAGTAGATGTTATTCCCAGACTCTGGAACTCCCTTCCTAGAGAACTTAAAACCGGTTCTCTCCTTGCAGTCTTTAGAGAGACCTTACAGGCTTTTGGAAACTGACTGCAATGAAAAGGCTGGTGCAGCACCGTCCTTTTCAATATCATGTATATACACCTAATGTGTTGTCCTTTCTAAGGATCGCCCCCCGCATCTATGTCCCTATTTTATCTGTAATCTGCCTCGAGTCCTTGTCAAAGGCGGGGGGGGGGGGGGAGGAACGGCAAGGAACATCAAATTAACTATGTAACGACGTCAGGATTCAGAATTGCTTCAGCTAGAGGTGAAGCAAGGAGCGATCGCCGGCATCCATTACCTTTAGGCACCAAGGAAAAATTATTCCTATTCCCCATGACTTTTGGCCAACTGAACCGTCCAGGGCCATTTAAACAGTGTTCGGGTGTGTTATTGCTCTTGCTTGCAACGAACTTGTGTGTTATATATATATATATGTGTGATATATATATATGTGATTATATATATGTGTGTGTGTGTGTATATATATATATACACACACACACACACATATATATATATATACACACACACACACACACACACACACACACACATGTATACATATATACACACACACACATACATATACATTTGTGCTATATTTGTGTTATTATAGATAGATTGCAAAGCGCTCTGCGGATGAAGGGCGGTACGGAAATCCAGTGATAGCAATGTATATATTCCTGATCTGGGTTAAAACCTCAGCACGGGTTGCGCTCGGGGCCTCTCAGGGCGCCCCCAAGGCCGGGTTATTCCGCTGCAGCTGCGAGGCCTCGAGCGAAGGGCCCACCAGCGGAAGGGGGACCAGCCCCGTCTTCTCCCCCCAAGCTGCCGCCCCGGCTCCCTCTTCCTCCTCCGAAGACGCCTTTTTGCTCCCCCCCCCCCCAATTCCCCGCCCGCTTCCCCGCGCCAACTCACGCGGCTACAACGCCGTATGGAGGCCTCCCTGGGGTCGGAGAGAAAGAAGGCCGCGGCGCCTCGTGACGCCTATATATAGTCGGCCGGCCCGCCAATCGCGAGGCGCTTCCGCCGGGAAAGGCGTGGTGACGTCAGGGACTCGGCGCAGGGGCGGGGGGAAGCGGGACGCGCCTGGAGGGAAGAGTTCGGCGCCGCACGCGGCGCCGCCTCTCACTTCCGGGGCTCTGTTGGAGCGCCGCCATGTGCGGGGAAAGCGGAAGAGGGCGCGAGGCGTCGCTGAGCCACGCAGCTATTCACCCTCGTCGGTGCGCTTTGCGCAGTCAAATCCACGCCCTACTTGCGCGCTGAAGGAAGAAGAGGCTGGGCATGAATGAAGGGGGATTATAATTAAATTTGAATTTAATTTAATTAAATTTTAAATTAAATTAATTTTAAATTAAAATTATATTAAATTTTAAATTAAAATTATATTAAATTTTAAATTAAAATTATATTAAATTTTAAATTAAATTAATTTTAAATTAAAATTAAATTAAATTTTAAATTAAATTAAATTTTAAATTAAGTCAAATTTTAAATTTTATTTTATTAAAACTCGAGAGCATATAGACTCACCAGGCCCAAGGGGATCCCAAAGTTTGCAGAAAGACAAAAAAGAAAAATTGCAGGGGAGTCTAAACAATCCATGGAGGACTGAGCATGCTCAGTGGCCACAGAATGCTGACTTGGGCGGGGAGCGGAATGGAGTATCCTGGAAGAAGGCATGAGCAGCTGCTCAAGCCCTGAGCAGCATCCATGAGAAACGTTTTGTTGTAAGTCCCCCTTGCATATTTTGTATCTCTGGTTTAGCAAAAGCACTGAGGCGCGTGGAGTACCAGTACCAGGCTGTGAGTGGCAGCAGAGGCCACTTGTTCGCCTTCCCAGTATTTACCATTGCTTCTTCTCCCTTCTTCCACATCATTTAAGGAACAGCCTTGAATAAAAGGAGCTGGCGTTTTTTGGTAGGCAGATAAGACTACAATCCTACAGGAAGCAAGTTGTATTGAAGTCATAGATTGTGTGTGGGCAAATATAATGACATTTGGAAAGCATTTATAAAAATAAATAAATGTATATCTGTTAGAATAATAATTTCACTTACATATGTTTGTATTTGAGAGGTATGTGAGGAATTTTAGTGGAAGGTTTTTGTCTCTGTCTGTACAAAAGAAGAAGCAGACCAGCAGAAACGGTCTAAATTTTGCATTGTTGTTGTGCATACATCAGTAAGGGACAAACATTTCCAGCCTTTTCCGTGTCTGTGATGAGCAAAAAGGCTTTAAACAGCCTTGCTCAGGAAAATGATGACTCTCCAAAACAGGGGTGGGCAACCTAAGGCCCGTAGGCCAGATGCGGCCCATTCGCCTTCTCAATCCGGCCCGCGGACGGTCCAGGAATCGGCATGTTTTTACATGAGTAGAATGTGCCCTCTTATTTAAAATGCATCTCTGGGTTATTTGTGGGGCCTGCCTGATGTTTTTACATGAGTAGAATGTGTGCTTTTATTATATTTGTAGGGCATGGGAATTCATTCATTCCCCCCCCCCAAAAAAAAATAGTCCGGCCCACCACATGGTCTGAGGGACGGTGGACCGGCCCACGGCTGAAGAAGGTTGCTGACCCCTGCTCCAAAAGAAGCTTACGCAAATCAGCATATAAAGGTATGTGAAAATAAATGCTGAGGCAGTCTGCTAACTGCAACAGTTCTGCTGTGTAAGGAACAAGGATGTGTACTACAGTTTGCCACTCGAAAAGGACACACAACACAGGCTGCATCTTTAAAGCACATTCAACACCCCCCCCCCAAATCTGGGTACTGTGGTTTCTTAAGGGTTGCTGGGAAATTTAACTCTGTGAGGGGTAAACTAAAGTGCCCACCATTCTTTGGGGTGCGGCAAATTGCTTTCAAGATACAGTGGTGCCTCGCAAGACGAAAAGAATCCGTTCTGTGATTCTCTTCGTCTAGCGTTTTTTTCGTCTTGCAAAGCAAGCCCATTGACGGATTAGCGGATTAGCACTATTAGCGGCTTTTAGCGGCTTATCTGCTGATCGGATCAGCTGATAAGCGGCTTAGCGGCTTAGAAAAAGGGGGGGAGGGGAAAAAACCCGCAGGAACTCGCAAGGCATTGTCGTCTTGCGAAGCAAGCCCATAGGAAATTCGTTTTGCGAAGCACCTCCAAAAGGGAAAACCCTTTCGTCTAGCGGGTTTTCCGTCTTGCGAGGCATTCATCTTGCGGGGCACCACTGTATAGCCACAGGTATACTCCACTTGCCCCAATCTTCCCCTCAAAAACACAGGATATTCCATTAGGTGCAAGGTGCTGTTTTGACTGTTTGTTGCTATAACCTCTCCTGCGGTCTGCGGCTGTTTGGGGCTGATAAGCAAAAAGCATCTCCACCCAACTTCCTTCTGATAAGACAGATAAGACAGCTTGTTCAGCAGCTGCCCCTAGGCAGAGCATAGCTGGATTAAGACCTTTAGAGGCCCTAAGGACTTAAAAACATTTTGTTGCGCCCATATATATCGACTTCAAAATATAAAAAATAATAAACTTTTGTTTTTTTGAAATGAAACAAAACCTAGTAAGATGGAAAATAATGATTATTTTTGTATACTTCCACTTTATTTACATTTGAAAAACTTCCTCCTACTTTTCCCTAATTGCAAACTGTTTGCTCAGATCCTCAAAACTAGTATTACGTACCGCCTCTGCTTCTATACTTAAGTCGAGATAAGGCGTCCAGCCTGCCTTGTTGCTGTTCTGTTGGGATTTTTAATTTGATCCCAGAATGTCCCTCTTTTCTGTAGGAGGCCCCTATATTCATTGGAGAAATGTCAGAGGATATGGCATGAAGCTCTTAATCCCAGGGATGAAAAGAGCTGAATACATCATTACCATCACGCAAGCACTGTTTCCTCAACAGTATGCTAGCAACCACCAGCTGCAGTGCAGTCTGTGTTTGAAGCTTTCTTTACCCAATTCGGCTCCATGATCACCCAGTTCTACAACAATCTATTAAACCTCTTTCCATTTCAAATGTGTGGTTGGCACTTAAGCAATTTATGAACACATAAAGCACAGGTAGAACCTGCAAAGGCAACCACCACGGGTCTCTTGATTACACTAGGGCTGTTTTGATGTAAAAACGCTATAGAAGTCCTAGAATCGCAGAAATGTAGCGTTGGAGGGGACCCTGAGAATCATCTAGTCCAACTTGCAATGCAGGAATATGCAGCTGTCCCATACGGAGATCCAACCTGCAACCTTGGCGTTATCAGCACCACACTCTTAACCAACTGAGCTATCCATTGTTTCATCTATGAGACAACCACAGGCAGATTTTCTCACCACTTAAAATAAGATTGAACGACATGAACCGGGTGGTGCACATGAACTAGGAAAATCAATGACTCGTTTCAGCAACGTAGAGAGCAGTTACAGCAATATAGCCTCATTCATGTTTTGCATGGATAGCCAAAAACAGACACAGAAGCAGCAAAAGAGGGAACGTCTAGGATTCTAAGCCCTCCAGCACCTAGTTCCCTAACCACATACCCCCAGCAGAGACTGGTATCAGACACATCACGGGGCATTTGTTTCCCCCAACCCCAGAGAACGACTCCATGCTGTACATGCAGCAAGCCCCGAGTTCAAATCCACAGCGCAACCCCACTCTATACAATGTATAGGAGAGGGAAGGTTGTGAAGAGGTAATCTTTATCTGTTTTAGTATTGCAACTTTTGCTTGTTTTGAAGTATGGTTGTGAATTTTTCTCAATTGTATTGTTTTATCTTTTTGTAAACTGCTTCGAGGTATGTTTTTTTAACAAGCAAGCGGTGTATGAATTTCATGAAAACAAATAAATATGCTGATATGTGGGCTTTGTTGCTATTTCTATGGATGTGGCTTCCATTTTAAGATTTTCCAAGTTTTGCATTTTCCACTCCCTTCTTTAGACTGAGCACGTATAGAACACAAGAGCGCATCTTTCCCTGCAACCAATATAATAAACTCCAGATTGATTAGATCTTGCCATCAGAGGCATGGCTCATATCTAGGAAGCCGTGCATTTAGAATTGTAGGCCCAACCTTCTAGAACTCCCTTCCAGTTGAGGTCAGACAAGCACCCTGGGCCCAGCTGAATCTCCATTGCCTATTGAAGACATTTTTTTAAAACTTCAGAAGGAATTTTAACATAAGTTTGATTTTTATAGTTTGATTTTATACTGTAGTTTTATTTTTATAGTTTTAATGGATTTGTACCTTTTCTGTACTGTTGTATACCACATGCAGATTATTGTATTTAGACAATTTATATATTGTTGAAATGAATAAAATAAATAATTTTGTTCTGGAACTCAAGTCCATGAGACCTTGATGAGATATTTAGTTGTGAAGACTCACTTGATTTTTCACATCTGGTACATACATTTTCTGACTGCTAGAGCTTTGACTTATCCATGCACATTGCTGAAGGCCAGATGAGTCTTTGAAAGTCAGCCTTAAGCCCAATTAAAATTACTCAGCCTCGCAGGTGATTCACAGGTTTACTACTAATCTGTTTAGGGCATTATAACTGTCAAACCTTTAACTGTTGAAGTATTGGAACCACCAAAACTAAACTAGAAGAATCTAAGTTGGAAAGAAAATTATGCCTGCAAGCTTTTTTCTTTTTCTTTTTAATCAGCAATTTAAAAATTCAGTGCTTCCAATAATAAAATAAATGGCCAAAACAAGTTTCTCCAAGCACTCCAAAGTCAAACACAGTCCTTTCAGAGGCCAAAGAGATCACCAAGTCCTTTCAACATGCTTCCAAGGCCACAGATCTTTGGACCAGGTTTCTTATGAACATGGAAAGTACAGACATATGACAACACAAATATACTTTAAATGCCATTCTGTCCCCAGTTTGCTTTTCACCCACTCTAATTTATTCACACAAAAGACAACTGCGGCATGGCCTCCGATGCTGATCGCTGGAGCAAGGAGTACAAAGAAGGGGAAAAGTCAGGCAATACTCAGCTAGGAGAAAGCTAAATAACAGCAAGATAGGACAATCTCCCTTGCCGAAGGCAGCTGGACTAACAGCAACATTTAAACAGATAGCTTAAGAGGGATTTGTCCCAGCATCTGACTCCTGAGTTGTGCCTTAAGTAGATTTGTTCTTCCACTGTTTCGTGCACACAGAGGAAGACTGAAGAGACACAGGAGTGCTTAATGGCAACCATTTAAACTCACTGTCTACAGGGTTTGGCACACTAAAGCAATCCCACAAGGCAAGGAGGGGGAACCTGTATCCTTCCATTAGTACTATCAACTCCCACCAGCCTCAGCCAACACTAGTAATAAATAATCAGGTTTGTTTTTTCTGGTAATAGGGATGATGGGATTTGCAGTCCAACAAACAGCTGGAAGGCTACAGGCTCCCTGCCCTTATTATAAGGAATGCTAAATCTCTGCGTCCCACTGTTGCTTTCCGGCAATGGCACTGTTTGTTCTTTCTTACCAACTGCACCAGACACACTGAAACAGACACACTTCCTGTCGCCTCTCCTCTTTACCCTGTTTTGTTGGGCGTACAAGCAGAACGCATTACTCAAGAGGAGAGCAGGCAGGAGAGTCAGCACACAATTTAGGAGTCACCGGTTCGGGGTGCTAGGTTCAGCCACGCCAACACCGCTTTCTTGAGTCTTTCCTGTGTTCTCTTTGGAAGTGGCTCAGGCCGAAGAGGACTTCTGGAAAAGGGTTCTTCTGAATAAGGTGGGCCTTAGCAGCACGTCTGACACATGCACCTGACACCAAGAAGTGCACTCGTATGTCAGGTATGGCAAAGTCTCCCTGGAATGCTCTTCCCGTCATGACCAAAGCAATATTTGGCTCCCCTCTGTCTCACTTATAAAAGCCTGGTCCACAGGCTTGGGCAGCGTTACCCCATAAACGGGTGCAAGTCACCTCCCATATGGATCAGATCACCAGTTTCACAAAGCAACTGCAGCGAGTGGAAGAACTGGATTAGGCCGCTTTGTTCTTTGGCAGAACTCACTCAGGATTTTAAGCCCATTTTAGACATCATCTGTTCATAGACAGTCCACGCCATGGCCGCCATCAGTGTTCGTCGCAAAGCTCTTGGGACGGCACCTCGGAAAAAGCCTATTAATCCGTAATCCTGTAGGAGGAGAAAGAAGCAAGTGTCGTTGTTACTCTTAAGCATGCAAACCCTTCAGCAAGGCACATTAATGCTGCAGCAAATGTTCACCAAGTTTGATTTTCGGTTAGAAATTAAAGGTTAGGGTGGTTAAAGGATTTTCTAAGAAAAAAACCCCAAACCTGAATGAATGGTCAACGTTTTCCAAAGCTGTCACAGCTGCTATCATTTCTCCTATCTGCTTCTGCATCAGGTTTTTATTCTGTCTAGAGACTCTCCTTCTTTGTAAAAATACCCCAGAAGCTTTCCTTTTGGGAATTATAGGGACAGAACTACCTAAACTGTATAGAAATTTATTAATGTATGTGACTACAGCGGCAAGAATGTTACTTGCCCAAAAATGGAAAGAAGAAGTGGTCCCAGCAAAAGGAGAATGGATACAAAAACTTATGGAATACGCAGAAATGGGAAAACTTACCGATAAAATAAGAAATCCAGAAAACGTTTTTATAAAAGAATGGAAATGGTTTAGTGAATATTTACAAATAAATTGTAAAGAGATAGGAACATTGGCAGGATTACTGTAATAACCTGCAGTTTTATAAGAGTATATATTTAAAGTGCGTAGATGAATAAATGAGTAAATTAAGTTAATTTGGATATGCAGAAAATATTAAAAATAAGTTTAAGGAACCGCAGAAAGAGGGGGAAGGAAGTCAAGTTTTGAAATGTCAAAATGATTATAAAATTATTGAAATATATATAATTGAAAATAATAAAATAATAAAAATAATAATAATAAGACACTCCCTCTGTTACCTATGGGTTTAGCATTAGCTAGGCAAGGATCACATAATGAAAATTATCACATGGTACTAAATGTTAACAACGCTCCACATTCCTTTCTCTGGGTTTCTTACTAAAGCTGGATGAAAGGAATCTGGGGGTGCTCAAACTGTTTCAGAAGTGTGTTTAAAGGAAATCCAGGTTTCTGAAACGGAGTTGTGTATATTTTCGTCAGGGTTAAGAATGGTCAATATTATTATTATTATTAGGAGCAAAACAGCAGCCAGTAGGCCTGGTCTTTATTCAAACGACTGTTGCAACAGGACTTCCACCCACCCAACAGAAACAGCAGGAAGAAGCCAGAATGGTCAATATAATTATGACCCTAGCCAGGCAGGTGAGAAGGAAGGAAATTCATGTGTGCATTCATTAAGCAGATAGTCCTTTGAGCCAACCCTATGCCTTGTTCTTGTTCCCTTAACCTAGATAGCAGTGTGTCTGTACCATAACTTCAGAGTCCCAAGTAAGGTATTCTCATGTTGCAGATAGCAAAATATATACCAAATGCTTACAAAAAAGGGGCAAGCATTTGCCTTATGGACACAACAATGCTTAGGCACAAATGCTGATGAAGGAACTTGACAGATTCTCTTACTTGCGAAGACAAAAACATTTTGGATGGGTCCAGCTGATCAGAATAGAAACCTAACAAAAGAAACTGTTCAATAGCTACTTTTTGAACGATGCTAGGAATTATTCAACAGGATATACTTGTGCATCTAGACCCAAGTGCATCATTCGGTGATACCTTAGCTTAATGAAATATTTCTAAACTAGATAAATTTCTTGGGAAGGGTTGTGTTATCTTTCTCCCTTTTAATTGTGTGTCCAAAGGACAAAGATATGGTTTACAACCATTTGTTCCCAGAGCAGAGCTAGCCCAGAATTGCTTCAGTCTGAAAGCAAGCCAAGAGTGATAAAAAACCCTGAAAGTAGCACATCCAGATCCTATAATTAACTATTCATGAAATTATATCTGTCATCAAAGTACGCTCTGCCAGTTTAAGAGCCAAAGTACTCTTTCAGACCTGGTAGAAGTGTGCATGCACACGAAAGCTCATACCAAGAAGTAACTTAGTTGGTCTTTAAGGTGCTACTGGAAGGAATTTTTTTATTTAGACCTGGTACAGTCGTACTTCAGAAGTCAAACGGAATCCATTCCGGAAGTCCATTCGACTTCCAAAACGTTCAGAAACCAAGGCGCGGCTTCTGATTGGCTGTAGGAAGCTCCTGCGGCCAATCAGAAGCCGTGCCGGATGTTCGGGTTCCAAAGAACATTCGCAAACTGCAACACCAATTTCCAGGTTTGCGGCATTCATGAGCCAAAACGCACGAGTGCCAAGACGTTCAATTTCCAAGGTACAACTGTACTGCAGTGGGCAAGCTCTCCACATGTAGGAAGATGTCAGGGAAGGTCTATGCATACACAAAACAACACTCTCACAATTTTGCAACACCGAAACAAAATTGTAAAGTCAGAACAACGTATGCTAAGTCCAAAAGGTTGATGTGCAGTGATTCTATACTGAATTTGTAAAATTCAGTATAGTTTTGGAGGGGAGAGTGAGGAGATAGCAAGCCTAGAGAATGGGTCACAATGTGTGAACAGGGTTTGCATGTAAAAGTTCCCAGTTTCAGTACATAAACGATACTGAGCTCTAGGTCCAATGGTCAGATATAGTGGTATAGTGCACCTTTCTGGGAAGAGAGTTGCTCACATCACTGAACACTCACTAGCAGTTTTGGGGGGCTACAGATAAGAACAAGCTGTGAGGCCAAAGTCTTATCCAAGCTCAAACTGCGTTTCTGAGAATCTGTTATTATTTTGCCTTTCCCCCCTAAAAGGGACTCAAGGAGGCTTACAGATAAAAATAAGAACAGCCGATGACACCAGTCTACTCTTGCCTGAAACATAGCTGCAAAGCCTTAGAAAAAAATAACAGTATAAAAATGTGATTAGTTAATGAGCAAACTCAACCTTACCCTGAAGATGAAGGCAATGGCTTGGCGCATCCGGAGGTGTTTGTCGGATGACACCTGCACGTGGGTTTTGATGACGTCAGCAGGCTGAGTTGCCAGCGATGCCAGAATCCCTGCAACAGTCCCGCAGCCAAAGTTCACTAAAGGTGAGAGTGCTGGGTCCACTTGGTCTGGAAAAGAACGAGGAAAAAACCATTTCACAATTAGCTTTCCGCAGGAGAAAAGAAGGGTCACAAAGTCTTATGCCAAATCTTTCTTAATCATCTTAAAACCTCAGTAACAGCCACTTATTCCACCTAAAAAGTACTTGGATAAAAGGAGATTTCAGCTTCCTTAAGCAACTTGTCACATTTGCCTAACTGTTCCCCCACTTAAATCTAGCTTCATTTTATATACAGAGCTGCTTGCTCCATCTTCCTTGTCCTATTTTTAAAATTATCCCAAAACTAGCCAGTCCCCTTACCCAAATTTGCCTATTCCTCCCAAACCTTGCCATGTGCCTTGCCCTATTCTGAGCAAGTTTTTACTCAAAGCAAACCCACTGAAATAAATGAACCTAACATAATCCTGTTCATTAAATGTAGCTCCGTCCTTATGACTTTCAAGTTTGATTTCCCTGCAGCATGCTTTCAAACGGGCTCTGACATTTCGATCAAGTACTAACCAGTGTTGAGCGTTTGTCACAGTCCTATTAAGACATACAAGTAAATAAAGTAAAAGGTGTCTGCCAAGCCAGCTTCAATGGCATTCAACTTCATTGTGGCATCATCCCATTGCTGACTCAGAAATGTGCTCTGCTGTAACTTCCTGGACCTTACAGTGTTCAGTGCTAATCTGGCACCGCTAGGTAGCTGACTAAACAGATTACTCAGCAGATTACATCATGGTGTTTCCCCCCTGCAGAGTAAGGCCGCAATTCTATTATGCAACAGACATTTTTTTCTTTTAAGTAAACATGCTTAAGACAGGGTTGCAAAGAGACCAGGCATAGAACAGACTATATAGGCAAAGGACTATGTTTAAAAGGAGTGTTTTAGAAGCAGCATCCACCACGACGAAATTTCAATCACAGAAACAATCGTGCATAGAAATATTCTTCACCAATTATCAGGTGACAAGAAGATGACACGTCTCCAAAACTCTGCCAACTCTCTCGAGTGTAACAATCTGCAGTTATGTACACCAACAATGACTGGTGCATAGCAAATATTCTCCAAGCAAAATTACATTGCTACAAATAATGAAATGTGGCCTGTCAACCCACCATTCAGTCACGCAGCTCATTCTCTGGCTAACCAGGTGAATAAATACTTCAATGGCTCATCCTGATCCTGTTGGAAAAGCCTGATGTACCACAGCTAAACCCTGCAATTTAAATTCCGGGAACAGGAAGCTGTGAGGACAACATTACAACCACCCTTACCATACGGTGCTATCTTTTTGGTTTGTGTGTAGAACATCAAGTAAATGCCAGAAAAGGGCGCATCACGCAGGAGTGTTGCAGTCAGACCGCTAAACAAGCCCTGGACACTTTCTGACCGATAGATGCTCCTCAGGGCTCCATAAATGCTTTCATAGCCGTACCTTCCACACTGCAAACCAAACACAAAAGTGAAATTTAACACCTAACAAGGAAAGTGTCCTCGGGCTGTATAGTTGAAGGGCAGCAACTGACCTATACGGACCGGTTGAGGGACTAGTACAGCCATTAAAAAAAAAAAAGGTTACAAAACTCACCTCATACCGTGTTTTCACTACAGTGATAGGCAACATGCAAACCACAGCTACAGTACGTGAGGTTCCACCCAGCAAAACAGACTCCAGGGCTGTAGGAGAACGATCCAGCAGAAAATGCTGCTTTATCATATATAAGGTGCTGAAGTAAATCCCTACTCCTGGGATACATCTTGCAAAGGACTGTGAAGAGATGAAAGGGCAACAGTGGGGAGAGAGAAAATATTTAGTGGTAAGACCACAACGGAAATTCTACTGCATATTTACCGTATTTTTCACTCCATAAGATGCACTTTTTCCTCCTAAAAAGTAAGGGGAAATGTCTGTGCGTCTTATGGAGCGAATGTGTGGTCGATCGCTGGCTCCCTTTCCGGCCCCGCCTCCTTGCCCAGGCCTCCATTGTTGAATGTGCTGCAGACGGAGGCTGTTTCCCCAGCGACATGTGACTGGCTGATTAGTTTATCTGTCTGGAAACTGTAGAAACGGCTCCCTTTGCTTTCCTAAAGAAGCTGCAAAACTGTGAGTTGAACCCCATAAAAACAGGATTTTTTCCCTTTGCAAAGTAAGCTCAACAACTTTGAGCTGATCCTCAAAAAAAGGGGCTTTCCCCCTTTCCTCCTCTAAAAACTAGGTGCGTCTTATGGGGCGAAAAATACGGCATTTCTTTTCAAGCTACGTGGCTGGCTCACAATTCAAGACACCATAAACACGAGGCTACATTTTCTACAATCTTAGACCTACTCTGAGCAGAACCATGGAGATTAATGGAACTAAGTTAGTCACGTTCATTTATTTCTGTTAATAGGGTGTTCATCTCACAAGGAGACAAATGAGGTTAACTCCAACGAATCCAAAAGAAAAGAAAAACGCTGTTTTATTTAGGCAACTTACCGGAGAAACACCCTTCCACAGCCCCAGTATACTTTCTGTGCGAACCACCTTAAAGAACAGAGTTACCATGCCAACACGGCCTGATCTGCAAGGAAACCCAATCAGAGGTTAAAAACAGGCACACATAATCACAAGTCTGTTGATAGGAAACACACTGCAAAATAATCCTTTCCTCCTTCCATTGGCCAAAGCCCTCCAGAGATGAGCAGGTATACCAAGCCATTCCTGCTTCTCTGAACAAGTTATTCGATGTCCATTTAATACACAAAGAGGCTTGAATCCTGCCATTCTTCTCTATTTACCACTAACATATTAGTTTATGGAAACACCACGTGAAAAGGCCAATAGGCTACTTTGGCATGTGCTTACATTTCAGTTCATGGTATCTAGAGTACTTGCTGTTTCAGTGGGAATGGCTTTTCGGGGCTTCCAGTAAAAA
The DNA here is from genome assembly GCF_965112155.1 of Podarcis liolepis. NCBI lineage: Eukaryota > Metazoa > Chordata > Lepidosauria > Squamata > Lacertidae > Podarcis > Podarcis liolepis. The sequence continues at coordinate 51,402,653 of NC_139563.1, forward strand.
TGATCCATGTTTTTTAAGATAGTTCTAGCTAGATCAGTCACTCAAAACATGACTGGCTCAGACATACAATCGGGATGATTTTTTAAGTTTGGAAACCTCATTGTAAGCCAGGGTGATTGCAAAGTCACAGCCCATAATCATAATTACTAATTATTAATCATCCTGGCTATCTACTGACTGAGACCACCATATAAATGCATTTATTAGATTAAAAACGGAGGCTGAAATATGCTCTTTCCCCTCATGGTCTTGCAACACCTTTTGGAAGACCTTTCCTACTTCATTTGCCAAACACCTTTCACCCTCTTCTGTTCTCATTCTGTCTCTATTCCAAACCTCTAACACCAAGGGCGTAAGCGTCTCTTCTTGAAATATCAAATGCTTACCCATTGACAGATGGCTGTAGGGTCTGCAGGCGGGTTTTAAGCAAGTCTAGAGGCTGGAATAGCAGGGTAGAGCAGGTCCCACTGATGGAGCCACAAACAAAGGCTTTCAGCACAGGGTGCATCTTCAAAGAAAAACAGTGCAATGTTAAAAGAAAAAGCCTTTAAATGAGACACATTATCCCCAGCAAAGACATAATATATATTTTTAATGCTCAATTTAGGATTTACTTTCATAAATGGTATCGGTCAAAATGCTCAACAAGTTGCAATTTAACACCAATGTTCTACAATGCCTCTCACATGTTTAAGCCCGTTGGAAGTCTTGTGACAACTGTGCATGATTTCAACTAGTTATAGAAATGTAAGGGACCTCAATGCAGGTCAATTGACCTCAAAGGGGCTCAATGGGGATGGGGGTGGTGCTGTGGGTTATACCACAGAGCCTAGGACTTGCCGATCAGAAGGTCGGCGGTTCGAATCCCCGCAATGGGGTGAGCTCCCGTTGCTCAGTCCCTGCTCCTGCCAACCTAGCAGTTCGAAAGCACATCAAAGTGCAAGTAGATAAATAGGTACCGCTCCGGCGGGAAGGTAAACGGCGTTTCCGTGTGCTGCTCTGGTTCGCCAGAAGCGGCTTAGTCATGCTGGCCACTTGATCCAGAAGCTGTACGCCGACTCCCTCGGCCAATAAAGCGAGATGAGAACCGCAACCCCAGAGTCGGTCACGACTGGACCTAATGGTCAGGGGTCCCTTTACCTTTAAGGGACCTCAAAGGCAACCTAGCCCAACCCCGTCAGTGCAGAAAAACCACAGCTACAGCATCCCTCACGCGAATACTTATCAATCTCACTGAAAAAGTGTCTACAACATTCCAAAGCTATCTTTTCCACTGTCAAACTGCTAATACTACCAGAAAGTTGTTCCTCGTGTCTTGAGGAATTTGTTACTTTGCAGTAAATCTCGTAAGAGAATACTTATATGGGTGTCTTCAGTTATACGTCACCATGCTTAAATGAGCATCTCAGGAATCTCATGTAAAACCTCACAAAATATCACCCTGGTTTATTACACGTAATGTACCTTCCGAATACATTAGTCTGTTATGTTGCGTTTTCGGTACACTGACACTGCAATCCTATGTAATGTAATTATTAAATTACAATATTATGAATTAATGTTGTCATCACAAACCAGCCACTCAAATACTCAAGAACGCAAACCCATGGGATTTTTGATCTATACATTAAGCTGCGCAAGGATAATGGCAGTGACTTATCCAGGTATTATTGTGGCTTCAAACACACTTGCTAGGGAATCGTCCCACTGAAGAGAGTGAATTCACTTCCAAAAAGGATGTATAGAATTGCGCTGTTAGTTACATGTAAAATACTGCTTTTGAGAGGCTCGTGCCTTAAATCCCATCAATTTCAATTTCAGATATTTAAGGGGGTCCTTTGGGACTTCAGAAGTGCTTGTCATTGACAGGAACATGGCTAGGAAATCAAGATTTCCATTGCAATTTCACGCCTGGAAACAATCAGATCTTCAGCCGCGCTTCTCACAAAATACTGACCATTCTCAGTATTGAGAAATCAGTCAACGGAAGATCACGGAACATTCCAGACCCAACCCACCCAACAGCAGTGGCAACATTCTCACTGTAGCATCTCTGAGAATATAGTGGCATTGGCTTTGAAATAAGGCCACTTGTCTGGGAGTAAGCAGCAGCTGAACAACTGAAGGCCAGCAACTGACTATTAGTTGACTCTCCAGCTGACTTAAAAGCATAAGAACATGAGAAGAGTTCTGCTGGATCAGATTAAAGCCCGTCCCATCTAACTTCCTGGCCAGCTAGATGCCTACAAGAAGTCCGCAAGCAAGGCCTTCTCGGTGGTTGCTCCCAGACTTTGGCGCTCCCTCCCTAGCAAGGTTAAGCAGGATCCTTCATTGGTGTCCTTCTGCTGGCAGGTGAAGACCTTCATATTCCAGCAGGCTTTGAGGAACTGACCGCTTTTAATGAGAGGGCTGGTACTATGCCATTTTTATCTGTTTTTAATACACACACAGTTTTAATTCTATTAATGTTTAATTGTTTGTTAATGATTTCCTCTCCCCCCCCCCCCATGTTTTTTGCTGTTCTTATTTTATTCATAAGCTGCTTTGTGTCCCTGTCAAGGCAAAAGGCAGGGTATAAATCAACAGAATGATGATGATGATAATTATTATAATATGAACATAACAACGCTCCCCAGCAACCATTATTCAGAGGCTAATCCTAAAGGTAGTACATAACCCCTCCATAGAGCAGTCAGTAGAGCGTGGGGCTCTTAATCTCAGGGTGGCGGATTCATTGGGCAAAAAGAGCCTTACAAGGGGGTTGGGCTAGATGACCCTTGGGGGTCCCTTCCAACTCTACCATTATAAGCTACCCTAAGGAGGAGCCACAGAAAGCCTGTGTCATCCATGTGCTTGCCTAGAGCCTCCTTTTCCATGCCCTTTCCTCAACGCACAACATGAGGCTGCCAATTCCCAACTTCGTGGTTCCCTTCTGTATTTTGGGTTTCATGGACCGCCTCAAGATCTTTGAACCGAGGGGCGGTATACAAATTCAATAAATAAAAAAAAAGAAGAAAGGCTTAACTCCGAAGTCCCAGCCAGCCAGCTACATACCAGAAGCGGTCCACCACCACCCCATACACCCTCCAACCCCTACCCCATGCCCCTATACCCCCATTCCCTGTACCCCCTACCCTCCTACACCCCAGGTATACAAGTTTAATAATAACAATAATATATTATTTACACACCGCCCATCTGACTGGGTTTCCCCAGCCACTCTGGGTGGCTTCCAACAGAATATTAAAATACAATATTAAACATTAAAAGCTTCCCTAAACAGGTCTGCCTTCAGATGTCTTCTAAAAGTCTGGTAGTTGTTTTTCTCTTTGACATCTGGTGGGAGGGCGTTCCACAGGGCGGGTGCCACCACCGAGAAGGCCCTCTGCCTGGTTCCCTGTAACTTGGCTTCTCGTAGCGAGGGAACCGCCATAAGGCCCTCAGCGCTGGACCTCAGTGTCCGGGCTGGACAATGGGGGTGTAAATGCTCCTTCAGGTATACTGGGCTGAGGCCGTTTAGGGCTTTAAAGGTCAACACCAACACTTTGAACTGTGCTTGGAAACGTACTGAGAGCTAGTGTAGATCTTTCAAGACCGGTGTTATGTGGTATAATAAATAACAATGGAGAAAGGCTCCTGTCCCAAGTCCCACCTCCCCCCACCCAGAGACCAGAAGCGGGCCCCCTCCCACCCAAGCTGTGAGGGCCTGCAACTCTGCCCGTGCTTATGCGGGAGCAAGCCAAACCACCACCTGGTAGAGGCGCCGGGCCGCCTTACTGCGGGGGGTGGGATGCCGGCTAGCAAAAGATCCCCGCCTTACAAGGGGGTTGGGCTGGATGACCCTTGGGGGTCCCTTCCAACTCTACCAAGAGGAGCCACGGAAAGCCTGTGACCTCCATGCGCTTGCCTAGCGCCTCCTTTTCCATGCCCTTTCCTCAACACACAACACGAGGCTGCCAATTCCCAACTTGGTGGTTCTCTTCTGTATTTTAATTTTAACGTTTTGATGTTGTACAGTATTTTAACCTTGTTTTTTTAAGCTGTATTTCAATCAATTGTTTATATATTTGGTGTTAGCCGCCCTGAGCCCAGTCTTGGCTGGGGAGGGCGGGGTATAAATAAACTTATTATTATTATTATGGGTTTCGTTCTCTACTTCGTGGACCGCCTCAAGATCTTTAAACCGAGGGGCGGTATACAAATTCAATAATTAAAAGAAAGAAAATAACAAAACACCTCTAGTCATCACATACAGCTCCCAAGTTAAAACAGTACAACGCATCATCAGAGATCTACAACCTCTCCTGGACAATGACAGTTCTCTTTCTCAAGCTCTGGGAGAAAGACCTTTCATTGCCTACAGACAGCCACCCAATCTTAAACAACTCCTAACCCACAATAATACTACAACCAGACTTAACACGGACACTGGCACCAGAGCCTGCAATAAACCCAGATGCCAACTTTGCTGCCACATACACCCGGACAACACCATTACTGGCCCCAACAACATCACACATACCATCTCGGGACTATTTAATTGCTCATCGTCTAACATTGTGTATGCCATCAAATGCCAACAGTGTCCTTCAGCTCTCTATATTGGACAAACAGGCCAAACCTTACGCCAAAGAATAAACGGACATAAATCTGACATCAAGAATCACAAAACAGAGAAACCAGTAGGAGAACACTTCAGTCTCCCAGGACATTCTATACAAGATCTCAAAGTAGCTGTTTCACTACAAAGGAATTTCAGAAATAGACTGGAAAGAGAAGCTGCTGAATTGCAACTCATTACCAAACTTAAAACCATGGAGAGACCTGGCCTGAACAAAGACATTGGATTCTTATCTCATTATACATGACTAAGCCATTTTTCACCTTCTCACCCCTTGCCTTTTCCTGTAAGACCTATTGCAGTCGTTAAGAGTCGTCAAGAGGCTCATCTCAGCTATCTGCCAATCTCCCATTCCCACCACCCTTCTGAGTAATACCCCTCCCCACCTTCTCACTATATAGAAGGATCTGGCAACTTCTGTTTCAGTGTATCTGAAGAAGTGTGCATGCACACGAAAGCTCATACCAAGAACTAACTCAGTTGGTCTTTAAGGTGCTACTGGAAGGAATTTTTTTATTTTAAAAAAATGAAGAAAGGCTCCACTCCAGAGTCCCAGCCAGCCAGCTAGAGATCAGAAGCGGTCACCCACCACCCCATACACGCCACCCTCAACGAACCCCTACCCCACGCCCCTATACCCCCACTCCCTATACCCCCTACCCTCCTACACCCCCAGGTTTAGAAGTTTAATAAATAAGTGAAGAAGGGCTCCTGTCCCGAGTCCCACCTCCCCCCAGCCAGAGACCAGAAGCGGTCCCCCACCCCCATTCACCCCCCTCCAACCCCTCCTCAGGTATACAAGTTTAATAAATAAGAAGGGCTCTTGTCCCGAGTCCCACCCACCCACCCAGAGACCAGAAGCGGGCCCCCTCCCACCCAAGCTGTGAGGGCCTGCCACTCTGCCCGTGCTTACTCGGGAGCAAGCCAAACCACCACCCGGCAGAGGCGCCGGGCCGCCTTACTGCGGGGGGTGGGATGCCGGCCAGCCCAGCCCAGCCCTCCCCCCGTTTGAGTAAGGGGTGCCCCCTGTCCCCCACTGACCGCCATGGCCTCTCGGGCCCCCGGCCAACTTCTCCTCAGCTCCGCCTCGGGCTCCGCAGCCGAGGGCATCCCACGCAGCTCGCCGCCGGGCCCCAGCCGCGCCGACGCCTCCGACGCCCGACCAATCCCAGGCGAGGGGAGGAGCCTGGCCACGGGAAGGGGAGGCGGGGCTTCGCCCGGCGCCCCGCCCCCCAAGGCCAAAGGACCGCGCGCCAAAGAGCGGTGATCACGGAGGCTTGGAAGGGGGAACACCCGGGGTCATCTAGTCCAACCCCGCGCGCAGGGCAAGCGGCTAAAGCGTCGCCTGGCACACGGGCGCCCAACCTCGAAGCAGAGGAAGGAGGGTTTGCAACCGGCAGCCCCCCTGCAAAAAAGAAAAGAAAAGAGAAATGAAATGAAATGAAATGAAATGAAATGAAAAAGGGTGAAGGAAGCAGGGTTTGCAGCCAGCAGCGCGCCGGTGCCTTTTTTAAACTCACTTTATAGAATCCTAGAATCGGAACTGCAGAATTGGACAGGATCCCGAGGGTCACCGAGCCCACCCTTTTGTGGGAGCCCGATTTTGGCACTGGAAACAAATCCCCAGGCTGATGAGTGCATACATAAACACATACATACATACATACATAACCACATTTTCTCTTAATTCTAAATGTATTTCTGCACCCTTTTAAAAATCATAATAATTGCACAGATTATACTTATATTTATATGTAATCTCCCCAATAAAAGTATTAGGTGGTGTTTATTTTCTTGACACGTGCTTTATATAAATAAATTCTATTTCTAGGTACCAAGCTGGTTTCCATGATCACCGCAACTCCGCAGACAAAATGTATTTGGGGTGTTAATCCCTTTGCAGCACAGCCGAGGCTTGGTGGGGAATTTATAACGGTGTTTTAAATACCTATGATGAGCAGCCCGATCTTAGGAACCTGCGGAAAAAGGTAAAAGGCGGATCTACACGGATCCTCATGAATTCATATGATTTTTTCATTCAAATTAAATAAAACAACCATGATATTGTAGACCATGTCTTACTCTGTAGAAAGCATCAAAAAAATCACGCATCCACTGTTTCGGGGGGGGCGCAGGGGCGCAAAAACATGGTTAAAAAACACGGATCCTCATGGATCCTCATGATTTTTCCACTAGATCAGCCCAAAGTCACCATCAGATCAAAGATCATGGCCATGGGCACAGCATCCACCACAAAAATCACGGATCCACGGCTTCCTGGCGAAACCGTGGCCCAAAAACGTTGTTTTCAAGAACGGATCTTCATGGATCCACACGCTTTCTGCATCGGGCCAACCCAAACTCACCGTCAAATCACATACCATAGTAAGGAGCACAGCCTACACCACAAAAAACTCGGATCCACACCTGCCTGGCCACGCCCTGGCCCAAAAACGTGGTTCCGAAGCACGGATCCTCATGAATCCTCATGATTTTTGCACTAGATCAGCCCAAAGTCACCATCAGATCAAACATCATGGCCATGGGCACAGCATCCACCACAAAAATCACGGATCCACGGCTTCCTGGCCACTCCAAGGCCCAAAAACGTGGTTTTCAAGAACGGATCCTCATGGATCATCATGCTTTTTGCATTGGGCCACCCCAAACTCACCATCAAATCACACATCATGTCCAGGGGCACAGCCTGCACCACAAAAATCACGGATCCACGGCTTACTGACCATACCGTGGCCCAAAAACGTGGTTTTGAAGCACGGATCCTCATGGATCCTCACGCTTTTTGCATTGGGCCACCCCAAACTCACCGTCAAATCACACATCATGTCCAGGGGCACTGCCTGCACCACAAAAATCACGGATCCATGGCTTACTGACCATACCGTGGCCCAAAAACGTGGTTTTGAAGCACGGATCCTCATGGATCCTCACGCTTTTTGCATTGGGCCAACCCAAACTCACCGTCAAATCACACATCATGTCCAGGGGCAGAGCCTGCACCACAGAAAACTCGGATCCACGGCTTCCTGGCCACTCCAAGGCCCAAAAACGTGGTTCCGAAGCACGGATCCTCATGGATCCTCACGCTTTTTGCATTGGGCCACCCCAAACTCACCGTCAAATCACACATCATGTCCAGGGGCACTGCCTGCACCACAAAAAACTCAGATCCACGGCTTCCTGGCCACTCCATGGCCCAAAAACGTGGTTCCAAAGCACGGATCCTCATGGATCCTCACGCTTTTTGCACTAGATCAGCCCAAACTCACCGTCAAATCACACATCATTCCCAGGGGCACAGCCTGCACCACAAAAAACTCAGATCCACGCCTGCCTGGCCACTCCATGGCCCAAAAACGTGGTTTTAAAGCACGGATCCTCATGGATCCTCACTCTTTTTGCATTGGGCCAACCCAAACTCACTGGCAAATCACACATCATGTCCAGGGTCACTGCCTGCACCACAAAAAACTCGGATCCACGGCTTCCTGGCCACTCCATGGCCCAAAAACGTGGTTCCGAAGCACGGATCCTCATGGATCCTCACGCTTTTTGCATTGGGCCACCCCAAACTCACCGTCAAATCACACATCATTCCCAGGGGCACAGCCTGCACCACAAAAAACTCAGATCCACACCTGCCTGGCCACGCCCTGGCCCAAAAACGTGGTTCCGAAGCACGGATCCTCATGAATCCTCATGATTTTTGCACTAGATCAGCCCAAAGTCACCATCAGATCAAACATCATGGCCATGGGCACAGCATCCACCACAAAAATCACGGATCCACGGCTTCCTGGCCACTCCAAGGCCCAAAAACGTGGTTTTCAAGAACGGATCCTCATGGATCATCATGCTTTTTGCATTGGGCCACCCCAAACTCACCATCAAATCACACATCATGTCCAGGGGCACAGCCTGCACCACAAAAATCACGGATCCACGGCTTACTGACCATACCGTGGCCCAAAAACGTGGTTTTGAAGCACGGATCCTCATGGATCCTCACGCTTTTTGCATTGGGCCACCCCAAACTCACCGTCAAATCACACATCATGTCCAGGGGCACTGCCTGCACCACAAAAATCACGGATCCATGGCTTACTGACCATACCGTGGCCCAAAAACGTGGTTTTGAAGCACGGATCCTCATGGATCCTCACGCTTTTTGCATTGGGCCAACCCAAACTCACCGTCAAATCACACATCATGTCCAGGGGCAGAGCCTGCACCACAGAAAACTCGGATCCACGGCTTCCTGGCCACTCCAAGGCCCAAAAACGTGGTTCCGAAGCACGGATCCTCATGGATCCTCACGCTTTTTGCATTGGGCCACCCCAAACTCACCGTCAAATCACACATCATGTCCAGGGGCACTGCCTGCACCACAAAAAACTCAGATCCACGGCTTCCTGGCCACTCCATGGCCCAAAAACGTGGTTCCAAAGCACGGATCCTCATGGATCCTCACGCTTTTTGCACTAGATCAGCCCAAACTCACCGTCAAATCACACATCATTCCCAGGGGCACAGCCTGCACCACAAAAAACTCAGATCCACGCCTGCCTGGCCACTCCATGGCCCAAAAACGTGGTTTTAAAGCACGGATCCTCATGGATCCTCACTCTTTTTGCATTGGGCCAACCCAAACTCACTGGCAAATCACACATCATGTCCAGGGTCACTGCCTGCACCACAAAAAACTCGGATCCACGGCTTCCTGGCCACTCCATGGCCCAAAAACGTGGTTCCGAAGCACGGATCCTCATGGATCCTCACGCTTTTTGCATTGGGCCACCCCAAACTCACCGTCAAATCACACATCATTCCCAGGGGCACAGCCTGCACCACAAAAAACTCAGATCCACACCTGCCTGGCCACGCCCTGGCCCAAAAACGTGGTTCCGAAGCACGGATCCTCATGAATCCTCATGATTTTTGCACTAGATCAGCCCAAAGTCACCATCAGATCAAACATCATGGCCATGGGCACAGCATCCACCACAAAAATCACGGATCCACGGCTTCCTGGCCACTCCAAGGCCCAAAAACGTGGTTTTCAAGAACGGATCCTCATGGATCATCATGCTTTTTGCATTGGGCCACCCCAAACTCACCATCAAATCACACATCATGTCCAGGGGCACAGCCTGCACCACAAAAATCACGGATCCACGGCTTACTGACCATACCGTGGCCCAAAAACGTGGTTTTGAAGCACGGATCCTCATGGATCCTCACGCTTTTTGCATTGGGCCACCCCAAACTCACCGTCAAATCACACATCATGTCCAGGGGCACTGCCTGCACCACAAAAATCACGGATCCATGGCTTACTGACCATACCGTGGCCCAAAAACGTGGTTTTGAAGCACGGATCCTCATGGATCCTCACGCTTTTTGCATTGGGCCAACCCAAACTCACCGTCAAATCACACATCATGTCCAGGGGCAGAGCCTGCACCACAGAAAACTCGGATCCACGGCTTCCTGGCCACTCCAAGGCCCAAAAACGTGGTTCCGAAGCACGGATCCTCATGGATCCTCACGCTTTTTGCATTGGGCCACCCCAAACTCACCGTCAAATCACACATCATGTCCAGGGGCACTGCCTGCACCACAAAAAACTCAGATCCACGGCTTCCTGGCCACTCCATGGCCCAAAAACGTGGTTCCAAAGCACGGATCCTCATGGATCCTCACGCTTTTTGCACTAGATCAGCCCAAACTCACCGTCAAATCACACATCATTCCCAGGGGCACAGCCTGCACCACAAAAAACTCAGATCCACGCCTGCCTGGCCACTCCATGGCCCAAAAACGTGGTTTTAAAGCACGGATCCTCATGGATCCTCACTCTTTTTGCATTGGGCCAACCCAAACTCACTGGCAAATCACACATCATGTCCAGGGTCACTGCCTGCACCACAAAAAACTCGGATCCACGGCTTCCTGGCCACTCCATGGCCCAAAAACGTGGTTCCGAAGCACGGATCCTCATGGATCCTCACGCTTTTTGCATTGGGCCACCCCAAACTCACCGTCAAATCACACATCATTCCCAGGGGCACAGCCTGCACCACAAAAAACTCAGATCCACGCCTGCCTGGCCACTCCATGGCCCAAAAACGTGGTTCCAAAGCACGGATCCTCATGGATCCTCACGCTTTTTGCATTGGGCCAACCCAAACTCACTGGCAAATCACACATCATGTCCAGGGTCACTGCCTGCACCACAAAAAACTCAGATCCACGGCTTCCTGACCATACCGTGGCCCAAAAACGTGGTTTCGAAGCACGGATCCTCATGGATCCTCACGCTTTTTGCATTGGGCCAACCCAAACTCACTGTCAAATCACACATCATGTCCAGGGGCATAGCTTACACCACAAAAAACTCGGATCCACGGCTTCCTGGCCACTCCATGGCCCAAAAACGTGGTTTTGAAGCACGGATCCTCATGGATCCTCACGCTTTTTGCATTGGGCCAACCCAAACTCCCTGTCAAATCACATATCATGGCCAGGGGCACAACATCCACCACAAAAAACTCGGATGCATGCCTGCCTGGCCATACCGTGGCCCAAAAACGTGGTTTTGAAGCATGGATTCCCATGGATCTTCATGATTTTTGCACAAGATCAGCCCAAAGTCATCATCAGATCAAACTTCATGGCCAGGGGCACAGCATCCACCACAAAAATCACGGATCCACGGCTTCCTGGCCATACTGTGGCCCAAAAACGTGGTTCCGAACCACGGATCCTCATGGATCCTCACACTTTTTGCATTGGGCCAGCCCAAACTCACTGTCAAATCACACATCATGTCCAGGGATACAACTTGCACCAAAGAAATCTAGGATCCACAGCTTCCTGTTCATACCACTGCCCAAAAACGTGGTTTTGAAGCACGGATCCTCATGGATCCTCACGCTTTTTGCATTGGGCCAACCCAAACACACCGTTAAATCACACATCATGTCCAGGGGCACAGCCTGCACCACAAAAATCATGGATCCATGGCTTCCTGGTCATACTGTGGCCCAAAAATGTGGTTTTGAAGCACGGATCCTCATGGATCCTCACGCTTTTTGCACTAGATCAGCCCAAATTCAAATCACACATCATGGCCAGGGATACAACTTGCACCACAAAAAAATAGGATCCACGGCTTCCTGGCCATACCGTGGCCCAAAAACGTGGTTTTGAAGCACGGATCCTCATGGATCCTCACGCTTTTTGCATTGGGCCAACCCAAACCCACTGTCAAATCACATATCATACCAAGGGGCACAGCCTACACCACAAAAAACTCGGATCCACGCCTGCCTGGCCATACCGTGGCCCAAAAACGTGGTTCCGAAGCATGGATCCTCATGGATCCTGTTGATTTTTGCACTAGATCAGCCCAAATTCACCGTCAAATCACACATCATGGCCAGGGGCACAACCTGCACCACAAAAATCACGGATCCATGGCTTCCTGGCGACACCATAGCCCAAAAATGTAGTTTTGAAGCACGGATCCTCGTGGATCCTCACACTTTTTGCACTGGGCCACCCCTAAATCACTGTCAAATCACACTTCATGCCATGGGACACAGCTTGCACCACAAAAAACTCGGATACACGGGTTCCTGGCCATACCGTGGCCCAAAAACGTGATTTCAAAGCATGGATCCTTATGGATCCTCACGCATTTTCCATTTGCCAACCCAAACTCACTGTCAAATCACACATCATGGCCATGGGCACAGCCTGCACCACAAAAAACACGGATCCACAGCTTCCTGGCCACTCCATGGCTCAAAAACGTGGTTTTGAAGCATGGATCCTCATGGATCATCACACTTTTTGCATTGGGGAACCCCAAATTCACCCTTTATTCAGATATCTTGTACATAACCACAGATCTGACCACAAACATCATGGATCTACTGCCAGATGCTACCCTGGGTATATTGGCCATTTTTTAGGTGGGTGTGCTGGGATGGAGGAAACTGAGTCGGCTGAATCTCAATCCATTAAAGATGGGCGTCCAATGGCTGGGCCCGAATAATTCCAGTTTGGTTTGCCAGCTCCCAGCTCTTAATGGGGCGCAATAGTCACCTGTAGCCGCTATCAGGAGTCCCGGTGTGATCCTGGATGCTTCTGTCTCTATGGAGGCATTGGTCACAAATGTAGCCAAACTGGAATTTTTGAATCTATGTCAGGTTAGGAGATTGGTACCGTACCTGTCCCTTTCCAACCTAGCCATGGTGATCCATGCAGTAGTCACCTGCAGACTAGACTACTTTAACTTGCTGTACACCTGAGCCGGGGAGTGCAGGGTATAAATGTGTGTGTGTGTGTGTGTGTGTGTGAGAGAGAGAGAGAGAGAGAGAGAGAGATATGCAGGGCTACCCTTGAGACTGCTCCAGAAACTCCAAATGGTCTAAAATGCAGATGCATGAGTTCTTACTTGGACTTTGTGGAGAGCCCACATTCAGTTGGTTGTTCATCAGCTGGATTGGCTCCAGGTGGAGTATCGAATCAGGTTCAATGTTTTGGTGCTAATCTTTAAGGCCCTAAACAGTCTGTGACCTTTCTTATCTGTGGGAATTCTCTTCCAATACACCCCCCATGAGTGTGACGCTCATCTAACAGCAACCTACTGGTGGTCCCTGGCCCAAAACATATCCAGCTGTCCTCAACCAGAGCCAGAGCCTTTTTGGTGGAATGCTTTGTCTAATGAGAACCAGGGCTCAGTGCAATCTATCTCAGTTCTCTCACTTGTCATGGTGAGTGGGCTTGCACATTCCTATGACCCTTGTGAGCGAAGCCGTTGGGAATCTCATACTCCCAGCAGGGTCACCCAAGGTGGTAAGGTCAAAGAAAATTAAATATGCTCAGAGTCCTGTAGTGATTTCATGCTCTTTATTGCAGCTTGTAAAACAGTGATTGAATTCCCCCCCCAAACCTCAGGCTTTTATATACATTATTCACACAATGAGTCCCATCTGACTAGCTGATTCTGCTTCCCTCCAGGAGCCTGATTGGTCTTTTCCTGCAAGCCAATCAGTTCTTGCATTCTAGGATCCTACTTGCCTATTGTTCTAGGATCCAAGCTTAGTACATAACAGGGAAGGAGTTAGACAAAGAATGGTCCAAGAAGTCCTCAACGGCAGAACAGGCGGGTGATAACAAGCAGTGTGTTACAACGGCTCTGAAGGCGGATGAAGGCTGCAGCAGATAGGATCCACCAGTTTGTCGTGACTACTCATGCCATCAGAACAGAGCCCTACTGCGAAGACTGTGCGTTGGTCAGCGTGCACTAATCTACACACATAAAACAAATTCACGCACAGGCGTCTTCCAAAAACCAAACCCAACCCCCCCAAACCCTCCCCCCATGGCCATCACTAAATGGCTACTGTGGCAGGAATGTGAAGCCCCTAGTCATGAACCGACACATGGGCGGTCAGTTGTTCTGACTCAAGGAATGAGGCCGTTGAGCAGCTCAGCAGCTGTATCCATGACTGAGCAGCCCTTTTTAGGATCCACTAAAAGGGGAAGGGGCTGGAAACGGTGCCCTAAACATAGTATGCCTCCCTTTTTCCCTGACTGGATTACCACGCCCAGGTGGAATCTCTTTTCCTATAGTTTGAATCCATTATTCTGCATCCTAGTCTCTAGAACAGCAGAAAACAAGCTTGCTCCCTCTTCAACATGACATCCCATCAAATATTTAAACATGGCTATCATGTCACTCCTTAATCTTCTCTTCTCTAGATTAAACAAATCCAGCTCCCTATGTCTCTCCTCATAGGGCTTGAATTCCAGACCTTTTACATTTTGGTCACCCTCCTCTGGACATGCTCCAAATTGACAATATCCTTCTTCAACTGGACACAGTATTTCAGGTGTGGTCTGACCAACCAACCAGAATAGTGTGGTAGCATTCCTTCACTTGATCTAGACACTATACTCCTATTGATGCAGCCCAGAATTGCATTGGCATTCTTAGCTGCCACATCACACTGTTGACTCATATTCAGCTTGTGGTCGACTAAGACTCCCAGATCCCTTTCACAGGTACTGTTGTCAAGCCAAGTGTCCCCCACCTGTGCATTTCATTTTTTCTATCCAGGTGCAGTACCTTACATTTCTCCCTATTGAACTCCATATTGTTGGTTTTGGCCCAGCTCTCTAGGCTATTCAGGTCATTTTGAGTTCTGACCCTGTCCTCTGGTGTATTAGCAACCCCTCCCAGTTTGCAGTCATTTGCAAATCTGATTAGCACACCCTCTATTCCATCATCCAAATCATTTATAAAAATATTGAATAGCACCAGGCCCAGGACAGAACCTTGTGGAACCCCAGTAGTCATTTTTTTCCAGGATGAAGGTGAGCCACTGATGAGCACTCTTTGGGTTCAGCCCATCAACCAATTACAAATCCACCTAACAGTAGCTTTGTCTAGCCCACATTTTACTAGCTGTTTTGCAATAATATCATGGGGGACCTTTTCAAAGGCCTTACTGAAGTCAAGGTAAGCTGGTACAAGGGAAAGCAGGATTGTAATTACCGTAAAAATTACTGATTACTTTGGATCAGCAGTCTCAACCTAACCCGCTATGTGGGGAGAGCCACGTGTTCCTTTGGAAGGCAAGTGGAATACAGTGTGATATACTGACAGCTGTTTTAAAAGATGTAACTGTAACTTAAAATCCAGTATCAGGAAAAAAAACAAAAATAGATGGTCCCTGTGTGGATAGTCATGTTTGCATGATGGGGCCACCTCCAGTGACCATGTGGCCTGATATAAGAGGGTTCTAAAATCAGTCCTGAAAGTAGACTGATTGAGAATGACACACGCATAGCTTTTGCTCTGCCATTAACAAGGTGAGCTGAAGCAAATTCTTGCCTCCCTTTGGGCTTAGCAATATTTCCTACAGCATTCTTGTTGAAGGGCATTGGAGAGTTAGGTGAGGGTCACTTTTCTGTTTTTCCATCAAGCCCCCAGACAAGAATGCTACAGCATCAGCCCCAAACACTCAGTCTCATAACAAAAAATACTCAACGGAGTTAGGGCTGAGGGTAGGGGAAGTACAATTATGATCTTTCCAGTCCTCTAGAAGCTGACCCTTTTGGTCATTTTGGTCATGGAGCCAAATATCTGTTTCCAAGTTTAAAGAGTCTAAACAAGTAAAGAACAAGCTTGCCCTTTACATGCAAAAGCCCTGAAATTCAGCCCATTGGGCAATGATAGGCTGGGAGGAGGGAGGTAAGGACTAGCACCTTCTCTGCCCTCCACCTCCAACAGCTACACCTGAAAGTTTCATGATGGGGTTCGATTTGAGAAGCTGAATGTTTATAAAGGCACTTAGCCAATTTCTGCCACGGAAATTCTGAACAGAAATACTCTGCAGGTTCAGCCCCCAAAAGAAACTGCTCTATGGTCTCTGTGTTGGGAAATGGGAACAGATCTTGCTCATCACCAACCTTCCCTCCACAAATCAGTATCACTATGAGGCTGAACTGAACAGCTTGCTCCAGAGTTTTAAGAGATACGTTTCTGTGGTGTAGTAGTTAAGAGCGGTGGACTCTAATCTGGTGAGCTGGGTTCGCTTCCCCGCTCCTCCACATGCAGCTGCTGGGTGACCTTGGGCCAGTCACACTTCTCTCTGAACTCTCTCAGCCCCACCTACCTCACAAGGTGTCTGTTGTGGGGGTGGAAGGGAAAGGAGATTTTTAGCCACTTTGAGACTCCTTCAAGTAGAGAAAAGCAGGATATAAAAACTAACTCCATAAATAAGAATTCTATGGAAAAGGACCATCCCTGCCATGATGATGAAAACTATATGTTTGGATTTTGCTGTATTATACCAACCTGTGGAATATGACAGTTCGCAGTTTCAAAATCTATTTGGCCACAGTGGATTGACAGTCTGGACACACAAAAACCTCTGGAAGATCTTTTGAATCAATGCCTATGCGAAAGCAGTGGTACCAGTCCTTGCAGTTTCCTTCACAGTAAGCCATAGTTAGGTCACCACTGGGCCTCCTGCACCCTTCCTTCAAGAAACATAGTGACCAGCAGCCTTCAAACAAGGATATCTGAGCAATAGGTTAGTGTATCCTTCCATCCCTCTGGGCATGATCGAGACACAGTAATGTAACTCTCGTTCAAGATTTGTCTCTTCTTGGGAGGAACAGCATCAATTTCCACTTGAAAATATTTGTCTTGTCCTTCAAAATAGGTTTTCCCACAGTACTGTATTATTTCTTTTGCAATCCAGGGTCTAATAGCAGCCATATCCTTTTGTATGAACTGTAATTGGGCAGCAGAAGCAATCAGATGGGCAATGGTACGTGTGAAAGGACCGTAGTCACTGGAATTACGGTACCTTGCCTGGGTATATCAGTTGGTGCAAAAAATGATCAGCCGCAAAACTATAGGGATATTTTGAATCCATCTCATACAGACATGCTAAGAAGGATGTTATTGCATCAATCACAGAGTGGTTCAATCCATGTTTGGAATCTAGATAGAGCATGGTCTTCCTTTTAAAAATGATTACTATCAGTTTCCAGTGGACTTCTCTGTCATTTACTGGAATAATCAAAACATCTTTCTTTAGCACTCCAAATCTCAAACAGTTCTTCAGAGCTTGCACTGGCAATCTTTGACATATCTGCATGAAGTGGCAAGTACGGTAAGTGGGAAAATTGTTCCATTGTGACCTAGCTCTTTGGCCATGATCACCCTGGAGGCAAGAAAGGCATCTATTATGCGATCATTTATCCAGTTTGATCCTTTCAGTGTGTTTATGTCATAGTCATACACACAGATGTTGCCAACTGAACCAAAGTCCCATGGTTTGTAGACTGAGTGTGGGGAAGGTACAGTTGTGCCATGGGGGAACTGATGTACAAATCAGTGATTTGTCCAAACACTTCTCACTTTGTGTTGAGAATATGGGGCTGCTATCAAAATAATCAATATCGGTCACTGTCAAATCCTCTTTCCCACCTTTTGGAGTGGAGGTCATCTGAGGCTGAGTGCTTTCCAGGTGTCTCATAGTCAGTTGGTGATCTTAAGGAGTCAAACCCCTCAGCAGCCTGCACTGAATCAGATGCTGGAGCTACTGTTATCTTTTCCTGCAGTCTGGGGAACTTTCTTCCCGATCTACTCTTCTGTCTTTTATTTCACTTCAACTGTGTGAGCTGCAACTGGCAAGGCTTCCCTGGTTCTGGTGGCATGCCGATAGATTTTGTGGCAGCTATAATATGGTAACAAGTCCTGGATGATGTCCTGTATGGACTGTGCATGCATGGCTGCCCGTATGGTCGCCAGGAGAGCGGCTGCCCATACAGCCTGTACGGCCGCCGTGAGAGGAGCTGCCTGTACGGACGCTACGCGAGCAGCAGCCTGTACAGTCGCCGCGAGAGCAGCTGCCCATATGGCCCATACGGTCGCTGCGAGAGGGGCTGCCTGTACAGTTGCCGCAAGAGCGGCAGCCAGTACAGCGACCTTACTGTCACTCTCCCCCCAGCATGGCACCCTGGGGCACCATCACCCCGCTGCCCCTTCATATGCCCCTGTAGTCAATCAAATGTACCATGAACAATCTGAAGTCATGCTGGGCACAATTCACCACTAATCCTGTTCTTTTTCTAAAAACACGTGGTGGACTCCAGGAAAGCTGTCAGCAGGCAACATGATTCCCATGGGCACCACGTTGGAAACCCCCTATTTCAAAGTTTGCACTGACAAAATCTGTTCTCAAAAAAACTTGCAGTTAAACCTCCATTTATAATTACTACCCCTGCAAAGCAACCAACTTTTGTCCCAAAACCATTTGTAGCTGAATTGACGCAAGACAGGTGATTGTTTTTCATGGTTACTTTGGTGGTCTCCATCTAGTTGGTTTGATAATTTACATTCACAGGTAAGATCATCACAATCTCTGCCTTGGACATTCTTGAGGTTTAGCAGTGTCAAAAATTTCCAGGTGCAGTTCTTCACAGTGGAAGCTATGAATATGAATGTCATTTTATTTCAGTGTTCTTGCTAATGCAGAACCATTTCAGATAGCGTTTGTATTTCGGTCATTCCATGGACATTGGTGTGATCTTACAATATAATTTGGTGGAGTCCATTTAACAATCATGCCGATCCATGAGGATTAAAGTATTTAATATAGTGTTTGTTCCTTGGCTGTGCTCTGTGGTTTTGTGGTTCGTTCTGTGGTCATATACATCATGTGTGATTTGAAAGTGATTTCAGGGTGACCAAACATAAAAAAAACCTAAGGATCCATGAGGATCCGTGCTTCGGAACCACGTTTTTGGGCCTTGGAGTGGCCAGGAAGCCGTGGATCCGTGATTTTTGTGGTGCAGGCTGTGCCTCTGGACATGATGTGTGATTTGACGGTGAGTTTGGGGTGGCCCGATGCAAAAAGCGTGAGGATCCATGAGGATCCGTGCTTCAAAACCACGTTTTTGGGCCATGGAGTGGCCAGGAAGCCGTGGATCCGAGTTTTTTGTGGTGCAGGCTGTGCCCCTGGACATGATGTGTGATTTGACAGTGAGTTTGGGTTGGCCCAATGCAAAAAGAGTGAGGATCCATGAAGATCCGTGCTTTAAAACCACGTTTTTGGGCCATGGAGTGGCCAGGCAGGCGTGGATCTGAGTTTTTTGTGGTGCAGGCGGTGCCCCTGGGAATGATGTGTGATTTGACGGTGAGTTTGGGGTGGCCCAATGCAAAAAGCGTGAGGATCCATGAGGATCCGTGCTTCGGAACCACGTTTTTGGGCCATGGAGTGGCCAGGAAGCCGTGGATCCGAGTTTTTTGTGGTGCAGGCTGTGCCCCTGGACATGATGTGTGATTTGACGGTGAGTTTGGGGTGGCCCAATGCAAAAAGCGTGAGGATCCATGAGGATCCGTGCTTCGGAACCACGTTTTTGGGCCTTGGAGTGGCCAGGAAGCCGTGGATCCGAGTTTTCTGTGGTGCAGGCGCTGCCCCTGGACATGATGTGTGATTTTACGGTGAGTTTGGGTTGGCCCAATGCAAAAAGCATGAGGATCCATGAAGATCCGTGCTTCAAAACCACGTTTTTGGGCCATGGTATGGTCAGTAAGCCGTGGATCCGTGATTTTTGTGGTGCCGGCTGTGCCTCTGGACATGATGTGTGATTTGACGGTGAGTTTGGGGTGGCCCGATGCAAAAAGCGTGAGGATCCATGAGGATCCGTGCTTCAAAACCACGTTTTTGGGCCACGGTATGGTCAGGAAGCCGTGGATCCGTGATTTTTGTGGTGCAGGCTGTGCCCCTGGACATGATGTGTGATTTGATGGTGAGTTTGGGGTGGCCCAATGCAAAAAGCATGATGATCCATGAGGATCCGTTCTTGAAAACCACGTTTTTGGGCCTTGGAGTGGCCAGGAAGCCGTGGATCCGTGATTTTTGTGGTGGATGCTGTGCCCATGGCCATGATGTTTGATCTGATGGTGACTTTGTGTTGATCTAGTGCAAAAATCATAAGGATTCATGAGGATCCGTGCTTCGGAACCACGTTTTTGGGCCAGGGCGTGGTCAGGCAGGCGTGGATCTGAGTTTTTTGTGGTGTAGGTTGTGCCCCTGGCTATGATGTGTGATTTGACAGTGAGTTTGGGTTGGTCCAATGCAAAAAGTGTGAGGATCCATGAGGATCTGTTCTTGAAAACCACGTTTTTGTGCCATGGTATGGCCAGGAAGCCATGGATCCGTGATTTCTGTGGTGGATGTTGTGCCCCTGGACATGATGTGTAATTTGAAAGTGAGTTTGGGCTGATCTAGTGCAAAAATCATGAGGATTCATGAGGATCCGTGTTTTTTAACCATGTTTTTGCGCCATTGCGGCACCACGAAACAGTGGATGCGTGATTTTTTTGGTTCCTCCTACAGACTAAGATGTGGTCTACAGTAGCATGGTGTTTTTATTTTGTTTCACTATAAAAATCATATGAATTCATGAGGATCCGTGCCTCGGATCCATGTTTTTATGGTGCTGCACCGCGGCAAAGTGTTGGATCCACGTTTTTTATAGTCCAGTTTGTAGGCGTGCCTTCTAGGTGTGATTTGACACTGCATTTGTTGGAATTATTTTTTAAAAAGTGGAGGATCCATGAGGATCCGTGTAGATCCGCCTTTTATGCAGACCCGGAACCTGCCTAGTTTTCTTACCACTGAACAGTTCCACCTTGTTTCCTGCTTCGCGTTTGCCTGGAACAGGGCATTTAAGACTAACGGCAGATGCTGATGGAATTGAACCTAAAGATTACTAAGGATCTAGGAATTGAACCTAAAAATGATTGAGGATCCAGGAATTAAACTTAAAAATTACTAAAATCTGGAATTAAACCTAAAAATTGCTAAGGATCTTGGCCGTTTTCAGCTCCTCTCTGTCAATTCTGCTTCGATATACAGTACTGTATGCTATGAAACGGTTTGGGTCGCCAGATCTTGTCAGACTGCAACTCCCATCATCCCAAGCACGTCGCTTGGAGATGACGAAAGAGCCCGGTTACAGAAAGGAAGGCGGGTGGTTAGCTCATTACCGCGGAGCTAGGGAAAAGTGTAGAGTCACGCATCTCCATAGGTTGAATTTCAGCTAGTTTTCATAGATGAAAGCACATTATAAAAGCTTAGGAAAAACAATTTGATTTGGGAAAGAACTTGGAGTCTAATTCTGGTACTGAAAAGAAATCCCCAGGCTACACACGAGTTTAGCCTCTTTCCCAGGCTTGTTGTTGTTTAGTCGTGTCCAATTCTTCGTGACCCCATGGACCAGAGCACGCCAGGCACTCCTGTCTTCCACTGCCTCCCGCAGTTTCGTCAGACTCATGCAGGTAGCTTCGAGAACACTGTCCAACCATCTCGTCCTCTGTCGTCCCCTTCTCCTTCTGCCCTCCATCTTTCCCAACATCAGGGTCTTTTCCAGGGAGTCTTCTCTTCTCATGAGGTGGCCAAAGTATTGGAGCCTCAGCTCCAGGATCTGTCCTTCCAGTGAGCACTCAGGGCTGATTTCCTTCAGAATGGAGAGGTTTGATCTTCTTGCAGTCCACGGGACTCTCAAGAGTCTCCTCCAGCACCAGAATTCAAAAGCATCCATTCTTCGGCGATCAGCCTTCTTTATGGTCCAGCTCTCACTTCCATACATCACTACTGGGAAAACCATAGCTTTAACTAGGCTAAACATACCCAACTCCTTCAACCATTCCTCATAAGGCTTGGTTTCCAGACCCTGACCCTTGATCATCTTGGTTGCCCTCTTCCATAATGTTGCTGGGTGTTTTTAAATCTGTTTTTGCTTGATCCTTAATTCTTATTTCTTTTAATTAAATAGTTGTTTTAAACTGCTTTTACTGATAATTTTATTCTTTTGTTTGTGTGTTTTTGCAAAGCACAAAGACGTGGATTTAAAAATTAAGCAGTACAGGCAACCCGCCATTAACGTTACATTTTGAGGCGCCACGTGCATCAATGAAATTGTGTGTATTTGAAACACCGTTGGGAAAGCCCCCCAACCCTCTGTTCTGCCCCCACCCCGCTCTGCCCCTCTGGGTGACGTTTTTGACATTTATCAGTCACTTCTGAGTTATGTGCATGTCCACAGTTGCACACATATTGAACACATGTTCATGGGTGGTCGCCTAAATATAAATGGTATGAAATAAAAGAATAAATAAACTGCAAGCTGTAGCCTGCTATCTGCCTTCAAGAATGTATCTTTAAGAAAGTATTTTAAAGAATGTATCTTTGTATTTTAAAGAATGTATCTTTTAGAACATGGGTAGGCAAACTATGGCCCAGGGGCCGGATCTGGCCCAATTGCCTTCTAAATCCAGCCCGTGGACGGTCCGGGAATCAGCGAGTTTTTACATGAGTAGAATGTGTGCTTTTATTTAAAATGCATCTCTGGGTTATTTGTGGGGCCTGCCTGGTGTTTTTACATGAGTAGAATGTGTGCTTTTATTTAAAATGCATCTCTGGGTTATTTGTGGGGCACAGGAATTCGCTCATCCCCCCCCCAAAAAATATAGTCCGGCCCCCCACAAGGTATGAGGGACAGTGGACCAGCCCCCTGCTGAAAACGTTTGCTGACCCCTGTTGTAAGATCTTGAGTGGTGCTAATGGAGATGTCGTTTGTTTGAGATTGGGAGCAAAAGGTGTTGAACTGTTTTTCCTTTTCAGCGGATCTTGGCTAATAGTTCTGTTTTTCCTTTCTTTACAGGAAAGAATACTGGAGGTTCTGGGGTGATCAGCATGCAGATTACATGATTGACTGGATTTTTGGGAAATGGTTATCAGTGGTGCTGTGAAGTTCTGTTCTGCATACTTTTATTAATTAAACTTGGTTTATGTTTGCATTTTGTGTGTAGTCTTGGGTTCATTTGTAGACTCAGTAGGTGGCGCTGTGGTGCTACAAGGTTTGACAGTTTGTGAGTTTGACAGTTTGTGAGTAGCAGACAATAATATTCACAGATTGGTTATACACTAATGTAGTAATACAAAGGCATAAAACAGGGAATACGGGATATGAGGGCATTAAACTATACAGCGATACAAAGACAAGAGTTACGTTCTTTAGTTACATTTTAAGGAGCGATACAAGGTAAAGAAATACAAGTAAAAAGATGCATTCTAAAACAGGAGTCGGCAAACTTTTTCAGCAGGGGGCTGGTCCACTGTCCCTCAGACCTTGTGGGGGGCCGGACTATATTTTGAAGAGAGAGAAAAATGAACGAATTCCTATGCCCCACAAATAACCCGGAGATGCATTTTAAATAAAAGCACACATTCTACTCCTGTAAAAACATGCTGATTCCCGGGACCGTCTGTGGCCTGGCTTAAGAAGGTGATTGGGCTGGATCCGGCCCCCGGGCCATAGTTTGCCTACCCATGTTCTAAAAGATACATTCTTTAAAATACAAGTAAAAAAATACTTTCTTAAAGATACATTCTTGAAGTCATTCTTAAAGATACATTCTTTAAAAAGATAGAAATGAAGAGGTACAAGTAAAAAGATTCATTCTTGAAGTCAAAGGTACATTATTTCTCAGAAAACGACATTCTCTGATAGCATACATATACTTACTCAATACAGAATATAAAGCAGATACGAATATAGACAGTGTCATTCTTTAATTCCCCTTTCTGATCATGGTTTCTCTTATGACATCTGCATTGGAGGGCTGGCGACAGATACCAACAGCAAGCCATTATCGGGAAGACGTTAGTGCACACAACCTCATGCCAATGTGGAAGTTACTGTCAGCTGTCAGCTGTGTAATATGAGGCAATGCATGTTCTTTGTACTTTTGTCCGTTTACTGTATTTATTTCCCTCAATTTGAACTATAAAATGGTAATTTTCTTGAGTCAAAATGAGAGTACCCCTGAACATTTTTTAGGGGGGAAACCCACTGTATCTATCTATCTAAAACGACATTTATTTATTTAAAAGTTTTTATACCCTGTCCTTCCTTTCAGAGTAGAGCAGAGGCATGCTTGCAACACAACATATGACATAAACGTTACAAAACAAAACAAATGAGAAATTGTTGTTGGGAGTCAAGTCCATGGCACGCTGGGGAAATTAACTTTCCAGGGGACACTCTTTATGTCACATGATTCATTCATCTCAGAATCTGGTGGGTGTTCATGTCATAATCCCACCCCAATTTTTTTCCAGCCCAGCAAGAGCCCAGTTAAACATGCATGCAGTCCTGGTCAGCCTATGCAAGATCTTCTCGGAAGAAGCAGTTCATTTCCCTTGCAGAGCTGGGTTGCAATTGAGGAAACAGTTGCAGCATCTGCAGTCTATGCTCTGGCTGCATCAGTCTAAGGCAGAAGAGGGAGCAATCACCCTGATCAGATTTGAGCACATTTTCAGTCAAAGCAAGACAGAGCCTATTAAGGTAAGAACAAGAAGCAGCATATAATATCTGAAGGGCCATAGCACTCCTGCACCTTTAATGTATTGTTGTTGTTTAGTTGTTTAGTCGTGTCCGACTCTTCGTGACCCCCTGGACCAGAGCACGCCAGGCACTCCTGTCTTCCACTGCCTCCCGCAGTTTGGTCAAACTCATGCTGGTAGCTTCGAGAACACTGTCCAACCATCTCGTCCTCTGTCGTCCCCTTCTCCTTGTGCCCTCCATCTTTCCCAATATCAGGGTCTTTTCCAGGGAGTCTTCTCTTCTCAGGAGGTGGCCAAAGTATTGGAGCCTCAGCTTCACGATCTGTCCTTCCAGTGAGCACTCAGGGCTGATTTCATTAAGAAAGGAGAGGTTTGATCTTCTTGCAGTCCATGGGACTCTCAAGAGTCTCCTCCAGCACCATAATTCAAAAGCATCAATTCTTCAGCGATCAGCCTTCTTTATGGTCCAGCTCTCACTTCCATACATCACTACCTTTAATGTATAGGAGAGGGCATTTCAATAGGCTACTTTGCAAGACAAACTACTATTAAAGGTGCAAGAGCCAATGTCCTTTTTACCTGGCCATTCTAGTTCACAATATTAGCTCGTGTAATTTTGATCTCCTTCTCAACCAACAGCTACGAAAGTAAATATGAAGGCCGACAACTGATTAGATTCATCATATGCGAGATTTGGCTGCAGCGTGAAACATATTTTCTTTGTTTTGTTTATTAAAAAAACTATATATATATATATATATATATATATATATATATATATATATACACATACACACACTATATATATATATATTCCATTTTAATCTTCAAAGCGGAGGGGGTTGTCTCATTGTACAAGCAATCAGAAAATCAGATTGTTTGCCACAGAGATTTCAACAGTGCCAAAATAGTGGAGTTGAAACATCACTTCCAGTCTGCGGCATGGAAATATCCACTGCTGTTAGTGGGCAAGGAGCTGCAGTAGAAGTCCTTCCAAGGCTAAACCTTGAAATCATGTTTGTTTGTTTTTTTAAAATTATATTAACAGCAGAATCCTGTGTATGCCTGCTCAAAAGTTAGCACCAAGAGCTCAACTGGACTTACTCTCAGCTTAGGTAAGCATGTATCAGATTTTGGAATCGGGAGAAATTTGATTCAGTTCACACAAATGTGAACCAACCTAAGACACCATTTCAAAAACAATCAAACCTTTGTTTAAAACTGCTGCTTTCCTCTCTCTCAATTTCTATCCATTCCTGCTTTACTAACACCTCTTCCTGTGTTTTTAGCTATTCTTATTTTATCTGTAAAAGATTGGGTATAAATAACTAAATATATAATAATAATAATAATAATAATAATAATAATAATGTTATTATTGTTTATTGCTACAATTTTCCTGTCCTTGTCTTTCCCTACTCACTGAATTCTCCCCCCTCCATTCTTCAGTTGCCCCATGTGAGATAGTACCTCCACACAATGTATTTCACTTCTACACCATGTGTTGTCTTCAGCATGATTGAATGTAGCAATTTAAAACAGATATTTCATTAACAAGCCAATGCCGTGTACAAAATCCATTAGCTTCTTTAACTGACAAGAAGAAGAAGAAGAGAAAAAAGACCTCAAAGTTTGCAGAAAGATAATAAAATGGAGACAAATCTACAGCCATACTTTAAAGCATGCAAAAGTTAAACTACCGAAACAGATTAAAATGACCTCAACTTTATATTATTATATTTACTTATGATTAGGCATGTAGAAGGTTGCACAATTAAGATTATGCTTGCCTTTCCATTGTCGCCAGTGGAATACTCTTTCCTGAGGCTAATAGCCCCTCCACGGAGAGATTGTTGTTGGGACTGTGGGATGGTGGCGAGTCTAATCCTGCCCAACCGACCCTGTGGTGGTTGTAGACATTTTGAAAAACTGCACACAGTAATTGTTTTTATGCAATTAGCACAATGTGTCATTTGACACTTAAACATGCTTTGGCACGGTTGTGAATACTTCACGGTTGTGAATATTTGAATACCCTAAAAGCATTGGAAAGAATGCTTTTCAAACCGCCCTTATCTTGCCCAAAGTCTCTAGAATCAAGAATGATTTGCACTGAAAAATCTAAGCAGGGTGGAATCCCAGCTGATGTGAAGGGAGTTGTATTCTGATTTTTGCAGGGTTCAGGTGTGGAAGATAATCTGTTTTACGACCTGTGGTTGTACGCTAAACTATATTATTACAGCTACAACTCTGGGGTGATAAGCCACCATTAGTCATGCTAAGAGCAGACCAATTCAAATCAATGGACTTAACTAGTATTCTGATTTTAGTGGTTCTATGTGGGTTTGACTGACATTGGTCATTGGATATCTCCTTTTCTAAAGCATCTCTAATACAGTGGTACCTCAGGTTACATACGCTTCAGGTTACAGACTCTGCTAACCCAGAAATAGTACCTCAGGTTAAGAACTTTGCTTCAGGATGAGAACAGAAATCGTGCTCCGGTGGCGCGGCAGCAGCTGGAGGCCCCATTAGCTAAAGTGGTGCTTCAGGTTAAGAACAGTTTCAGGACCTCCGGAACATATTTAAGTACTTAACCCGAGGTACCACTGTATAGGGCAGTGTTCCTATTTCTGTAGTTTGCTAGGCTTCTTCCAAGAACTTTTTCTGTATGGAAACAGTGTTTAACAATCACTTCCTGGGATGCAAATTTTTGCAGCCATTAGGAGATTCTTCATCGTCCTAATCGGAAATCATATGAATCAAATTCAGCAAAATTCAGCAAATCTCTTCTAGCAATGTGATCCTGTGCATGTCTGCTCGGACGTAATTCCAACTGAGTTCAGTGGGACTCCCTCCCAGGCAAGTGGGCAGCAGATGGCAGCCCTACAAACTGGAATTCCATGCATTACCTTGATTACAAAATCTCAATTGTTCAAAAATTTGGGGCAATGTAAAAGTCCATGTTGATCACAGCACACCTTTGCCCACCAAAATTATCAACCCTATAAACCCTGTCCTTTTTCCGTGGTCTCAGATACCACCTATGGAGCAGAACCATCTACAGATCATCTTTAACATGACAATTTATCTTAGTACAGTGGTGCCTCGGGTTACATACGCTTCAGATTACAGACGCTTCAGGTTACAGACTCCGCTAACCCAGAAATAATATCTCGGGTTAAGAACTTTGCTTCAAGATGAGAACAGAAATCGCACGACGGCGTCGCAGCAGCAGCGGGAGGCCCCATTAGCTAAAGTGGTGCTTCAGGTTAAGAACAGTTTCAGGTTAAGAACAGACCTCTGGAACAAATTAAGTACGTAACCAGAGGTACCACTGTATTACATTCTCTTGGTGTTAAGGTATAACCAGGTAATCATAGTTCCTTAGCTGTGGCTGAAAATTGTTTAGTATTACGGCCTTCCTATAAACACCACTTGGGACAGGTTTTCTCTTGTCTTTTCTTGCGCATTACCCATTTGCGAAATCCCAGCAATCTGTCCCATCTGGAAGCATCCTTAGATGCAGGCCAATGAAATAATCATAGAATTGCAGACTTGGGAAGGAATGCCAAGGGTCATCTGGTCCAACCAACTGCAGTGCAAGAATTTCAGCTAGATCATACATGACAATGACTGGCTCCGAATAACTATTTAACAGTAGATGCTTCTGACAGGCTGGAGATGGGGTGTACCTTTTTGAGAACCGAAGGTAGCTTGAAAGAAACAGGATATTGTATTGTGGCTTGTGGCGTTTGTATGCTCTTCCACTTTTTGTATCACTGATTTTAATAAAAACCAATAAATGAGCCCACCACGGGAAGTGAAGCTTTCAATCTCTTGTAACAATTGACTTTTCCAAACAGCAGTCATGATTGAGCTGTTGCTGGCAATCTATCAGTTCCATCAAAGGGCCTCCAGCCCCTTTCTTCTGCTGTCAAGAAAGATCCAGCAGCCATCGTAGTCAGAGAGATGGTCTTTTGCTTAGCTGTGCAATTAATGGGTGAAGTGGGGAAAGCATGATTGCTGTGACACGGTTCCCTGTTCTCAAAAGGCTGATAAAAGCACTGACTTGGGGGTGAAGAAGGAAGCTTTTTCTCTGGATCTAGAGAAGGTGTAGCCTTGTTGTTGTTAGACCAGAGCTCCCATCACCCCCGAACCTGATGGTTGGATCTGATGGGAGCCCAACAACATCTGCAGGTTCCCATGTTGGCCTGACCTATAGGATCTCTACCCATAGTAAGCTGCCTTACAGGCCCAGTCTCACTCTTATCTACACTGGTTGGCAGTAGGCTTGCCCTGTTGTTGCTGTTTAGTCGTTTAGTCATGTCCAACTCTTCGTGACCCAATGGACCAGAGCACACCAGGCACTCCTGTCTTCCACTGCCTCCCGCAGTTTGGTCACACTCATGCTGATAGCTTCGAGAACACTGTCCAACCATCTCGTCCTCTGTCGTCCCCTTCTCCTTGTGCCCTCCATCTTTCCCAACATCAGGGTCTTTTCCAGGGAGTCTTCTCTTCTCATGAGGTGGCCAAAGTATTGGAGCCTCAGCTTCAGGATCTGTCCTTCCAGTGAGCACTCAGGGCTGATTTCCTTCAGAATGGTTAGGTTTGATCTTCTTGCAGTCCATGGGACTCTCAAGAGTCTCCTCCAGCACCAGAATTCAAAAGCATCAATTCTTCGGCGATCAGCCTTCTTTATGGTCCAGCTCTCACTTCCATAGGCTTGCGCTATGTCACAAAAATTCATGACATGTCCTGGTTTTTGGGTGTAAAAATGGTGTCGAGAAGGAATTTTGCCGAACCGGCAAAATGTCAGGGAAAACCCAGATGTATGGCAATGTGCTGGAAAAAAGCAGCTCCAAAAGCTTAAAATCACCCAATAATTGGGTTTGTTCCCAAATGAAGCTCAACACTTTGGGTAGGTTTATTAAAAAATACCTTCAACAATTTTGGTGGTTGGCAGTGTCAGAAATTTTACTTTTTGAAATATGGCAGCCCTTGTTGGCAGTCTCTCTCCAGGGTTTCCCCTCAGTCCTATCTGGAGACGCCGGGGCTCAAACTTGTGCTCTGTGACTTAGCTACGTACCCCAAAGGCCTTACCCCAACATATGCTATACATATTGAGGGCAGAGCCGGGCAGTGCCCATTCTCCCCTGCCCTCAAAATGCTCGTACGCCACGCACATTGAGAAGAGCATGTGGGAGAGGAGTTGATGCGCATAGTCTCTCCTTCCAGATGGTCCTCTCTCGGAACAGACATCGTGGGGTCAAGGCAAGACTCAAAAGTGTGCATACCTTTGGTGTGGGGTCAGCAGCAGGGCCCAGCTATGCCCTTCATGCATCAGCTACACATGTGAAGAGGGCTTTTGCAAAGAGCTTTTGCAAAGACCATACATTTAAAGTGCATTCAAAGCACATGACTTCCCCCAAAGAATCCTGGAACTGTCATTTGTTACGGCGAGTACTGGGAAGAGCAGCTCTATGCTTTTCCAAGTTCCCAGGATTCTTTGGGGTTGGGGTGGGGCGGGGCATTGAGAGAGAGTGATGTGTTTTCAATGTACCGTATTTTTTGCTCCATAAGACACACTTTTTTCTTCCTAAAAAGTAAGGGGAAATGTCTGTGCGTCTTATGGAGCGAATACATGGTCCCTGGAGCCGAATTGCCCAGGGGCAAAAAACAGATCTTGCTTTTTTTAAAAAAAATAGGATGCAAAAACGTGGTTACAAAGCACGGATCCACATGGATTCTCAGGATTTTTGCATTGGGCTACCCCAAACTCACCGTCAAATCACATGTCTGTGGCCACAGCATGAACCACAAAAATCATACATCCACTGTTTTGTTCAGAATATTTTTTTTCTTGTTTTCCTCCTCTAAAAACTAGGTGCATCTTATGGTCAGGTGCATCTCATGGAGCGAAAAATACGGTGCTTCAAATGTATGGTGAAACATTTAATTCCCATTAAATGTTTTTCAAAGTCTTGGGTGTTTCAACACGGTGTGGTTTTCCTGTGCATCCAGCCCTCCAATACTCCGTGTTCCTTTTTCCTCCTCACCCCAATTTATACTGAGAGAAGGCAGGGGACACACAAAAGAGGACAAGGACTGTCCCCTGTGGGCAAGAGGGGACGAGAGGGGCAGAGGTGGCATTTGCTGTGTGGGAAGAGAGAGGGACGGAAGCACCACGAAAGCGAGCTCAGCACAATATGCATCTTCTTCCCGCAAAGGTCAGCAGACGCAGGCCTTTTGCAGCATTACCACTTCCACCTGTCTTCTTGCCCCATCTGCGTGGGAAGCCTCATCCTGTTGTCTCTGGGCTTCTGCAACCATCCTTGCCTGGGCCAGCAAGATAAGATAGCAGCAGGCTGCTTCTGTGCAAAAGGAGTAGCCGAGGAGGGGAACTAAGGATTAACCGGCAGCGGTTCTAAACCTGTGGGTCCCCAGATGTTGTTGGACTACAACTCCCATCATCCCTGAGCTCTGGCCTTGCTAGCTAGGGGTGATGGGAGTTGTAGTTCAACAACATCTGGAGACCCACAGGTTGAGAAAGGCTGGATTAACAGGTTACAGCAGTGCTTCTCAAACAAAACAAAACAAAAAATTCCCCAGGTCACCCTTTCAAAATAAAAATTTGCTCACGCCACACCAAGTTTTCTATTGAGAAAAGATCCATTGGAAAATGATAAGAAACTACTGTATTTTTCGCTCTATAACACGCACCAGACCATAACACGCACGTAGTTTTTAGAGGAGGAAAACAAGAAAAAAAAATATTCTAAACGAAATAGTGGATATATGATTTTTGTGGTTCATGCTGTGGCCACAGACATGTGATCTGACAGTGAGTTTGGAGTAGCCCAATGCAAAAATCCTGAGGATCCATGTGGATCCATGCTTTGTAACCACGGAGGAGGGAAGGAAGGGGAACCATGGATCCTCTGCTCACGACTGCAGCAGATCCCCCCCGCCACCCGCAGGCATTCGCTCCACAACACGCACAGACATTTCCCCTTACTTTCTAGGAGGAAAAAAGTGAGTGTTATGGTGCAAAAAATACGGTATTTCTTGCAGTGCTTGATTTATAACACGGAACATAACTGCTTTATAATATGATCATGGGACATCCAGGTAGTATAAAACAATGCAGCTACATAAGAACAGGAATCGTTCCCAAAATATAATGATAAACAATCCTCTTACATATGTACCTTAAGTCCAGACCCCCCAAGTGCCCGTTTTCCAGGGACAGTCCCAGATTTACAGAAGCCATTCCAATTTCTGATTTGACCCCGGAATGTCCTGCTTTTCCTTAGGACACCCCTATTTTCATGAGAGAAATGTTGGATGGTATGGAGTTATGTGACTCCTGAGACAAGGAGATACAAGCTTTGGAAGACATCTGAAGGCAGCCCTGTATAGGGAAACTTCTAAAATGTTTAATGTTTTATTGTCTTTTTATACATGTTGGAAGCTGCCCAGAGTGGCTGGAGCAACCCTGTCAGATGGGTGGGGTACAAATAATAAAATTACTATAATAAATGGCTATATACAAACTCAATGAGAGGTATGGGTGATCTCATTTATATTTGGTTTCATTTGAGACAAACTCTCATCTCCTCAACAACACAAAGAAGCCTTTCCCGATCTTTCATATTTGTCAAAAAAGCTACAGTGGTACCTCGGGTTAAGAACTTAATTCGTTCCGGAGGTCCGTTCTTAACCTGAAACTGTTCTTAACCTGAAGCACCACTTTAGCTAATGGGGCCTCCCGCTGCCACCGCCATGCAATTTCTGTTCTCATCCTGAAGCAAAGTTCTTAACCCGAGGTACTATTTCTGGGTTAGTGGAGTCTGTAAACTGAAGCGTCTGTAACCTGAAGTGTCTGTAACCCGAGGTACCACTGTATTTTGAAAAGCTATCAACCCATATTCTCTCTCTCTGTGTGTGTGTGTGTGTGTGTGTGTTTGTGTCTGTCTGTCTGTCTGTCTGTCTGTCTGTCTGTCTGTCTGTCTCTCTCTCTCTCTCTCTCTCTCTCTGTGTGTGTGTGTGTGTGTGTGTGTGTAAAACACTGAAATGTTTGCCTGTTTCTTATTCTTGAATCTTCCTGCCACCCTTGCCATCAACCCTTGCCTGCCACACCCTTTGAGAACCACTACCTTACAGCGACCTAATGTCTGGTTATCAGGTCTGGCTTGAAACTAACACCATGAGTGGGAACTATCAAAATGTGACTGCTGAGGTTTCCGTATTGTGGCAGAGGAGCTGCTTTTCAGTGAATATGAGTGAACCTCAGAGAAGAGGGCACCAAAGGATTTCCCAGGCTTCTGATAGCTGAGGCTGCAACTGCGCATCATAGGAAACGCAAGCCAGGCTTTTCTCTCTTCTTGTAACATCTAAGGATGCCTCCAGACTTAACAGCTTCTAGCTTTATCCAAAAACTGTTTCTCCACTAAACCTTGTTCCACTTGCACATTGTTTTTCCAATCGTTTCCTTCGTCTCACTGGCTTCCAGGGTTCTGCTGTACTTGGTTTTTCCACTGTAAAATGGCAAGCATCTGTAAATGTTTACTCAAAGTTCCTTTTACTGATTTAAACGGCCTTATTTCAAATTCAGTGTGTGTAGGACTGCAGTCCCATATCACCCTGGGATTGCCAAGTCTTGGTCATGCTGCACAAATTTAAAATACCACTTTAGGCTGATGAAATGTGTTATGTACTGAGTTGAATAGGATCCAAAAGGCAGCAGTCTGATTGGTCCTAGAACAATAGGATTCAGAATGCAGCGGTCTGATTGGTCCTAGAACAATAGGATTCAGAATGCAGCAGTCTGATTGGTCCTAGAACAATAGGATCCAGAATGCAGCAGTCTGATTCGTCCACAGGAGCCACCCAATCCAGCTCCAGGTGGAAGTGAATCCGCAACCTCATTGGCCTACAGGAGAATCCTGGAATTAGCCAATCACATGGGGCCCATTGTGTAAATAATGTATATAAAGCAGACATTCTGGGGGAACTGCCATTCCTCCTCACCACTATGAGCTGAAGAAAGAGCATGAAATCCACTCTTGACTATGAGTATATTTCAAAATGTTTCTGCTGTCTACTGGAAAATTGGCTTGAATCACCTTTTGACAGATTCCATCCAGGGTGACCTATCATAGAAAAGAATCAAAGTTTACCTTTTCAGAGAAAATGATAGTTACCTTGGGAGTCCACTTAAATGGCACAAATGTACATATGGTAGTCTGGAGACTGAACAAACTCAAGCATTTTAATACCCGTGAATATGTCAAATAACAAGACATCCATGATTTGATCTGCCATGTCTTCTTTTTTCTCTTGGTAAAGAGCTGCCACT
The DNA here is from genome assembly GCF_965112155.1 of Podarcis liolepis. Classification (NCBI taxonomy): domain Eukaryota; kingdom Metazoa; phylum Chordata; class Lepidosauria; order Squamata; family Lacertidae; genus Podarcis; species Podarcis liolepis. Next base: position 51,436,605 of record NC_139563.1, read on the forward strand.
ACAAGGCCCAATTGGTACCACGACACGGGGGTTGTGATGTAGAAAAAGGAATGAGAAGTTCTGCCACAGAGCTCCATAATCCTTAGTGTGGCTCTCTGGCAAAAGACTTGCGAGCCTCACAGGCAATCTCAACTTTGCATGGACAAAAGGGGCACATGTTATTTCCCCAACTAGCACTTGGGAAAGTGCTTCCACGGTTAATTTATGTTCCGGTAATCTGGGTCTATCTAGAAATAGCACAAAAATTTTAGGAAGTTAACTGTAAACAATAATGCAGACATTAAAAAACAAAAACCCTCAAAATGGTGGCATGCGGCAACATTTAATGCACAGGGTTTTGCCCAAAGAATTAAGGGAACTGGGACACAGGTGGCGCTGTGGGTTAAACCACAGAGCCTAGGACTTGCCGATCAGAAGGTCGGCGGTTTGAATCCCCACGACGGGGTGAGCTCCCATTGCTCGGTCCCAGCTCCTGCCAACCTAACAGTTAGAAAGCACGTAAATAGGTACTGCTCTGGCAGGAAGGTAAATGGCATTTCCGTGCACTGCTCTGGTTCACCAGAAGTGGCTTAGTCATTCAGGCCACATGACAAAAACAAAAATGTTACTTAAAATGGGAAGAGGTGATTTAACACAACTGTAGGACTTTAATGTCGGGTTCACAGCTGCTTTGCATTTGAAATGAGCACCAGAGGCTGATCCACCAACACTTGCCTGCCTTCTCCAGTTAGCTTAGTTGGTTAGGTGCTGGTAAAACCAAAGTCACAGATTCAATCCCCATACAGACCACCTGCATATTCCTGCATGACAGGGAGTTGGACTAGATGACTCTCAGGGGGCCCTCCAACTCTATGATTATATGAACTCTAGAATTAGTTAGCTCTGCCTTCCATTGGCTCTAGCGCCATGTACTGTTGGCCTCCCTGCCAATTCCAATGGACACCAGCCACCTCAGGAGAGAAGTCTATTTCTCTCTTCCACGGCTAACTGTGCTTCTCCTTTTCCTTTTTCAGGCAAGTATTCATCATGGCTGAGGACCATCTGGAAGTGGTCACTGAGTATCTCTATGAAGAGCAGGCCATAATGTGCGAGAAAACAGACATCCAGGCATTTGGCAAAGTCTTTCTGCCAATACTGTATGCCCTTGTGTTCACCGTAGGGCTGGTTGGAAACGGCCTGGTGGTTCTGACCATCGTGCAAGGTGGGCGCCAAAAGAGCGTCACTGACATATTTCTCCTGAACTTGGCCATTTGTGATCTCCTTTTTGTCATTTCTCTTCCCTTTTGGGCTTCTTACATCGTAAAAGGTTGGACACTCGGGAACATTTCGTGTCGGATCGTTTCCTCTTTCTACTCCGTGGGCTTGTACGGAGGGATGTTTTTCATCACTGTCATAAGCATTGATCGGTACTTTGCTATCGTCCGGGCAACTTGCATCATGAAAGCCAGAACAATCCGACATGGATCTCTCACTAGCCTTGCAGTCTGGACCCTGGCCATTTTGTTTGCAGCTCCCCATTTCGTGTTCATCCGAAATATAGGTAGAGAATGCACTTCTCTGTATCCAGAACACCTGGAGGAAATCTGGCCCATTTTCACTTACATAGAATATAACGTCATTGGTTTCCTTCTCCCATTGTGCATCATGAGTTTCTGCTACCTGATGATCGTCAAAACCTTGATGTCCTGCAAAAATCACCGCAAAAGAAGAGCCATGAAGCTGATTTTATTAGTGGTTGTTGTGTTCTTCCTGTTCTGGACTCCATACCACATATCACTTTTTCTGCAGATATTGAGGCTCTCCGATTTCTTTCAGAGCTGCAGCTCAAGGAGGCTTTTAGATTACACCATGCAAATCACCGAATCGCTGGCTTTCAGCCACTGCTGCCTTAATCCCATCATCTATGCTTTTGCCGGTGAAAAATTCAGAAAGAAGCTTTCTCGCTTGGCTCTCAGATGTGTCTCGTTCTTTTGTTTCTGTGCTCCTTGTGATAGAGCTCCCATTCCTGTTCCAGAGGTCACCATAACCAGCAACCATACGCAGAACACCAGTGACCAAGATGGCTCCATCCTTCTGTGATTGCTCCCTGAAGAATATTTTGTATACTGAATGCTAGCCTACAATTTGACCTAGATGTGAGTGAGCGAATAGGGTTGGGTCCAAAGATCTGTCCATGGGGGAAAATGCCATGTTGATATATTGAGGACTGGATCAGATTGTGGAAAGTGAATTTGAAATTTACTGATTGTTTATTATTGAAGGAGAATTACATGAAAATGATGTGCAGATGGTATATCACGCCAGTAAAATTGGCAAAAATGTATAAAACAGAACAAAAGAACTGTTGGAGGTGTAAAGAAAGGGAAGGTACATTTTATCATATGTGGTGGGAGTGCAAGATTATCAAAATATTTTGGGAAATGATATACAACAAACTGAAACGTATATTTAAAATAACATTTCTTTAAAAACCAGAAGCCTTTTCGTTAGGTATTTTACGACAAGAGCTGCCGAAAGAAAAACGGACATTATTTATGTATGCTACAACAGCAGCAAGAACCCTAATAGCACAAAATTGCTATTAGAATTGCTGGAGAAGTACCATCTAAAGAACAATGGCAAGAAAAATGGATGAACTATGCAGAGTTAGCAAAGTTAACGGACAAACTGCGAGAAAAGGACAACAGGGACTTTGAAAAAGAATGGGAACCTATTACAATATTTTTGCAGAAACACCAAAAAAACATGGACTCGTTGGCAGGATTGAAATAAACATTTACAGTTATATTTACATAAAACAAGGAATATAACACTGTGATAACATAGTATTGTATATAAACAGTAGAACGTATCATTTGATGTAATAAACCAGAAATGGAAGCTGAGGGAAGTCAATGGGGGGGGGGGGGGGATGAAAAGCTAATGTTTAGTATTGATAGTGGATATTGGTTTTGAAAATGGAAAATCAATAAAATCTTAACAACAACAAAAAAGAAATATATATACGCACACACATAGCATGCCCCCCCAAACTGGTATCTGATTATGCATTAACCTTAATGCTTAGAAAGTTCAGGTAATTTTAATTTATTTCTGTATTTTAACTTTTGTAGGTTTTGAAGTATGGTTGTAATTCTTCCTCATTTTTATTGTTTTATCCTTTAGTAAACTGCTTTGAAGGTTGTTGTGTTTATAATCAAGAGGTGTATATATTTTATTAAATAAATAAAGGATTCTTATTAAGCCATACAAATTATTCAACTATCCAGCATAAGAAAAGAGACATTGCACGTTCTTTTGTAATTCAAGAAAATCTTTAAGAAAAATTATTTCAAAACAAACAAACAAAAAACTATGCAGCATATAGTGTCCTGTAAAATTTGTTTTAGCCATCATAGAGAGTCATTACCTGGAAAGAATATAGGGAAAGCCTTACTGTTCAAGATAGCCGTATCTGCAGATAGTTTCATATTGGATATTGGATAAATGGCACACATCTCCGTTGTCTCCCAAGACAGGCAGATGCTAACCAACCAATTGGCCAGCATACTGCATAAAATTTATCCATGGATAATTCTTGTAAAGCCTTCAAGGTTTGAGCTACTGATAGCTGAGCAGCCACTAAAAGAATAGTCAATAAATCCTTCGTCTTTCTATTAAAGGTAAAGGTACCCCTGCCCGTACGGGCCAGTCGTGACCGACTCTGGGGTTGCGCGCTCATCTTGCTTAAGAGGCCGGGAGCCTGCGCTGTCCTCAGACACTTCCAGGTCACGTGGCCAGCGTGACGAAGCTGCTCTGGCGAGCCAGCACCAGCACAGTGCACGGAAACATCGTTTACCTTCCCGCTACAAAGCGGTACCTCTTTATCTACTTGCACTTAGGGGTGCTTTCGAACTGCTAGGTTGGCAGGCGCTGGGACCGAACGACGGGAGCTCACCCCGCCGCGGGGATTCAAACCGCCGACCATGCGATCAGCAAGTCCTAGGCACTGAGGTTTTACCCACAGCGCCACCTTCGTCTTTATATTATCATGTTGTAAATATATTCAACACTTTTCTAACACCTGCTTTACTTATTAGTGCGGGACTATGCGTTTACAACGGACGCGGGTGGCGCTGTGGGTTAAACCACAGAGCCTAGGACTTGCCAATCAGAAGGTTGGCAGTTTGAATCCCCGTGATGGGGTGAGCTCCCGTTGCTCGGTCCCTGTTCCTGCCAACCTAGCAGTTCGAAAGCACGTCAAAGTGCAAGTAGATAAATAGGTACCGCTCCGGCGGGAAGGTAAACGGTGTTTCCATGCACTGCTCTGGTTTGCCAGAAGTGCCTTGTCCACATGCTGGCCACATGACCTGGAAGCTGTACGCCGGCTCCCTCAGCCAATAAAGCGAGATGAGCGCCTCAACCCCAGAGTCGGCCACGAATGGACCTAATGGTCAGGGGTCCCTTTACCTTTCCTATGCGTTCCTCCTCCAGGTCCGGAGGCAGCTGTGGGACTGGTTTGCAGGGTATTTACCGTATATTTTTCAATATATAGTCCAGCCCCCCACAAGGTTCGAGGGACAGTGGACCGGCCCCCTGATGAAAACGTTTGCTGACCCCTGACTTACATCATAGGAGCCTACACAACACAAAACACTGTTGCTGTATGTAGGTTTTATTTTATTTATTTTTTATCTTATATTTTGGAAATGTACATCCAGGTTTTTTCCCCTTTAATTTTTTTGGGGGGGACCCCAAGAGAGTGGGGCCCTAAGCTATAGCTTGTTTAGCTTATACGTAAATCCGGCACTGCAAATATGAACAACGAATAAACGTTAGGTTGTTTAAAACAGTTATCTCCTTAACTTGTGTCTGACAATTTCTTCTAGTCATATCTTATTGAAAGGGAAACTGGACGCTATCCTTGAACCTCTAGGATCGCAAAATGGTAGCTGCAGCGCAAACAGAGGGGGGGAAGGCAACGGCTACAGCAGAGCTGTAGTAACTCCCTGTCAACCAGTTCCTGGCCATGCTGCAAATCGCCCAAACCTCAGAGGGATTAGGTGCAGTACAGTATTCGCCTTTCTTCCATCCCTTCTCCTTTTGGCAGGACCAGAGGCCACAAGCTTGTGAATTACCGGCAAACGACACAGCAATTTCCTGAGCTGCTTCCACATAACAGCCGTACAAATAAGTAAATAGCAGCCATTAAGCTGACTCAGCTCAGAACAGTATTAAACTTTGCACTGCTGTGCCCAAAAGGGAAGAGAAAGAAAGAGGAGCAAATGTGTGTGTGTGTGTGTGTGTGTGTGTGTGTGTGTGTGCGAGAGAGAGAGAGAGAGAGAGAGAGAGAGAGAGAGAGAGAGAGAGAGAGAGAGATGGGTTTGTTCGATGCGAGACACCCTAAATTCCTTGGTCCGGTGGAAGTTAGAATTAATCAATGTTTGGTGAGTGAAATTGTGCCAAACAGCTTCTGTTCAAAATAGCTCACCGAGTGGGATGAAAGCCTGATGATGGCCAAAACCATTAACCTAACAAAACGGTCATACAGCCAAATGGGGGAAGCCCCTCCCTGAGTCCTGGATTTAGTGAGCAAAGTAAGACAAAAGTCCAGGAGGGAGATGTGCAGGATTGCAGTTTGCCTGGTAGGGTGAAGAAAAATCCTGTTCCGTCTCTTCTCAGTGACAAGCGGGAGTGGTGGAGGTCACAGCACGAGGAAGGCAGACTGATTTGGTGCTGCGGAAAGGAGTGCGAGAGCATTGGGGGTGCAATGCTTTGAACCCCTTCACAGTAGGCTCAGGTGTGTAAATAAACCACATTGGGTAGGAAGATGGCTGCCGAATGCTTGAAGCAGGGTTTTGAGCTCTAAGGCCAACTCTAAGGCAAGTTTCAAGAAGGACACTGACAAACTGGAACGTGTCCAGAGGAGGGCAACCAAAATGGTCAAAGGTCTGGAAACGATGCCTTATGAGGAACGGCTAAGGGAGCTGGGCATGTTTAGCCTGGAGAAGAGGAGGTTAAGGGGTGATATGATAGCCATGTTCAAATATATAAAAGGATGTCACATAGAGGAGGGAGAAAGGTTGTTTTCTGCTGCTCCAGACAAGCGGACATGGAGCAATGGATCCAAACTACAAGAAAGAAGATTCCACCTAAACATTAGGAAGAACTTCCTGACAGTAAGAGCTGTTCGACAGTGGAATTTGCTGCCAAGGAGTGTGGTGGAGTCTCCTTCTTTGGAGGTCTTTAAGCTGAGGCTTGACAACCATATGTCAGGAGTGCTCTGATGGTGTTTCCTGCTTGGCAGGGGGTTGGACTCGATGGCCCTTGTGGTCTCTTCCAACTCTATGATTCTATGATTCTGCTCTATAACCTACCCTTAGCATTTGTTTTTATCCCCTCTTCCATTTTATTTCTTAACTCCTTTTAGTGCTTCCTTTTGTTGTTTTAATTTGTTGCTTTATCTCATTGTTTTATTGTTCTAACTCCCCTAAACTCTGAGGCTGCATGAAGGTGGGCTGGGCTGAGCACTTTGCTAGGCAGTGCCAAATGCAAGGTCGAGCCAGATACATGATACTAGTTATACATTAAGGAAGAGAAACATCTTGATTATCAGAACTGTTGACGAGCGAGCCCAGGTGACAGCTGCAGAGTCTCTAAAACACTCCCTTCTGCTGGATGGCACGGACTCCGGACTCAAAAATTCAAGGCTGCCACATTTGGAGATAATTGATTTCTGCAAACTGCCAACAAATATTCATAATTATTATGGTACTTACTAGAAAGAACTGCAAAGATCTGGAAATCATGCCAGATTTGCTGAAGGAGACAGAGCAAAATCACACATTATTTTCTCCAAAAGGAGGAGAGTAAGAGGGAGCTGAATGAGTTAATTCTAGATGAGGCCATTCCTCCTCCTTCCACTGTTCTGGACTGGTCAACTCATCTTAAAGGGCTGCAACAAGATTCCAAAAATATTAACTACCCAACAAGCCTGGCTCCAGAACTGGCCTTAGCTGAGAAATCCTATAAGGCAAATATAACTGATACAATGACCCAGAGGCTACCTTCTGAGCTTGGAAAAAACTTTCAAAGTCAACAGGTTACTTCCAAATGTACTCAAACAGAGGAGAGAGACGGCTGTCTTCAGGACCGGTTCCACTTGATATGTACGGAGCTCTCCAGCATGAAAAAATTTTCTAACGATAACAAATGGGCTACTTCTGACCAGGGGCGCGGGCTTATAAAAAATATTGGGGGGCCCCGGGAAAGCTCATGGATAATAAATAAGCTCATGAATATGCAGATAAAGTGGTGCCGCCTCCTCGTGAGCGAATAGGGGAGAGCGTGCTGCGCCTATTAATCAGCTGCGAAGGAAATTGGGTGGAGCTTTTGCTCGGGAGGGAGGGCAGGAGGCATGCAGCCCGACCCTGTGCATTTTGGGCTGGGGGAGGGGTGGCGGTGGCGCTCTGCTGGAGGGGCGCCCGAGATTATTGGGGGGGCGGAGCCCCCCCAAACGAATTTTTGAGGGGGCTCGGGCCCCCTCAGGCCCCATGGAGTCGGCGCCTATGCTTCTGACTCTAGTGGAAAATTTTACACCTCAAGAAAGAGGCACAGAGCCAAATGACACTGACCAAATGAACAACCGACCCAAACCAGCACTGTGCCTCATTTCCAAACCATGGGTAAGACACAGGCAGCCCTGGGATGTCACACAGCTGTGGAGATCAGGATGCCATGTAACTATCTAGATCTATCTGTCTGTCTGTCTATCTGTCTACCTACCTACCTACCTACACACACACACACACACACACACACACACACGTAGTTGCTTTTATAAAATGAAAGAGGAAGACAAAGGCAGAAGTTCCATCCATGCCACAACCAAGGAAGTCAGTAAAAGGAGAAGCAAAATAAACTTCTTAGGCAAGCATTGAGCCCCTACCATGTGCATGAGGTTTTGGCAACTGCTGAACAAAGCGGGTAGACAAGACAAAAGGCAACCACTTCTGGTTTTGTCCCGTAGCAGACTAATAATGATCTTCCGCTTTGAAACCGCTGCACGCAGGAACCTGGCTTCAGAAAACGAAGAAAGCATATGTTGCGTAAGGCCACACAAACTCTCTTTCTCTCTCTTCACCTCTTTCCTCTTTTCTGGCCTCGCCAACAAACTGGGGTCAAGCTCTTGAAAGAAAGAAGTATGCTGCAAATCAGGGATAGGCAACCTAAGGCCCAGGAGCTGGATGCAGCCCAATTACTTTCTAAATCTGGCCCATGGACGGTCCAGGAATCAGCGTGTTTTTACATGAGTAGAATGTGTGCTTTTCTTTAAAATGCATCTCCGGGTTATTTGTGGGGCATAGGAATTCGTTCATTATTTTTTTCAAAATATAGTCTGGCCCACCATATAGTCTGAGGGTCAGTGGACCGGCCCACAGCTGAAAAAGGTTGCTGACCCCTGCTGTGAATTTATGCCTCAAGTTTCACTGTGGTGTGCTCAAAGCAAGCATTGTATTCATGACAGGGGACTTTGTAGCTTTCTTCCCCCTTTGAAAATGCATTTGTAGGGGCATGGATCTGAGGCAGAGGGGTTTGGCTTACTGGCAGACCGCTCCCTGTTTTTTGTATAAGAGTTCTCCCCAATTGAATTACCATGGGCTTATACCAGACAGGTGAGCTTCTACCTTGGACCAGGCCGTTCAGCGGTTTCTGAAATTTCTGAGCCCAACTGCCTAGGTACTCCTCTCTTTCACCCACCTCTAGAGAAAACAAACAAAGAAGCTTTGTACAGTACAGTGGTACCTTGGGTTAAGAACTTAATTCATTCTGGAGGTCTGTTCTTAACCTGAATCTGTTCTTAATCTGAAGCACCACTTTAGCTAATGGGGCCTCCCGCTGCCACTGCGCCGCCAGAGCACGATTTCTGTTCTCATCCTGAAGCAAAGTTCTTAACCTGAGGTACTATTTCTGGGTTAGCAGAGTCTGTAACCTGAAGCGTATGTAACCTGAAGCATATGTAACCCAAGGTACCACTGTATGTCCTTTCCCAAGGCCCATATGAGGCAGACCTTTGCAAGACCCTTTGAAACAACTTTAGGATGCAATGAGCAACTTTAACTCTTAGCTGTATGGTTTTAGCACATGGGGAAGATCTGAATGAGAAATTCCTTTTGAAACCAATTGTAATGGGTATGAGTTACTCGTGCGTAAACTGGTGCCTTTCTCGGCTAATTTGCCTTGTTAAACCTTTCTGACTGCACAGCCCTTTCTCATCGTGGCTGCCTCAGTCTCTGGCAGAATCCGTCAGTGGGCGTTTCTTGAACCTCTTCCAACATAAAAGTTGTTTGACACCCAGTCTCCTCCTCCTCTCACTGCGCGGGAGTCTTCTGCACAGGGAAGGCGTGGGTAGTGGAGGACCTGGGCTCTCCTCACTGATGTCCAGTGAAGAGTCCTGGAGCCCTCTCTCCAATTCCCCCATCTGCCCCCCTTTATCCCTGGTGTTGCGCTGATTCCCCCTCTACTGAGCTGTTTCTCCCCCTGCTGCTGGGTCCTTCGCCAGCATCATCTGGGAGCCTCCCCTTCACCTCTCGCTCCGATGTCAGTTCCCTGACACCAATGAAGCCAAATGTCCAAATATAAATGGAAGCTTATTTGGAGAAATCAGGGGGAAATGAAGGGAAAGGGAAGGCAACACATACACACACACAAACACATACACACAAACTTAAAATGAAGCCTATTGTAGTACTTAGTTACCTGCTTGAGCATAGACTAGGTTTTCAGGGCATTTGCAGAGGGCATATTTAAACTACTGTTTTCCCGGACAAGAACCAAGGGTAATACTCTCAGATAGAAACAAAACAAAAAGTGTACAGGTGCTTTAATGCAACCCCAGTCATTTCAATCATGGCTGCTCATTCTAAGATATGCTCATTGTATCTTAGTATTCCTCTTCTACCTGTATAATTCCATGCAACATGAAAGTATCATGTAAGAAAATTAGCACATCAGAGGGTTCTTGTTTCTAAGGCAACTGAGGGCATGAAGTTGTGTTTGTGTGTAAATGGTTAGCATGATCCACAATTAAACATTACAGTGGAACCTTGGTTCTCGAACGGCTTAGCCGACGAAAAAACAGAAGTATGTGTTCTGGTTTTCGAATGTCTTTGGGAAGCTGAACGTCCAATGGAGTTTTCAGCTGTTGTTTCTGGGGCGTCTGTGCCAAGTGGAAGCTGCACCTTGGTTTTCAAACGTTTCAGGAGTTGAATGGACTTCTGGAATGGATTAAGTTCAAGAACCAAGGTTCCTCTGTGCTGATAAGTGTGTTGGTAGGTCATTAACATTATCCAGAATTACGACACTAAAACCACAGCATGTAGAGTCAATCATATGACCAAGTGTCTTATAAAATTATTATTATTATTATTATTATTATTATTATTATTATTACCCCGCCCACCTGGCTGGGTTTCCCCAGCCACTCTGGGCCGCTTCCAACAAAATATTAAAATACAATAATCTATTAAACATTAAAAGTTTCCCTAAACAGGGCTGCCTTCAGATGTCTTCTAAAAGTCTGGTAGTTGTTTTTCTATTTGACATCTGGTGGGAGGGCATTCCACAAGGTGGGCACCACCACCGAGAAGGCCCTCTGCCTGGTTCCCTGTAACCTCACTTCTCGCAATGAGGGAACCACCAGAAGGCCCTCAGTGCTGGACCTCAGTGTCCGGGCAGAACGATGGGGGTGGAGACGCTCCTTCGGGTATACTGGACGAATGCCATTTGGGGCTTTAAAGGTCAGCACCAACACTTTGAATTGTGCTCAGAAACGTACTGGGAGCCAGTGTAGGTCTTTCAAGACTGGTGTTATGTGGTCTGGGCAGCCGCTCCCAGTCACCAGTCTAGCTGCCACATTCTGGATTAATTGTAGTTTCTGGGTCACCTTCAAAGGTAGCCCCACACAGAGCGCATTGCAGTAGTCCAAGCGAGAGATAACTAGAGCATGCACCACTCTGGTGAGACAGACTGCAGGCAGGTAGAGTCTCAGCCTGTGTACCAGATGGAGCTGATAAACAGCTGCCCTGGACACAGAATTGACCTGCACCTCCATGGACAGCTGTGAGTCCAGAATGACTCCCAGGCTGTGCTCCTGGTCCTTCAGGGGCACAGTTACCCCATTCAGGACCAGGGAGTCCTCCACACCTGCCTGCCTCCTGTCCCCCCAAAACAGTACTTCTGTTTTGTCAGGATTCAACCTCAATCTGTTAGCCGCTATCCATCCTCCAACCATCTCCTGACACTCACACAGGACCTTCACTGCCGTCACTGGTTCTGATTTGAAAGAGAGGTAGAGCTGGGTATCATCCGCATACTGATGAACACCCAGCCCAAACCCCCTGATGATCTCTCCCAGCAGCTGCATGTAGATGTTGAAAAGCATGGGGGGGGGGAGGACGGAACCCTGAGGCACCCCACAAGTGAGAGCCTAGGGGTCTGAACACTCATCCCCCCCCCACCACTTTCTGAACACGGCCCAGGAGGAAGGAGCGGAACCACTGTATGACAGTGGCCCCAGCTCCCAGCCCCTCTAGATGGTCCAGAAGGATGTTATGGTTGATGGTGTCAAAAGCCGCTGAGAGATCCAGCAGAACTAGGAAACAGCTTACTGATACTTTCAGAAATGTTCTCCTTGTTTCTTCATGCAGATCTGTCAGCAGTCTTACAAGCAGAAGTGTCAACATCAAGATGCAGATATTGGCACTGCTTTCACACATACAACACCCAGTGCCACCAGCTCGTAGTTATTTATAAACCCAGCTTCAGCTTTGAGGTTTCCAGTGAAGACCCACCCAAGCAAGACTTGCCGAATGAGTTCTGCGAAGTGTGATGGCCAAAGACTTCTCATCAGCCATGGGTGTGGTGTGTGTGTTTTAACTTCTTTGTTGTGAATCCATTAACATTTCCAGAAAATGCAGCTTATTTGAGGGCTTCCACTTCCCTAGGCGGAAGGAAGTACCCAGGCTATTAAAGTCGACAAGCAGCAAGTGCACGAGACTTAGCAATTTCCATTCTTCTACATTCTGTTTATTTACAGGTGTTTAAGCTGAGCACAAGGAAGGAGTGAGATCCAGACACTGTGTTTGCCTTGAAAGCAGCATGCCTGGTGCCTCACCCCTGCGTACACAGTACAAGGTATGTACTGCATACACAGTACAAGGATCAAAACAGGCGACAGCTTTATTGATTACAGGTGTATGAGGTATGGCTCAGGATTTGGGTGATTTCTTGCTCAGTCAGCCCATCTGACAGGAGCGAGCCAGCAGTAAATCACACCCTGCAAGTTAACTCTTTATTAGCAAGAACATGATCTGCACAGACGTGGCCAAGTGTCAGGCCTAAGGAGCATAGCAGCTCATCCCCCCGGCAGGTCTTGCCCCATGGATCAGTTGCTGAGACTGACAGTCCCCACCTCCCCACAGTTGTCTAAGGGTGGATCTAAGCACAGGGGCGGGGATACTATAAATAGGTCAGAAATTAGGTCATTTTAACAAAAGAAAAAAATCTCTATGGAAAACCGTACTTTAAAATTCCTGCTCTCTGGCACCATCTGGTGTTGCATGTTTACAGAGCATTCAAATCATGGCTTCTTTATTAATGTAGCCGAGTCCTAAATCCCCTTGTCTCCAGGGTTTCCCCCAAGCAATCAGAGACTGCGCTTGCGTGAAGCTAAATTCTCTGCTCTCTTCATACCTCTTCTGGTTTTGAGAGACCAGGGGCAAGGGAGCTGTTCTCAGCAGGAGGGGGAGACACCTGCGACTTTTCACCAGCGTGGCATAACTCTGCCTCTTGGCCTGTCTCCTCCCACTCTCCTGCTTCAACTTCTGCCTCTGATTCTGAACTTGTCTCTGTTTTCTCTCTGACCACTAAATGTCCATGACACTGGCTGCCGACTACTTCCCAGAGGGCTCACCATCGCTTCTAGTGTCGCTTTTGTATAATGCACTTAAAACGTTACATTCGCAGCGGCATTCTGGAGAAGTGAAAAGTTTGCTCGCCATTTTGTTTTTCCTAATCAAATGTATTGCTCAACCTGGGCATCCTTTATGTTTCAAATATGTAATTTACTTGCAACAATCCCTGGCAGATTGCATCTGATTAAAATTCTAGTGACATTTCTGCAGCATTCCATATTATGTAATTAAAATGTACATTTAATATATTTTATGTACTTAGAGCACTGATATATTTATCATGGCTATATACACATTTCTGTTTACTCCGGCTCCTGTGCACTCCCACCTGGTGTTTGAAGCTGTGTACACATGACTTTAGACCACAGTCTATATCTACCCTGTTAGTTTCTAGAGAAATACTGCTGTTACATGCATTCCCGCCCCCCAATCAGCTTCCATATGCTTTGAAAATGTAAACCACAAACACTTTGTGTCCTGTCTTAGATGTACACACCTCAGCTGAGGTGTGTACATCTAAGACAGCCATTGCACATGTGCAGATGACAGCTTCATGGATAGGAGTTGAGGACAGCAGTGTTGCAGCAGATGTATGAACCTAGGGTTGTCATACATCTGGCATTTCCCAGACGTAGCCAGAATTCGGCTGTCAGAAATAGCATCCAGGCAGAAAATTGGTAAAAATGCCTAGGAAAACCTGTCTGTATGGCAACCCATTTTGGAAGTGTTGGTTTTTTGGCGAATTTCCTAAAAAGTTGCTCAAAAACTTTAATTTTTTAGGAGATTTGGCAAAAGAGAGAGAGAGATTCCTTCTCTCTCTTTGGTGTGCATAAAGGTAAAGGGACCCCTGACCATTAGGTCCAGTCGTGGCCGACTCTGGGGTTGCGGCGCTCATCTCACTTTATTGGCTGAGGGAGCCGGCATACAGCTTCTGAGTCATGTGGCCAGCATGACTAAGCCGCTTCTGGCGAACCAGAGCAGTGCACGGAAACGGCGTTTACCTCCCCGCTGGAGTGGTACCTATTTATCTACTTGCACTTTGACGTGCTTTCAAACTGCTAGGTTGGCAGGAGCAGAGACCGAGCAACGGGAGCTCACCCCGTCACAGGGATTCGAACCGCCGACCTTGTGATCGGCAAGCCCTAGGCTCTGTGGTTTAACCCACAGCGCCACCCGCGTCCCTTGGTGTGCATAGCAATGTACTAATGCAGCTTAAAACACAACAGGGGGGAATGAGCTCACTGTGTATTAAGCAACTAATATGTACTTGGCCTAAATATAGAACTGTAATGGTTTGGAAGTAAATGAAAGAAAGGAACTGGGGGTAGCTTGAGCTTCAGGTGTGATGCAAGCCTCCCATCTAGTGGAGACAACTCAAAGAGCTGCATTTGCTGTGTTACGACTTTTGCTGCTAAGAGGAAGCTGCAATAACAGGAAGGGCACCATCCTGCTCTTCTGCTGCTTGAAAACACCTTGTGGTTTTGTGGGTCTTTTGTGGGCCTTGGGATCTGTACAGCTTTGCAGAACAGGGATCGTGTTTTTCACAAAGTTTCTCTAGCTAAAGGGGCAGAAGAAGGCATTCTGGAGCCTAGGCATGAATTGGCAGATTAGATCAGTATTTCTCACTTTGAGCTCCTTAGAGGAAAGGTGGGGTTGTTGTTGTTACGATACGAATTGCGTGTTTCTCTACTGTAAGCTGCCCTGCGATCTCTGGCATAGCTGTGAACTTACAGATTTGAAAATAAGGGACCAGCAGCCTTGAAAATAAGGGACCAGCAGCCAAAATAAGGGACCTGCAGCCTCACCTGTTCCAGGCACTCCAGTCTTCCTGTCCTCCTGCAGTCTGGTCAAACTCACGCTGGTAGCTTTGAGAACACTGTCCAACCAACTTTGTAACCAGAGGTTCAACTGAATAGAATCTGAATCACATGCACCACAAGGCCTATGCAGCCTCAACTTAAGATGGCTCCCCGGTCTGGCTTTGCACTGCAAAGTTTGCAGCAGCATGTGCAACAAAATGGTGTCCAGCATTCAAAAACCCTCTCAGCTTGCATTAACTAGCCACACACAAGGCATGCAAGCTCCACCCCCAGTCGTTCTTAGACTTCTTATTTGGTGAGCAACACAGCCAAGCAACACAGTTGGAGCCTCCCTCTTCCCTGGCTGGCAGGGAGGGAGGGAGAGGAGCTGCTTCCTTTGAAATTTAAGGGACATCCATCAATAAGGGACAGCAGCGGGACATGGCGCTGGAATAAGGGACTGTCCCTTCAAATAAGGGACACTTGACAGCTCTGGATGAAGGGCAATATGTAAATTTAGTTAATAAGTAATGATCATAATCATAAATAAAAATAACTTCAAAGAATTGTCAACTACATTTCTCCAATGCAGATGAACACTATTTTATGACACATTATTATTTATTGGGTTGCAAGTACATGCAAAGAGATAGGTTACAATTAACATCTATTTAGTGTTCAGCTATGGATGTTGTGTCCTAAAAGCCCAATTCTGCACAAACATACCTCCAACATCCTACTGATCAAAATCGGAATGCTCGTTTTTTTGTCTCTAGGTCTCATGGGAACCATGTGACTCGCATGAGAGCATGAGACAAAAAAAGGGTGTCTTTCGGTCTGGCCAGTTGGCTTGTGCCAGAGTGCCGGACCAAAAAATGGGACATTCTGGGATCCAATTAGAAGCCGAGATGGCTTCTGTAATTCCAGGCTGTTTCACTCAATTTGGGATGGTTGAGGGGTATGGATAAATAATAATAAAAATTACAACAAAAAATCCTGATCAAGCCTGAAAAAAAGGAGTGCAAACTTACCTCACAGCACCTTGCCCTGCGACCACGCTTCATTTTTTTCCATTAAAAAAAATAATTCCGAGGCAACGTTGAAAGAAAACCTATCCTCATCTTGCAAACTGTATTAAAAACATTCACATGAGCAGGCGCTTTTTAACACAACAGAAATGTGTCCTGTAGAAGAAATGTCAGCAATAGGACAGAAAATGAATGTCATCCAATTGTATAATGTTCAAACAATGCACAGGTAGATCTCTTTAAGGAGGGAAAAAATGGACATCTTAATTACAGGACAAATAATTATAGCTTCCTTATTTTTTTCTTCTGCATTGGCAAACCACAAAGAAAAATGGGATGTTACTAAGTAATCTGCAGCACCGCTTCTAATTTCTGTTCTGTTCTAGGGATGAGTGCACTTCCGCTGCTGTTGCTTTTGGATGCATACAGTGTTACCTCGCAAGACGAATGCCTTGCAAGACAAAAAACTCGCTAGACGAAAGGGTTTTTTGTTTTTTGAGCTTCTTCGCAAGACGATTTTCCCTATGGGCTTGCTTCGCAAGACGGAAACGTCTTGCAAGTTTGTTTCCTTTTTCTTAACACCGTTAATACAGTTGCGGCTTGACTTTGAGGAGCAACTCATAGAACGCGGTGTGGTAGCCTTTTTTGAGGTTTTTAAAGACTTTGGTGATTTTTTAAGCTTTTCCAAAACTTTCCCGACACCGTGCTTCGCAAGACGAAAAAAATCGCAAGACGACAAAACTCGCAGAACGAATTAATTTCGTCTTGCGAGGCACCACTGTACTTTCCTCCAAAGCACTGAAACAGCAGAGAATGGATCCAGCTATGGTCAATGGTGAGTCATTGCCTCCTCAATCAGCGGCGGAGCAAGCCAATTGGGCACCTGGGGCAGCTCCTGTGCCCTGCACCCAGGGGCACAGCCAGCCGCCTGTGGGGTGGGGTGAGCCAGGACAGGACGCTCAGCAGGGCCTCTGAGGAGTCTGCCTGCCTCCTCCCACTCAGCCGCCCTACACCTGAGGGGGAGGCGGCGGGTGGACCGTTTGGGGCAGTCCAGAGCCTGGGGGTGCCCAATCCACCACGTCACTCCCAGGAGAGACGCGTGGCTCGGGCGCGCTGCAGACCCCACAGTGAGTGCTGCCCGCCATTTTGTCACCCCCCTCAGTGGTGACACCCAGGACAGACCTCACCCACTGCTTCCCCTTCCTCCGCCCCTGTCCTCAATGGCCCACAGTGGCAATTGAATTATTTTTGTTGTGGTTCTTTTTTTTTTTAAAGATATTTATTAAAGTTTCACAAATTATATAATCAAACACAACAATACAAACAAACACAAACAAGAAAAAAACAAGTATATTTTCAAATCCTTATTTTCTTAAAACTTACTTCCCCGACCTCCTCATACCTCCCCTTTCTGCATTCCAATTTCAGATATTTAGTTCAGCAAATCCTCACCCTTAATTTTATCTAATTGTTAACCTTTCTTTCCTTTTAACTTAATCTTTACAGCTGTAATCCACTTACTTTCTAAAGCCGCGTCATTTTAACACTCATTAATTTTACAATGTTTCTTAAGATAGTTCTTAAATTTCTTCCAACCTTCTTCCGCCGTCTCTTTTCCCTGGTCTCGGATTCTGCCAGTCATTTCTGCCAATCCCATATAGTCTATATTTTTGTTGTGGTTCTTAAAAATGCAGTACAATTCATCCGAACATCAGAGGCACATTGCTTGAACGCTTGAGTCATTGCTACCCAACCTCAGTTCATACCACACATTACCCAGCATAATCAAAGCAAGAGATGCTTACATTCTTGGCTTTTACACCTCTTGTGTTGAAGGAGGTACTCCAGGAATCCAACTCTGGTTCCCATCGCTGCACAAATTTTCAGTCTGAATGGTAATGGTGTGTGATGCCTTCTGGATCCTGCAAAGGGAGAGAACATTCAACCCTCTCTTCAACACATCACAATCCGCAAATAGCTAGCAGCTCAGCTGGTAAAGCATGGGACTCCGAATCTCAGGGTTGTGGGTTTGAGCCCCACGTTGAGCCAAAAGATCCTAGAAGACCCTCGTGGTCCCTTCCAACTCAGCAGCTGTATGATTCCATGAGCTAATCCAGCATCGCAGAGTTTTTATTTTTTATTTTTAAAATAAATTTTATTAGTATTTTCCACACAACAACATGAAAAATATCGAAAAATAACAATACACAACACACAAAAACCAACATTCGAAAACTAAAGAAAGCAACAACAACTAAAAAACAAAAAATCCATATCTTCAAGTTAATACAGTACTATAAACACTAAAACAACAAGACATTGACTTCCACCAATCCCACAGCACCTCCTTTATCTCTCATTGTGTCTTCCTGTTTTCCTGTTTTCCTTATCTCTATCCTAACATCTAGATATAAATCCCTCTTTCTTATCCTTTCATGTCACAAGGTTATTCCAATCTCAGCCAGATTTCTGCCCTCGAACCTTGACTTTTGAGGTATTCATTTAGGCACTCCCATTCTTTTTTTACTTCACTTTTTGGTTTAGCCAAATTGACAGACATAATAAGACAAAAACCAAAAAGTGAGGCATCGCAGAGTTTTTAAAAGAACCCATTCACATAGCATTTCAGTGTTCTAGAGTTTCGTACGTGTGAAGTTGCTTGTCTTCTAAGAAAAATAACTCACCTCTCAGATCAGCCTCTATACCTGAGGAATGGAAAGCAGCCAATGTAACACCATTTTTAAAAGGGGGGGGGGGGTCAGGGGATCCTGGAAATAACAGGCCAGTTGGTTGAACATCTGTCCCAGGAAAACTGGTGGAAAATATTCTTAAGAAAGCAAGCCCAAGACGTTTTGGCACCTGAGGCAAAACCCTGAAGGGTGCTTCCCTCCAGCAAAGAAGAGGAAAGTAAAGATCTCCATCATGGTGTGTTTGTGTGGAATAAAGACCAACAGGGGGTCTGATCTGGCTACCAAGGAGCAGTAGCAGTAGTGGACAGGGTGTTCGTTGGAGGCTGGATCTGCTGTCCCCATGGCTCCTGCTGCCAGAGGCAGTTGCCTTGTCTTGCCTCAAGGGTAAGCAGGCCCTGGCTATTAAAGATAAAATAACTATGCATATTGAAGAACAACCGTTAATGAGACAGAGGCAGCTTGACGTCTGCAAGGACTATTAGCATTCTTTGAGGGTATCAGCAAACATACAGATACAAGAGATTGGGTTGGCACATAGTACTTGGTACCTCATCAAAGATTCCTGAGCAAGCTTAGCAGCCAAGGAATAAGAGGAGAGGTCTTCTTGTGGATCAGGAATTGGTTAAGTTTCAGCAAGCAATGGGTAGTAATAAATGGACATTTCTCCAAATGGAGAAGGCAGGAAGGGAATGCTGTTGAAATTTCGAGGTCTCCTATACAGTGGTACCTGGGTTACATATGCTTCAGTTTACATACGCTTCAGGTTACAGACTCCGCTAACCCAGAAATATTGCTTCAGGTTAAGAACTTTGCTTCAGGATGAGAACAGAAATTGTGCTCTGACGGCGCAGCAACAGCAGGAGGCTCCATTAGCTAAAGTGGTGCTTCAGGTTAAGAACAATTTCAGGTTAAGTACGGACCTCTGGAATGAATTAAGTACTTAACCCGAGGTACCACTGTACTATTATACTAAGTCCTTGGGGGAAATCCATTGAAATTAATGAACCTATGAGAATCATAGAGTTGCAGAGTTGGAACGGACCCTAGTCATCTAGTCCAACCGCCCTGCAATGCAGGAATCTCAACCAGATCATACATGATAGATGGCCACCCAAGCTTTGCTTAAAAACCTCCAATGAAGGAGAGTCCCAAGAGAGTCCATTCTTACTGCCATAAAATTCTTTCTGATGGTTAATCAGGATCTCCTTTTTTGTAACCTGAATTCATTGGTTCAGGTCCTACCCTCCGGAGCAGGAGAAAACAAACTCGCTCCATCTTCCATGTGACAGCCCTTCAGATATTTGAAGATGGCTATCATATGTCCTCTTGGTCTCCTCTGTTCCAGGCTAAACATACCCAGATCCTTCAACCGTTCCTCATAAGGCTTGGTTTCCAAACCCTAAATCACCTTGGTTGCCCTCCTCTACACACATTCCAGCTTGCCAACATCCTTCTTAAACTGTGGTGCCCAGAATTGGACACAGTATTCCAGGTGTGGTCTGACCAAGGCAGAATAGAGAGGAGCTATATTTTCCCTTGATCGGGATGCCATACTTCATGGCTATTAACGTCCAGTGATGTAGCATGTGTTGCCAGCTCCCGGGGCTGCACGGAGGGCTGTGTGTGAGAGAGGGTATCGGACCGAGTACACATGTATATTCAGCTGCTTAACGGTGTCCATGTCGCCCAGGAGATTGCAGCTGCAGAGATAAGTAAAGAAGAGTCATTCTATTGCCTGAAAAGGTCACTTCCTGGTTTGTATGTTGAAATTGTTTTGAATGGAGCCCAGCAACGGAATCGCTCAGCTGTATTGAGGTAGCACCGGGTGTTGAAGTTTTGTGCCCCTAACAATTTCGCGCCCAGGACAACCTTACCTGTGGGTTCCCCCACACTACACCACTGTTGACACCAAAGGATCTACTCTGAGTGGAAGTAGCATTGAATACCACCCACCTATGTCAGAATACTTGTGGTGGGAGGAGAGATAATTTTGGAGGCTTCTGCTGAAATGAGAGGGTGGTTGTGCCTTGCTCAGGGCTGCTGTTGCTCTCTGATACGAGTTGCACAATTCCCTGTTTAGTTTGAAAGAGATTCTTTAACAATATCATCATCATTGTAGTGGTAGGGTTAGAATTTCAGCCTCTGCGTGTGTGTGTTTCTCAGTTCCTCATTTACTCTGGAGATGTTGCCACCAATATCATAATCAATAATCATTGTAGTACTGCGGTCTGTGTGCGTTGCTGAATGCTTTTGTTGTTCCATCATTATCATCATCGGACAATAAAACACAGTGTTGTTGAATGAATGTTTTGTCATCCTCTTCATCATTATTATTTTGATGATCACAGCACATAAAGGTGAACAATGGAAATTAACGGCTCAAACTAGTCATTCATTTGTCAAACAAACCAACAAACCAACCCTCAGAGAGAATTAAAGAATGAAATCATCAGTAAAAATTGTTGTAAAAAAACACCCAATTTTTTTTAAAAAAACAATTCTTCAAAAGATAAAATCATCCATAAACTAAAAACAGATTGGTTGCATAATTAATTGGGGTTGTTAGAGAAAGCATCAATTTGAGCGCCGAGTCTGTTATGCGGTTTTTATTAGTTTTTACTAGTTTTATCAGCTTTTTATTAGCTTTTATCAGTTCTAGTATTTTATTGCTTGGTATCTTTTTCTTATAATCACAAGTTTAAGCTAAAAGTTTTAGAGAAAGCCCTGGAAAGTCTCGGAGAAAGCCTTAAGTAGCTCCAGCTTGACTCAGTCTACCAATTTTTAAAAAACCAATTCTTCGAAAGATAAAATCATCCATAAACAAAAAAAGGATTGAAACATGTTACGTGTCTGGATAGGATTGTCTAAACAAAAATGTTCTCAGTAGGCACCCAAAGGAGTATGGTGAAGGCTGTGAACTATAAGGCATTTTCATTTGTTCAATTCAACTATTTCTGAATATATGCTATAAGAAAATGTTAGGCAACAGGACTCATGGCAAAGGTGCAACCTATTGAACCCCTGTTTTCATTCCACCTCCTGCCAATTTCAGAAAAGCAGTGCCTCCGCAGTGCTAAAGGGCTTGAAGAAGAAGGCTCAGAGGTGGGCGGTGATGCTTGCTATGACGACTAATTTTAAAAGGTCAGATTATAATTTAATCTTCACAAGAACCAGAAGCAATTACGTGGATCATTCCATGCCACTACACTTCCTCATTCGCTGACTTCTGTTTATCTCACGAAGTACACCACTTCCTTAGAGAACAGAAGGTACATCACCCTCCTGCAAGACACTTCTCAGCATCTAAGAAAGGCAAAAAGGTATGTGTAAAATATGCCTCATATGTACTTTGACCATTGCTGTCATAAGATGATTGCACATTTTTTATGCTGCTGCATTACTTAATTACTTAAAATTAGACACATAATTGTATATAATAATGTGTGATGGAGCAAGGGAAGCTTGCAAATGTAAATATACTTACAGCAAGGGATATTTATGCTGTAATTGTATTAACTGAAATGTATGTAAATGGATTTTTATTTTTTGTTTGCGGCCTGATCCTATTCATGTTCCTTTGGAAATATGGGGGTTTTCAGTGCCATCCAATGCACGTCAACTGAGAAGTAAGTCCTACTGTGATCAGTCAGACTTATTTCTCCAGGTAGGCATGTCAAGGAATACAGCTAGGGATAGCATATAAATTTGATTCGGGATGCGTTTAAAGTCAAATCTGCCAAATCTGCGCTTTCCAAGACAATATGCCAACTGAAAGAAGAGCTATCCCTCGAAAGTCACATTTATTTGAATTTTACAGTGCAGTTTTCGGAGCAAACAAGGTTTACAAAAATGCCCATATGTGGGGCAGGTGTGTATAAAAATGTGTTAGATTAGCAAAAACTGCTTGCAAAAATGTGCACATGAGTCAAAACTGCATATAAAAATGTTTATCAGAAGAAAATCAAACCCATAAATGGGTGGATTTTCATGGCCATTTAAAAAAAAAAAGCTACAGTAATTGATTTAAAATGTAGAGAAATGAGAAACCGGGAGTACTAAAAATGGCAGATCTTTCTATCCCTAATTGCAGCCTTATTCATATGTAAGTGTGCACAGGGTAAGTGGACAAAACCTGAGAATTACATCTATTTCAGATACACAGTTCAGCATAGCAAATCTCCTTTACAGAGCCACTTCCTCGAGGTTAACAACTACTTAATTTCTATGTACATTGGTCCTCTTTGTTCATAAAATAAAAGTGTGCATGCAAGGAAAAAGACAGTTAAGCCTACTCACTTGATAAGTGGGTGATTTGTGAGTATCCACGCAAAAAAAGCATTTGGAAAAATCTGCACATGGTAGCCGTAACCTCTGATGAACCATTTGTACTCACCTGGTCATGTGCATAAACTGTCATGCATAGCAGTTGATTTTGAGCTTCTGGAAAAAAACAGCATTTTCCAAACACCCACGAACCCTGCATTTGGCAGTGGATGCACATGACGTCCTTTTCACAAGGAGGGGATTATCAGGCACAGATTTCCCCCATGCAGCGGGTGGACAGCTTCTGCTTCTGGTTTCTGAACTGCACTTGTGGTAGCAGGTTGACATGCTTATAATATTAGTATGTGACAATGTCAATTCCCGTGCCATTAAAAGTTTTGATCTGTAGAGTCCTACATGTCAACCTTCTGCTACAGGCTCTGGAGAAATCCTTTATCTGACCCGTGGACATCCTTACCACATGGTAATATGGTAATATGCCCTTACTGGTTTCATTGGGTATCTGTTCTTAGCTTTATTTCTTTATTTCATAGAATGGATATACTGCTTGGTGGTAAAAACTATGAGTACAGCAAGGTGAATTAATGACAGACATCAGACTGTTTCTCTGTCCGGCAGAACCTTCAAAACGAAATTGCGAGCCCTGAAACAAGCTCCAAGTAGGAGCAGTTAGAAGCAGTCTGTGTGGGTTAGCCATTGCATATGCTCTATCTCTCAGTAAGATTCAGCACTAGAAATAGTTATGCTCTAGATACTTATGAAAGAGGTGAAAAGTTCCTGAGAATAATTGCCAAACCTATAAAGCAACGAGAAGCATAAGATTAAGAAAGATAAGCTAAAAGTTTCTTAGCCCTTCTTTGGTCAAAAACTGGCCATTGCGCAAAGAGACATTTATCTATTGCCAAGTTTCTATTGTTTTATTTAAAAGAAATATTTAAAAAATCTAAATTCTTTTTTAGAAATCCTTAAGAATCCCTGGCAATCAGCTCTCTTTGGAGCTGTAGGCTTCTCACTCCTGCATTCTCATTCTGTTTTTTAAATCTTTGCTCAAAATAATCATTAATGGTGCAATCTTTAGAAGTTTATACAGAAGTAAATTCCACTTTCCATGGGAGTACCTCTTAGATAGGTGTGCACAGAATTGCAATTTATGGCTGTAGCCATAACCCCATTTATCTAGCAGTAAGTCCCATTGCATTCAATAAGGTTATATTTCTGAACAGACAAGGATTGTGCTGTATGTTACCCTGGGTAGGGGGGAAAAAAACCTTTCAATTTTGACTCACTTCATCCTTCTATTTAGGTTCCCAAAAGAAAATGACCTCTACTGACGAAGCATTGGCTGCCACAGGGTGGGACACATCATTTTCCACCTATGATAGCTACGAGGATGATCCTGAACCATGCAGCAAAGATGAAGTGAGGCATTTTGAGTCCTGGTTCCTTCCCACGTTTTTCTCACTCGTGTTCCTGCTTGGCTTGGCAGGGAACGCCCTCGTTGTCTTGGTCCTGTTCAAATACAAGAGGCTGAGAAGCATGACGGATATCTACCTCCTCAACCTTGCCATCTCTGACCTCCTTTTCGTCTTTGCTCTTCCCTTCTGGTCATATTACGTGGCCGACAAGTGGGTGTTTGGAGACGGCTTGTGTAAATTTGTCTCTTGGGTGTACAAGATTGGATTTTTCAGCGGGATCTTCTTCATCATGCTCATGAGCATCGACCGGTATCTCGCCGTCGTTCACGTCGTGTTTGCCTTGAAAGCAAGAACCGTCAGCTACGGCAGCCTTGCCAGTGTTGTTGTGTGGCTAGTGGCTGTCACGGCGTCTGTTCCAGAGCTGATATTTAGCAAGTCTGTTACCTACTATAACTACACCATGTGCAGGGCAGAATATCCTGGGAACGACACAACTTGGAACCTTTTCACCTCCTTGGAGATCAACATTTTAGGCCTTCTGATGCCATTCATTGTCATGTTATTTTGCTACACAAGGATAGTCATGACCTTGCTCCACTGCAGAAATGAAAAGAAGAAGAAGGCTGTAAAGATGATCTTTGCTGTTATGATTGTGTTTTTTGTGTTTTGGACCCCTTATAGCATTGTACAATTCCTACAATGTTTGGCTGAAGTGGGCATTTTGGAAGGCTGCCTGGCCAGCAAAAACTTGGATTACGCAGCTCAGGTGACTGAAACTCTAGCATTTTTCCATTGCTGTCTCAATCCTGTTATCTACTTCTTCATGGGACAGAAGTTCAAGAAGTACATCAGATTGTTCTTTAAGAAGTGTGTCTTCTCGAAAATATTTTGCAAATCTTGTGGACGCCCCGATACATTCACCTCCGAGTCATCAGGCTCAATCTACACTCAGTCCACAAGTGATGAAGAGCCCCTCTGAAAAGCCTGAGGTGGTCTCATGTGAGATCAGGCCAAAATGTGATGCTATCTCAGGTATCAGAACAATTGTGAGTTTGTTTTGCCGGAAACCAGAGGCTGTGTGATGACAAATAAGCACAGCCTAATTGTAAAGCTTTGGACATGGAAAAGAAAAAGGAGGAAGCCATCTTGGGAACAAGAATTCTCATTTTACTCCATTTCAGTTCTGCAGTCAACTTAAGCACCTGAGCATTAGGGATAGGCAAATTTCTCAATATCTGTTTATTGTTTTTCCTATCTTAAGTCTACTTCTCCAGGTTTCCAGAATGTTCTGAGAAACGCCTTGGAAGAAAGTACTCATGAAAATTCATCAGGATTTTGGCATGAATTTCCCTCAGTACCCAATTGTTGAATTCAATTTTTATACACATACTTAGCTGGGGAACCGTGTTGCGAAATTCAGAAAAGGGCAAATTTCAAGAGATGGTGGTGTTTCAGTTGACATATTGTTTCGTAAAATGCAAATTCTTCAAACTCGCCTTTAAATGCAAACTGAATCAAATTTCTATGCCGTCGCTCTTCATCATCTTATGAGTTTCTTTTCAAGTCATCACATGAGATCTACTTCCCAAGTCTTTTTTGGGCTTCCACCCACCTCCTTTCAGTGAGAGGATCGCTTTAAACCACCTCATAGTTTATTCTTTTTCTAAAAGAAACACACCACCTGTTAAGAGTCATGTTAAGCTGTAAGGCTATTCTGAGATTGTACATCTCAGAATTGCCTTACAGCTTAACATAACTCGTAACAGGTTGTGTTTTTTATTATGATTATGTTATTAGCTATAATACTTCTAAATGTGATCTGAACTGCTCTGTATCTCAGGTCTGGCTGTATAATCTAAAGTTATTTTATTTGCCCATGTTGGCTCTGTAAACTGTCGCCTTATTCATACCTCTCAACTGCCCAAAATATGAACTGCATTCTTTTGCATAAGTATGTGATTAAATGCAAGTCCATGGGAACATAGGACTCACTAGGTATTGCCGCTGTTTCCAGGTTAGACTGTCTCCCTATTAATATAGGGCCATCTACATGTACTCCCCTGTTGTCCCTGACCTGTTCCCCTTGGTGTGGGTGGGTGTGTTGGTCATTTTGGACTTTTATTGAAATTATTTCAGTTAAAAGAAATAAAGTGCTACAGAAAAAAAGAAGGGAAAATGAGAGGGAAAACAACAACAACAGCAACAACAATGATACATATAAAAGTGAAATTATGCGCGTGCGCTCTCTCTATGAGAGATATTCCCATACATTCTTGTATAAACTGGTATAGTTTTATTGTCATGGTGCTTATGTAAATGTTAAGAGCCTACTACATTTTGTATAAGCTCATCCCAAATATCCATTCATGAATTGCGAGTGATGTCATATTGTCAGTTCATTGACTGAAGGGTATCATACCTTTATTTTTTCCCAAATCCTCAATATCAATCTCTTGGCCACCATTAGGGCATGGAAAATCCATTTCCATTGCCCCATTGATAATTTCTACACTGCAGGTATATACTGTATTTTTCTGTGTATAAGATGCTCCCATGTATAAGACCATGTATTTTGGGGGACTTGCCAAAGCCAACAGCAGCCGGCAGTTTCATGCCCAATTGACACAGCGACAGCCAATCCACAGCAGCTCTTGCCGCAGCAACCAATCACCCACCAAATTGCCACTGACAAGCTCCTGCTCACGGCTGCAACCAATCACCAGTCCTCTCTACGCGCTATCCATGTATAAGACGACACCCGTTTTTTACCATTATTTTAGAGTAAAAAACCCTCGTCTTATACACGGAAAAGTACGGTAGTTCAATAAGATATTCTCCAACGAAAGATTTAACTTTTTCTGCATAGTTACACAGCCCAGCACTTTCTTCCAAAACTTAAGCATAGAACACTGTATGAACATATGTTTCAAAGAGGCATTGTCCTTGCCAAGGATTAGGAAACCCTCCATTTAAAGGGGACAAGGTCTGGGATAACACTGGAATGGGGATGATGTCATGTGGACACCCCTATATTAATGAGGAGATAGGCCAGTGGAAATCCACATTTTGCTCTGGTGTGGACAAGTCCATAGAAATAACCTTAGAACTGGTACAAGATGCTCTCTCTATGGACGCAGTTTGGCTCTGCGCACAAAGACTTTCTTGCATGCATAGTTGATCTTTCTCTTCTTCCACCACCACCCAGATTGCCTCTTCAGAAACTGAAATAAGAAATGTTGATTGTTTGTGTTCACTTAAAAACAAATATTATTAATAAACAGCTAAGCATATTTAGTGATTTCCTCATAGCCAGCATTCCTGTCATTCAACAGAAATGTTTATTTTAACCTATGAACTGATAACACAAGAAAAGTATAAGTTGAATGAACATCTATTCACAAACGTTTCTGCTTCTGCCTACTTATAATTGCCATCTTTCTTAAGCAAATGCCGTGAAAAAGTTAGATTTATGGATGAATTTGTCCAGACTTTGTGCAAGAATAATGGGAAATGAATTACAAACACCTTGAACTAAGTGACTGGCATAGTTTTTTGTTTCGTGAGAAGGAAGGGCATTGGGTGAGTGGAATGAGAGCAATTGATGTTGATGAAAAGCTGAAGTTAAGGAGGTATGAGCCTAACTGCACTCTTGTATAAGAAACCTCTGTGAACCCCATGTAGGATGTGTGGGGAACTTTTGGTCTTCCAGATGTTGCTGGACTCCCACCAACTCATGCCCTTGCTCATGCTTGCTGGGGCAGATGGGAAGTGTAGTTTAGCAACATCTGGAGGGCCAACAGTTCCTAACATCTGGTGTAAAAATAAGCTACAAGTTTAAGCATTTAAAAAAACCAAAATTGTAAATAACTGACTTGTACTAAAACTTTAAACTAAATTGTACTGACTTTCAACTAACTTGTACAAAAAATAAAGAACACTGACTGCAACTTCTCTCTTTTTAATTTTTTTAATTCAAAATTAAAACAAAACATATTATCCAAAAACATATCATCCTTATTCCCCCCCCATTTTTCCTCCCACCCTCCCACACAACCCCCCCCCCCACAAACCCCCTTTATTCACTATTATCCAAGAGGCTGGGTTCTATAGTCTCTCTCTGTGAGTTTGAAAGAAGAAAAAACGGTAAGGAACTTTTCCTTGTCTTTATATTTCCCTGGGCAACCAGCCGGGAACCGCCAATGGCTTCCTGACAGTATCTCAACTGACATCACTTGTGGTGTTACCTATGTAAGATAGACAGAGCTAGACACACTAACATTATTCAAGAAATACATCAGCATAATTATACTAACAACCAGTGGCATTTATTTGGTTTCTTCGAGAGCAGGCAACGCCTTGCTAGTGAAAGACGTGTTTTGAGTCAGAGAAGCAACAGCCATCAAACATTTACTGTAAAAGCGGGCTGGCTGAGTAATTCAGGTTACAGTTTAGGAAGGAGGGGAGGTTGTCTGGTTTGTCTAGACTAGTGGAAGGGAGAAGGAATGACTTCTCTAGTGGGGCATCCCCTTTTGGGACAGTGTTTCAATCTTGCTGGAATGTTGGGTTTATAATCTAAGCATTTTGTATGTTATACAATCTGGAGTTTATTTTCATCAGGCATTGGCAAACTCCGGCCCTCCGGATGTTTGGGACTACAATTCCCATAATTCCTGACCTTGTTTTTTCTCCAACCAAACATATCAGCTTTGCCTCCAATAGCTTCGACAACCATTTCTCCATACTGAGCAACAATAAATCTTTCCATCTTTGTCCACAGAATAGTCTCTCTGTCATGATCATATGTCGAGACACTATTTCATAGTTCTTTTCTTGTTATGCATTCATTAATTTGCCCTAGTTCCATATCTTCTGATCCCATTTCCTGTTGTATTTGCCGTGGCTTTCCATCTTGAGTTTGTGGGGGAAATCCCTACCATTTACACTTCTCCCATTCTTTTTTTCCAAGAAAAGAGCCAGAGGTTTGATAACTTTCCCCTCTAAATTCACTCCAAATTGTACACAGAGTCCTTTCTCTCTCAACTCGATCTCTGCCAGCTCAGGATGCCACATCATCGCTCCATCAATGGCTTCACTCCACTCATCCCACATCAGAAGCCAATTTCTCTAATACTCCACCCTATCCAATTTACTTCCACACCTCCTCTCACCAACCAGCTTCTAACTGTGTCCCTCTCAGTATGTTGCTCTCCAACAGTCTCTCCTGGACAGTTAACTGTCCAACTGGTAGGAACCTCCAGGCTATCAGATTTAAATTTGCCTGATCCAAGCCCCGCCTATTAAATCTCAAAGCAGTCCTGCTCTCTCTTTCTCTTCCAGAACCTGCCACCTAAACAGGCCTGTAACTGTTGTATCTATACAGGTAGATCTCATCTTATGCTAGCATTAGGTTCCTGGCTATAGGCATAATTGTGGAAAGCTTGGACGACACTTGGAAAGGTCCCACGTGACCCCCCCCATACCTGTCCAAAGCTAGTGCTTAGCGGGCTTCCCCCCCCCCATGCAAGGTGGAGAGCTTTTAAAGGCCCTTGCTTTGCTTGCCAGGCTCTGGGAACATCGCACAAGGGTTTCTCACAAGATCTCAGACAGTCCTTCTTGTGGGTTTTCCCTGCTTTCTCGCCCCTTTTAAAATTTTCCTGCAATCCACATAAAGCTGTGATCACGTGTGTAAAACCGGCGTAAAATGAAATCTACCTGGGCTTTTCTTTCCCCAGTTGGAACTCGCTGGAACTCAGTTCTGGCACCTCTCAGGTGGGCACCACTGGCATTAGAGAACAAGGGAGGCGTTCACGTGAGTTCTGGCACCTCTTTTTCTAGAAAAATAGCACTGGTGAAGTTACTAATGTCCCTCTATTCCACTGATTTCTTTTCTTTTCTGCAGTTCCACAAAGAAGCTAATGGTGCAACACAGAATGGTTGTACATGAAACTCTTTGTAGCCAGATTATTTTTTTTAAAAAAAGGTACCACATGGGAGTATTTATGGCATGTACCGCTCCACCGCTGAGGTCTACTCTAATGCTGACAAAGAGAATGGATTTCTAGCTCTGTGTAGCAAATGTGCCTTCAGACAAATGAGGTTATTCTAGGGTTATTGTGAACCCACCCAGCTTCACTGAAAATTGAACTTTTCCCTGTGCAATATTCAAATACAGGGGTGGGGATGTACGCATGAGTTGGCAGCCTCACAAGCTTGTCTACAGCTGCTACAATAACTGAGGAACCTGATTAGGGCTTGCAATCCTACTTATCTATCCTACTTATCTAGGAGTAAACCACACTGAATTAAATAGGATTTACTTCTGAGTAGAAAGGGTTAGGTTCACACTGTTATGTCTCTAGTTTAGCTTGGAAAGACCACACAAGCAATATTCTAGCCAGTTGCTCGGTTCATTAAAAATGATTCTGCCCATCAGGATTCTGGACACACAGTGAGAATCAAAGGCAGCAATGATGCTCAGTTTTCCTTCCATTGTATATCCAGGGAAAAGGGAGGAAAAAAGACTTCTGTGGTTGCTTCCTTTGTCAATTATAGCAGTTGTCTAGGGTTGATAACATTACCCTAGCTGCTGGGGAAGGTGCATATGCATTCTTAACTGATTTAAACGACCACTTTTCTGGGACTTGGTATGTCCATCTCTGTTATTGGAAAATAAACTCTGCATCGTAGGGAATAATAGAAATGGCTTTAGGCTTCTTAAAAGTGCAGTGGGTCATTCCCTGTGTCCTCACTTTATGCAGCCTGGTTCTAAGATATATAGATAGATAGATAGATAGATAGATAGATAGATAGATAGATAGAGATAGAGATATCGAGATAGAGATAGATATAGATACACACAACATTATTACTATGGGGTGGTTGGAAATCATTCTGTCAAAAGCCACCACATTTTATGTTGCCGTTTTGGATAAATTCAAACGAGAAGACTAGAAACTCTTACGAAAATATTTTATTGTTGCAGTGTTGATCTACTATTATTAGGCAAAGACTCGCCTTATAAAAGCCAACCGCTGTTACAGAAATTTTAAAAAAAACAGTGGACAATACAAATTATGGACAATACAAATTCCTGCAGCAATGATGATTAGGCACTTTGATATTATCAGGACAGAAACAGAGGTTATTTCCATACTAGAGCCCTTTAGCACTGCTAAGGCACTGCAAAAATGGAGCCATCTTTACCATCCAGCACAGAGCTAAGCAAATGTATAAGCTGGCAAGAAAGGGAATGTCCCCCTCTCTCGGAAATCCTGGTATGAATTGGAAAAAGCATCTTCCAGGAATTTGCACTTATCGTAACAACCACTCAAGTTTCCCTATGAGTCCACCTGGGTAGTAACACAAACAACAATATGTTGGCCATGCAATGCTTGTTTGCTAAGGGCCATGGGTCACATTATGACTTCAGAAGATTATGCTATGCCAAGTCTAAAAGTCTAAAAAGAAAAGAAAAAAATGTATTGTCTAAATGGTAAGTGATGCACACAATCAGCTTCAGAACAAGATCCAAGAACTGGACCCTATACTGGAGTTGGTTTCATGTGTCCTTTTTTTTGGAAATTTTAACTTCAAAGGCCACAGAGGAGCACTGTTGTGTGGAACAGTAACTAATACCTCAGTTGCAGCACTTGACAGATAGATAGATAACATACGGAGCGACTTATTCTGGAAACAGGGAAACAGGTGTCTAACAAGGGTATTCTTTCACAGTCAGGCAATAAGGCAGTCTGGAACCACCTAAAATAAATCCCAATTTACACACGACTGTATCCAATATGCTTACTGGATGAGCAGCCACATATACTACTCACTTAAACACTAATGAATACTATACTTTCAAAACAAAGTTCAAAACTTCAAATTGGCACAGCATTGTACTCTGAAACCAGATGAGGGGCCATCAATCTTTTTGGATCAATGTGCTGTGGGCGCCAGTCAAAAAATGGCTCCCACTCAACATGGACACTGTGGGAGGCACGACATAATAGAACACGAGGCAGTGCAGTCATAGCAAAGTTTCCCCCATAATTCTACTTCCATATTGGAAAATGTGTCGCCTGGTTTTATTTATTTACTAAATTTATATACCTGAGGATCGCAGGGCCATTTACAATGTAAAAACACAAAAATGTGTACCATTGTAACAAACAAAAACAACAACCCGCTCACAGTTCAAAAGGCTGTAGATTTAATTAGCCAAAGGCCTGGGAGAGGAGAAATGCATTTGCGTGTCGAGGTCCCCAGGTCCACCCCAATAACTCACACATCACACAGAAGTTTTTGTTTAAGATTTTTGGCATAATTTTGGCCACAACTTTATTAAAATACAAATTTGTGAGTGGTTGCGTAGGCATTGGTTGCGGCTATCTGCCCCCACCATGGGGGACAGACTGACATTCCGCACGATGCGAAAGTCAGAATGGGGGAATACACTTGGGGGTTACGCGGAGCAGGGAACCTGCCCTCACCCCAAATGCAACCAGGAGCTCATTGCTATGGCCCGAGCCCCCTTGACAGAGTGGACAAGCAATAGTTAGCCCCCAATTCCTTTAATGAAATCCCTTGCAGCAGCAGCATTAGAGGGGCAGGCACAGCCAATCCATGCCCCTCAACCAACCAAACCATAAACCAATGCCTAACCGCGAACCTTACAAGTTGTGACGATTTGCTACGCAGTAGGCAAAAACCAAATGGCCCCAGCCAATCAGCCAGATGGACAAAATTCCCTCCAGGCCCCCGCTCCAAAGCAGACGACCCCATGACAGGCATAGCAAGGTCAAAGCGAACAACCCTATTCTAGGGAGGGAGGGACGGGCAATCTGATGCACGGGCGAAAAGAGGAAGCCCTAGCCTCGTGCAAGGAGTTTTACTATTTCTGGCTGTCAATCAATAAATGGCAACATTAACTTCTTCCCAACAACAAGGGAAGCCCCAATCATATCAGTGGCCAACGATCAATTAGCCCGCCCCCCAACTTTGGAGTGTCCTGGCGGCCCCCACCGCAACACGTGCTCTCCATGAAGGAGAACACACTTTGCCAGCACCTAGAGATATGTAACGAAGGTGCCAGTTGAGCCTTCCTGGGGAGGGCATTCCACAAACAGGGAGCCACCACAGAAAAGGCCCGTCCTCTTGTTGCTGCCCTCCAGACGTCTTGAGGACGAGGAACACAAAGAAGGACCTCAGATGATGATCGCAAATGATGGGTTGGCTCATATGATGAATTTCTGCCTGCCATACAGCTGTTAAAGGCGCAAGAACTCTGTTTTCACCCAATGCCAACCCTAAACCAAATCAACACAATATCACCAAGGCAACTATCCGTAAACAAACAATAAACATCCATAAATATGGCGAAAGTAGTTTCTTTCCCCCAATCAGTTTTCTCTTAAACAAGAGCAAACACAGTAGATGGACTCTTTATTACTGTGTTTGCAATTGTTCAAGATAAAATCTATTTTGGAAAGAGAAGAAATGAGCACTGAACCACTGACATATTACAAGTGAACTCTTTATTTACGGCAATTGCTATTGTTTCAGATAAAACTGATTTGGGAAAGAAACTACTTTCGCCATTTTTATGGACCTTTATTGTTTGTTTACAGATGCCTTGGTGATATTATATTGCATCGATTGCCGTAGTCATTGTATCACCACCCTGTTCATTGCTTTATTGTTAAACCCTAAACCCATTAAATATTGAGCTACTTTTGCGTAGACATGGATACCACTGTAGTGTAAGTTAACTATACAGTGAATCCCTAAGGACTGCCTGCTCTTTAGCTCCTGCAGAGCAAGTGACACAAAAAGTCTTCACATTCACATTTTGGGGTGAGGGGAATCCTTTGACATCCACCCGCATTTATTCGGTGGTGATATTTGCAGAAAACAACTTCTAGGGACTGATCTCAGACAAATCCACCACAGGAATGATGCATCCTAGTTGCTCAGGAAAACGGGAGGGGAAATGGCAGAGATGATAAGCACGAGAAAATAAAGACGTAAGCAGGAAAAGTACATCAAAGCAAAGGAGGAAACAGCAGCTCTTTAGGACTCTGGAGATTCCTATAACCTGGTATCCAAACAACTCATTATCACAGCTCTGACTTCACTCAGTGGTAGTGAGGCAGGCTCATTTCACAGACCATCACATTTTGCTTCATGAGTTTTGTTCTAGGAGGGCTACAGACTTATTTTTTTTAAAAAACAAAAGCTTGGAGTCTGGGGTGCCAATGAAAGCTATTCCAAGTGCAATAGTTTCTACGTTCTGCCTGGACACTGAGGTCCAGCGCCGAGGGCCTTCTGGCGGTTCCCTCACTGCGAGAAGCCAAGTTACAGGGAACCAGGCAGAGGGCCTTCTCGGTAGTGGCACCCGCCCTGTGGAACGCCCTCCCACCAGATGTCAAAGAGAAAAATAACTACCAAACTTTCAGAAGACATCTGAAGGCAGCCCTGTTTAGGGAAGCTTTTAGTGTTTAATAGGTTATTGTATTTTAGTGTTTTATTGGAAGCCGCCCAGAGTGGCTGGGGAAACCCAGCCAGATGGGCAGGGTATAAATATAAATTATTATAACTCTTTGCAATATTTTCAGTTTTGGAAGTGGGGCCCAAACTTTGTGGCAGGAGTAAAAAAAAATTTAAAAAATTGGGTGATTAAAACCAGCTTCTGCCCAAATGCTGAAGGCTCACTACCCATAGCCCAACTCCTATGAAATGCCAAGTGTTTCCTATGCATATTCTTTCAAATGTGGAAAAATTGGTAAAAATATGAATTGTAACCCTAAACAAAATGGTGGTCAAATGAGCCCTTTAAATGTTTTGTTCACTTTCATGTAGTAAAAGTCGTTCAGCCTTTCACAAGTTATGAATCTAAGCATTAGTGGCCTGACTGCAAAGGCAATAGGTAAAATAGGTAAAATAGGCAATAGGTAAAATTGCAGCACCCCAAAATTCATAAGGAAAAAGATCAGATTCTGACACATGTTCAACAATTTATTAAACAAACTGATTGCCTGTTTGTTTGTTGAAACCCTTTGGCATGCATAGGAAGGATTTTTTTTGTTGCAGATAAAAAAGGCATTATTTTTACTTTCAAAATAATGAATTAAATTTGACACTTTCCACTGATTTTGAAAACACTGATTTCTACCCCCCACAACCAATAGCATTGGACATGAAGGATCTGCAGAATAAACTAAGTAAAGAGGCATTCTAATACAATCATCTATGGTTCGGCCATAAATCTTTAGTGAACAATTTCTCAGTACTGCTTTCATAGTGAAGAGTTGCATTGAGAATGGGTTTGTCTACAAACTCTACAAAACACTTCTGAGTGCCACATGGAGACTTCTCCAACTCCAGAACTGTAATGTTGTTTAGAAAGGATGAAACAAGGATGTTGCTTGGAACAAACAGTGTAAGTTGAGGTCCACGGGTTGGCCAATAGCGTCCTAAGTTAAAGCCATTGATCCAGATTTGCCCCTGCAAAGAAAAAAAAAAACATTAGAAGAAACTGACTCCGGAAATTTGGCAAACCTGACATCCTTAACTGAGAATTCAGTGCTCTCTTTAAAAACTCATTTTGCACTGCACTGACACAAGTGTGACATTAAAAGGGCTCTGCTATAATGAATGCTTGCAGAATAGCTTTGTCCATTCCATCTTTAGGCATCAGTATTCAAGCCTGCAGCATAACCGCCTCAGGACAAAAATTAGGTAAAATGCGAAGTGGGGAGGAAATATGGAGTCATGCTTGGCATGGTCTAAAAATGTATCCCACTGATGAACTTATGCTACACATCTACCTCTGCAAAATGCACTCGCTTTTATTTTCCAAAACCACTCTGCCCAAACATTTAATTTGTACATTTTAAGAGTACATTTTTTAACATTGTTAGGTGTGTAGCTCTGGGCTGAGATAATTATCAGTTACTTTCCACAAGGTGTGAATGGGTTTCAGCCTCAGAAACATCCTTATCAAAAGCATCTCTGGCTGTGGTTTGCTTTGCCAAGGCTTAAAATGAACCACTCTCTCTTCTGCAGGAAGAGGTTTTCTGAGGAAAATATTTAGCAGTGCCAGTTTTTTATTTCTGTATTCAAGGCTGAAGTATGCTGCATTCTGTGCTATGAATTCGGCACACAACGCTACAGAAAATGCAAAAATAAAAACCACAGCTACACAAGTCATAAGAATAGCCAGTCTGTCTGTAAAAGAAAACCAACACAGCCATTTAAAAGCCAGTCTACCTATAGAAGAAAAATTCTTTAAAGCTCAAGTTTTTTACCGGATGGGCAGTAACGGAAGCTGCCATCCCTTGTCAGGACTGCACTTTATAGCGTTGGTACAGCATTTTACACGGCGGACCCAAAATTTCACGGCCCTCACCTCTGTACGGAAAAGCAGCCAGGGACCTCTCCCACAAATCTAAGGGGCCCTGGGAGGTACATTTAGGAGGAGGACATCTCTAATAAGAATTTGTTCTCGTTTATAGGAAATTAATAAGTTAAGCCCTGTGAACCTTTTCTAAATTGTTGGTTTCAAATAATTACACTGACAGGGATCAATTGTGGGAATGAGATTACAGGGAACCAAGCAAAGGATCTTCTTAGTGGAAACTTCCTCCCATCAGATGTCAAGGAAATAAACAACTCTCTGAGTTTTAGAAGACATCCGAAATCTGCCCTGTATAGGGAAGTTTTTGATGTTTGATGTCTTATGGTGCTTTAATTTGTTGGAAGCTGCCCAGAGTGGCTGGGGCAACCCAGCCAGAGGTCCAGCCTATGAATAAAGTTGTTGTTGTTGTTAAAAAAACAAGCTTTCCCAACAACTGGAGGAAAAGGCCTCTTGCCTTAGATGTTCATTTTGTGTTGCTTTTATATCTAGCTGCAGGGAGTAGGGGGTGAAGGTTGGTACTGCTTTTAATAATGGCAATGCCTAAAATTAGGGTGCAGGGAGTGTGGAATTACAGTAGTACCTTGGGTTACAGACGCTTCAGGTTACAGACTCCGCTAACCCAGAAATAGTACCTCAGGTTAAGAACTTTGCTTCAGGATGGGAACAGAAATCACGCGGCGACAGCGGGAGGCCCCATTAGTTAAAGTGGTACCTCAGGTTAAGAACAGTTTCAGGTTAAGAACAGACCTCCGGAATGAATTACGTTCTTAACCCAAGGTACCACTGTACAATACAGTGGTACCTTGGTTCTCAAACTTAATTTGTTCCGGGAGTCAGTTCAACTCCTGAGACGTTCGAAAACCAAGGCGTGGGTTCCGATTGGCTGCAGGAGCTTCCTGCACTCAAGCAGAAGCCGCGTCGGACGTTCAGCTTCTGAAAAGCATTTGAAAACTGGAACACTTGCTTCCAGGTTTTCAGCGTTTGGGATCTGATTTGTTCATCAACTAAGCCGTTCTCAAACCAAGGTATGATTGTAACTTTAAACAATCCCCTTTGCCCAATTTTAGGCATCATTAGCTGCTGCGGCCAAGTGCAACCGTGGCACAGGCACTTCCGCAGCTATCCCACCCTAAATGTCTGGCTTTGCGGACCCCCTTGGCAAGGGGGGAGGAGGTGGGGAGTCTCACTTCAAGGCAGATAGGCAGAAGGGCCAGAGAACGCCAAACAAGGCAATTGGAGAGCCGGGAGGGATGCCCCTTTGCCACACCTGAAGCAGTCACTCCAGTTTGCCCAATGGAAGGTCTGTCCCTGATCAACTCTGTCAACAAACTCTGACTCAAAGCCTCTCACTGTATCTTTTAAGAACTTTTCGTTAAGTAACAGGGCCTTGAAGTTAGCAACCATATCTACTGAACTTTTCGTGAAAGAAAGGGAGGGGAAAGTACCTTTGTCCACCCAGGAAATGCAATATATGTATCCTGAGGTAAGTCAGGGATTCCACTAGGAATAGAAAAACTGCCAGTATAAAAAGAAGGTTCTTCATTGCTCGATCCGTTTCCACCAGACCTCTCGTTCTTAAGACCCTGGCTCACGGCTGTGTCTATGTCCAGGGGGTATATCTCCCAGTCGGCAAGTGTCTCATTGCCCAGAGTTAAATTCGAAACCAAGCCCTGCAAATAGATTGGTCATAAATACAATCAGAGAGAGGAAAGCAGAAATGAGCCTTTAAAAAGATTCTCGCTGCTGTTAGTGTTGGCTATAAAATAACATTTAAAAAGGAGAAATTACTTCATTCAATAAAAGGTTGCCTTGTTTTAATCGGCCTTACGTTGTGCTGTTTCTGTGTTGCTGTTGCTTTGTACTTCATGAGGGGTTTCTAAACTGGGAACTCAAATTATACACTAAAAAACAGAAACAATCATCCTAGGGAACCTTTAGAACAAACTACAAGTTACTTCAATTTTGCAGGGTGCTTACAAAGTTATTTTCCAGCTAATTATTGCTATTCTTCAGAACTTTACAGGTCTGAATGCTGTCATCAGCTAAAAGCACTACACAACCAGTGAAATTCTATACATGTTTACTGAAAAGCTAGTCCCAGCAATGAATTCCTGGGTTTGCCCCAGGAAATAGATGTAGAATCTAAGAAGTAACACTGTCTATCCAAAGCTGTGTCAGACCAAACACTCTCTTGCTGGACCCAAATGACATGCTAATACATGTTTGTCACATAAGCAGATCTTCCTCTTTTTTGCCATTCAACAAAACACTAGGGCTATATTTCATCAACCTTTCTCAAATTTGTGGCAACCTCATTTCACTTTTAAGAGCAAATTAAACCAGAAGTCAGTATCACAAACTTGGAAGCTGCTTTATTTGAATAGCAAATACAGGTGTCAAGATGAACATTCGAAAGTGACCTGCTCGAAGATCTAAAAAGAGAAGAACCAAGTTCTAAAGCTCTCAGCTCTGCACCTGAGAACTTCCTTTCTGAAGCTCCATTTTTAGAGATGTTTTGCAAGATAAAATTTATCTAGGATTTGATCTCACCTTTAAACATGATGATACATAATTCTTCACATGCACAAGTTTCCACATCCTGTATGCAAGTTTTAGACACTAAAGAACTTCTATTTAAACCTCTTTAAAAAACTATAATAGATTGAAAAGTTTTTTCCACTGCAACACATTGTAACATCATAGGGGGCTTTCTCAAATGAAGCACCAAAGGTAACTTCCAGATGCAAAAGAATTCACCTTTGATGGGACGTAGAAGAGGGAATGTATCAGGCACAGGAAACCTGTCCTCCTTTGAATTTTACTGCCCCACTTCCCTTCATTGAACTAAAGACCAGTTCAGATATTTTGATTTTCTGCATCAGACCCCTCTGGCATATGGGTTCTTAGAGAAACCACAGTGCGAGACAGGCTTTACACAAGGGACGCAGGTGACGCTGTGGTCTAAACCACCGAGCCTCTTGCGCTTGCCGGTCAGAAGGTTGGCGGTTCAAAACCCCACGATGGGGTGAGCTCCTGTTGCTCTGTCTCAGTTCCTGCCAACCTAGCAGTTCGAAAGCACACCAGTGCAAGTAGTTAAAGAGGTACTGCTGTGGCGGGAAGGTAAACAGTGTTTCTGTGTGCTCTGGTTTCTGTCACGGTGTCCCGTTGCACCAGAAGCGGTTTAGTCGCGCTGGCCACATGACCCGGAAAGCTGTCTGTGGACAAACACTGGCTCCCTTGGCCTGAAAGCGAGATGAGCACCGCAACCCCATAGTCGCCTTTGGCTGGACTTGACCGTTCAGGGGTCCTCTACCTTTTTGCCTTCCACAAGGGAAGTGGAATCTGTGGTGGCTTCAAATGACCATTGGTAATGCTGGCTGGGGATGTTCGACTGCAACATCACCTGGAGGGCCACAGGTTCCCATCCCTGCTTTACACCAGGGTTTCCCAAACTTGGGTCTCCAGCTGTTTTTGGACTACAACTCCCATCATTCTAACTAGCAGCACCAGTGGTTGGGTAGGATGGGAATTGTGGTCCAAAAGCAGCTGGAGACCCAGGTTTGGGAAACCCTGTTCTATAGAATTAAACTGGTGATGTTGTTGTTGTTGTTTAGTCATTTAGTCGTGTCCAACTCTTCGTGACCCCATGGACCAGAGCACGCCAGGCACTTCTGTCCTCCACTGCCTCCCGTAGTTTGGTCAAACTCATGCTGGTAGCTTTGAGAACACCATCCAACCATCTCGTTCTCTGTCGTCCCCTTCTCCTTGTGCCCTCAATCTTTCCCAACATCAGGGTCTTTTCCAGGGAATCTTCTCTTCTCATGAGGTGGCCAAAGTATTGGAGCCTCAGCTTCAGGATCTGTCCTTCCAGTGAGCACTCAGGGCTGATTTCCTTCAGAATGGAGAGGTTTGATGTTCTTGCAGTCCATGAGACTCTCAAGAGTCTCCTCCAGCACCATAATTCAAAAGCATCAATTCTTCAGCGATCAGCCTTCTTTATGGTCCAGCTCTCATTTCCATACATCACTACTGGGAAAACCATAGCTTTAACTATATAGGCCTTTGTTGGCAAGGTGATGTCTCTACTTTTTAAGATGCTGTCTAGGTTTGTCATTGCTTTTTTGGGGGAAATGCTGCCACAATTACAGATTGGGCTAATGGCCGCTGCAGGCTACATACATGTACAGTCAATCCACACAGAGGTTCTGTGGTTTCATGTTTTGATTATAATGTAACCTGGGTTTTTTATTGTGGTATTTTTCCAACCTGCCCTGGAACCGTTGGATGAAGAGTGGACTATAGGTGTAAGTAATAAACCACAAAACAATCAAAGACAGCCTTCACACACATTTACAGCTCTCACATGTCTCAATAACCCATAAACTGTTCCTCATGAGCAGCACTTCTTCTGTGCTCCCATTGTTGAGCTGGGAGCAACACACTATGAACCCTGGGCTTAATGTGGCAAGCCAACCAGCATTTGTGGTTCCTTTCTTCCAAATAAGCCATGATTTACCAATCAGACCTTGGCTCAAAGCAGGGATGAACAAAATGAGGACCATTCAGCAGTATGCACCAGCAGGCTACTTGCTCGTGGCAAAGCAGACAATGTCACATATGCGAGAGATCGCGTGCGGAAAATAAGCACGTGTGAGCTGACGCTAAGAGGACTCCTTGAGGCAGCTCGCTCTTAGGGGGTCTTCAAATCAACACGGGTTCATATTGTTCCCTAAAGAGTGGCATTAAGGAGCCCAGAGGTAGAAAATTACTCTGCAGCGAGTCAGTAACAACAGTGGGAAGAGCACAACCTCCCATTTTACAATCATTAGAGTGGAGAAGGAGGGCAAAGGTCCATACTGTGTCTTGTGGCTGATCTCAATATATAGATAAATGTATATTTCTACAGGAAGCCTTTTGCACCACCCCAGCAAGTCCACAGAGAAGCCCAAACTATGCAAGCAGCACTCCCACTTTCTAAAGGGAGGCCCCTTTTCAAAAGGATCTTTCCTTTCTATACCCCTGAGGCCTGTGGGTATAGGACAATATATAAATTGAACTAATTAATTAATTATAATACATTGCATGTAAAGGTTTTGCTTGCATTAGCACAAAGTCACCTATTCTACCCTCAAAAAGCGATTCATGGGCTATGTTACATTTTGCTGTATAATTAAGGAAGTCGGAGATGTACCTTGAAGTCATTGTTGTATCTTCCAAAATTTACTCGGCCCATGTTTTCCACCAGCAAATCCAAATGCGCTCCAGCGCTCCCAGTTATATTTAGCGCTACTTTACGGCTTCTTTCAAGAACTCCCTGAGGAATCTGCACAAATAATATCAATACTTAAAATCTAAACCTGAAACAGGGTACGGAACACAAACAACTTTAATGCATTTTACAAAGACCCTATTTTTAGATGTTTTCTGTATTTTTGCAGGAGGATTTAGTAAGAATTCAATTTTCCCCAAGTGTGCCAACTCATAATTTGAATCAGCTGAACTTCGTAATCCTCATTCAAAGTGAATCAAGACATTTCAGGGTTTTTTCCTCCCTGATGACAGAACAACCAGTTCCCGTGAAGTTTAAAATTTCCCCACCCTCTGTGGTCAGGAAGTCTAAATGGCTGATTTAAAGCTTGTAAGATTTGTAATGTAGTCAAGTAAGTGTTGAAACAATTCATTATTTTCTTGATGGTATTTTTCCCCGTCTGCAAAAAAAAGTTAAACACGCAGGTGAAATGTAGCATGAGAGTGAACCCCTTAGATGGAATCACATCAAAATGAATCACAAACTAGAGAGTTGCTTCACCCAGCCCTTTTAGATACTATCCCTAGTGTATATCATGTAATTATGTGCTTAAATTCCCCCAATATCTTCTCCCACACCACTACTGTACATGGTCTTCCAAGGCCCAGTGCAGACATAACTTTTTCAACCATTCTTAGAATATGAGGAGGAGGAGCACTTCCCAGGCTTACACGTGCCTTCCTTTCCCCTCCATCTGAACTCCATTTCCATTTTCAGAGCCAACCATGGTGCCACACTAAATTGGCACTGGTGCCAACGTTAATGATGGCTAGGCTCAACGAGCTTGAAAACTCACTTCTAGCCATGACGGCAAACCGCAGATTATCTGCTTTGTGTGCCTTTGATGTGCAAGGCTACAACTTTGTCATCAGCTCAATTCGCAGGTGACAATAAACCATGGTTTGTACTGAATGTACAGCTTCATGCTGTTCTGTTCTGTTCTGTTCTTCCCCCAAGGAAGCAAAGCGCGATCCCTGTCCTTCTGCTACGTCAAATGCAGGAATTGTGCTTTGTTTCACTCAAACAAATCACAACTGGTAAGCAAAGAACAAACCTTAGCTAACCATTGTGGTTTTTCTGGAGTCAACCAAAACATGGATTCTGGTTTCAGATGCAATTATAAGCCAGTGATTGTGTGCCCCCCAACCACCCACATTTCAGGAGGAGAAGCAAAGCAGGCGAGCTGTGACGTGAGAACATTGCCACTGAAGAGGACAGCTTTACCCCATGGCAGTGAAGAAACCACCTCTGATAAAATATTCTTTAAATGCACCCCTCCAAGCTTTGAGGAGCAGGTGCAAAATTTATCTGTTCATGAGGGTATCTGCTTACAACAGAAGTGATACTGTGTGGATAAAATATTTTCAGCTCAATGCTATTGACTGGTATTTGGGTTGTGTGACTTTAGGCTTTATTTCTTATACGCTACCTCGAGTCTTTGGAGAGATGGAGTAAAAACATTTTTGCTGCTCTGAGGTCAATGGTTTGCAGTCAACTCATAGTACGGATTTGCATGGTTATGTAAAGAGCCTGGGAACTGTTCAACAATGCAAGTTTTCAAAGTCTAAGTTTATGCTAGCTCAAAATTCTGGTATGTTTTTGGCTCTTCTGGCAACCTTATTCCACATGGGTTTTTATTATGAATTGTGGTAGGCAAGTCAAAGCAGACAGATACAGAGTGAGTC
This sequence comes from Podarcis liolepis, assembly GCF_965112155.1. NCBI lineage: Eukaryota > Metazoa > Chordata > Lepidosauria > Squamata > Lacertidae > Podarcis > Podarcis liolepis. The sequence goes on from NC_139563.1 coordinate 51,480,182, forward strand.
TTTATGCCTCTTAATTTTACTGTGCACATGGTAATGTGGAACAAAATGGGCTGAAGCACGTTGCCCTCACTAGTGTTTAACCATCTGAAACCTAAAAGGTATTTGAATATATTTGACAAGGAGTTCATACATCGCTCAGTGGCTGCATCGTCAGATTAATTATTTGTACGCATGAATCAGACTTCACATCTCCAACACTGGAGACAAAACCCTCAGGTTAACATCACTTGGCGTGCAATACTTTTCAATGGAGATGGTTCACAAATTGCAATTTAAGCCACCAGCTGATGAGATATACTCATAAGAGATATACTCATGTACACATGAGGCAGGCAGAGCTCTGCTGTGTGCATGTACAATGTACCTGACCTCTTATCACGAGCATTGCTGTGCCTTACCAAGAGGAAAAGGTGCAAGGTGGCATTGAGGTCTGTGTGGTGAAAATGCCAACACTGCATTTGAAACACACCGATCTTGTCCCTCACCTTCCAGACACACTGCAGTGATGCTAGTGACAAGGGGCCAGGTAAGCGCCCATGAGACGCAGGTGCCTTCAAATGTTGGCGGGCATTGTGCTCAAAAGAACCTAACTCGTTCTACCTAGCTCGTTCTCAAGGGATGGTGTTTTGGTCCTGACCATGTGATGCACTTTATTATTATTATTATTATATATTTATTAGCATTTTCTATAATGAAACAACAACAAAAATAAACAACCACAAAAAAGAAAAAATATAACAAACATACAAAAATGTAAAACTTAAAAACAATTAAAAACACATAAAGTTTCAATTGCTTATTTCTTTTAACTTATTTCTCAGACCTCCTCACACCTTCCCTTCTTGTATTCCAATTCAAATTATTAGCTCAGCAAATCCTTATTACTTATTTCTCAACTTTAACTTAACAATTTAATTTAACATGCTATTATTTTACTTTTTCTCTTTCATCCATTTCCTCAGTTTATTTTTGCTAACCTTATTTTCATTTAATTTAGTTCATTTTAAAAAACCAATATTACCTTATCCAAACTTAAACATCAATACTTATACATCAATACTCATTCTTAAAACATTTTTTCTAAAGTCGATCCAAATTCCCTTCCATGAATTTCCCAATTTTCATACAAATAACAAAACAAAATAAAAACAAAACAAATTATAATTATGTACCCTTTGGATTCCCAAACTCCCCCCCCCCTTTCCCGGTTTCAGTCCCCAATAAATGTCTATCAGTCTTAATCTACTATCAGCCTGGACCTTGTGGATGCACTTTTAAGCAGAAGTCTGGACCTAGAGAGAAGGGCAGGGGGATCGTTCATGCTGCAATACTGCATTTCTGAAGTACCTCTGAAGTGGCATGGCGCTTTGAAGGCCCACTAACCACCTCCAAAGCACAACCTCTACTGCGGGGGGAAACTCACTCCCACCCACACTGCCTCTCTAGCTCCAAGCTTGAGAGGAGAGCTGGGGTGTATATTTCTCATGCTGTGCTTCTCAAGGTGCTCACAGCCCCTCAGAAGCACAGCACAGCTGCGCTGGCAACATTCTGCCACCTCGGCAGCTTCAACTCACAGAGGGAGACTGTTAGAATTCCTGCTCCATGGTTGCATTCATGGGATTGTTGTCTGTCACATGACGGCATGTGTTTTGACTCCACAGAGTGGGAAGTGACGGAGACAGGATGTTTGTGTTACTGTGTTCCATGAAGTGGGACTGTTGTCCTTTGTTCTTTTCTCTTTGCTGTCTGATGCTAGAGAGAAAGGGAGCCATGTTGCAGTGCTCCGTGTGTGTTTGTATGTAAATAAAGTAGATTAGCCAAAATGCTGAGTTGCTGAGGTCTGTCACGCAAGCTGCGAAGACTCTGCGGATCCCTAAGTGTGCCCATGTCGGTTGGCATCAGTCGCTGTGATGTTCAGGCAGAAGAAAACTTTTGAAGCTCCCGAGCGATCGACCAGGAGGGAGAGAACATGCCAGTCGGGCATGTGTCTCTGCCAGGGTCCTACTCGAGCGTAGGCCGAGCTCCTGACAGAGACATAGGCTTGTTCTTTTGGCATATCCTGCTTATCAAGATGGACTGGTGTGGGACACTCACAGTGGGAAACAAACTCTCGATCATACAAACAAAACAAAACAAAACTCAAGCCGAAGAAACAACTACAGCACTTTCCCAAACTTGGGTCTCCAGCTGTTTTTGGACTACAATTCCCATCATCCCTAACTAGCAGGACCAGTGATCAAGGATGATGGGAACTGTAGTCCACAAACAGATGGCGACCTAAGTTTGGGAAACCCTGAGCCACAGTTATCTAGCATCGCTGAGGTAAACAAGAAAGTTGGAAGTTCTTCGCTTACCCCGTCCACAACGACATAAGCGCGGTCATGAATTCCATTAAGTGTTGAATACAGCGGTTCTTCAGTACAGTTTCTTGGTAGCTTAGTTCTGTATAATACATACCCAACGTACTTGAAGAAGAAAGTGGGGAGAAAGCCGTGAGAAGAAAGTGTTACTTCTGAAGGGTCAGAATCAGATTACAAATACCTCTAACTTAAACATCTCCATGTATTTCATGCAAGGGCTTCAAGAATTCAAGCTTAAAAATCAAAATAGATACATTAGCTACTGAAGGTTCAATTATTTTGGTTAAGATTAGGTGAGTCATAAAAAGGTAAAGGTACCCCTGCCCATACGGGCCAGTCTTGACAGACTCTAGGGTTGTGCGCCCATCGCACTCAAGAGACCGGGGGCCAGCGCTGTCCGGAGACACTTCCGGGTCACGTGGCCAGCGTGACAAGCTGCATCTGGCGAGCCAGAGTCGCACACGGAAACGCCGTTTACCTTCCCGCTAGTAAGCGGTCCCTATTTATCTACTTGCACCCGGGGGTGCTTTCGAACTGCTAGGTTGGCAGGCACTGGAACCGAACAACGGGAGCGCACCCCGCCGCGGAGATTCGAACCGCCGACCTTTCGATCGGCAAGCCCTAGGCGCTGAGGCTTTTACCCACAGCGCCACCCGCGTCCCTAGGTGAGTCATACTCGCTTTCAAAGTTTGTATTAGTGCTTACCTAACTGTTAGGTAACTGTTGGGGGGGGTGACAATTACACACAATGTGCAAAATGCTAACTAAAAACTCTTTCACGACCAACTTTTACCTGCTTCACTTGAACAAATGTCAAAGGGTAGGTGCTTTTAATTGGTCCCGATGGTGAAAGGTCCTTCAGAAGTTCCCTTACGGTCCCCACCTATAATAATAATAATAATAATAAATTTTTATTTATATCCTGCCTTCCCCAGCCAAAGCTGGGCTCAGAGAGGCAATACAGCAAAATACATAACATTGTGGGGTTGGTTTTTATTTAAAAAAATAATTGTCAAAAATAGAACTATTAACACTGCCATCTATTAACACTGCGTGGGAGAGGTGAAAGAATAATAATAATAATAATAATAATAATAATAATAATAATAAAAAATTTTATTTATATCCCGCCCTCCCCAGCCGAAGCCGGGCTCAGGGCGGCTAACAGCAATCAAATAAGCAAACAATCAAATAATCCAACATTCTAAAAACATTTCATTATAATTAAAATCAAATTAATGGCAACCGTTAAGCAAAATTCTGTGCAGGTTGCCAGAGGAGGGAGTCAGGCTGTGCCCTGACCAAAGGCCTGGTGGAACAACTCTGTCTTGCAGGCCCTGCGGAAAGATGTCAGATCCCGCAGGGCCCTAGTCTCTTGTGACAAAGTGTTCCACCAGATTGGAGCCGCAGCTGAGAAAGCCCTGGCTCTAGTTGAGGCCAGCCTAACCTCTCTGTGGCCTGGGACCTTCAGGATGTTTTTATTTGCAGACCGTAGGTTCCTCTGTGGGACATACCAGGAGAGGCGGTCCCGTAGGTACGAGGGTCCTAGGCCATATAGGGCTTTAAAGGTTAAAACCAGCACCTTAAACCTGATCCTGTACTCCACCGGGAGCCAGTGCAGCTGGTATAGTACCGGGTGAATGTGATCTCGCAGCGAAGACCCCGTAAGGAGTCTCGCTGCAGCATTCTGCACCCGCTGGAGTTTCTGGGTCAGTCTCAAGGGCAGCCCCACGTAGAGCGAGTTACAATAATCCAGTCTGGAGGTGACCATCGCGTGGATCACAGTGTCTAGGTCAGGGCGAGAGAGGTAAGCCATTTGCTTATTGCTGCTGCCCTCATTTTGTTCTCACGCAGATTCAATGCAACTGCCTATCTCCAGCCAGTTCCATCCCACATTAATATGGCAACTATGCGTATGGTGAGAAAGTCTGCTTATCATAAAAGCACCCCAAATTTTACGATCAACTTTATAGCCACCCTCATAGCATAGGTGTACTTTCTTATGGTTTCACAATCTTGATGACATGCTTCCTTCCAAGAACCAGATTTCCCAGAAATTGCTCCACCTAATGGAACATTCGGCAGTATTTCTCAACTAATACGTTGCAAATGTCACCATAAGGAACAGCTTAAATGAAGCTTCAGTCACAAAGCTACAAATACCCATTTCCGAGCTCAGAATCAAACCCCCAACTTAGAGGTGTGCTTCCCCAACCCCCATCACATTTACAAAATTGCCGTGGAAGTTTTTAATGCTTGATGTTTTTCTGTGTTTGGCGTTTTAATTTGTTGGAAGCCACCCAGAGTGGCTAGAGTAACCCAGTCAGATGGGCGACATACAAATACTAAATTATTATTATTATGGTATATTATAAATGGGTATTTTAGCCTTTTGCAAAAATTGTCCTTAATAAACACAAGGCAGAAGCGCCCGTCCTAGGCATATTAATCTACTATACAATATACAATATCCACCTACCTTTTTCAGCGGAACTTCTCCATAGGCAAACTTGGGGGTCGAGGGAGGAATAGGGCCCTGTGGTATTGTCTTGTACTAAAACAGGAACAAGCAATTAAAATTAAAAAAAGCAAGCTTGGTGATTTAAAGAACCAACTGCCTCATTCCACAGGCACATGCTTCATGTCATTGAAGAGACACTGCTTTGAAGCCAGTGCACAAATGCTCCTGGGGCTTGTTTGGTTTGTGGTGTTGGCGATTTGAATTTCTCACCAGTTTCTGCTTCTGGCACAGTTAAATGGTTGGGGCGCAATCCTTTGGGAAGTCTGCTCACCTTCCCCGGGGGGGGGGGGTGTTGCGGCCGGGCACCCGGGTCCTCACAGTGTTCTGGCTAGGGGGTGGAGTGGTGATGCCCCCCTCGCGCTGAGCCCCAGCTGCATCATGCCTCCCATTGGCCAATCAGTACCGGCAGGGGGCGTGACTGCGGGAGATTTAAACGGCGGCACAGCTGGGGGGCTTCCCTCTTTCGCCTTTCGGATCTTTTTGCCTGTTTGCTTTGCGGTTTTCCTCTGCTTCGCTTGGTTTCTAGTTTTCTTTAGGACTCAGAAGGATTTGCTTTTGTTCGCTGCGGCCAATCTGCCCTGCTCAGCGTCGTGGGAAAAGTCAAATCGCTGGGAAGCAGCGTTCCCTCAGCTGAGACGCGGTGGTCGCCCACATGCAGTTTTTCAGAAGCACAACTGGCTTCTGTCCTGCACAACTCTGTGGCGTTCGTACGGAGCCCCCGGTCGTCTCACGGACTATTGACCCGTACACCACTAATCCGCTGCCACCAACCAGGTCCACCCCAGTCAATCACTTAGTCTCAGTCAGGTTCTTAACAAAGAAGAGTGTAGTTTATTGCAAACACAAATAAACTTTAACTGCATTCAAAACGTTGTTACTCTTTACCCTCTTAGTCTTGTTTTAGTCTGTCTCTAACTCTTCTACCTCCCCTCACACAAGAACCAACTGCAATAGCTGTCTCTTTATTTCCAACTGTCTGCCAACTGCTTTCCCAACTGCCTTTTCCCAACCGACCAACCAACCAAACTCCAACCAACTACCCACTCAAAACCTCAGGCTAAGCCTTTTTATAAACAGGTAGACTCCACCTCTGGCTTTTCTATTGGTCTACCTATTAACCTTTTTTCTTCCCCTGTACATTTTCAAAACAATGGGCAAACGCCACAAACTCCACTGAAATAAATGGGAACACTGCAAAAGAACTCTCCCCCAGTAAACTGTGTTTATTGTCTGTACGAGCCTCAGGCAGTGACACTTGCTCTACGTGGCATTAAAAACTACGTGGATTAGATAACATACGGCTTCTCAGTACGGTCCTCTTGCACACTAAGCCACAAAGGAGTAGGTAAAGTTATGAACTGTGGGCTGTATTGAGTTTTGGTACTCAACCCAGTCCACACAAAATCCCAAACAGAAGTGGGTTGTTGGCCATTAGACTATGTTCCATCTATACATCTCCCTGATCTTATGGGCTGGTTGTTAAGACCCCACCTGTGGGAATGAATGCCAAGCAAGATGGTTGTCCTTGAAAACCCAACCCCAAAACTATAAAACCAACAACAAATGACAATAGTTGTGAAGAGATACATCGACTGTACAGTAATGAAGATCTGGGCAGCTAAGAATCAAATGGAAAACAATTACAGAGGGGGGATTATTAGGTGTTTATATGCACAGATGGAGGGAATTGAAAGTTTTATTTCAGAAATAAATATTAATGAACTACTGTGGATTAAAAAATGGAGGCGTAACCCTCACTTGATAATATTGGAAATGTTAACTAAGGTACGAGCAGGAATTAACAAACAGACAGCTGATGGATAAGGACAAAAGAAAAAAAAGGAATGTGAAGTAAAGATAACTATGAAATATAAGTAGCAATAAGGGTTAATTATGGGCACATCTAAGAAGGGGTGGGGAGTTGTTGTTTTTTGAAAAAGTTGCATTAAATTTGCTCAATTTGTTATGGATTTGCGGGAAATTTGGAAAACCAATAAAAATTAATTGGTAAAATTAGACTATGTTCCAAGGGCTCTACTTTGCTTAACTCTCAGATGCGTAATCAAATCTGGGAATTCCTACTCCACTGAATCTGGACGCCACAGAGCTCAAAAACATCAAGCAGCAGCCATCATTTTCAGTCCTTGTGACACAATGGAAGCCAAGGCTAATGCAGGAAAAGATACTTGGTGATGCTTTGGGAGAAACTCACCATGGCAATGACTTCCCTAATAGCAAAGTACTTCTCCGTGAGATCTCCGGCTTCACTCAGCGGGGCGTCGTAATCATAGCTAGTAGGCTGTGCTGCATAAGGCATGTTGGCTCCTGCAGGGAGGAAAATGAACACAGGAGGAAGTATAATAATAATGTTATTATTATCTGATTGGGTTGTCCCAGCCACTCTGGGCGGCTCCCAACAATACATTTGCTCTTCTCAAAACTATCCCACAGCAGGACTGTTTTTCTCAAGCCCAAACATCTGTATTGCCTCATAAAACAGATGTGCAGATTTAGGGACATCAGCTGCATTCCTACATTTCCAAGGTGGCGCATATGCACCGCTGTCTTGTCTTCCAACAGTGGACGGTGCTGGCTTTTCCAGTATGGAAAGGCTAAACTATGACCCAAGTACAGTGGTGCCCCGCAAGACGAATGCCTCGCAAGACGAAAAACTCGCTAGACGAAAGGGTTTTGCGTTTTTTGAGCTGCTTCGCAAGACGAATTTCCCTATGGGCTTGCTTCGCAAGACGAAACGTCTTGCGAGTTCTTGCGAGTTTGTTTCCTTTTTCTTAAAGCCGCTAAGCCGTTAATAGCCGCTAAGCCGTTAATAGCCGCTAAGCCGCTAATAGCCGTGCTTCGCAAGACAAAAAAACCACAAGACGAAGAGACTCGCAGAACGGATTAATTTCGTCTTGCGAGGCACCACTGTATTCAGAGGCTGAATGTAAATCTGAAGGCCCCCTTCTCCCAAGCCACTATCATAAATTAAGCTGGCAATAAATACAGCCGTCTAACTTGCCTGGCTATTCCTCTGTTTTATCTGACCCATACTGTATTACTGAAAGTAGGCCGTGAGGCTATGATGACCCACTATATGGTAAGACCTCCTTCTACCACTTTAGCATATAATGTTTCCTTGCTCCCTCTGTTTCAAGGAAGGAAGAAAAGTAGGTCCCATTTTGCCTTCCTCGAATCCTTTTTCCTTTATTTCAAAGATTAAAAAAGAATCCAGTACTTGAGATAACCCAAAACAGCTTAATAAAATAAAAACCAGCTATTGTTATATAAAAAAATAAGTACTCGCACACACGCAACACACACTTCTTACCATTCCAATAACCAAAATTAGTTCCTCCTATAAACATATACCTGAAAAGAGAGGCAAATAAGCAGTCAAAGATGCTGTACTAAAAACCCAAGCTCTCATTTAAATAGATGTTGATGAACTTACATGTTAACATTCGCTCCATGTGCCAGAATTTCACTAAGAGTCTTAGCTACAAGTGATGGTGATATAACGGAATGACGGTGCCCCCAATGATCTAACCAGCCAGTGTAGAACTCAGAATTGACCTGAAAGAAGAAATAAAACAATAGAAGTTTTGCATTTAAGGGAAATTATATAGCTCGTGCAGTAAAAAGCAGCTAACAAAATCTATCCTGCTCTTATTTAATTTTTTTAAAATTTCATTGCATTGTAGAATGAGAAAAAAATAATTTTTTTAAATTAAAAAGACATCTAAGCAGCAGTGTGTCGGTGATAAAAGCTATTTTCTTACATTGTTGGCTGCCATGCACACCAAGGTGCCCACCGCTGGCACAATGTGCCATGTTACCACTAGTGGTAATGAGCAAAGAAATATTAAAGATCTGACCAATGACCATATGAAGAGGATGTGTCTGTGCTTCCTACATAGCCTGTAGTTTGGCTCATATTTATCAGCACCATTTATCAGTCGCTTCCTGCCTTTCTTACAAGACCAAAGGGGAAAGGAAAGGGCAGTGAGATGTAAGCAGATCAGGATCAACTGGTCTGCGGCAGGATGATTGGCAGTAAATTGACATGGGTTTCTACTTCCCAATGGTTTAAAATAGCAATAGCAAAATAGTGCTCCATCCCCTCTATATTAAGCCGTTAGACTCTCTGACCTGTATTTCTTCAGATGTATATTTCTATTAGCAAATGAAGGCAACACTAACTTTATTATTATTATTATTATTATTATTATTATTATTATTATTATTATTATTATTATTATTATTATAATACAGTACTGCCCTATACCCAGAGGTCTCAGGGTCACAGAGAAGATCAACATAAAAACCACAATATATATAATCAAAAGCCTCATAGGGTGTTGTATGTAACGGATGCCCCACCCCACTCAAATCACCATTCTGCATCAGCACCAACCTCCTGACCATTACTTTGCATTTCACTTGAGATTGTGAACCTTGGTGCTACAGTAAACGAGAAAGCAGATTCCCGAAGTCTGAAAACTAGTCCACACCTATATATTGCTTTATCCAAACCAGGGTTTCCCAAACTTGGGTCTCCAGCTGTTTTTGGACTACAGTTCCCATCATCCCTGACCACTGGTCCTGCTAGCTAGGGATGATGGGAGTTGCAGTCCCAAAACAGCTGGAGATCGAAGTTTGGGAAACCCTGACCCAAACAATAAAAGCCTAAGCACAGAACTGAGGGTGTCGGCGGGAAGGTAAACGGTGTTTCCATGCGCTGCACTGGTTTGCCAGAAGCGGCTTAGTCATGCTGGTCACTTGACCCGGAAGCTGTACGCCGGCTCCCTCGGCCAATAAAGCAAGATGAGCGCCGCAACCCCAGAGTTGGCCACAACTGGACCTAATGGTCAGGGGTCCCTTTACCTTTACAACCACCTTTGTATTGTTATGCACTCATATCAGCAGTATTGTATGAACATAAGGGGAAGGGGCGAAATCATACCAAGGGGCCATTAGGTTCAGCGTGTCTCTGATTTAAGAATGACGCTGTGACATTAGCACCTGCAAAGAAATGAAGAAAAAAAGAGTGTCAAAACTGATTCCTATGCTGCCGTTTCTCTGCTACTACATCTGTAATACACCCTGCAGCTGGCCTTGTTTAAATGGAAAAGTGTGCCTTTCTTAATGCAGAACCAGTGCTATTTTTCTAGAAAAAGAGGTGCCAGAACTCACCATTAATGTCTGCCTTGTTCTCTTACAATAGCAATGGCACCCACTTGAGAAGTGCCAGAACTCAGTTCTGGCAAGTTCCGGCTGGGAAAAAAAGCCCTGCGCACAACATATCTACACAAAGTCACATGTGCTGTCAATAAAAAAGCATTTTGCATTCCACACTCACTGGAGAATTGCAAAAGGGAAACTAGAGTCCATCAATTATGACAGGAAACTTTCTAAAGAAAACTATGGACAGAATCTAGGTGCAAGAAGAATGAGAGGGGAGCCTGGCTATAACTACATAAAGCAAATTAAAGAAGAAGAGAAGGCTGGGAATATGTTAACCTAAAAAAAAAACTTGCACAATTGAACACAACAGAGACATATTTGAGGTGACTTGTTGAACAGAACACAAAAAGCACACTCATTCATAACAGGGGCATTCGTTTGGGTATCTAGCCATAGGTTTATCAAGCATGGGACCTAAACAACCCTCACAAGGTTAAGCTCAATGCAAAGAAACCCACCCCAGAATGACATCATGTGAATAACCAGACTAGGATTATACTGGTGAAAGGCATACTATAATGATTTAACTCTGCATACCACGCTGGTAGAAGACGTTTTCAAAATTCCCCAGTGTCAACCCCTCTCTCTAGAGCAGGAGTCTGCAACCTTTAACACAAAAAGAGCCACTTGGACCCGTTTCCGAAGAAAAAACAACTGGGAGCCGCAAAACCATTGCGATATTTAAAACAAATATAATACTGCATATATTGTTTCTTACCTTAATGTCCGATCTGACAGCGGGCGGAAAGGTGACGTCGGGACGGTGCGTGACTAACGCACGCACCGCCCCCATGCGACGTCACAGCCAGTACAGCGCCCGCCACAGTGGGGAGTGTCGGGGCGCACAATGCGCCTCCTCCCCTCGCTAGTATCTGCCGCGGCAAATGTGTAAAAGAGCCACATGCTGCTCCAGAGCCGCGGGTTGCAGACCCCTGCTCTAGAGTAAACCCAAACAGCAGGACCAGCACGTCTTGCCAAAATGGATAAACTGAATAAATAAAAGGGGGCGGGGGTCAGAGATATTAAAAATATTTAGGAAAACAATCCTAAAATGGAGGATCCATGATGGAGAAATCACCATACCTGCCAGATTTTTTAATAATAATAATAATAATAATGTGCACTGATTCAAATGTGTGCAGGTGTGGACTAAGGTAAAGGGACCCCTGACCATTAGGCCCAGTCGTGACTGACTCTGGGGTTGCGGTGCTCATCTCGCTTTATTGGCCGAGGGAGCCGGTGTACAGCTTCCGGGTCATGTGACCAGCATGACTAAGCCACTTCTGGAGAACCAGAGCAGCACACGGAAACGCCGTTTACCTTCCCGCCGGAGTGGTACCTATTTATCTACTTGCACTTTGGCGTGCTTTCAAACTGCTAGGTTGGCAGGAGCAGGGACCAAGCAACGGGAGCTCACCCCGTTGCGGGGATTCGAACCACCAGCCTTCTGATCGGCAAGTCCTAGGCTCTGTGGTTTAACCCACAGCGCCACCCGCATCCCAATAGGTGTGGATTACTTTGGTCTAATTCCAATGAAGGAAAAGCAGATCAACATCTAAATGGTGCTCAAATGTGCATTTCCCCATTATTTTCCTTATAGAAATACCACTCTTTGGGAGAAGTAGGTTTGTTGTGTACTGCACAACCTAGATTTTCGGCACGCCAGTAGCTGAATCCCACTAGTCTTAGTAGCTTCTTACGTTCCTATAATAATGAAAATATATATATCTGCCCAAATCTCTGCATCTTTACTTGGGAATAAATTCCACTGTACTTGCGAGTAAATTTCCCACAAGCTTGCTTCCAGTTAGTTGCACTGCCCAAGACAGCAACCAACCTGGTCCAAAATCCACAGTGGAATAAAGGCCTTGAAGAGTCCCACATTTCAACAAAAACTTGCTTGCGCCATCTGTGGTGAACAGCAGCACTTCATCCCCCAGGTGCTGACGGAAAAGGCTCTGCAGGTAACGAAGGTAATCAAAATCGCAGGCGAAGTAGCTTCCGTATTCATTTTCAACCTAAACCAAACATACACATAAAATTAGTAAGGAAAAACAGCTGACAACTGTCAACTAGCGTGGAAGTTAACCGATAAATAGAAATATTATAATGTGTAGAAAAACAAGAGAAGTTCAAATAATCATACAAACCCCCCCCCTAAAATAAGATCATATTTCCACAGTTAAAAACCTCTGCTGCAGATCTTTTTGGGAATTCTGGGGGAACATTTTTCCAAAGTAACACAGTCTTTATTATGATGGAGGAGTTTTCAAGATGGCGACGAGGTAAGACGCACTTGCCGGAGTTCATTTCGAATCCTCCCTAAAATTTGTGCTGTGGCTCCCAGCCTTTTAAGTTTTTGCTGAAGATTGTATCAGGGTGTTGGAGCCCATGCCAGGAGTTCACATTGCTAATACCTGTAAAGTCTGCATCGTAAATCAGCTTTAATGAGCAGATAATTGCATTCTCCGGCAGCCTTGGAAGCAGCCTTCGAATTACTGGTTTTCCGCCAGCTCACATCCAGTTGTGTTTCTATTTCTACTACCTTTTATTATCTTTTAAGCACTGCTATTTTTAAAGACTCATAACGATGGGCCAAGGCAAACGCCTAAGGGATTGTGACGAGGCTCTGCCCTCCCCAAGAGCCAAACAATTAAAAATCGACCCCCCCCCCCGTGTCTGACAAACGGAGTGACCCCATTGAACTCTGCTATAGGGTGAAAACTCAGAACCGTTTCTACCCTCTAATGTCTCCAGAAACAACGTCAACACCAGAGGAATTATTTTTTCCTCAGACTAAAACTGCGGACGGCGGGCTTGGAGGAGGAGGGAGTGTCCCATTGGGGGTGGTGCAGGACACTGGAACTGAGGACTGCGCAAGACAAGAACAACATGAACATCTCCATCTTGTGGTCAGAACCCTTCATTGCATATTCAAGAAGATTGATGTGCTAGCCTCCCAGTTATGTAACCTCGAACAGAAAATGGATAACTTCTGGTCAAAGTTTAAACCAACTGTAGATACAGGGGAATTGAAGTGCCAGAGGTCCTTGCCTTCTACCAAAAAAAGAAGTGTGATCCCTAAATATAAACCGAATCCTGCACTGAAACATCAAGCATTGTCCCTGCAACCTAAGAAAATCTGCCTAAACATCGGGGCAGGGTCACCAAGGTGGCTTACTCTGAGTGGGGTTAAAAAGCACCTAAGCAATCTCCTAAACATAGAAATCTCACAATGCGATCTCATTGCAGTATTACCTTTGAACCAGCACCTCGGGCAACAGAAAGTGATGCTTGCGTTTTACTCTCCAAGGATCCCTTCAGCTATCATCAGGCAGAAACCGCTCTTGGCAAGGTACAATATCATCCCAACAAGAGTTTTTATGGATAGCATGATCCACCCCCTCCTACTTGCCGGTCACGGTACGGAGTGGACTCTGTCGGAGAAGTCGGGAGTACCTCGGGACATCGAGCCTCCTCTCCCGGAGGATATCCATCCCCACCGAAACTGGACTTACCCTATGTCCCCACGAGCTCTAAAGAAACCCATTGGCGCAAGTAATTCTCTGACCCCGCCGGAGGAAAGAGAGCTTTTAGCCACCTTTGGCGACCTTCCACTGAGAGAACAACAAGAAATAATTGATAGACTAGAAGTACTTAATCATCAGCTCATACATGTCCAGAAGAACGGAAAAGTCCTGCCCACTTTTCAGGATAACTCTGCCAGCTTTTCGGAGTCGTGGTTTAAGGAAGCAGGAAGTCTTCCATACCTTAGTCCAGCTCCTAAACCCATGCCTCCCCCACTTGTGGGCAAAACCCACCGACGCTTGGCAGACCCAGGTCTTGCCTCTCAAGTTGGCCCCTCATCCCAACTCTTGATAAATTTTGACTCGCCCTCCAAGAGTCCCCCGCTGAGGAGTGTAACTCAGAGTTCCTTCCACCAAAACAACTCCTTACCATCTAATCCATCAATGCCGGAACTGGAGTCCTCATACTCCCCTGAGCGGCATAGACCCGACATACAAACGGTACCAGTACGCCGAACATCCCCTGTACCTTTGCCAGCATCAGGTCAGGGGAGTGTCCCAACTACTTCAAAAAATGGCCCGGATTTGATTGAAGACCCGACCGGACATATAAACCAAATGGTTTCATCGGCGACCTTTAGACCTTGCGGTGGGGCAGTCTCAGCAAATCCTGTGGAGTTTCCCACTGAAGTGTCCGCCCTTGGGTTAGCCAGCGGGAGACCCGTTTTGTCGTCCCAGTCAGAATACCTCACTACCAACTTCAAGACTAGGTACCTTCAGCAGGTGCCTGCTACGCAAAGTAAAATTACTGACTTTTTCGTGGGGTCTGCCTTGCCTCCAAAGGACTCACATCCCTCCCTGAAATGACAGCGAATTGGTTACAACAGGAACTCCCCCCTATCAGTCCTCAGCTGGAACATTGCGGGCTGGAGGGGGAAAAACTTGACCCAGAATTCTTGGAGTATATTAACCTGTTTCATATCATCTTGTTCCAAGAATCGTGGGAAGTAGAGAGAATTGATCTAAATGGCTTTGAGCTTCTAGAACTCCCTGCCTGCCCCTCCCTGAAAGGAGGCCGCCCTAAAGGGGGCCTAATAATAGGCATCTCTCTCAACTTACATTCTAAATTTACTCTAGTACAGGCCTTGCCTCCTTACGCCCTTACCGGGCTGATTGCGGGGGGAAAGATCTCACTTCTAGTTACAAATGTTTACTTGCCACCCGGGGGTTCTTCCTCCGAACTGGGCTCTAAATGGGGCTCGCTAGAAGAGCATTTGCTCTCATGCTATGTCAAGTTTCCTAACACCCCGGCCATAATAGGTGGCGATTTTAATGCCCGCACAGCAGCAAATTGGGACTCGCTGACCAAAGCCAAATGGTGGGTTACCCCAAACCTTGATAATTATGATCTGGAACATATCATGAGGAGAACTTCTAAAGACCAACGAGTTAATGAGGCTGGAGTATTCCTCTACCAAATGGCCATCCGTTTAAATCTGGTCCCCCTAAATGGCACATGCCTCCCTGATATTCCAGGGGATTTCACTCACCTGAGTGTTAAATCAAACAGCGTCCTCGATTACCTGCTGGTCTCCAGTGATCTACTTAAGTATATTTCCTCCTTTAAGATCGAGAATGTACAATCTAGTGATCATCTTCCCCTTGTAGCCAAGCTTTCCCTGAATTGGCAGTCGGAGGCCTATAGACATGCGACCCAGATGGTAACCAACGTATCTCTCCAAGTAAGAGGAATCAAATGGTCGGAGACCCAGGCTCAAAGGTATCAGGAATTCTTTCAAAAAGAAATCCTCGGGCCCCATCCCTACATAGGCTCTGCCTCAGACGAGCATAGCATAGTGTTGAAACGCTTCCACCATCATACGACTGATCTTACGTCCTTCTTCAGGTTACCACCCAAAATATTAAATCGAAACGAGTATACTTACGGTGCCCCCTGGTATAACTCTCAGTGCAAAGAAGCAAGACAGCGCCTTCGTGCTATATATAATGTATATAAGACCTCCGATGCATCTACTCTGCTAGCTAGTTATGCACAAGCCAAGCTAGTTTACAAACGCACGCAGAAAATTGCCAAACGTGAGTGGCAACATAATCGCTGGCAGGCCTTGATTACTGCTTCAAAATCACATAGATCCAGGGAATTCTGGTCTCTGATTAACAGAAGGGTGAGGAAATACCCAAGGGCAGTCATCCCTGCACCGACATGGGAATTGTTCCTGAAGAAATGTTTCTCACAGGCAGATGCTCCCTCCGACCATCTGATGCATCTGTTTTCCCACCTACCTATTTGGCCTCCCACCGATCCTGACGACATAGCCAAGCTAATAGCCCAGCTGAAATCGGGCAAAGCCCCAGGGCCCGACCTGATCCCTGCTGAAGCCATCAAACTACACCCAAAATGGTGGGCTGGCATCTTGGCCAAAACCTTCGACGCAATCAACGCTTCTGGACTCATCCCCAAAATATGGAAGGAGGCCATTATAGTACCAATTCATAAAAAAGGTTCTCCAATGGAGCCGGAAAATTACCGTAACATCAGCCTCCTTTCGATCATAGGGAAAATTTATGCCAGCTTTTTGTTGACGAAACTATTGCGATGGGTAGATGAGACTAACCAGATTGGCCACGAACAAGCAGGGTTCAGAATTAAACGCTCTACAACTGATCACGCAATAGTTCTTTACCATCTGGCACGGAAGTACTCCTCCCCTCCCCGGGGCTACCTGTGTGCTGCCTTCTTAGATCTTAAGGCAGCCTTTGACAGCGTTCCTAGAAATATTCTTTGGGAGAAACTTGCGAAACAGGGCATTGATAGAAGACTCTTATGGCTTATAAGTCAGCTCCATGAAGGTACCCTTGCCAGAGTGAGACTTACTCCTGCGGGCGACCTCACAAATTCGATACCAATAAACAAGGGAGTGCGCCAAGGATGTATATTGGCTCCCTGCCTATTCAATCTATTCATCAGCGACATGCGAGCACCCCTAGTCAACTCATCTCCAAGTACACATGCGCCTAGACTAGCGGATTACCGCTGTCCACTCCTTTTATATGCGGACGACGCGGTAATTCTATCTTATACACGTGTTGGACTAACCAGAGCTCTGAAGATCTTTGCCACGTATTGTCAACTCAACCAATTAACCATCAACCATGCTAAATCTAAGATTCTGATTTTCGCCAGAAGTCGGAGATTATACGAATGGAAGCTTGGTGGAGCAAAAATAGAGCAAGTCCTAAAATTTCAATACCTAGGAGTTATTTTTCAATACAATTTGGGGTGGAAAGCACAAATTCAACACCTCCTTAACAAGGCCAAAACTCTGTCATATGCGCTCCTCCGATTTTTCTTTTCGGATGGAGCTTTGCATGTTCCCTCGGCCCTAAAGGTGTTCAAGGCAAAAGTGGTACCCGTGCTTGCTTATGCTGCCCCGCTCTGGGCCGTGATGACAGACCTTGCTCCTCTTGAGACTCTGCAAAACCAATTCCTACGTCGGCTCCTAATGCTCCCCCTGTGCGTAAGCAACGCAGCCATGCGACTAGAATTGAAGATCGCATCCTTAGAAACTTGCCTGTGGAAGCAAGTCTTCAATTATTGGTTATCATTGTGGCATAGATTACCAGACCATTACCTTGTCCAATGCTTATGGCGAGATGAATTCTCCAGCCTTTGGACTAGTAGAATTCATGCCAAACTCCTGAGCTATGGAATCTCTCCCTTAGATTCCCTAAAACTAGATCAAATCACTGCTCAAAGACTGATCCGCCAAAGACTGGATGACATCGATTTACAGCAAAATTATATGCTGGGGGGAGGTGTTTGTTCGCCCCAGAACATTGGTATCACTTTAACTTACCGCGTTCCATCATACCTCTCCTCCCTTTCGACTGTTGCCCATAGGCTGGCCTTCACCAAAGCGAGGTTTAACGTTTTTCCCTCCAATGTCCTGAGACATAGATTCTCAAAGGGCCAAGCCTCCGCCATGTGCGAATGTGATAAGGAGACGCCAGAGTCGCTTCAGCACATTATGTTCACTTGCCCCTTATTCAAGGTGCCACGGGCAAATTTGTTGGGATCAATCATTCAGAAACTAGAGGGTACCCCACCAAAATTCCACCTTGCCCAAATTTTGCAGGATAAGGATACCCATACGACCCTGAAAGTGGCTAGGTTCCTGGTCGCTGTCCTTACCCAAAAGCGTTGCCAAGGAGCACCACAAGCTAATTAAGGCGTAGTATGCCATTCCATCTTATAGTATTTTATTGTTATAGTAGTGTTTTAGCGGCTGTTTTTTCCCACGTGCACAAGCTGTTATTTATGTCTTGTTTTTATCTGTATGGGCCTATGGCCGTAATAAATTATTATTATTATTATTATTATTATTATTATTATTATTATTATTATGTTCCCAAGACATGCTAACCGCCTTAAATACCCTCTTTTCATAGGAAACACAAAATCTTGACTTAAATCCATGTGAGCAGCTTAAAATACTACTCAAAAACACTGCTTTTTAATACTAATTTATAGTGATCTCCTCATCAGACTTCTGCCTTGCAAACAATTTGTGCCACTCACATAGCAGTGGACCCAGGAAGATGTCTAGAAGTAGCAATGATATCTGGAGTAATTTTCAGTGTGATCTATTTTCTTAAAGTCCTGTATTGAATTATCAAAGCTGCTGCCGTATTTGACTGTGATACATAATACTGCATTGCATTAACGTGGAGCCATTTTAGAAGAAAAGTAAAAAGCTTATTCGCTACTAGTAAATAAAGCTTGCATTTTGTAAGAAGGCTCCAAGCTACCGCTGGGTGTGTTCTTTAAACCGTACTCTGCAAACCTATGCATGCCAATGATATTTACTTTCGAGAAAATGCGTACATATGATTGTAGCCTTGGTCGGCCTGAAGTGTGTGAAAAACCAATGGAGTCTCATAACCAAACACTCCACGTTCTGCTAGGCTCAATATGTGCTGGAGTGATGGCCCCCTGGTGAGGAAAACTTCGTGTCTCAGGTTTTGACTATGAGATGCAAAAATGCTCCATTTTTTAAGGCTTTCCTAGTAATCAGTGAAACGTAGGCTGCTGTTAGAGCAAGTTTCAACTTCCTGGGTTGCCTGGAAGCAGCTTAACCACATTCTGAGGCCTCCATTTTGAGGTTGAGAGGATAGGTAGAAATAGTCCTTCTTCTGTCTTCTTTACTCACCAGAGTCTTAGATTAGGTGTATGTTAATTTAGGGCTCAAACACACTGCGAAGTATCCTAACCATCTAGATGCCACTATGTGCAAGTGAGCCATTTGTTCAATGAGACCTAAACATATACGAATGAAATAAATTGTAGGAATGAGGCGGTGTGGCCCACATTCTCAAGAGGACTGTTTCTTGCTTGTTTTTTAAATTTTAAAGTAGCATATATTTCTCATAATCTTAAAAACCATAAAATAACACATCGTGTGGTCCAATCTCATTAAAAGGAAGGAAAACATTTAATCTGAAAGGTTAAAACATATGCTTCATGTATTCCAAACTGCGTTACCCACCCCAAACACTACTCCCCTATGGGCCCCACTACCTGTGTGTTCAATAAAATCTCCCCATACTGTATAGAAGTTATCGTTTTTCTTTTGGCCTCTTGCTATCTGCAGTTTCCATGTTAGCTCTTCCAACAAAGCTGTCTGCCAGACTGCTTCAAACCACTTATCCATGGTCAACAGTTGCAATGTTTTCCATGTACTGGCTATGGTCGTTCTCGCCATGTTCAATAAATAAGATCTTTATTCCTAATTCTTGGCACTAACAGCATTCAGGTTTTCGTGGTTTTGTTTTTTTTTCATTTTCATGTATATTATAGGAAATTCCATGCATGTATTTATTTCAATTTCACAATTTTACCTGCACCATAATAATTGGGCCTCCGTTCTGGTAAAGATGAACCTTCATCTTTGGTAGTAAGACCCCCATCCATCTTTCTACAGCTGCCAAGTAATCTGGAAAAATATAAAAGAGAGATTGCATACATTGAAAGTTATTAATTGTTTTATGCAAAAGTTGTTTATTTCCCCGTTGCTCAGTTCTTGAATGTCTATAAAATAATTAAACGTACGCAAATCATTCAAATTCCTGGCATTGCTAACATGAAGGCCGCCATGTTTCTCTTTACTTCAGCTCTCTGCCAGACCAAAAACCTCCATGTTTTGCTTAAAGTGTGGGCCAGAACTGAGTTACAGTCATGGTTTATATGCTCAAAAATGGGAGTAGCCCTTGCTTGTCTCTTAAACTCTTCCATCACTGCTCCCCAAAAATGTGTAAAGAGCATTTTATGGGCTGATTCACACATTCTTCCATTTGCCCCCCTTCATGCCATCATTTCCAACTATCCCTGGATATAGGATAGAGAACTATAAAGTTACCTTTCTCTGCTTAATCACATACCTGAGGTAAGCCATGAGATCACATGGGGGAGGGAGGATAACAACCGGCTCACAGGTATGAACTTCACATTTGACTTCTAGCAATGTCATCTTAAGTACTGATATTGAACACTGAGCATTTTCTTGAACTCGTTACCTGCATCAGAAGATCTAAGGACGATGGTTTCTTTTTCTAATAGCCAGGCAGGTAGACCTCCCTAGAAAGGAAAAAACAAAACTATAAAATATACTTGGAAAGCAAAACCATATAAAGATACTTGCCTCAGAAAATAGATGGATTTCCACCCGCTGGAAGCATCTACTATAATAGCCAGCCAGCAGGAATAGTATTATTTGTTCATTTTTATACTCCTTAATTATTCACATTTCTAAGTGGTGTACATTTTTTGTCATCAGAGTTCATTTTATATTTATTTATTTGTGTGTGTGTGTGTAATTTATATATAAATTATATATTTATAATAATTTAATTTAATTATTCAAATTTCTAAGTGGTGTACATTTTTTGTCATCAGAGTTCATTTTATATTTATTTATTTATATGTGTGTGTGTGTATAATTTATGATTTTCAGGTTTATACATTTCAATAATTTTACAGTCATTTTAACATTTCAAAACTTGACTTCCTTCCCCCTATTTCTGTGGTTCCTTAAATTCCTTAAATTTATTTTTAATATTTTCTGCATATCCAAATTAACTCTAAGTGGTGTACATTAAGACAATCCACAGAAAGCGGGACAATAACGCAATTTTTTTTATTATTATCATCAAAACAAACATTATTTTAAAATGCCTGGAGGAAGAAGGAAGTCTTAGTCATGAATGTGAAGGGCAGGAAGGAAGGAACCTTTCTAATCTCAGCTGGGAGGAGTTTCACAATCTTGGGGTTACTATGCTGAATTCACAGTCCTCATCTACTACTTAACAATGCAGGTGTATGAGCTGCGTGGCCTAGTGCTCAGAGCTGGGTAAAAGAACCCTAAAATCAACATGAAGCCATGGCTCTATTCCCAGCAGAGTTGTGTTGCACCACCTTCATCCAAATGGACAGTGGCCTCTTCAAAGGATTTTGAGGGCCATCCAAATGGCTCCATACCCTCAGAGGTGGCACAGCACGACACTTTGAGGGGGGTGGTATCAGGGCCGGCACACACACGGAGCAGGCTGAGGCTGCAACCTTGGGCAGCAGAAGCCTAAGGGGCACCTCTGCCACCGGCAAAGTGGCGCCAGCTTTCACCAATATGTCGCCCAAATCTCGCAAGGTCTCGTGAGATCTTGCAGGGAACCCGCTGCTGCCGCTTTATGGGCACCGCCATGCAACCGATGTAAGGAAGGCTTTGGTCAAACAGTCCCTTCCATGTTTGGTACTAAGTGGGTCTTAAAAATCTATCAGGGGCAAGTGGAGCAGAACTGAGGAGCAGGTCATGGAGAAAATAGAAGAACAAAATCTGTCACCAAGGAAGGGTGATGGGACATAGAATTCAGTATCACACGAGCACCAGTATTGTTTCTTTTTGATGCAGCAAGGTTCTAGTTGCTGACCCTACAAAAATAGTCTGGAGAACAAATGGGCAAAGCTTGGTAAAATCTTGATAGATGGCCCAGCCTCTGCTCCCTTTGACATTATCAAGATCACATCCTTTAAAATTTGCCAAATAGGGCTGGGTGAGATATTTTAATTTATCTTCCAAAACTGGTCTGAATATAATATAATATATAATACCATATAATATCATTATATCCGTTTCATAGTTTTTGACTTGGCAATATATCACAAATCATGATGGGTGTTAGAGCTGGGTGATATATCAATTTATCTTCCAAAACTGGTTTGAAGTCCATATCGTTATATTGGTTTCATAATTTTTGACCTGGCAATATACTGTGTGTGTGTGTGTGCGCGCGCACTATGCAAAGATCACAATGTGGGGAAAACCGTGAAGCCAGCCAAGGCCTCTACATAGCTCCATCCTTATTTCAGGCATTGTGATATATACTGGAGTATTCTGATGTTTAGCTGGTGATACATCACGATGTTGAAAACCAGATATCGCCCAGCCCTACTGCTCAATACCATGATTGATGATAGCATCACATTATGCAGGAAAATCCTAGCACCCAAACTCATATAAGCAACTATATAAGCACTGATTCCAATATTGACTTAAAACCACCATATTTTAAAATGGCTTTTCTTGATTCTCTTCTTTTTGTTGGACTCCAGCATGGCCAAGGAACTGAACCAAGACTATAGTTGAAGGAGCAGGTGGGATTGGACCAGTTTTGGGATGGAAATGAGCAGACAAGCTGCATTTAGGGCATCACGGTATTCCATGTCCAGTATCTTGTGAATGTCAGTCAAACGTAAAAACCAAGAGCGTTTCCAGACTGTCACTATTCTTGGGTTTAGGGAAGCTTTTCATGTTTAATAGACTATTGTATTTTAATATTCTGTTGGAAGCTGCCCAGAGTGGCTGGGGAAACCCAGCCAGATGCGCAGGGTATAAATAAATTATTATTATTATTATTATTATTATTATTATTATTATTATTATTATTATTATGATTCTATCCCACCCTGGCAAATTCAGGCTGTGCAGTTATAGCCGATTGGGAAAGCTTGCGCAGCAAACCTGCAACACAACTGCTTCTGCAAAAGATCAGACTTTTTGCAATACACTGGAAAGCATGGGATAACACGTCCTCTCGTGCAATGCCCTCTGGCCTCAACAAATGAGGATAAATATTTACCATGTCCCATTCTGCACATATATATGGCCCAGCTCTCAGGATGACTAGCAAGCCAATCTCATCAGCAAGCCGCAGGAAACTCTCAATGTCTCGATCACCAGCGAAGTTGTAAACTCCTGGCTCAACTTCGTGAAAGTTCCACGGGACATACCTGCAAATACCACATACGCCTCTTACGTTAGAATTACAAAAATGACACAAGCAGCAATATAATTGCACCCGAAGGAATTTCAGCTAACAGCCAGGTGGGATATGAAGTGCAGATGTTCCTTTTCTGAATACATGAACAGGCCTTCGCACCATAGGGTTCAGAGTTGGGTGGGAATTCATGCAAAGACTCTCCTGCATGTGAAAAGCATGCCTCTCCCTCTTAATTGTGCACCATGCTTGTGTGTTTTGATTTGTGCTTCCATGCACAGAACTGCACACAGTACTTTTTCCTCTGCTTGTGGCTCCTTGGATCCAAGCTAAAGGATTTGTTTTTCCGTAGATTCTTAACACAACTCGGGGGAAAGTTCTCTAACATGAGCAAAGCTCTTGTACGGTTGCTATTCGCTTTGACAAGGCTCGTGCAGGAGAACCTTTCAGTATAGACCAGGAGTTGGCAACCTAAGGCCCAGGGGCTGGATGCGGCCCAATCGCCTTCTCAATTGGGCGAGCAGATGGTCTGGTAATCAGCGTGTTCTTACACAAGTAGAATGTGTCCTTTTATTTAAAATGCATCTCTGGGTTATGTGTGGGGCCTGCCTGGTGTTTTTACATGAGCAGAATGTGTGCTTTTATTTAAAATGCATCTCTGGGTTATTTGTGGGGCATAGGAAATCGTTCATTTCCCCCCAAAAAAATAAAGTCCGGCCCCTCACATGGTCTGGGAGATGGTGGACCGGCCCACGGCTGAAAAAGATTGCTGGCCCCTAGTACAGACTGTGCTTTTCTCATGCATGATGAAGTGATTGTGCTGCTGGCTACTTCTGACAAGTTTATCAGCATGTCAGAGCACATGAATCTAGCTCTCTCTGGTGGCTCTATCTTAGAATTACACTTTGGGAGGGATATTGCTGTTGATAGGGATATTGCTGTTTTAGAGATGCAAAAGCAGCAAGGCTTTCACAAAAGCATAACACTAAAAAAGGTTTGTCATTGTATCTGCTCTAAATAAGAATGCCGTTACTCATGGAGAAGGTATCAGAACAAGATCTGTCACCAAGGAAAGGTGATGGGACATAGAATTCAGTGTCACACGAACACCAGTACAGTGTCACACAAACACCAGTACAGTCTGTAACCTGAAGCGTATGTAACCTGAGGTACCACTGTATTGTTTCTTTTTGATGCAGCAAGTTTCTAGTTGTTGAAGCTGCAAAAATAGTCTGGAGAACAAATGGGCAAAGCTTGGTAAATCTTGATAGATAGCATAGAATTTCCCCATGTCATAATAATAATAAGCAGAATGATCAAGTGCATCCAACTTTTATTAATTTGCAGTTTATGCAAGTTGCAGAAAGCAACTTTTACCCCGGAGAAGCATTTTGACTTACTTTAAAGCACAGCATACTGTTCTGCTCCCCCCCCCCCTGAAGAAGCAAATAGGCAGAAATGCATGACTGCACCAATACATCTTGAACTGCCACAGCACAAGGAAGGCAGAAGCAATAAGCTGGATGCACATACCGTATTTTTCACCCTATAGGACGCACTTTCCCCCCTCCAAAAATGAAGGAGAAATGTGTGTGCGTCCTATGGGGCGAATGCAGGCTTTCGCTGAAGCCTGGAGAGCGAGAGGGGTCGGTGCGCACCGACCCCTCTTCCTCTCCAGGATTCAGGAAGCTATCCGGAAGCCTTGGGAGCTTCGTGGGAGTTCCCGTCGGGCTCCCAAGGCTTGCGGATAGCAGCCTCCAAACCTGACCTGGTTTGGAGGCTGGCGGTGGGGAGAAGCGCTGCTTTCCCCACCGCCAGCCCCACAAGCTCGGGGGACAGCAGGGAGGCAGAGCGCACCTTCCCGCTGTTCCCCGACCTGGTTTGGAGGCTGGCGGTGGGAGCTGCCTGCATCCCAAAGCCGGGGGCGCGCTGAGCCACGCGCCCCGGGCTTCGGAAAGATATCCGCAAGCCTGGGGAGACCGGCGCGACTTCCTGCCGGGCTCCCTAGGCTTGCGGATAGCAGCCTGTTCTGGGGACTGGGGTCGGGGGAAGCTCGGGCTTCCCCTGCCCCAGCCCTGCGCCCGGGGGGGGGGGAATATTTTTTTTCTTTATTTCCCCCACCCCCCAAAAAAACTAGGTGTGCCCCATGGGCCGGTGCACCCTATGGGGCGAAAAATACGGTATATACCTGCTCATTTTAGGTAGCAGTACCTTGCTCTGGAATAAACGGAAGTCAAGAGTAAACAACTGTATTACACCGCTTTTAGAATGTGTTCCTGGCTACCTTTTAGTTGGGAAACGGGCAACAGATCTCGTGAACTGGACTCTAGCCAATTTTTCTCCTACAATTGTAATGAGTTTCCTGTATTGCTACACCTTCTGGCTCTTTGCCAATAAAGTCAATACATAACTCGGGCTGTATCTTCAGAGGATGCCTCACCCCTTTTAATGGTTGCCTGACAACCACTCTTGCTACCTACGTTTGGATGGCATCAAGACCTGCCATCTTCATCTTCAAGAGGCGGTCTTTCCAGTAGTACTGGGGAACGCGGGAGTAATGGAAGCTGCCCGAGATGTAACGGAATGGTTTCCCATCCTTGAGGAAGCAGTTGTGGGCATAATCGATCCCAAAGCTTCTCTGGGATGTGACCTGTGAAGATATGTTAGGTAGATAGGAGCTTTAGCTTTCGGGAAAGAACAGAAGTTTTTATTTATTTTATTTTCAATTTGTTTTATTGAATTTCCAAATTTTTAACAAATACAACATAACATAAAAAACAAAACATATAGAAAACAGACAAACATAGACAATTTCTTCCAATCAAAATCCAAGCTAATTTCCATTGTTAAGCGACTTCCTCACATCCTTTTCCTAACTGATTTTCATTAAATCTCATTTAGCAATTTTCCAATACTCATTTTCTAATACAATTAACTAATTCAAAATTACTAACTTCCTTCCTTTTCATCATAATCTCAACCCATAGTATTCTACAATTCAACATATCTTAATCCTAAACCAATTTTTATTTTATTTTATTTTTTAACACAAGCAGAGACATGGCCCTTCCATGCTAGGAGAGGGAGGCACACTTTCCTCTAACCAACATTTTCCCACCTCCGGTCTAGAATTTATTCGTTTAAGGCAAACAGTAACAGAACTGACCACCACACATACAAGACCCAAAACGCCCCGCTGTGCTGATCAAACGTTACCAAAATTACAATTTTAACCTTTACAGCAGAAGTGGGTAGCCTGCAGCCCTCCGAATGTTACATTGGACATGCAAGCTGGGGCTGATAGGAGTTGTGAGTCCAATAATATCGAGGTGGTGCAGGTTAGTCACCCCTGTGCTAGGGAATATTTATTAAAACCCTGCCCCGGCATTATTATTTCTGCCAAATCATTCACTTCGTTTTGATTATCTGTACCAGCACTAAAATATTCAATCCTAAAAGAAACATCTATAAATCAATTATCTCTACAAAATCAGCATTTCTTTTTTTTAAAAAAGAATTACAGTGGTACCTCGGGTTAATAACTTAATTCGTTCTGGAGGTCCATTCTTAACCCGAAATTGTTCTTAACCTGAAGCACCACTTTAGCTAATGGGGCCTCCTGCTGCCACCACACAACGTCTGTTCTCATCCTGAAGCAAAGTTCTTAACCTGAGGTACTATTTCTGGGTTAGCAGAGTCTGTAACCTGAAGCGTCTGTAACCTGAAGCACCTGTAACCTGAGGTACCACTGTACATTGCTACCTTCCGTTTTTTCTTTCAACCCTCTTATTTTAATATTTTTCTTTCATAACCCTATTCTATAGGTGCATGCCTTTAGGTCTATATTAGCTGTCCTCTCTCTCCCAACCCTGAACTTTTTATGTCCTGATCTTCACATCCCACCAGCCTTAAAAGCTCCGCCCTCGCTGCCCAGTTTAGCTTGAACCCATTTCTCAGAACACCTGCCTGATGCCACCTCTCACGGTTTAAAAGCCAACTTTTCTATGACATCTTTAGAACAATCCCCTAGTTCCCAAGCCCTACAGGTAGCTAAGCGTAAACATAACTGAAATAATCACAGATTGCTTCCCCATTTCCCCGACTCTGCTTTCTTTGTTGATCCCTGTACTGATTTTTAGACTGTAAACTCAAGTCAGAGACCTGTCCTCCTCTTGCATTCCATCCACCACCATGCACACGGACAGTGCTATATAATTAAATATCTACTTACTAATCACTCTACCGTACTTCTCTATTTCAGGCTGAAGTTGCAAGTTCTTTCCTGTGGTCATGTACTAAAATAAGATTTTAATTCCACCAAAACAGTCTCATTTAAGTTCTTCCAAAGCATGACTTAGTTCTTCCACAGCATGACAAGATAGCAATCCTACCGCAAGGTCCACTTGGGATGAGCAGGTACAGAATAAATAAAAATTTTAAAAATTAAAAAATCATCCAGTAGCACCTTAGAGACCAACTAAGTTTGTTCTGGGTATAAGCTTTTGTGTGCACGCACACTTCTTCAGATACACTGAAAGAGAAGTCGCTAGACCCTTATATATAGTGGGAGGGTGGGTTGGGGTTTTTCTCAGAAGTAGGAGATGGGTGATTGACTCAATGGGTATGGTAAACTGTTGGACTGTTAACAGCTACACCTAGTCCTGTGGGGGGGGAAAGCAAGGGATAGTAAGCAGGCGACTAAAAATAGCTTTAGCATATGTCGTGAGACAAGAATCCAATATCCAATATCTCTATTCAGACCAGGTCTCTCCATAGTTTTCAGTTTAGTAATAAGTTGAATGTATGTCGCTGGGGACAGGGCTAGATCTGAGTCTTCTTTTAATTTGTATACCACTTTCCACAAAAGGAGATTGTGTTCAGAGTAGGTCACAATACACAAAGCAGAAGCAGCAATACACAACACACCAAAAGCCACAATAATGAGTATGTTTTAATTTAATCTTTTTAATGCATTTCAACAATTTCAACAGCAATTCACAGATCAAAACATAACACTCCAATACAGAAATCAATGCAAGAACTCTGGATAAATATGAAAGTGCCACCATACAAAAGCAGAAAATAACAGGAATTTTCAAAAACACAACATTCTGGTTTGACAACTTGTCTCACAACCTTGTTGTTTCACCGTCTCTTACCTGGGGTAATGTTACACACCCCAAACGTAGGCTATTCTCAGAGTTTTCATTATAGTTTCAGGGGCGTTTCAAAGGTAGCATCCCAATAAGCTATTAAATTTTGTACTTCATCTTATTCATTATAATCAATTTATATACCACTTTAATTTCAAAACAGGGCTTGGTAACAGAAGTAATAGAAGATTCAATGACTTGCAGGTCTAAGCACCTGCTCAGCAGTATTCCAGAGAAATTGTGGCATTTTATGAACAAGAAGATGCACTGCACAAGCCAAATGGAATAAATTATTTCATACTGATAACGTGAGAACGCAGAATTATCTCAGTTATTTCTGCTCTACTTCCCAATCTCATTGGCATTCCATAATAAAACGTCCCTGGGCTAACGTACACAAAAGTGTTTTGTCCGACCTTGTACAAGCCAACAAAGAATGGATTCAAGAAATAGGCAGCAATATTCAGAGGAAATATCTGCCCTCCGTGAGTATGCCCAGACAAGATCAAATTTATATCTGGCCGAGCTTGGAGAGCCCATTTAGCAGCAAGTGGCTGGTGGGCAAGAAGAATGATGGCATGATCTGTGCCACAGTCTCCAAGAGCCTTATTTAAATCCATCCCATGGCCAGGATAATGCATTGCGGTAGCCTCAATATCGTCTACCCCTGCCAGACAAAACCAATCGGCGCTCCTACCCTTGGGGGACATAATCTTGACGTTCTCATTATGCAGAGGGCGGATGTTTAGTGATTTCAGCACTTCAAACCAGCTGTTGACATCAGAGGTATAGTACTCATGGTTTCCTGTGACAAAATAAGTTCCCAGTGGGGAGTTAAGCATGCCTAGAGGTTTCACAGCATGCCCAAGGCCTTCCACGTCAGAATCAGTCAAGTCACCCACAATCACCGTGATATCCGGTTTCAAGGCCCTAACCATTTTTACAACCATTTCCAGTTTGGTCTTGCCAATGGTTGGCCCCAGGTGAATATCTGAAAGCAAGACCACCTTCAACTGGTCCATAGACAGTGGCAGTTTGTGAAGAGGAATCACTACTGACTTCACTGCAGGTGGTTGGGAAGCATTGAGGAGTCCCAGAACAGTCAACACAACTGTCAACACAACCGCTAAAGCTGGCTTTATTGCCAGTTTGGCATTTTTACTGGCACTGCCCATCTTTGCCTCTCTTTGGAGCAAGAGATTATAAACTTGTTCCAAAGAGCCTAGGACGAAGAGGCAGAATATAAGGAGGATGTACCCTCCAAGGCAGGTATGAGCAGCTAAAGAAAATAAATACGGTTCCTCTGCAACAAGCAGCAGAACTGTAAAAAAGCTCGAGTGTGCCAAAATCAGGAACATTAACACAGCTGTTTTCCATAAGGTGAAACAGGACAACATGGGAGTTGGTGATCTGTAGAACACGGTCACAAGGCTTCTCCATATGTGAAGCGATCCTATGAACATCAGGGCATTAGCAAATAGTAACATCTGCAGTCTGACCAGCCACCTCAAACGCTTCTCCTCAATCCTGTCAGCCAAAAGTGTCCGAGATGCTATCATGGAGAAGAAGACAATTCCAGCAACTGCTGCAGCCTTAGTTTTAAGGGACAACTGTTTGAAGATCATCTTTATTCTTGAATGGTCCCAAGATTCTTCCTTGTTCTTCTACAATATTTTCCAGTAGGCAACAACGTAGCTCCGGAGGGATTTCTTGGTCTGAAACCCAGTAATACCATCAGCTCTGGATAATAAAGAACATTCCCTAGTGTAGAAACCAGGAAAAAGGAACCAATGATACACAGCAATTGTGACACTACATTTTATGATTAAAAAAACTATTACTGTCTTGAAAATATTTTCGAAACACGTTGAATTAGAAGTACAGTGGAACCTCGGTTTTTGAGCATCTTGGAAGCTGAACGATTTGGAACACAAATGCCGAAAACCCAGAAGTGAAGGCGTCCATTTTTGAACGCGCCTTGGAAGTCGAACAACTTCTGAGGCACATTTCTCCATTTTCTCAATGGAATTTGCCGACCACTCATTGTGCCTCGGTTGTCGAACATTTTGGAAGTCAAACAGTTTTCTGGAATGGATTACGTTTGACAACCGAGGTACCACTGCATATGCAGCAGCGGAATGTTGAGCTTCAGAAAGTGTAACCGTCCGATTCAAAAACCTCCACATTTATTGTGCCGTTTGAGAAGCTCATCGGCCAGAACTGGGAGATCTGGTCCAGAAGAGCAAGGGGGTGGTTTTTGGCCACAGGGCTCTGGAATGTTCCCTCCCTTAGAGGCCTCTCCTCAGAAGCCGGCTGGTACGCGTGAGTACTTCTGAGCCCCAAGGGAGGACTTTTTTTTTGAGAAAAACGGCACATCCTGGAGTTCAGCCATCTCCTCCCCCGTCCTCCCTTGGGGCTCAGAAGTACTCACGCGTACCAGCCGGCTTCCAAGAAGAGGCCTCCAGCGACTCTGTGCAGCACATTTATGTCCACAATGTATTCTTACTTTGTAAATTATAGGCAACAGGTGTATAACCAGTTTCCACAAGAATCAGAAACGCTCCTTCTCTGAACCAATTCAACTACACAGTGGCGTAGCGTGGGTTGTCAGCACCCGGGGCAAGGCAAGTAATTTGCGCCCCCTAACCCGTGGATTTGCGCCCCCTAACCCTAACCCCCAGATGTTGCGCCCAGTGTGGCCGGCCCCCCTGCACCCCCCACGCTATGCCACTGCAACTACAGCTAGCAGTTCATAAGTAGTGTTCCCACCCTCAAAGTTTACTCAGCTTTCGGAAATATTGTCTCATTTTGTGGGTTCAGCACCACAAACTGATACAGATACAATGGATGCTCTAGAAATGTATGTTGTCTCATATTGTTCAGATGGTCCTGGTTAGCAGTGGCACCAAAATGACACATCACAGCTAGGTGAGGCGATAAAGCAAAGGGGTGATTGCTACACAGGGTGAGTCAATTCCTGTTCCTGCATGATGTTTTTGCCCCACAGCAGCTGCAGCATCAGCTAACACAATCCCAAATGGCACAAACTCAGAAAACTTAAAAAAATAAATAAATCACAAACACATCAGTCACACAAACACAAATGTTATGTTGTCCATCCTGGCCAGTATAATCTTGACAAAATCTTGTAATCGTGAACTTTTTTGTGGTCTCATTTGTGGCACATGACCAGGGCTTGTCTAAGACCTGTCAATGCCTGAGGCGGAACTTCCCCTGCCGCCCCCAAGATGGAAGGGGGCACAAGGCTCTGCAAGCCCCTTTCCATCTCCTCAAGCCTTGCCTGCTCACCAGGCTGTGCCGAGGGAGGGGTGGGGAACTTCAGAAAGTGCTGCTCTTTAAGGAGAAGTACTTTCCTAAGTTCCTTTCCAGGAGAACACAGTGCCCTTTTGCCACTGCTGAAGCCTCCCTTACCTGGGTTGCTTCTGCAGTGGCAGTGGGGCGATGTGCTCATGTGAGCGCCGCCTCTTCCATTTCTGCCGCCTGAGGCGGCTGCCTCATCTAGTGTCGTGGATGGGCCGGCTCTGAACAAGAAGACTGCTCCTTACAATTAGGCAATATAGCAGACAAGAGTATGCTTGTTATTCACAAGTTCAGATCTTTGACATGGTTGTAGCCATTGTGATTCCACTCTTCTCAACAAGGATGCTTTGTTTAAGCTATTGTTTCCCATGCGTAATGCTTTGGGGACCTTAACGTTGTTTGTTAGTTACTGTTTTGCCCAAACATGCCAATGGTTTTTTGGGATTGTCCAAAATTATACTTTCCACCGTAGCAAAGCTCATGAAAGCAAGATAATGTAACATGCACTTGTACTAACAAAGCGGCAATTCCTGTTCCTAAAACTAATGTAGGAAAAAATTATGCTGTGGTTGCGTCCATGTAAACTGGCTAGAAATAGCAATGTGCAACATCAAATACTATTAAGAGTCAAAGTTGGTTGCTGTTAAAAACTACAACACTGTCTGCTTGCTTATTCTAATCACTGACAGCAACACCTAATAGCCTCTAGCAAAAGGTAACATCATACTGGATTAATAAATGCATATTGTATGTAAAGTAGCAGGTGAACAGATATCTTGCTTCCTTTTATGTTACTGCTAATGAGCTGCATTAGAACAGAGCCTAGGGCTTGCCATTCAGAAGGTTGGTGGTTCAAATCCCCACGACAGGGTGAGCTCCCATTGCTCGGTCCCAGCTCATGCCATCCTAGCAGTTCGAAAGCATGCTGGCCACATGACCCGGAAGCTGTACGCCGGCTCCCTTGGCCAGTAAAGCGAGATGAGCACCACAACCCCAGAGTCGGCCACGATTGGACCTAATGGTCAGGGGTCCCTTTACCTAATGAGCTGCATTATTATTTAAATATTTCAACACAGTAGAACGATAAAGACCTGCGTAGATAAATCCAATAAATAATAAAATAAATTGAACCAAAGAATCAGGTAGGACTACACAAATACAGAAGAATAAAACAAAATTCAATATTTTAAAAAGTGGAAGCTACAGATTTTAACCAACAATTAAACATATAAAAACATCACAGAATCTATCGCAGACATGCAATTCTAGAAAGGAAAAGCCATGGGACAATTTAGGTAGAACGTATTTTCAAAGTTTCCTAATTTACCTCAATTTTTTAAAAGTATGTAACATCACAAAAATTACAGAATGTGCAAAGGGTCATAAAATCATTTTACAGGTGAAGAACTAAGAAGGAATGCAACTCCAAAAGGTAGTTTCTCAATCAGCCATAGTTCCAATATAGGAAGCTGGGGGGGGGGGGGGAAGCAGCTTAAAGAAGGGGCACTTCCTAGCAAGGTGTTTGGAACTACATTGGTCAGTCTGTTGAGACTACCTAGCTAGACCTCTGGATTAGTAAAGCACATGGGGAATTGACAACCCCTGCGTGGTTTTGCTGATCCATCAGTCCTGCTGCAAAACCACCCAGCCACTTGTAAGTCCTGAGATTACATGAAGCTCAAGGGTCCCAGAACTTCTCTCCCAGACTACCATACAATGCGATGAGGTAAAAGGTAAAGGGATCCCTGACCATTAGGTCCAGTCGTGAGCGACTCTGGGGTTGCGGCGCTCATCTCGTTTTATTGGCCGAGGGAGCCGGCGTACAGCTTCCAGGTCATGTGGCCAGCATGACTAAGCCGCTTCTGGCGAACCAGAGCAGTGCATGGAAACGCCGTTTACCTTCCCACCGGAGCGGTACCTATTTATCTACTTGCACTTTGGCGTGCTTTTGAACTGCTAGGTTGGCAGGAGCAGGGACCGAGCAATGGGAGCTCACCCTGTTGCAGGGATTTGAACCGCCGACCTTCTGATCGGCAAGTCCTAGGCTCCGTGGTTTAACCCACAGTGCCACCCCGTCCCTTATACAATGTGATACTGGCTAGCATTGATTTATTTCACTTAAAATGCAACAGGAAGTCTTTCAACCTGTCACCTGCTTTCCAAAGTCCACTCGTGGCTCGCTCCCTTCCTTTGCTAGAGACAGGGGAGTAAATTCGTTTTATAGAGCACTCTGGGAGTTCAGCAGTAAGAGGAAAAGCAGTAGGAGCAATTCGTGTTGTAACGCTGTTTGGGAGCTCACGGCCTCAATCTTGTGCGGATCTCTGGGCTAGGCGTGTTTCCATGTACACAGAGCAAAGCAGCCGAAGCGAAACACACCCTTTTGCAACTCTGGCTATTTTCTGTGCGCTTCCTCAATCAGAATTCTGCTCAAAACCCTATGCAGTCCTCGCAGATCCCTCTGCTAAGGCTCGGTTCCCTCCTGTTCTTCACACACCCGACCCAGCCCTCATCGTACAGGAGACCCACTTGCATTCCGAGATGGCGGTGCGTGGAATTGAACTGCACTGCGCTCACCACAACGCAGCAGACCCACAACCCTCCACTGCTCCGGGAAGCCCAGTGCGGAAATGCAAAAGAGTGCCTTTCTCCTGCGCAAGAAATAACCAAGGCTACGATCGGGGAAATGGGGAGGGGGATATAGCAGCAGCAATATCAACTTACAGGCGATCCAAATCCCGCGTGCAGAAGATGCAGTAAGAGCAGAGCAAACATTGCGGCAACCCAAAAAAAACCCAGATGATGGGAAAAGGATGGTCGTTCCAGCTTCAGCCCTCTGACCGCCTGACTTTGGAGTCAGCTGACTGGAGCTTCCGCCTCGGCTTCCCCCAACCAGCCAATTGCAATGCGGGGGGAAAAAGGAAAGAAGAGGTGGGGAGGGGAGAGGGAGGAAAAGGAAAAATGTGACGCAGGTTTTCAAACCATTTGCCAGCTTCATTATTTTTCTTCATCACGTCTATTCATGGTCGATGCTGCCCTTGAAGGACGTCAATCACCCAAAAGGCATTTGCAATAAAATACCATTGCAATGAATTTTTATTCTGCAACTGAAAGCAGTAAAATTCCTGCATTGCTTTGTGTGTGTGTGTGTGTGTAAAATTGTAAAACATCAGACGTTGAAAATTTCCTGATAAAGGGCTGCCTTCAGATATCTTCTAAAATAAGGTTACCATGTTTTTTCCAAAGAATCTGGGGATACTTTTTTTTGAAAAGAAAAAAGGTTTTTTTTATTTTTTTAAAAAAGATTAAGAAGTAATATCTTCTCTTCTGTGGTCTCCTCTGTTGTGTGGCCTTCCTCTGGGTCCCAGCTTGCTCTCTTGGAGCACTAGGTGCTGTGGAGTAGGCTCAGACCAGGCCTGGGCTCAGCCAGGTGTCCTTGCCCTCCTGGCGCTCTCCTACCTCTCCTCAGCGGCGCAGCAAGGTCAGGGCTCCCCTCTTTTTTCTCCTTCGTCTTTCTCTCTCTTCCTTCTCCTCTTCTCCCTCTCCCTGCATTGGCTCCGTGGATTTCCTGGCCCCGGAGCACCACTGGGCAGTCGGCTGGCTGCTCTAATTCCTGGCTCGATTTGGGCCGCGCAGGGAGGGGGGGGTCAGCGGTTTCCCCAGTTGACACACCGGGCACCCCCAGTTCCCCCTTGGCAGTGGCACTTTCAGCAGCCCAGAGCCAACCTGGTAGCACAGATGACTCTGGCTGGCTTCAGGAGCTGCCCACTGCCGTGGTGCTCACCATTTTGCCTTGCCAGAAGTCCCCATATGATGTGTCTCATGCTGTTGAACCAATCACGCAACATTCATTCCCTACTAATAAATCTACAACACTTAAAATCTAAATCCAGGTACATTGAATGGAATCCAGGGACGGCTTTTGTCCGGGCACAGATTTGTAAATCCTGGGACTATCCCTGGGAAACAGGGAAATCTGGTAAACATATTCTAAAAGTCTGATGGGAGGCTGCCTGTAACCTCACTTCTCACAGTGAGGGAACCATCAGAAGTCCATCAGAGCTGGACCTCAGTGAACAATGAACAATGGGTGAACAGTGAACAATGGGTGGAGATGCTCCTTCAGGTATACTGGGCTGTGGCCGTTTAGGGCTTTAAAGGTCAGCTCCAACACTTTGAATTGTGCTTGGAAATGCACTGGGAGGCAATGAAGATCCTGTAGGTCCTTATATGGTCCTGGCAGCATAGCTGTCAACGTTTCCCTTTTTTTACAGGAAATTCTCTTATTCCGAATAGGATTCCTCGCAAGAAAAGGGAAAAGTTGACAGCTATGCTTGGCAGCCACTCCTGGTCACCAGTCTAGAAACTCAGCTGTAGTGTATTCTTGATTTGAGTCAAAGGCTTCCAAATTGGGAAGTAACTCTGAACAATCCTTGATTACCAAACATATCCTCTGCACACCGGGATGAACACTTCAGAGGGCCTTCTGCAGAAATCCACAGAGGTGCTCTCCCAGGCAACATGCCTCTTAGACAGCTAAACATCACTACACTGAAACCTAAGCATTCTTAATGTCCGCAGTCAAAATGTAGAGTGAGTTGGGAACCTCGGTTCAATCCGAAGTGGCTGCACTTTAATAGCACTTCCCAGAGATGGAAAGAAGATAAAGTCCCAACCGGAGAAGAATGGCAGATTAAGTTGATAGATTATGCCAAAATGGCAAAAATGATCTGGAAGTATCAGAAATCAGGAAGACCAAAAATTTAATAAGGAACATAGCTGTCAACTTTTCCCTTTTCTTGCAAGGAATCCTATTTGGAATAAGGGAATTTCCCTTAAAAAAAAGGAAAATGTTGACAGCTATGATAAGGAATGGGGGAGAATTTATCATTTATCTTAAACACAATCATAAACAGCAAAAACCATTAATAGGATTGGCATAACCCTTGTCGTTTAATGGTGAATATAACGGAGATGTAAAAGATCCGGAGTGTTATACAAGACGCAGGAGGAAATGATGTGCAATGAGACCCACGAAGGGGAGGAGGGAAGTCCAGAAGATTCCTTGGAATCTTGCTTTTAATGCTGTATGTTGGTTGGATATGTGATTGTGAAACTTTAATGTGAAAAACCAAATATATATATATTGCCCTTCCCTGAGGAAGCGGCTTCCCCTCGCCCCTCGTCGCCGCCCCTCAGCCGGGCAGGAGGAGGAGACCTCTCTCTCCCCGCCTGGCCCCTCCGAATTGGTGAGAGAGAGGCGTCGCCATCTCCTCCTCCTCTTCTTCTCCAATTTCCCCCCTTCTTCTTGCGACGTGGTGTCCGGCGCCTTCAAGGAGGGAGATGGGGCGCCTCGTTTGCGCGCGGCGGCCGCCGCTTCTGCTTCTGGCGGCGCCGGCGCTTCTGCTCCTTTGCCTGCGCGCTCCGGGCTGCCGGGCGCAATTCGAGCGCTACAGCTTCCGCAGCTTCCCCCGCGACGAGCTGATGCCCTTGGAGTCCGCCTACCGCTACGGCCTGGACCAGTACGGCGCCGAGAAGTGGCCCGAGAGCGTCAGCTACCTCGAGGTCAGCCTGAGGCTGCACCGCTTGCTGAGGGACAGCGAGGCCTTCTGCCACGTCAACTGCAGCTCGGCCCGAGCCCGGGACTATGAGGCCGGCGGCGGCGGCGGCGGCGGCGGCGGCGGCGGCGAGCCCGGGCGCTTCGAGGGCTTCGCGGAGCTGCGCTTCTTCGGCGACCTGCTGCGCCGCGCGCAGTGCCTCAAGCGCTGCAAGCAGGGCCTGCCGGCCTTCCGCCAGTCGCAGCCCAGCCGGGAGGTGCTGGCCGAGTTCCAGCAGCGGGAGCCCTACAAGTTCCTGCAGTTCGCCTACTTCAAGGTAGCGCCTCCCCGCTTCTCGGGCGGTGGGAACCAGGGTGGGTTCGATTGAAATCAAACCC
The DNA here is from genome assembly GCF_965112155.1 of Podarcis liolepis. NCBI lineage: Eukaryota > Metazoa > Chordata > Lepidosauria > Squamata > Lacertidae > Podarcis > Podarcis liolepis. The sequence goes on from NC_139563.1 coordinate 51,517,588, forward strand.
ATTGAAATCACGATTTGAAATCACGATTTAAATCACTAGTCGGTATGACTTGATTTAACAGAAAGTCTCATTCCTGCTGGTATAATCTTAATCTTTGCCAGGGGCGCCGACTTATAAAAAATATTGGGGGGGCCCATACCGGGGTCCTGCCGCTGGTTCGCTCGGGTAGCCGGGAGAACGCAGTTCGAGGTGGCGGTGTTGGGGAGAGACCCTCGCTCAGGGCGCCACTAGACTTGGCGGCCAGCGGCCTATCTGGGGGGTTTTGGAGCGTATTTCGGCGGAGCGATTGGGGAGGAGGGGGCTTGTTGCCGGATTCTTCAGCTGGGCCGGAGATCCGCTGCTGGGGGGTCCCTGGGCCGAGTTGTGAGCACAGCCTGCTGAAGGGAGATCCAGCCGATTGCGCGACGGGGACGGCCGGGGCTCTCCGGCTAGGGCGCGCGGCTGGCTGGCTGGCGAGGGAGCAGGTGGGGAGGAGGCGGGGGTCCTCACTCTCTTAGGAAACGCACCCGCGCGCCCGATTGCCACGAAGTCCGAAGGGTGTGTGTGTGGAATTAAAAAGCAAAAACGAGATACGGGCAGGGCAGGCAAAGAGTTTTCTGCAAGAGGATGGAGGGCAGGTTGAAGAGAAAATCACTCAGGATGAGACAGTCAAATCAGCCATGATAAAATGGGCTCAGGATATTGGGTATAACATCATGTTTGAGGACTGGGAAAGGTTATGGACCACCGGAATGAAATTCACGGCATGTAATGCCTTGAAGGAAAATATTATGAAAATGATTTATAGGTGGTACATGACCCCAGTCAAGCTTGCAAAAATATATCACCTGTCTGATAATAAATGTTGGAAATGTAAGGAGGCTGAAGGGACATTCTTTCACCTCTGGTGGACTTGTCCAAAAGTGAAGGCCTTCTGGGAAATGATCTATAATGAGTTAAAAAAGGTATTTAAGTATACCTTTCCCAAGAAACCAGAGGCCTTCCTCTTGGGCATTGTTGGCCAGAAAGTGTTAAAGAAGGATAGAACTTTCTTTATGTATGCAACTACAGCAGCAAGAATACTTATCGCAAAATATTGGAAGACACAAGATTTGCCCACACTGGAAAAGTGGCAGACGCAATTGATGGACTACATGGAACTGGCTGAAATGACTGGCAGAATCCGAGATTTGGGAGAAGAAACAACGGAAGAGGACTGGAAAAAATTTAAGGACTATTTACAAAAACAATATAAGTTGTATGAATGTTAAAAATTTACACGATTCGGAAACTATAGCTTCAGCAATTAGATTTGGGAAACAGGAAATTATATTTTAAGTAAGAAAAGGTCAAAATCTAAGGTAATACTATGTTTAATTTAAGATATAAGTAACTGATGAAAAGTATGTTAAATTTAGAGGTATAGTATTTGAAAAGTACAAAATAAGGTACGAAACAAGGTAATAATTTGCTGATATCTTTATTATAAAGAATGCAGGGTAAGGGAGATGCGAGGAAGTCCAGTTAGTTATATAAAAAATGTGTTGAATGGTTGGTTTTCTTTTCTTCTTTTTCTTTTTTTCTTTTTCTTGTTCTTTTACTTTTTTCTTCAGTGTATGTTTCTAACTTTGTATTTGAAAACTTAATAAAATATTTATAAAAAAAGAAGAAGAGAAAATCCTTTCGCTTTTCTGGGGCTCAGGGAAGTCTCAGAGCCGGAGGTTGGGGAAGGGACCCCCTTTGCTCTGCCCTCTTCTCCCGTCTTAGATTTGCATGGGGGTCCCTGCCCGAGCTTGCCTGGCCACCGGGCCACACAAGGGCCGCGCTCTACGCGGCGCACCTTGCTAGCCGCGCAGCTGTCCTCCGCGGCTGCGGAGCGGCCCTGCGCCGGTGCCCAGCCCCTCTGGGCGCCCACTGCGCTGCCAATGACAAGCGGGCGACGTCGCGGGCGGGGAAGGCGTCGCTTTCTTTCCCGATCCTTCATCCTCCCAGTCTTCCAGCCCTTTTTTGGGTTGGAAGCTCGTCTCGTTCGCCCTTCTCCTTTCTTCACCCTGCGCGCAATTTTCCTCCCTCGTCTCCCTCCCCATTTCTCCTTCCTTCCTGACTGACTGACTGACGGGCTCGGGCTCCGGGTCGGGCTCAGGCTCGGGCTCCGGGTCGGGCTCGGGCTCCGGGTCGGGGTCGGGGTCGGGCTCGGGCTCAGGCTCGGGCTCAGGCTCGGGCTCGGGCTTCGGGTAGGGCTCGGGCTCAGGCTCGGGCTCGGGCAGCCACAGCGTCGGCGGTGTTGGCGCCCTATAAAAGCCGCGGACGCGCCCACCGCCGCCCGAGATTATTGGGGGGGCTGAGCCCCCCCAAACGAATTTTTGAGGGGGCTCGGGCCCCCTCAAGCCCCATGGAGTCGGCGCCTATGATCTTTGCAACAACCAGAGGAAGGTTTTCATTTTTGGAAGGATAAATTTCCAGAGTCGTTTTTACAGTCACATCAAAAATTACTGATTTGGTTATACAGTGGTACCTCGGGTTACATACGCTTCAGGTTACAGACTCCGTTAACCCAGAAATAGTACCTCGGGTTAAGAACTTGGCTTCAGGATGAGAACAGAAATCATGCTCTGGCGGCGCGGCGGCAGCAGGAGGCCCCATCAGCTAAAGTGGTGCTTCAGGTTAAGAACAGTTTCAGGTTAAGAACTGACCTCCGGAACGAATTCAGTACTTAACCCGAGGTACCACTGTACTAGTTAGAAATACATAGACAGGTAATTATGAAATTATTGTGAGGTTTCATAAGTTAACTGCTTATATTTGGGCAGCTTTTCTGCTGCACTTTATCAGGAGGAGAAAAATAATCATTTCCTTAATAACAATTTAAATGATTTATTTAACTAAAACAATAACATTATAGCATATGTGTCCATGTTTGTTAACTCATGTGATTAAACGGGTTTTTTCTTTAAATAAAAAACACCTCAGACTGAGTTTTAGCACACATGAAAAACTTAAAACAAAGCCTTATTTCCTGATGAATAGCCTTTGGACCATAATGTAACTTAAATAGAAAACTATCTTTAGAAAGGTTTTTCCTCCAAAGCATTTTAATTTTAAAATCCGATTTAAATTTTAAAAAATCCGATTTAATTTTTTTTAAAAAAAAAATCTGATTATTGAGCACCCCGCAATTGGATCCCATAGGTTCAGTTCAGGGGGTCACAAGGGAGAGACTTCAGCCAGGAGATAGAAGCAAAACAGTGGTCAGTAGGCCTGATCATTATTGTTGCAACAAGACTTCCCACTGCCACAAAGATGAAGCCCCGAACAATGGTCACACCAGTATTTTAAAACTTCCCAAAGTTTCCCATAATACGTTTTCAGAAGCATCATCAAGGCATCATAGATATGTTGATAATAATTTTTATTAGTTTTCAATTACTTCATCTCTTTGGCGATCATTCGTAGCCGAGTAAGATTGTCTTCCATAAACAAGGTTTTAACAGTGAGTCCGTAAGTGACTGTGGAGGCCAATTCTGGATCCACATGTCCTTCCACAGGTTTCTGGGCAAGAGTTGATCACCCAAGCATGCCTTCCTCTGAACACGTTTCTCCTTTTCATCCTGAGTTTGAGTGTCTTCAAAGCCCATGACACCTTTAGTAAAGGCTGCTCTCCAATTGGAGCGCTCGCAGGCCAGTGTTTCTCAGTTGTCGGTTTTTATACTAGATTTTAAAAAAAAATTGCCTTGAGAGAGTCTTTAAACCTCTTGTTGACCACCAGCATTACGCTTTCCGTTTTTAATTTATTGAAAACTGAAGGACCGTCGAACCTTAGGAGTTGGCACCTAGGCTCGTGACATCGGTCTTCTTGAGAACAACGCCGTGAAATCAAAGCTCTAGGACAAAAGTTTATAAAATGTAAGTGATGGTTTCAAAAGTCTCTTTTTCTTGATCCTTTTTGGCTAGGCAAACAACTTCCCAAAAGCCATTGCAGCAGCACACACATTTCTCCTGAAACATCCTGAAGATGAGATGATGAAAAGGAATATGGCATACTACAAAAGCATGCCTGATGCTGAGGACCATATTAAAGATTTGGAAATGAAATCATATGAGGTATGTTCCCCATCCTATTTATTATCCTGAAGAGCTCTGTAAAAAAAACAGCCCAGAAGCTAAGGTCTGTTTGTTCTCCTAATTTTACTTTGCCTATAGTTTTTCGTTCTACTTGCTGTACCTCTTACAGCTCAGTCTTAACCATGCTTACCTGGAAATAAATATTAAAGAATTCGGTGCTCAGCACTTTACCAATGTAAGGTAGAGTCTGTCATTGTTTATAGGATCCCAATCATATTAGCCATTCCTCTGTTCCTTCTGCACAATATTCCTTTCTCTGCCCAGTTGTTTAGTAGAACATCACTACTTATCCACTGTTGCAGTGTTGTGCTAATACGACTTTCAGATTGGATTGTTTCCCTCCTTAATAAAGTATAGACAGCCTGTTTACAAATATGCCACTTTTTGAACTATTTCACAAAGACAAATGTTTTAGATACTGTATTTGCGCATGGAACTCTTTGCATTCATTGTGCATGACTACATATGAGCAGACCGAGGAAGCTCAAATATTTAACATTTTATTTGTGTGAGTATTGTATTCGTGGGAAAATAACTTAGAATCATGTACCTTTTTGGCAAAAGTAATAGTTTTGAACTGAAGTATCGAAAGCGCTTTTAAAATCTTGGGAGGAGCTGCAAGAGAGACTGTTGGAAAGTGACAGCTGAAAAAAGTTGTGGCAGAGTGAATAGGGAGATTGAAGACAGTGAGGGTTTGGGTTATTATATAGGCTAGGGGCTGTCACCACTACTTGCATTGCTCAACAATTTTCTACACCTCACCCCCCCCATCCCCTTACAGCTCCTTCAAACCCCACATCTTGCCTATCCACTGCTGCCACCCCATTGCCAATCCCCATCCCCACACAGCTTGCCCATATTGCCTCATCCCTTCACAACTCACACCAGTTCTAAGATCCTGCTGCCACTCACAGAGAAGAGGGGAATAAATAGAGTAGGAGGAAGTCTTTCCTCCCTTTCCTCTGCACCACCACACACAGCCGGTGTGCTCTGTACTCTGGTCCTGCTGCTGACACGCCATTCAGGGTTAAACCATGGTTTGGCTTAGCGTTGCTCCAAACCCAAACTCATGGTTTGTTTCCCCCAGACAAAGTGTGAATGGTAAACCAAGAAGAAACTGTGGCTACAGCTCACGGTTTGTCTGGAGTGAAGCAAACCATGAGTCTGGGTTCAGACATAACAACAAGCCAAACCATAGCTTAGCCCCACAGAGTGTTTCAGCACGAGAAGAGGAGTGCACCAGCCCCAGTCTTCTCTCTGGAAACCTGCACCTTTGCTTGTTCACGCTAATCCATGGTTGGCTTAGCATTATGTGTGAACTGGGTCACAGTGAATCAGAGAATGTATCTTTCAGCATGCAGCTAAAAAAGGACTCTGACTGGGTGGTGGCAATGAAACTAGAAAGAGGGGGCGCTGTGGTCTAAAACCACAGAGCCTCTTGGGTTTGCTGATTGGAAGGTTCGCGGTTCAAATCGGCAAGACGGGGTGAGCTCCCGTTGCTCTGTCCCAGCTCCTGCCAACCTAGCAGTTCGAAAGCACACCAGTGCAAGTAGATAAATAGGTACCGCTGTGGCGGGAAGGTAAACGGTGTTTCTGTGTGCTCTGGCACTCGCCACAGTGTCTGTTTGCGCCAGAAGCAGTTTAGTCATGCTGGCCACATGACCCGGAAAGTTGTCTGTGGACAAACGCTGGCTCCCTCAGCCTCAGAGCGAGACCTCATAGTCGCCTTCAGCTGGACTTAACCATCCAGGGCTGCTGTCCATTTTGACACAGCAATGCAGCCTTGAATCAAGTCAAACAAACCTATGCTACTTCCTTACAGTGTTTTCCCCCCTGGTCTCCTCAGAATCTCTTTATCAGGGCAGTAAAGGCCTACAATGGAGAAAATTGGAGGACTTCCATCACAGACATGGAGCTGGCAATTCCTGATTTCTACAAAGCCTATGATGATTGCATAGCTGCCTGTGAAGGCTCCCGGGAGATCACGGATTTTAAAGAGTTCTATCTGTCCGTAGCAGGTAGGTGTTGAGCTGGGTGCCAGCATTTGGGAAGGGGTTCTTGAAGGATACCTTGGTCTCCTAAAATAATTTTGCTTGACGTGTGCTGTTTGTGGATGTCCTTTCTGATAATGCTAGCTGTCAGAGGTGTGTGTTTAAACAGCAGGAGATTGCTGTGGAAGGAGGGAGCGAGAGAGAGAGAATTCATAACAAAGCAGGTGGTGTCAAATCTACATGCTCGTTTTCCAGATGATCATATAGATGGGTAACTATGGGAAATAATAAACTATGGGAAAATGGATAGAATGTGTGTTTCAGAGTTATATTAAATCACCTTTCTGCATAATACATCATAATAAATATTCAATGCATCATCATGTTTTGTTTTCTTTGATAGGCGTTCCCCTAACACATCCATATCTTGTTGCCCTGTGTCTTATTTGCTTCATCCTGACGATTCTGTAGATAAACAAATTTTGTGATGTCATGCAAGACTAGCAGATGACCACACAGCAAGTGGTTTAATGTCTGTAAATCTGAATTTAGTAAGTTTTTTCACCCAGGAAATTAATCTGGGAAATCAGTCCTTGACTGAAATTAGTAGCAAACCTTTCATTGTTTTCTGATCAATATAATTGAAACTGCCACATTACTGCTGCCCCTTGCCCACTTAAAGGAGAAGTGCAGCAAAAGTGCTATTTGAAACAGCCACCCATTCTACCTTAAACATCAGAGTGGTGGGGGAGACTCCCACCCTCACTGCTGTCTGCCAGATAGCTTAAAGGAGGGATAGGGAGGCTGCTTCAAAAGGTGATTTTGCAAAGCACTCTAAGACAGTCTCCAGGTTCCCCTTGGGAGCATGGGTACTGTCTTAAAGCTGCAAGGTGCTCTTTGAAGCCACCTACCCCATCCTTTAAATATTGCTCCACCCTGCCACTTCCTGCCTTCTCAGTCCCATGTTTAAATGGAAGAGGGATACATCCAGCTGTCAGATTTAGCACCTGAGGCTGATCTAGACTGTGGAGCTCAAAATTTCCTGGCCCTGTTGTGGTATGTGCAAATGCAGATAAGTTTTGTTTTGTTTTTAAAGAAAGGCAGCTGCAGAGAGGATGGAAGATTGAGTGAGAAAGTGATGATGGGTTTAATCCTTCCCCCCAAATTTTCTACTCTTTAAAGTACCCCCATGGCTTTTCCCTTACAGTTCAATACATAGCCTAACCTTTGTGAAGAAGAGCCATATGAGGGTTCATACAGATGGTCAATCGGTGGACCGAGAAAGGCTTAAGCGGCCCCTGCCTACTTTGCCTGGAGATGACTTTCCTTTTTTAAAAAACAGAAGCAGCAACCCTGCATTGACACTTTAGATAACATGTAGCTGTTTTATAGGGACGCGAGTGGTGCTGTGGGTTAAACCACAGACCCTAGGACTTGCTGATCAGAAGGTTGGGGTTTGAATTCCCGCTATGGGGTGAGCTCCCGTTGCTCAGTCCCAGCTCCTGCCAACCTAGCAGTTCAAAAGCACATCAAAATGCAAGTAGATAAATAGGTACCACTCCGGCGGGAAGGTAAACGGCATTTCCGTGCGCTGCTCTGGTACGCCAGAAGCGGCTTAGTCATGCTGGCCACATGACCTGGAAGCTGTATGCCGGTTCCCTCGGCCAATAAAGCGAGATGAGTGCTGCAACCCCAGAGTTGGCCACAACTGGACCTAATGGTCAGGGGTCCCTTTACCTTTACCTAGCTGCTTCTTAGAATACTCTCTGTGGCTAAACAGAATGATAGCCTATTTTATCCTCCCACCCCAATTAGTAAACAAAGCCATGGAACGCCAAGATGTTAATATCAGGATTTCGCAATAAATTAGCAATTACTGTAGGTGGCACTACAATCAAGTGAATTTTTTACTGGGAACAGTATGCAACTTTTTATTATAAAATACCGTATTTTTTGCACCATAACACTCACTTTTTTCCTCCTAAAAAGTAAGGGGAAATGTCTGTGCGTGTTATGGAGGGAATGCCTACGGGTGGCGTGCCTACGGATTTTCCTCCTCTAAAAACTATGTGCGTGTTATGGTCGGGTGCGTGTTATAGAGCGAAAAATACGGTAGTTCTCTGTTAGGGGTTTCTTCCTGCATGCTGAAAAATGTATGCATTGTTCTTGGAGCTAAAGTAGCAGAACACTTTTGAAATTCAGCGCACAGATTTCTACAGCAGGACTGCCGGCTGCTAAACTGAATTTTAAGAAACAACTGTGTAATGCTCAGAACGTGTGTGCATTCTTCTTCAGATCACTACATTGAAGTTCTGGAGTGCAAACTGAAGTGCGAAATTGATCTCACGCCGGTTGTAGGAGGCTATGTTGTGGAGAAATTTGTAGCAACTATGTACCACTACTTGCAGTTTGCCTATTATAAACGTAAGTAAGAGGTTTTGCGCTCTCCTGAAATTGGGCTTGGTTCTATCTTTTAAAAAACATATATGCCCATTTCACTTATTTAAAACGTTTCTCTTCACTGGAGAAGAAAAGCTGTGCTAGCAAGGCTGCTTCTTAGCATCATTATAATATATTTAAAATAGGTGTCCAACATCTGCACAGAACCTTGAAAGTCCTCACCAAGTCCTGGCTTTGCTAATTATTTTTAGATTTGCAAAACTGGAAGCAAAAAGGCTCTTTTTCCCCATTTCTGGCACACATAATACACAAAGAATGGGAAAATAGTTTACCACTATCTCTATCTGCATACTCAAAAAAGAACGGAAAGGAAGACAAATCCTTGCATTCTGATTTTGAGGCTCGCCAAACATATAGATCTTATGAATTAAGAAATATTGCATGCTCAGATTGCAAGAAGCAACAGCTGTTTCCTAACGGTCTCCTGAGAAGCTGACTCTTTTGTTTAATCTTCATTCAGTGAACGATCTGAGAAATGCCGCCTCGTGCGTTGTTAGCTACCTGCTCTTTGACCAGACGGACGGAGTGATGAAACAGAATCTAGTCTATTATCAGTACCATAAAGACAAGTGGGGACTCACAGATGAAGACTTCCAGCCTAGACCTGTAAGTTGAATTGTTGAACCGGTCGCAGTCGGTGCATTCTGCCTTGCAGCCTTTTCGATAGATATGCTTCAACATGTTCAGTCTTTACGCTTGCCATGGGAGGTGTGCCATTGCCTTTATGAGGAGCAACCAACCTTCCTTCCGACTTTGAAGCTGTGCGGGTGGGTGGGGTCTGTCCCAATAGTTGCGTGAGAATGCCTTCCAGCTTCATGGTTGATCAAATCGCTTCTGTAGCTGCTCAAGAGGCAAGGGTGCCCAACATGCTCCCTGCCAGCTTTCTTAGAGAAGGGGCTGGTGAGGAGCTTCCTTGACTGCTTGAAATTGAGTTGCCTTGGAGTATCCAAGCCACCAAGCTCCCTGCTGGCTTTTCCTGTAGAAAAGGCCAGCAAAACGCTGTCTTGCTGAAAAGAGGTACAGTCACACCTCAGGTTACAGACACTTCTGGTTGCGCGTTTTCGGGTTGCGCACCGCGCCGAACCCAGAAGTACAGTGGTACCTCGGTGTGATGAATATAGGGGTTGCTCGTGCGTAAGTTGCCGCCACTCCTGGCTAAGTTGGCTTGTTAAACCTTATCTGTCTGGACTGCCCTTCACTTCGTGGCTGCCTCAGTCGCTAGCAGAATCCGTCAGTGGGCGTTTCTTAAACCTTTTCCAGCATAAAAGCTGTTTGACGCCAAGTCTCCTCCTACTCTCCCTGCGCGGAAGTCTTCTGCGCAGGGAGGGTGTGGATAGTGGAGGACCCGTGCTCTCCCCGCTGGTGTCCAGCGAAGAGTCCTGGAGCCCTCTCGCCGATTCCCCCATCTGCCCCCCTTTATCCCTGGTGTTGCGCTGATTTCCTTCCCCAGCTGGTGAGCTGCCTCTCTCCCTGCTGGGTCCGTCTCCAGCGTCACTTGAGAGCCTTCCCTCCGCCTCTGGCTCCGATGTCAGTTCCCTGACACTCGGGTTACAAACACTTCAGGTTACAGACGCTTCAGGTTACAGACTCCGCTAACCCAGAAATAGTACCTCGGGTTAAGAACTTTGCTTCAGGATGAGAACAGAAATTGTGCAGCGGTGGCACGGTAGCAGCGGGAGGCCCCATTAGCTAAAGTGGTGCTTCAGGTTAAGAACAGTTTCAGGTTAAGAACGGACCTCCAGAACAAGTTCTTAACCCGAGGTACCACTATACCAGAACGGGTTACTTCCGGGTTTCGGCGCTCGTGCATGTGCAGAAACACTAAATCGCAACTTGCACATGCGGCGCTGCGGGTTGTGAATGTGCCTCCCACACGGATCCCGTTCGCAACCCAAGCATCCACTGTAAAGGCTTCTTCGGAAGGGGAGGGGGAAAACTAGGCTAGCCCCAAAATTGTAGAGCCCTCTCTGGTATAGTCATCGAGGGTACTAGATGTGCTGGGAAAAGATAGCTCAGTTGGTAGAGCATGAAACTCTTATTCCCATGGTTGTGGGTTCAAGCCCCACGTTGGGCAAAAAGATTCCTGCACTGCAGGGGGTTGGACTAGATGACCCTCGTGGTCCTTTCCAACTCTTACGGTTCTATGACTCTGTAAGAAACGTTTCTTCCATGCAATGCATGAGGCTGTGCTAAAAAGGAGCTTTTAGGGACTGTTCTGCTGTTAATGTGACGTGGAATTTTGCCCTTCTTTTTCTAGGAAGCTGTTCGGTATTACAACATAACAACACTTCAGAGGGAAATGTATGAATTTGCTAAAGAGCACGTGATGGATGATGATGAAGTAAGTCGAGTAGAGCAATACCATTGCCTTAAGTAAAATTAATGGTGGTTTAAGGATATTTCAGGCCAGTTGTAATGTGTTAGTAGGGCTGTCTTTTTTTAGTTTGTTTTGCTTTCTAATAATAATAATAATAATAATAATAATAATAATAATAATAATAATAATAATATTTATACCCCCGCCCTCCCCAGCCAGAGCCAGGGCAGCTAACACCAGTAAAATTACAGTAAAAACATAATGGGGGGGGGGAAACAAACCAATTTAAAATACAGGTTAAAATGCAATTTAAAATGCAGTCTCATTTTAAAAGTAGCCCATAGATCAAGACCATAAGGGGAAGGAAACATAAGGGTCAGACTGAGTCCGAACCAATGGCCAGGCGGAACAGCTCTGTCTTGCAGGCCCTGTGGAAAGATGTCAAGTTCCACAGGGCCCTAGTCTCTTGTGACAGAGCGTTCCACCAAGTCGGGGCCAGTACTGAAAAGGCCCTGGCACTAGTTGAGACCAATCTAACCACCTTGTGACCTGGGACCTGACAAAAGCAGCCTGACATGCAGAAACTAAGCGTGTGACACTTTTGTTGTATCTCCAGATAAGGAAAAATTCGCCTGTGCCTGGCTGGCTTATGAACTGGCTGGCACACTCCCCTCCCCACCTGAGTTCTCCAGGCATCCTAGCAGAGGAGGAAATGTCTCTGTTGCCGTGGCAATGGAACCAGACTCCCTGTCATCTAGTTCTCTCTCTCCATTAGCCTCCTCAGTGGCTCTGCCGATGAGATGAATCAGCAAGGACAGTGTTTGTCTATAGGGCCATGTTTGCAGCATCTCATGGCATGCCAGGGGGCCCTATCCTAACTGGTGCCCAACATCCCTATAAGGGATCCCTGTGAGACACGGACTTTCATCTTTGTTTCCGTAGCACTCACTTCACTAAAAAGCTAGTGCAGTTGTCATTTAACTAAAATTGTGCATTCGTCCTGATTTGCATAGTATTTTTGGCATTTTGGGGAGTAGGTGGAAGCAATCAGAGTTTCAGGTTTGGTGTAAGAAAAGCAATTTCCACATGCACTCAGGTTGACAACGGAGTGTGGGTTTTTTCACCAGCTTGGTAGCAATGCCTGTGAGAAGAGGAACTGAGGCATAGTCTAGGCCAGGGGACAGCAAACTTTTCCAGCAGGGGGCCGGTCCACTGTCCCTCAAATCTTGTGGGGGGGCCGGACTACATTTTGAAAAAATAATAATGAATATACTCCTATGCCCCATAAATAACCCAGAGATGCATTTTAAATAAAAGGATACATTCTACTCATGTGAAAACATGCTGATTCCCGGATCGTCTGCAGGCCGGATTTAGAAGGCGATTGGGCTGGATCCGGCCCCGGGGCCTCAGTTTGCCTACCCATGCTCTAGGCCAGGGGTCTGCAACCTTTATGACAAAAAGAGCCACTTGGACCCGTTTCTGAAGAAATAAAACCTGGGAGCCGCAAAACCATTGCAACATTTAAAACAAATATATCTCCAGAGCCGCGATCTGACAGCGGGCGGGAAGGTGATGTCGGGACGGTGCGTGACTAACGCACGCACCCCCCCCATGCGACGTCACAGCCAGTACAGTGCCCGCCACAGTGGGGAGTGTCGGGGCGCACAATGCGCCTCCTCCCCTCGCTAGTATCCGCCCTGGAGCTGCGGCAAAGGTGTAAAAGAGCCACATGCAGCTCCGGAGCCGCGGGTTGCAGACCCCTGGTCTAGGCTCATAAATACCACTCACCTGGCTGTGTCTGAGCAATTCTAACCCACCCCAGGGCCAGCCTAGAGTGGCATAGCCGCTACCTGCTGCCCAGGTAGAAGATGGGATGGCTCTGGGGGGGGCGCAGGTAGATGGCTGGCCCATTTCTGCTCCCAGAACCTGTCAATTCAGGGCCATACACCAACTACCACCAGCAAGAGAATCACTATCAGCAGACACTCTCTTCACCACCACCACACACATCAGTGATGTGCACCCACTCTCTGTGAATAGGGACCTGCACATCATCCTGAACTACTGTGTCGTCGTCGTTCCCCCATCAGCCATCTACATTGGGAGCAGGCCCATTATTTTTTCTCTAGGATATTTTCTGTTCCTGTAATGACACACTTAGAGCGTCCAGAGCCAATGCTGTCCACCACCCCATGTCGAAGGCTAACTGACCAGTGTGCTTTTGGTTTGTAGTGTGTGTTCTTCCCTTTGCGTTCCTGCACTGTTAACCTGCACAGTGTAGCGTTGCGACTGCTCTGAGTGGGACGAAATGACTTTGTGATTGATATAAACGGCTGGCCAATCAGCACCAAGCAAATTTGGCTTTGCTGTTTTTCTGCAGTCGATACTTGTGAAGTATTTGCTGGCTGGTTGCAAATTACTCAGTTTCCATTCTGCATTCCCAAGAGAGGGGTGGTGTTGCGTCATCATGAAAGTGCTAATGGGAAGATGATGGCAAATTCTCATCCTTTAATGAGGGAGTGGAATTGATTCTACTACCATATCAATGAATCAAAAGTAGCATTTTCATCTAGATACTATCTGTGGTCCAGAATATACAGGGTGAGTCTTTTAAAAGAGGCCCCGTGGGACATGTGTACAGTGGTACCTCAGGTTACATACGCTTCAGGTTACGGACTCCGCTAACCCAGAAATAGTACCTTGGGTTAAGAACTTTGCTTCAGGATGAGAACAGAAATCGTGCTCCGGCGGCACGGCAGCAGCAGGAGTCCCCATTAGCTAAAGTGGTGCTTCAGGTTAAGAACAGTTTCAGGTTACGAACGGACCTCCGGAACGAATTAAGACTTAACCCGAGGGACCACTGTACTCTGTATCTACGGGGCCTGTTTTAAAGGACTCACCCTGTATATCTGTGAAAATATATGGAGCAGAGAAACTGTTTTACAAAACAACAGATCCCAAAGTATTTTTGTTGGAAAACTTTTAATTTCTGAGGGCAGGACTAGACCTTACGCTTGACACAGGCCTGCCCTTGAATTCAGGACCTCCTCTCCGTAAAGTTTTGGCAGAATTGCCTATGTTTTTACATTGTCACATAATGCGTTTCCCTGCTTCCGTATATTAAGAGCTGCTGCAGTCAAGAAAATATGAGGAAATGACACAGGTAACTGTACTTAAACGTTACAGGGAAAAGAGGAAAAACAGGGTTGTCTAGCAGTGCTTGCATTTGCTGGAGAACAAAGACTCAAAGGAGGATTATTTCGAAAGGCTTTAATGTTTAGATTGCTATGAAAGATATGCGAATCATATACACCGCAGGCAATACACATACTCATTCCAAGTACAACTACAGCAAAGGCAGGTGATCAAACTCCCGATGCTTTAGACATGGATCTGACTGACACACACCCTTGTTATTCTATATATAGTAATGGGGTAGCCTCAACTTTCTGCAGTCTCTTACTACGCCTAGCAGGCAGAGCCTTCTGTTCTCCTTTGGCACTTCCTGGGTTTAGCTGACAAGGGCCATGTAATGGTTCTAGGGGTTGCTTGTGTGTAAATCAAAGCCACTCTTGGCTGGTTGCCTGAATGAACCCTTTCTGAATGAATGAATGAGCCCGTGGCTGTCTCAATCGCTGGCAGAATCCGTTAGTGGGCGTTTCTTGAACTTCTTCCAGCAAAGAAGCTCTTTGACGCTTAGTCTCCTCCTAGCCTCCCTGCACGGAAGTCTTCTGCGCAGGGAGGGTGTGGGCATTGGAGGACCCGTGCTCTCCCCACTGGTTCCCGGCGAAGAGTCTTGGAGCCAGTGGCGTAGCGGGGGGGTGCAGGGGGGGCCGGCCGCAACATCTGGGGGTTAGGGTTAGGGGGCGCAAATCCACGGGTTAGGGGGCGCAAATCCACAGGTTAGGGGGCGCAAATTACTTGCCTTGCCCCGGGTGCTGACAACCCACGCTACGCCACTGCTTGGAGCCACCTCGCCGATTCCCCCATCTGCCCCCCTTCTCCACTGGTGTTACACTGATTTCCTTCCCCTGAAGATGTGCTGCTTCTCTCCCTCCCAGGACGCTCTCCGGAATCCCTCTGGAGCCCTCCCTCTCCCTCTGGCTCCGGTGGCAGTTCCCTGACAGGCCAGAAGCTGGCAGGGCCAGAGAGGCAGAGCTGTTCCCAATGTCTGATGACGCCAGGTTAGGTGGCAGAGCTAGGGAGTGGGAGATGGGAGTTGTGTCTCTCGTTGCAGAGACAGGTGAGGCGAGAGAGGTCCCCCCACTCAGGATCCTCACTATCAAGCTTCCCCTCATTTCGGGTCCTCAGCAAACCCTCCTATCTGTATCATCCTGATTTGTCCAGCTCACAACAAGTGATATCCCAGTGTCAATGGGTTTTTCTGCTCTTATTTTTTACATTAGTGCTTACATTGCTAAGAATGTAGCAAACCGGTTATTGGTTCGACTGGAACGCTGGTTCTCCTGATCAGTCGCACCAGGAAAAACTGCATTACAGGTACAGAATTGCAAGAGCATCTTATGAGGAATTCCTGTAGAATTCCTAAAGTCGTGCAGAAAAACAAGCAGAAAAACAAGTTTTTACCTTTGCACATGCTTCCGTGCTGGGAGGAAAAACAAATCAAAGTTGCCGAATGAGAACAGGAGTGCTTATTTTCACTAGTTTAAAAAAAAGCTTCATTATTTTCACAGTAATCTCTCCTTCCACAAATATTTATGCGTGCCTGCAGCGTTTCTGTTACAGCAAACGGCTTAATTTTGGTAAATAATATTTGGCAATGAGAATATTTATTGACCTAACTTCTTAAAAGGTTTCAAGTTAGCTGAACACAAAGCAAACAGTTGTCCTTCCAGAAGCTGTTGAGACCATTTCGCGCTTTTACCAAAGGCCCATCAAGCTTGTGGTGAAAGGAGCAATAGCATGTCACCCCATCCATCTTATTGTGATATTGATCATACGTATTTCATTCAGCCATGGGATTGTATGGTTTTTACTTTATAAACTGCTTAGAGATCTTTTTATATGAAGTGGCCTATAAATTGAATGAATGAGTGAACATTTTATTTATTAGACTGTTAGCTGCCCTTTACCAGAGTGGGTTACAACTATAGCATATTCAATTATAAAACAAACAAAACAGCTACAACCATAAAACAAAAAATGTGTTAAAACAAAAAAATTCCTTCCAGTAGCACCTTAAAGACCAACTAAGTTAGTTCTTGGTATGAGCTTTCGTGTGCATGCACACTTCTTCAGATGTATGAGCTTTCGTGTGCATGCACACGAAAGCTCATACCAAGAACTACCGTATTTTTCGCTCTATAACACGCACCAGACCATAACACGCACGTAGTTTTTAGAGGAGGAAAACAAGAAAAAATATATTATAAACGAAATAGTGGATATATGATTTTTGTGGTTCATGCTGTGGCCGCAGACATGTGATCTGACAATGAGTTTGGAGTAGCCCAATGCAAAAATCCTGAGGATCCATGTGGATCCATGCTTTGTAACCACGGAGGAGGGAAGGAAGGGGAACCATGGATCCTCTGCTCACGACTGCAGCAGATCCCCCACCACCACCCGCAGACATTCACTCCATAACACGCACAGATATTTCCCCTTACTTTCTAGGAGGAAAAAAGTGAGTGTTATGGTGCAAAAAATACGGTAACTTACGTTGGTCTTTAAGGTGCTACTGGAAGGAATTTTTTTATTTTGACTATGGCAGACCAACACGGCTACCTATCTGTTACTGTGTTAAAACAGTTCCAGATATGCAACAATTAAAAGCAATTGCAGGTATAAAATAAACCAAAATGTGAACACTTATATCTATAATAAAAAAATTCCTTCCAGTAGCACCTTAAAGACCAACTAAGTTAGTTGGTCTTTAAGGTGCTACTGGAAGGAATTTTTTTATTTTGACTATGGCAGACCAACACGGCTACCTATCTGTAACTTATATCTATGTATCTGTCTATATTACAGATGCAAATTTTGCCCTTTTTGCTCACTCTTGGCATTCCAGTGATTCCAATGGGAAGCCGGGATAATCCTGTATTTTGTGTCTGCGGCTTCCCAGGAATTAGCTGCAATTCTGTTTTCAGCAGTAGGCTATTGTAAAAGGGCATATCCACCGCAAAGACCAGCTGTCAGTCACGCCATCTTGGAAGTTATTTTATTAATTTTATTTATTCATTCATTCCTAAAGGTTGGGAAAATATTATCCGCTCAGGTCCATCATCAGAAGCTAATGAGCTATTCATCAGGAGAATCTTCTATCCAGTTGAACTAGGCTTAGCTGGCTACATTTTCAACTCTACCTTTTTTGTAAAAAAAAGAAATTCTCCCTATAGGTTTGCATGGCACAGAATTAACCTATCCTCTGTTGTAATCTCTACTAGGGTGAAGTAGTAGAATACCTTGATGAACTCTTGGACGTGGATGGCGGAACACAGTGACTCTTAACAACTGAAAAGGCAAAAGAGATTTAAGAAGTGACTGCTCACCCTTGTTCCTTCATATCTCCATGTGTCACCTTTACTCAGGAGTTTAAAAATACCTCAGATATTTCCTAAGCTTGCTCTTCTGCCACTTGCATCCTCCTGTGAGTTTTCCGTCATGTTGTGCACATGTATCCCCTTCATCTTTAACATGATTTTTTAAAAAAACATTGTTGCTATTTTTGAGCTATCACAAAGATCCCTTCTGTTCATTTAGCTCAGCAAATTCATTGCAGCTTGGATGAAGCACAAACGTTATTTTCATAGAATATAATCGAATAATACGAGAAATGAGTAGCATTGAAAGGATGCTATGTTGTTTTGCACGTAGCATTTTTATTTTTTTATTCTGACAAATTGACGCAATGGACCCCTTCATAACCTCAGTCAAACCATGGCTTTCCATAAACTAGGCCCTCCTCAATCACCCCTCCACTGCTTCCATCACATGGTGGCTTATTATCCTGGTTTGTTGATTGACATTCAGCCTGAATTAGAACGTACAGTGGTACCTCGGTTTAAGAACAGTCTGGTTTAAGAACGATTTGTTTTATAAACTCTGCAAAACCGGAAATAGTGTCTTGGTTTGAGAACTTTACCTTGGTCTAAGAACGGAATCCGAACGGTGGAAGGGTACCAGCAGCAGGAGGCCTCATTAGAGAAAGCGCGCCTTGGTTTAAGAACAGTTTCGGTTTAAAAATTGACTTCCGGAACCTATTAAGTTTGTAAACCGAGGTACCACTGTAATATGGAATCCTGGTTTAATACAATTCAGGTCTTTGTTCTAAAGTCAGCATGCAACAAAAGGAGAGGAAAGGAGCTAGGGAGGGAGAAGAATATCACCTGATACACACTCCCAGCTTCATAAACCGTGGTTTGTGATAAACCATGAGAGTACCTCGGCTAGAGATTGAGATAAACCATGGTTTATGAAGTCTCAAATCGCCCTTCAGCTGAAAGCACGTACTTTGAAGTAGTTAAATCAACTTAGTGAGATCCCTGGAGAAAACAAGATTGTGACCATACTGTGTTTAAACCAGGAGTGGCTAACCTTATTTATCCTGAGCAGTGAGTGTGACTAGAATGACAGAATGTGTAGACATACTTGCTATATGTATACATCTCTCTCTCACACCCCTCACACGATGTATACAGCATCAAAACTCATTCTCCTCCCCGCTTGGGAAGTAACAAACAAATCTCACGCTGGCTCTTTTTAGCTGCTGGAGATTAACATAGTTAGAACCAAGCTGTCTTTCATGGATCAAATGCACAGAAACACATCTGTCCTCATGGGTAAGAGTTGTTTGGCCTCTATCGTGGCAGGAGCAACTTCCGTTAGAATCTAGTCCTGCAAACAATTGTTTACTTGCACGGCTGGTTCGCCTTAATTATACCTGTCCATTTATTTGAATGGTGATTCTTGTTGAATAAGGAATGAAAATCAGTTACATCTATGGGACCAAATTCAGTACTCGGGTACACCAGAGCAAATAACGGGTTTAGGAGTAATTATCCTAGCAGGTTTCCCTACAGAAACAATGCCAATTATCTAAGTCCCCTCCCTATTGATGCTTCAGTGTGGAACATGTTACAGACCTATGCTCATAATTATTATGGTGCAAACATTTATTTATTGTAATATTGTGTGTGGATTTACTTTATTTCTTTAACTACATAGGAAATTCACCCAGGTTTGCTAACTTAAAAAAACCCTAGCCCCTATTTCTCTGCCTTTAACTCCAGCTTGATGTAGAGCTGTTTTTAGGTGATAATATTTATCTCCAAACTCTGAAAACATCACCTACTGATTTCTGCAGATCAAACTGCTATAAAAGGCACAGCAGCAGGCCAGTCTTCTTTTCTGCCTGGTTGGCAAACCTAACCGTGCCTCCTAGTGGAAGCCTGGGTACAGAGCTTTTTATGGAAATGGAAAAGAAAAAGAAACCAAAAACCCAGCAAACAAATGTCCCCTCATTTTTCTAGTGCCAGTTGAACAACCATTATACAGTGGTACCTTGGGTTACAGACACTTCGGATTACAGACTCCGCTAACCCGGAAGTAGTACCTCGGGTTAAGATCTTTACCTCAGGATGAGAACAGGAATTGCGGTGGCAGTGGGAGGCCCCATTAGCTAAAGGGTTAAGAATGGTTTCAGGTTAAGAACGGACCTCTGTAACGAATTAAGTTCGTCACCAGAGGTACCACGGTAGCTGCTTAGCTATTAACACTTTCATCAGAACCTCTCATGCCTAAGCAACATTTTGGTTTTTGTGCTTTGATATTTGAAATGCTTGTAGGGTGGTCAGAAACAAAGGAGGTCTGGGATTCTGCACCTTTAATAGTTGTGTAGAAGAGGAATTTCAACAGGTATATGTGGAATCCTTTCCCCAGGCCTGCTCACCTGGCACCATCATTTAGCTGCCAGGCAAAACTTTTCCTTTATAACCAGGCCTTTGGCCTTCAACTATCTGTGGCCTTTCGGAAGCAAGTGGGAGGTTCCTAATGCTATTTCTCTCCCTCCCCACCCCCCTTGGTTTTAATGTCTCTATGTGTGGGGGGAGTTGATTGGTGGATTGGCTGTAAGTCACTTTGGGTTACCTTGGGCAAGATAAAAGGACTAACAAATTTAATAATAATAAAAATTAAAAGGTGTAGCTTATCATGCAAATATCACCTGCATAAATTTCCTCTCCTAATTTTGAGATAAATGGTATAGGAACTTTGTTCTCTATTGCGTCTGGCTATCCTAAATTTAGGGACACGGGTGGCGCTGTGGGTTAAACCACAGAGCCTAGGACTTGCCAATCAGAAGGTCGGCGGTTCGAATCCCCGCGACGGGGTGAGCTCCCATTGCTCAGTCCCTGCTCCTGCCAACCTAGCAGTTCGAAAGCACGTCAAAGTGCAAGTAGATAAATAGGTACCCCTCTGGCGGGAAGGTAAACGGCGTTTCCGTGCGCTGCTCTGGTTCGCCAGAAGCGGCTTAGTCATGCTGGCCACATGACCTGGAAGCTGTACACCTGCTCCCTCGGCCAATAAAGCGAGATGAATGCCGCAACCCCAGAGTCGGCCATGACTGGGCCTAATGGTCAGGGGTCCCTTTACCTTTTTATCCCAAATTTATGTGCTAAAGAGGAAATGGAAAAGAAAAAGAAACCAAAAACCCAGCAAACAAGTTGCATTAGAGTACAACAATTTAACATATTTTTAATTGCAGCTGGTGAAATTATCACTTTGCTGTGCTTTATGGAATTCTCTGGTTCAGGAAACAGCAACTGTGCTTTTGGTAGAGTCTGTTTCTTAATTATTTGTTAAAATAAATCCTTCCAAACAGAGGTTACCAAGGTGATGTAAGGCATAACAACCTAAGACAATCCACTAAAACAAATTTCCGTAGGCATTTAGAGTATAAAATGCCTGCCATATCTAAGGAGCAATAAAGCAATATCAAAGGCCCAGGAAGGCCTGAATGAATGTAAGTTTTTACCTGCTGATGAAATATCAGTACTGTCAGGGCTGCCTCAGGTCTCAGCTCACAAAAGACCAACGCCAGGTTCTTCTTATATACAAGGATGTTTATTGCAGTTCATAGTTGGTTCCACCACCGAGGCGTGCAGCCCCCACATCTGTTAGCCTTAGACCGTTGAAGTCCCCTCTGAATCAGTCCCTCCCCTGCACCAGTTTAAGAGGCTTACGCTGCTCCACCTCTTTCTCTCCTTCCTTTTCCGCAGGGTCTTTCTGCCCGCTGGGGTTCCGCTCCTCCTGGATTCCCCTGACGCTGAATCCCCAGACTGCTCTTCCCCCCTCCTGCGGGCTTTGGGACCTGGCTCCTCCTCCGGGCTCCCTGTACTTCCGCGCGCCTCCTCATTTGAACTTGGCGCGCGCGCCCAACCTCTAACCTTCCTTTTGACAGTTATACTACTCCCTTCACTGCCCTCCTCCCCTTCCGGGATGATGGCTTGCTCTGACCCCTCCTCTTTCTCTGCTGCCGGAGCTGTTTCCCCTGGCACATTGGAACCTTCCCCCCCCCCCTTCACTGCGCTCTGGTGGGGAAACTGGCTCTGATTCCCATCTGCCGCTTTGGGGTCCCCTGCTGGTCCCCCGCTCCTGACACTCTCCCCCTGGGGCTCCCCTTGCCCTGACCACGGGCGCCCCTCTCTGTGAATCCTCTGATTTGCTGGAGAGACTCATGGAATCCCTTGCGTCATTGCCATCCTCTTCCTCGCTGTCCTGGGATTCCTCTCCATCGCTCTCCATTTCCTGCCTTCCCTGTCCCTCTGTCCCTGTACCCCTGACAAGTACTGTTGGCACCTGTTCTGAAATACTACTCCACAAGATGAGTGCAACTAGAGCTGGAGATTGAGGATGAAATGAAACTAAGGAATACACAGCGTGAACCCATTGAAATTAACAGATTCATTTACACCTATTGATTTCAGTAGGTCTGCTGTAAGTAGAACTAATATTGACAGTAGCCTTGAATGCAAGCTATCAGACATGTTAAGCTAGGCAGAAGTAATTCTCATTTCTCTGTGTGGCACTGTAGCATTAAGGGCTCAGCTCCCATTCCAGTAAAACATCATTTCTAGTTACTGCTCAAAGACACATTAATCTTGCTTAATCTGCTGAGGGCTCCCGCTAGAGTTTCCAACAGTTATTCTGGCCGAGGTTACTGCAGAATTCAACCAAAAAAATTCCTGATGTGTAAATACAATGATGGGGGACAAGCTTCACCTGTTGAATATCTGCTCATTATATGCCAGTTAAAGATGAAAGATTTGCAGGGAGGAAACTAGTTTGTTAACTGCTAGCTTGCAGAAAGATGAAAGGGAAGAGCATTTGGTCTGCATGATATAAATGAATTTAATAATGGGGATGTTTAAGATCTTGTGACTCTTTGATCTCTAGGGGAAGAGTCCCTGAGATTCCTAAATATTTTTACACTCTTCTTAATTTCGGTTCACCTTTCAAAATATTTGGTGTGTGGCTTTTCAGAAGATACGGTACTACGCCTGTGATTCCCCCCCCCCTTATTATTAACCGGCTTTCTCTCATTCTGCTCTTCCATTTCATCTGCTATCTAGAGACTGTGAGTTGCCTAAAGTAGGAATGTTGTTCCATTTCATTTTGGTTTTGGTCCTTGTGAGATTGGTGCTGTATTTTGTGCCTGATTTTGATTCGGGCAACCCAAGTGCTACTTCCTGAAACAATAAAGTGCCTTAAAGAATTATTTAACAGCCATTTTTCTGCAATGTATGAGTGTTGATGACGAGGTGTGATTTATCTGATCATTTTTTATTTTGGGTGACTGTCATTGGCACCCGTCTGTCTTGAGAGACGGTGGAGAGCATCTCTGGGTATGAAGTCAAACTGCTGGAGAATCACAGCGCCAGCTGTGGCTGCAGAAACGGGTAACTTATCACAGCTCCTCCTGCATTGTATTGCTGCATTAGAAGAACTGAAATCAGCTCTCGGAGGTGCAAGCCTGGGCAAGTGCTCCTTTTAGACAGGCTGCACCTACAGTAGGGTGTTAGCATAGGATCTGTATACAGAAAGTTATGGGTTCAACCCCTGGAATCTCTAATTTAAAGGATTTCAGAGAGCAGAGCTTGGAAAGACTACCAACTGAACAGGGCGTCTCCCAGTTGTCAGTTCTGAGGGGAACCACATGCACAAGACAAATTTGCATCAGGGTGGATTTGATTTAAATCAAATCAATTTAAATCAAATTGTTTTAAATCACTAGTCAGTAAGAATTTAAATCACTAGTCAGTAAGACTTGATTTAATTTTATTTTATTTTTTACAGAAAGACTCATTCTTGCTGGTATAATCTTAATATTTACAACCAGATGAAAGTTTCATTTTTGGAATAATAAATTTTCAGAGTAGCTTTTACAGTTATATCAAAAATTACTGATTTGGTTATGCTATTAGAAATACACTGACAGATAATTATGAAATTATTTGGAAATTATATATTTGGACAACTTTTCTGCTGTATCCATGTTTGTTAACTGATGTGGTTAAACAATTTAAAAGAAAACTTAGACTGAGTTTTAGCACTTAATTTTGTGATTGGGCAGCATTTAGCTTGGCCAGTCTATGTTTGATGAAGAAGTACATAAACCGCTTTAAAAAAACCCCCAAAGAATTTAAATTTTATCTTCTGAAACTGCCGGATATGCTCTCTCCTTTCTAGCTCATCAACATGAACATTCAATTTCGGAACCAAGATGGCGCTGGCAAGGGCAGCCCTGCTCTAAGCTTCATGCTAGTAGTGCAGTTTTTTATCAGTTTTTAACAGTTTTATTAATTTATTTTTTTACCGGTTTTAATTGCTACCTAAGGCATTTAAACCTTAGCCTAACCCTAAGCTTAACCCTAAACCTTAGCATTTTACCTATAAGTGGCTCAGCAATTTGCCTCCCTTGCTGGAAGGACACTGAATCACCGGCTACACAAGGAACTAGAAGGCAAGCGTTGGTTAAAATTACTTGCGGGCACTGGATCACCTCTGCTGTAGCTGTAGCCTGGAGACAGGGCCTGAGCGCTTGGAGAGGACGCAGCAGCCGTCGCCAAACCCGATCCTCCTCCTCCTGCTCCGCCGCCGTCCTCTGGCTCTCGGCCAGGAGGAGCCTGCGGCGACGGGGCGGGCGCCGAAGTTGGCAGAAGTTGGCGCGTCTCCTCGGCAGCGCCTTCGTCCTCCTCCTCCTGCCTCTGCTCTCCTCCGGCGGTGGGGGCGCGCCGCCCTCCCCGGCCGGGGGGGCTTGGCGGGGCCCGCGGGGAAGGAGGCCATGTTAGCGGCACGCGGGATCGCGGCCCCCCTCGCCCGCCTCCAGCCCGCTCCCCTCCCCCTGCGCGCTGCCCTAGCCGTGCGGGTCTCCTCCCCCTGCGCCGCCGTCCCCTTTCCACATCCTAGGAGCCGCGGTCCGCCTTCCTCCCCCGGGCCACGGCGCGGCTCCCAGCCCGGGCTGGCCACCGCCTCCTGGAACGCGCGCCCACCCCCGCGGCCCCCCAAACTTCGGAGCAACTCTCCAGACGCTTCTCCCCCGCCTCGGTCTCCCTCCTTTCCACTTCTCTTCCCCCCTTCCTTCCCTCTTTCTTTCTCTTTCTCTCCCACCCGCCTTTCCTTCTATTAACTTTCCTTTCCCCTTCCCATGTAGAACAGTCCCTGCAAATAAAAACCTAGCATATTTGGAAGAGGGATGCTAGCCTAACCATTACCTTCTATGCTGTTACTATTTTTTTTTTTTTTTACATAAGTAAAAAGTGACCTTTCCCCATCTGGCATGGTGGTGTGCCTCGAGATTTTTTTCATGAAACAAGTGTGCCTTTGCCCAAAAAAGGTTGGGAAACACTGTTAACTAGAGCCCTCAACAGGAGTAAATCTCTATCGGAATTTTACTCTTATTATAGCTCTTCAACGAACTGTGGAGAAATCCCTGCAGTTAAATACTCAGCTGTATAGCTAAATCATTGACTGTGGTAGGAAGTCCCCTTCTTCTCTCCTGTATTATTTACATTATTTAGCTCATATCTACTGTGGCTATGGGCAAGAGGAAACGCCTCAGAGAAGCAGAGGAATTACTGCTTCTCCCTAGCCCCAAGCTACAAGCTAAAGAAAGAAGAGACCAGACAAATTTTCAAGCAGCAGTTACTACATACAATAGATTTCTTCCACTAAGTGACTTGGATGTAGCTAATAACATTCCCAAGTCCCAAAATACCATCTTACACACTTGTAATCTAATGAGCACTCCCATCAAGGGTGGGCCCGATGTGGATGGGAAAAAGATCCGGGATAAAGAGAACCAGCTGGGAAATGAGTCCTCCCATTTACAACTAGTCATTAGGACACTGGACTGCATATTTAAAAAGATAGACTTTCTGACATGCTCAATTTCCAAGCTAACTGAAAAAGTGATGGATATGGATGCCAAAATTGCCTCAAAAATAACTACCAGCAGGGGCCTCCAGTGATAGCCCCACCAAAATCTGGGGCAAAGGGGATGAGAAAATACAAACTAAACAATCTCATGTGTAAGCAAAATCTAACATTGCAACCAAAGAAGGTGTGCCTAACGATAAGGTCTGAGATATGGGACTGGTCAAGCTTGGAAGGAGCTAAAATTGCCCTAAGTAAAATCCTGAGAATAATTCATATTGATCTTCATGCTTTACTTCCGCTAACTCAATCAAATGGCCCTTACAAAGTTATTTTAGCCTTCCGTTCGCTGAGATTACCCTTATTAATAATAAGACAAAAATGGAAATTTATAAAAACAAAAATCATACCCACAAGGGTTTTTGCGGACAGCATAGTAAAACCACTACTTGTGGAAAAAGAAACAGAGATATTAGATTCAGAAACAAGCACTACAAAATCGCCAGACAAAGAGATGCTGCTTTCCCCACAGAGAACGGAGGAGATCGCCTGCAGTCCACAACCAGGAACGAACTTGGGTAGTTCCAGAATATCCAATGATGAAAGCGCCCTTATGAATTCATTTGACGAATTACAGTCACAAGAAAAAGAAAAAACAATAAATAAATTAGATAAATTAAGAGAGAAGATGGTTCAGGCCAAAAGTAAAATAGGAAACAAAGAAATTCAAACCAACAGGGCCATTGAAGGCTCAGTGGACCTTCTCAAATTTAGCCCACAGCCCCAAAATAGGTCTATAAAATCCAAGGCACCGATACAGACAATCGTCCTGCCACCCTTATTAGTTAATCTGGAACCAGCTCTTCCTGCACCAGCCGGAATGGTTATACCTACTAAAGAACAGCAAAATGTAAACAAAATCTCGACACATTCCTCAATGCCTGACCTGGAGTCATCATTATCGGACGGAGAATCTCTAGCTGATGATTTAGAAGTTCAATCTGTTATCGATACGGACTGGACAGAAGACCCCTTGGGCCATATAAATAAGATGATATACCCACGGAAGGAAAATCTAATAATAGTTAAAACTTGTACCGACTTAATCTCTGCTCCCCTAGGTGATAAGCTCTCTGATAAAACAAGGGATTTCAGAGAGGAGACTAGACCAAACCAGGACACTACCCCTACAGGATCGGGCGAGCAGAGCATAATTACAAACAGCTCAAGAGGCACACCTGCGTCAAAAGGAGAGAAGTCATCTACTATTAGTCAAAGGAAAATTACTGACTTCTTTAAATTTGACAACCCACCAAGATCAGTATTCCCCCCTTCTCCATTGTGACTACCCAAACCTCAGTCAAATCTTCCCCCGTTCTCCTTTTTAAGCTGGAACATAGCAGGTTGGAAGGGGGAAAAAATCTGACCCGGACTTTGTAAAACTAATAAACTTACACCAAGTAATTCTCTTGCAGGAAACATGGGAAGAGGGGAGAGTAGATATTAATGGTTTTGATGTCACGTCATTACCGGCATGCCCGTCTACTAAAGGAGGCCGGCCTAGTGGAGGATTAGTTATAGCAATTTCCTTGAAAATACAGGCAAAACTCACGCTTGTAAATGCTTCCACCTTTGCAATTACAGCCCTGATTACGGGGAAAAACTTTGAACTTGTTATAACAAATGTCTATCTTCCTCCTGGAGGCAACATTGCAGACTTATACAATAAATGGGGAATTTTGGAAGAACATCTCACTCTTTGTCACTCCAAATACCCCAATATACCCAATGTTATAGCAGGGGACTTCAATGCTCGCATTGCAACAAACTGGGAGTCTTTAATCAAAGCCAAATGGTGGATAACCCCAGAATTCATTAATGACCTCACTCTCCATACTCAAAGACTTTCCAAAGACAAAAGGGTAAATGAAGCAGGAACCCTTCTTTACCAATTGGTACTACGTCTAAACTTTAGTGATTCTAAACGGGAACTGCCTGCCAGACGTACCGGGTGATTTTACACACATAAACTCCTCTGCAAACAGTGTCCTGGATTATATGTTAGTATCTCATGACATATTCCCCAAATTTTCTCATTTTAAAGTTGAAAATATTCAACTGAGCGACCACCTACCATTGGTCGCCACAATGACTACAGACTGGACCCCAGATGGAGACAGGCACCCAACACATCTGATTACAAACTCAGTATTGCAAATCAAAAGTGTGAAATGGTCTGAACTACAGGCCCAAAAATACTCAGCATATTTCCAACAAGGGCTAAAACAAGCATATTCAGGCTTAATCGAGGATTATTACGATTATGACCAAACTCTAAGACTATTCTCGAATCTGTCGGAAGATCTAACTTTTTTTTCTCTGTCCCGACGCATAAAATAAATCGAACACAAAGGAAGATAGGTGCATTGTGGTTCAATAGTGCTTGTAAACAGGCTAGACAACTTCTTGGTAACATCTACAAAGAGTATAAAGCCTCCGGGGCAACAGTCTTGCCAAAAGAATATTTCCAAGCAAAATTGGCCTACAAGCAAATTCAAAAGGGAGCTAGACAGGAATGGCAAGTGAATCAATGGCGGGCAATCATAGAAGCCTCATCATCACGGAACTCCAGACAATTTTGGCTCCTGGTAAATAAAAGAACTAAAAGATACCCTTTAACTATTATTCCTGCCCCGGTTTGGGAATCTTACTTAAAAAATTACTTTGCCACAACTGACTGTATTGCTAACACAAGAGATGAATTTCAAGAACAGCTTCCCCTCTGGCCCCCCACCGATCCGGAAGACATCCATGACTTGATCGTTAAACTCAAAACAGGGAAAGCGCCTGGGCCAGACCTGATCCCGGCAGAAGCTATAAAATACCATGCGGACTGGTGGGCCAAAGTCCTGGCGACCATCTTCGATGCCGTTAACAACTCTGGAATGATCCCGGAAGTATGGAAGGACGCTGTTATCGTTCCAATCCACAAAAAGGGCTCACCAGATGACCCAGGGAATTACAGAAATATCAGTCTGCTCTCAATAGTGGGGAAACTGTATGCCCGCCTCCTGTTGAACAGACTTATCCAATGGGCCGAAGAGAAAAAATTAATTGGGCCCAAACAAGCTGGATTCCGCCCAAAACAGTCAACAATTAATCATATTCTAATTTTACAGCATCTTGCCTGGAAATATTCCACCCCAAAGGGTGACCAACTCTGTGTGGCATTCATTGACCTAAAGGCAGCATTCGATAGTATCCCCAGGATCATCCTCTGGGAAAAACTCACCCATTGGGGCATCGACAGAAGGCTTCTCTGGCTAATAATCAAACTCCATGAGAACTCAGCGGCTGGAGTGAGACTCACCCCGGAGGGTGATCTCACCAATCCAATTCCCATTAACAGAGGTGTCCGACAGGGTTGTATATTGGCTCCATTCCTGTTCAATTTGTTCATAAGCGACATGAGGACTCTCCTAATAGAGGCTCAAGAAAGGATTCATGCACCCCACCTAGCACTTTATCGCTGCCCTTTGTTACTATATGCGGATGACGCAGTCATCCTTTCTTTTTCTAGAGTAGGTCTCAGGAGAGCCCTAAAATTTTTTGGATCATATTGTAATGCAAATTCCCTTACAATTAATTATGGAAAATCTAAGATCCTAATTTTCTCAAAGAGCCGGAAACTCCATAATTGGAGAATTGATGGGAGAGTCATCGAACAAGTCTATAGATTCCATTACTTGGGAGTTTGGTTACAACATAACCTTAGATGGAAGGCCCATGTAGCTTATGTTACAAATAGAGCCAAAGCTATCTCCTTGGCGATCTTGCGATTCTTCTTCACCGATGGGGCCCTTCACATCCCATCAGCGTTGAAAGTGTTCAAGGCCAAGGTGATCCTGACAATTGCTTATGCCATCTCAACTTGGGGGACTTTTGTCAACCTATCTCACCTAGAGGTTATTCAAAATCAGTTTTTAAGAGGGATATTGAAACTGCCCAACTGTGTAAGTAATACAGCGTTACGCATGGAACTTAATACTGTATCCCTGGAAAATGCCCTGTGGAAGCACATACTTTGTCACTGGTTATCTCTATGGCACAATCTCCCAAACTTATACTTGATACAATGTATGTGGAGAGATGATTTCCAGAGCCCATGGGTAAAAAATTTACAGCTGAAAATTACGGCAATGGGAATCTCCCCATCCAAATTACTAGAGCAGGACATAGTTCCAGCTAAAAGAACAGTAACCTGTAAACTAGAGGAGATGGACTTGCAGCAGAAAATGTCCGTGGGCAATGGTACCTGCTCACCTCTAAACCTTGGTTTATTACCCCTCTTAAGGCTCCCAAATTATTTGAATTCCTTAACTTCTTCGGCTCATAGTTATGCCTTTATAAAGGCAAGATTCAACACCTTCCCATCGAACGTGCTGAGAAATAGATTTTCCAATGGGCAGATATCGCTCTTATGTGATTCTAATTGTGGGGCACCGGAATCGTTGCATCACATAATTCTTGATTGTGCTTTTCACTCATCGGCCAGGAGCAAGTTTCTTGCTCAATATCTAAAGGGAATCGCCGATGATACGAATGAAGCCAAACTGAGATATCTATTAAATGATGAAGACCCCCTAAGATCACTCACGGTTGCCAGATTCTTGATCAGCGTCCTATCCCTAAAGAAGAAAAACGGACTCCTGTGCGGCTCGGATAACCCTTTTAAACCATGATCTATGTTTTAGGATGTAATTAGGTGATATCACCATTGATGTCTTTTATTAATTTATGAGCAGAGGGCGATGTTTATGTTGCAAATTTATTGTAATGTATGATGTTGGTCTTTTGTTTTTGTTTTGCTTTGGTTCTTGTCTGTTTTTTGTAAATTTTGGCGGTTTTAAAATTGGAGGTTTAAGTACATTATGTTGGTATGGGAAACTGTCATGTGACGGGCCAATGGCCGTAATAAATATCAATAAATCAATCAATCAATTTCAGCAAACATCTAACGTTCTGCAATTTACTCAAAAATGGTGCCAAACTGTTGCAAACGATCCCCTGAAAGGTTTTTCGGTGGAAACATGGGTTTTTATCATCGGAAACTGAATTTGCCCTCGACGTCTGAACAAATTTTTTTGAAAAAATCCCTAACCCGCGGGGCCACAATTTTAGCAAAAATCTGACGTTCTGCAATTCACTCAAAAATAGTGCCAAACTGTTGCAAATGATCCCCTGAAAGGTTTTTCGGTGGAAACAGATGGGTTTTTATCATCGGAAACAGAATTAGCCCTCAACGTCTGAACAACATTTTTTGAAAAAATCTCTAAGCCGCGCGGTCACAATTTTAGCAAAAAACTGACATTCCTCAATTCTCTCAAAAATGGTGCCAAACTGTTGCAAACTATCCCCTGAAAGGTTTTTCGGTGGAAACAGATGGGTTTCTATAATCGGAAACAGAAGGAGCCCTCGAGGTCTGAACAACCTTTTTTCACAATTCCAGCAAAAATCTGACGTTCCGCAATTCACTCCAAAATGGTGGCAAAGTGTTGCAAATGATCCCCTGAAATGTTTTTCGGTGGAAACAGATGGGTTTTTGTCATCGGAAACAGAATTAGCCCTCGACGTCTGAACAACTTTTTTTGAAAAAATCCCTAAGCCGCGCGGTCACAATTTCAGCAAAAATCTGACGTTCTGCAATTCACTCAAAAATGGTGCCAAACCTTTGCAAATGATCCCCAGAAAGTTTTTTCAGTGGAAACAGATGGGTTTTTATCATCGGAAACAGAATTAGCCCTCGACGTCTGAGCAAATTTTTGAAAAAATAACTAAGCCGCGCGGTCACAATTTCAGCAAAAATCTGACGTTCTGCAATTCACTCAAAAATGTTGACAAAGTGTTGCAAACGCTCCCCTGAAATGTTTTTCGGTGGAAACAGATGGGTTTTTATCATCGGAAACACAATTAGCCTTTGAGGTCTGAAAAACTTTTTTTGAAAAAATCCCTAAGCCGCGCGGTCACAATTTCAGCAAAAATCTAACATTCTGCAATTCACTCAAAAATGGTCGCAAACTGTTGCAAACGATCCCCTGAAATGTTTTTTGGTGGAAACAGATGGGTTTTTATCCTCGGAAACAGAATTAGCCCTCAACGTCTGAGCAACTTTTTTTGAAAAAATCCCTAAGCCGCGCGGTCACAATTTCAGCAAAAATCTGACGTTCTGCAATTCACTCAAAAATGGTGCCAAACTGTTGCAAACTATCCCCAAAAAGGTTTTAGGTGGAAACAGATGGGTTTTTATCATCGGAAACAGAATTAGCCTTTGAGGTCTGAAAAACTTTTTTTGAAAAAATCCCTAAGCCGCGCGGTCACAATTTCAGCAAAAATCTAACATTCTGCAATTCACTCAAAAATGGTCGCAAACTGTTGCAAACGATCCCCTGAAATGTTTTTCGGTGGAAACAGATGGGTTTTTATCCTCGGAAACAGAATTAGCCCTCGACGTCTGAACAACTTTTTTTGAAAAAATCCCTAAGCCGCGCGGTCACAATTTCAGCAAAAATCTGACGTTCTGCAATTCACTCAAAAATGGTGCCAAACTTTTGTAAATGATCCCCAGAAAGTTTTTTCAGTGGAAACAGATGGGTTTTTATCCTCGGAAACAGAATTAGACCTCGACGTCTGAACAACTTTTTTTGAAAAAATCGCTAAGCCGCGCGGTCACAATTTCAGCAAAAATCTGACGTTCTGCAATTCACTCAAAAATGTTGGCAAGCTGTTGCAAACGATCCCCTGAAATGTTTTTCGGTGGAAACCGATGGGTTTTTATCATCGGAAACAGAATTAGCCCTCGACGTCTGAGCAAATTTTTGAAAAAATAACTAAGCCGCGCGGTCACAATTTCAGCAAAAATCTGACGTTCTGCAATTCACTCAAAAATGTTGACAAAGTGTTGCAAACGCTCCCCTGAAATGTTTTTCGGTGGAAACAGATGAGTTTTTATCATCGGAAACACAATTAGCCTTTGAGGTCTGAAAAACTTTTTTTGAAAAAATCCCTAAGCCGCGCGGTCACAATTTCAGCAAAAATCTGACGTTCTGCAATTCACTCAAAAATGTTGGCAAGCTGTTGCAAACGATCCCCTGAAATGTTTTTTGGTGGAAACAGATGGGTTCTTATCCTCGGAAGTAGAATTAGCCCTCGACGTCTGAAGAACTTTTTTTGAAAAAATCGCTAAGCCGCGCGGTCACAATTTCAGCAAAAATCTGACGTTCTGCAATTCACTCAAAAATGTTGGCAAGCTGTTGCAAACGATCCCCTGAAATGTTTTTTGGTGGAAACAGATGGGTTCTTATCCTCGGAAGTAGAATTAGCCCTCGACGTCTGAAGAACTTTTTTTGAAAAAATCGCTAAGCCGCGCGGTCACAATTTCAGCAAAAATCTGACGTTCTGCAATTCACTCAAAAATGGTGCCAAACTGTTGCAAACTATCCCCAAAAAGGTTTTAGGTGGAAACAGATGGGTTTTTATCATCGGAAACAGAATTAGCCCTCAACGTCTGAACAACTTTTTTTGAAAAAATCCCTAAGCCGCGCGGTCACAATTTCAGCAAAAATCTGACGTTCTGCAATTCACTCAAAAATGGTGCCAAACTGTTGCAAACTATCCCCAGAAAGTTTTTTCAGTGGAAACAGATGGGTTTTTATCCTCGGAAACAGAATTAGACCTCGACGTCTGAACAACTTTTTTTGAAAAAATCGCTAAGCCGCGCGGTTACAATTTCAGCAAAAATCTGACGTTCTGCAATTCACTCAAAAATGTTGGCAAAGTGTTGCAAACGCTCCCCTGAAATGTTTTTCGGTGGAAACAGATGGGTTTTTATCCTCGGAAACAGTATTTGCCCTCGACGTCTGAACAACTTTTTTTGAAAAAATCCCCAAGCCGCGCGGTCACAATTTCAGCAAAAATCTGACGTTCTGCAATTCACTCAAAAATGGTGCCAAACTGTTGCAAACTATCCCCAAAAAGGTTTTAGGTGGAAACAGATGGGTTTTTATCATCGGAAACAGAATTAGCCCTCAACGTCTGAACAACTTTTTTTGAAAAAATCCCTAAGCCGCGCGGTCACAATTTCAGCAAAAATCTGACGTTCTGCAATTCACTCAAAAATGGTGCCAAACTTTTGTAAATGATCCCCAGAAAGTTTTTTCAGTGGAAACAGATGGGTTTTTATCCTCGGAAACAGAATTAGAACTCGACGTCTGAAGAACATTTTTTGAAAAAATCCCTAAGCCACGCGGTCACAATTTCAGCAAAAATCTGACGTTCTGCAATTCACTCAAAAATGTTGGCAAGCTGTTGCAAACGATCCCCTGAAATGTTTTTCGGTGAAAACCGATGGGTTTTTATCCTCGGAAACAGAATTAGCCCTCGACGTCTGAACAAATTTTTGAAAAAATAACTAAGCCGCGCGGTCACAATTTCAGCAAAAATCTGACGTTCTGCAATTCACTCAAAAATGTTGGCAAAGTGTTGCAAACGCTCCCCTGAAATGTTTTTCGGTGGAAACAGATGGGTTTTTATTCTCGGAAACAGAATTAGCCCTCAACGTCTGAACAACTTTTTTTGAAAAAATCCCTAAGCCGCGCGGTCACAATTTCAGCAAAAATCTGACGTTCTGCAATTCACTCAAAAATGGTGCCAAACTTTTGTAAATGATCCCCAGAAAGTTTTTTCAGTGGAAACAGATGGGTTTTTATCCTCGGAAACAGAATTAGACCTCGACGTCTGAAGAACATTTTTTGAAAAAATCCCTAAGCCACGCGGTCACAATTTCAGCAAAAATCTGACGTTCTGCAATTCACTCAAAAATGTTGGCAAGCTGTTGCAAACGATCCCCTGAAATGTTTTTCGGTGAAAACCGATGGGTTTTTATCCTCGGAAACAGAATTAGCCCTCGACGTCTGAACAAATTTTTGAAAAAATCGCTAAGCCGCGCGGTCACAATTTCAGCAAAAATCTGACGTTCTGCAATTCACTCAAAAATGGTGCCAAACTGTTGCAAACTATCCCCTGAAATGTTTTTCGGTGGAAACAGATGGGTTTTTATCATCGGAAACAGAATTACCGTATTTTTTGCTCTATAAGACTCACTTTTTCCCTCCTAAAAAGTAAAGGGAAATGTGTGTGCGAATGCAGCGAATGCTTATGGAGCGAATGCAGGCTGCGCAGCTATCCCAGAAGCCAGAGCAGCAAGAGGGATTGCTGCTTTCACTGCGCAGCGATCCCTCTTGCTGTTCTGGCTTCTGAGATTCAGAATATTTTTTTTCTTGTTTTCCTCCTCCAAAAACTAGGTGCGTCTTGTGGTCTGGTGCGTCTTATAGAGCGAAAAATACGGTAGCCCTTGAGGTCTGAACAACTTTTTTTGAAAAAATCTCTAAGCCGCGCGGTCACAATTTTAGCAAAAATCTGACGTTCTGCAATTCACTCAAAAATGGTGCCAAACTGTTGCAAACTATCCCCTGAAATGTTTATCGGTGGAAACAGATGGGTTTTTATCATCAGAAACAGAATTAGCCCTCGACGTCTGAACAACTTTTTTTGAAAAAATCGCTAAGCCGCGCGGTCACAATTTCTGCAAAAATCTGACATTCTGCAATTAACTCAAAAATGTTGGCAAACTGTTGCAATTGATCCCCAGAAAGTTTTTTCGGTGGAAACAGACGGCTTCTTATCATCGGAAACAGAATTAGCCCTTGAGGTCTGAACAACTTTTTTTGAAAAAACCCCTAAGCCGCGCGGTCACAATTTCAGCAAAAATCTGACGTTCTGCAATTCACTCAAAAATGTTGGCAAGCTGTTGCAAACGATCCCCTGAAATGTTTTTTGGTGGAAACAGATGGGTTCTTATCCTCGGAAGTAGAATTAGCCCTCGACGTCTGAACAACTTTTTTTGAAAAAATCGCTAAGCCGCGCGGTCACAATTTCAGCAAAAATCTGACGTTCTGCAATTCAATCAAAAATGGTGCCAAACTGTTGCAAACTATCCCCAAAAAGGTTTTAGGTGGAAACAGATGGGTTTTTATCATCGGAAACAGAATTAGCCCTTGAGGTCTGAAAAACTTTTTTAAAAAAAAATCGCTAAGCGTCAGAAGGCTTTTGACTCCTTGCGAGCAATGCTGAGTAGCAGGAGCGTCCTTGCTCATTATGATGAGTCAAAAGCGCTGGTCCTGGCATGTGATGCCTCTCAATACCGCCTGGGGGCGGTGCTGAGTCATAGGGAACCAAATGGGACGGAAAAGCCCATCTCTTTCTATTCCCGTACGTTGTCGCCCACGGAGCGCAACTATGCTCAAATTGACAAAGAGGCGCTTGCAATTGTGGCAGGAATCAAAAAGTTCCATGATTATGTGTACGGTCGCCATTTCACCATTGAAACGGACCACAAACCACTGTTAGGGTTGTTCAACCCGAACAAACAAACGCCACAAATTCTCTCCCCCAGAATGTTGCGTTGGTCTATATTCCTGAACGGGTTCCAGTACACCTTGACCCATGTGCCGTGAAAACGGTTGTGCCACGCTGATGCGCTGAGTCGATTGCCCCTCCCTGGCGAGAGCAATGAGGATCCCGCTCCAGCGGAGCACATAATGATGCTGGAAACACTTCCGGGGGCTCCTGTAACGGCTACTGATATAGCTGAGAAAACGAGGAAAGATGCTGTTCTCTCCCGTGTGCTCACTTGGGTGGGGAGGGGGGTGGCCAGGTGGTCCGCATGAAGACAAATTCAGGCCTTATGCGACAAGGCAGCACGAGTTGTCCATGCATAAGGGGTGTCTCCTGTGGGGAGATAGGGTGATCATCCCAGCACCACTGAGAAACAGGGTTCTTGAGACGCTTCACATGGGACACCGGGAATGGTCAGGATGAAGTCGCTAGCCCGATGTTATGTGTGGTGGCCTGGAATGGACCAGAACATAGAACAATGGGTACGAACATGCAAGGCATGCCAAGAGGTGCGGCCAGAAGTGGCCAGAGCACCAGTCCACTGGTGGGAGCAGTCCAGATCTCCCTGGAGCCGGCTGCACTTAGATTTTGCTGGGCCATTCCAGGGAAAGGTCTTTTTGGTTATCGTCGATGCATATTCCAAATGGTTAGAAGTGGCGATGGTCCCTAGCATGGCATCAGCTGCCGTAATCAAGGTGTTGAGGCAGCTGTTTGCAACCCACGGGTTACCTGAGACCACTGTATCAGATAATGGGGCAGCTTTTGTATCCCAAGAATTCAGGGCATTCTTGGCTGATAACTTCATAAGAGGGGTCACATCCGCGCCCTTTCACCCATCCTCCAATGGGCAGGCTGAGCACATGGTAAGAACAGCTAAAGAATCAATTGCGCGCTTAATGGAGGGTAACTGGTCAGCTCGCATCGCGCGAATGTTATTTTTGCAGCATGCGACGCCGTGTACTGCAACGGGCAAGTCGCCAGCTGAGCTGCTCTTGGGTAGAAGACTGGTAACGGTGCTGGATTATGTCCACCCGGATAAAATGCCAAACCGTAATTCAAGAGCAACCCCCCAGGCTGAGACTGACACAACCAGGTATCTCGCCCCTGAAGATCTGGTCTGGGTGAGGAACTATTCACGAGGTTCACGGTGGGTGGCTGGTGTGGTCACCCGGGCTAGTGGACCTGTGTCCTATTATGTGACCTTGGAAAATGGGAAAGTTTGGAAGAGACATATAGATCAGCTGAGGCGCCGGGCGCTCAGCAGGGAGGAGTCAGATAATTCATCCCTGGCTAATGACGCAGAGCTGCAAGACCAGAGTGGAAATGGCCCAGAGGTGCAGTCACCAGGGGCTTCAGCAAATGAACCAGGGTCTGCTAGTCCTCATGATGACGAGGTACAGGTAGGGGACCCTGAGATGTCTGGGACTCCATCTGTTCCTGACGAAACCCCTATAGCAGCCCCTCTACCACAGGTAACACCCAATCCAGAACCGGCAACACCCGTTGTCAGGAGATCAAGTAGAAGTTGTAGGACCCCACAGTACCTGAGAGATTACGTCTGCTGTGCTCACTAGGGGGGGGAGGGGTGTTGTGTATTGAGTCAAAGGATTTTATATCTGTATTATTATTGTCTGTATTTGCATTAGGGTAAAGTAACTGCCTTTTGGTTTCAGAGGGTACAGCTACTATTGGTTCATTTAAGCTGCTGTATTTGGATTCTCTGTCTTATTGGTTCCCTCCAAAAGGCAGGACTGTGATTGCCTGATATTGTTCCCTCCCAAATGTATCCTTCCTAATTAGTCCCCTGTCCCTATAAATGTAGCTTTCCCCTCCTCAGTCTTCAGTCTTGTTGCTTTAATAAAGAAGTGTTACTAGAGAACTGTCTCCAGCATATTATGTCAAGAGAGCTGAAATCACAAACCCCACGCCACAACAGTTTCCCTATGTAGTGTTTCTGTTATTTTTGCTGTAAATGTGAATCAGAACTGTTGTGCAATCACTTGGAAAACCAGTGAAAACACCCCCACCCTGACAAGACCTGTAAATGGTCAGAAAAACAAATTACCCCATTTTCTTGTGAAATTGCAACCACAACACATCTTGTAAAAAGTGCAGTAGCTGCTCAGCTTTCAGTTTTGAAGCATATTGATGTTTCAGTTTTCCTCAAACGAAAATGAAAACCCCAGACACGTTGGACCGGTTTCTTTCCCCCACAGCTGACCAGTTTTAAGTTGCTTTTATCTTTTTGTTTTTTTGGGTGAGGCTAGAAGAGTTGCTTGGCTGCCAACTGCACCAGCTGTTTGGAATGAAGCTCAGTTGTACTTCAGAAGGGTGGAGCTGGAAGAACAGAAGTAAGGAGGGGTTTTTTTCCGCTCTGGAAGCCGCAGAGAAAGAGGAAGAAATCGGGTGGAAGACAGAGCCACGTGAGAAGCTGAAAAACAAACACATCTCTGAGGAAGGCTGTGAGCACACCTACTGTTTTTGTAGGAAAGGAGCTGGAAGAGGTTGCCCTCAATCTGACCCTATGACAACCTGGAGCTCTTAGGTCTAACATGGACTGCTCTAAATACTGTCCACTGGTGTAAGAGGAGGCTGAGAATGCTCTGAGGTCACGGAAATAAATAATTTTTCAAATACCGTATTTTTCGCGCCATAAGACGCACCTGACCATTAGACGCACCTAGTTTTTAGAAGGGAAATGCAAGAAAAAAAATATTCTTTAAAGGGAGCGCTGAGCAGAGCCTGTATGCATCCCACGCTCTGCTCAGCGCTCCCTTTCATGAGCTGCATGGAGTGTGTGAGCGGCGCTTGCAGGCTTTTCCCACCTGGCTAGTGAAAGGGAGTGCGCCTCTTGGGGGCTTTTCCAGGAGGTGGGGGAAGGGACTGAAGGGCTGCCCTCTGTCCCTTCCCCCACCTCCCGCAAAAGCCCGCAGGAGCCACGCTCCCTTTAAGGAGCGCGCGGCTCCTGCGGGCTTTTCTACGAGGAGGGAGAAGGGACTGACTGGCCGCGTCAGTCCCTTCTCCCTCCTGGGGAAAAGCCCGCAAGAGCCATGTGGAGTGTGTGTGCGGCTCTTGGAGGCTTTCCCCGCCTGCCTCCCGCCTACATTCGCTCCATAAGACGCACACACATTTCCCCTTACTTTTTAGGAGGGGAAAAGTGTGTCTTATGGAGCGAAAAATACGGTACCTGTAATAGAGTAGGATTAAGTACAGTGGTGCCCCGCAAGACGAATGCCTCGCAAGACGGAAAACTCGCTAGACGAAAGAGTTTTCCGTTTTGGAGGTGCTTCGCAAAACGAATTTCCTATGGGCTTGCTTCGCAAGACGACAATGTCTTGCGAGTTCCTGCTGGTTTTTTTTCCCTCCCCCCTTTTTTCTAAACCGCTTATCAGCTGATCCGATCAGCAGATAAGCCGCTAAAAGCCGCTAATAGCGCTAATCCGCTAATCCGTCAATGGGCTTGCTTTGCAAGATGAAAAAACCGCTAGACGAAGAGAATCACAGAACGGATTCTTTTCGTCTTGCGAGGCACCACTGTATATTCCATGGAGTTCAATGGCGCTTAAAGAAGAAGAGGACCTAAGTGCAAATTCAAGGCAACTGGTATTTAGAGGCATACTTCCTCTGACAATGGATGGCCTTCCTGGGACCCCTGAGATCTCTCAATGCAATGAGACCGCTGTGTGTGTAGCAAAAGGAGAAGCCTCAAATTGATGTTCAGGCTGCAAGGCAGTACCCACTTGCCTGCAAATAAGCCACATGGAACTTCACGGGACTCACTTCTGAGTAAGACATAGGCAGAATTATATTGTCAAAGGGAGACCATCCGGCTTTGAGTGAGCAACTGGAAGAAAGTGATATGCCGAACTATATTGGGTGCACAATATTTTCTAATATGTACATTCACATCCGGGACCTGGGTAGCGCTGTGGGTTAAACCACAGAGCCTAGGACTTGCCGATCAGAAGGTTGGCAGTTCGAATCCCCACAATGGGGTGAGCTCCCGTTGCTCGGTCCCTGCTCCTGCCAACCTAGCAGTTCGAAAGGACATCAAAGTGCAAGTAGATAAATAGGTACCGCTCCGGCGGAAAGGTAAACGGTGTTTCCGTGCGCTGCTCTGGTTCGCCAGAAGCGGCTTAGTCATGCTGGCCACATGACCCGGAAGCTGTACGCTGGCTCCCTCGGCCAATAAAGCGAGATGAGCGCCGCAACCCCAGAGTCGGTCATGACTGGACCTAATGGTCAGGGGTCCCTTTACCTTTACCTTCACATCCAGAATCCTTTTTGAGGCATTGCCTCTTTTTTCTATGCTTGGGATACTGCCAGGGAGATAAAGTCCATCATAGCCCCAAGCCGTCTGCCGGACGATCCATCGATTTCCCGTAGGCACGCAGTATCAGCAATTAGCGACATGAGTTTCTGGGGAAAAGCTTGCCACATTCTAGAGCTCATGCACACTCTATCAGCAGATAATTCACAGCAGAAGTTGCACGCAGGAGAGCATTATTTACAAGTTTTATTCAGCGTTGATCAGAACAAAGAAAGACATGACTGCCTGCGTCAGTGTCTCTAGCACAGAGAGAAACGAAAGCAATAGGAAACATAAACATCCTGTGAACAGGAAATACGCACACTCTGTGACTCACAGCCTGCTCCCTTTTAAGGTGGAACGGAAATATCCTAACAGCTTAGTCATGCTGGCCACATGACCCGGAAGCTGTACGCTGGCTCCCTCGGCCAATAAAGCGAGATGAGCGACGCAACCCCAGAGTCGGTCATGACTGGACCTAATGGTCAGGGTTCCCTTTACCTTTACCTTTATCTTCACATCCAGAATCCTTTTTGAGGCGTTGCCTCTTTTTTCTATGCTTATGTAAGATCAACTAAAGAAAATAAGGTCCACAAATAATAGCATATAAGAATTTTACTATTATCTGTTCTATATTAATAGGCCGATTATGCAAACAGCAAAATGTCCAGCCTTTAAACCCCTCTGTTCTTTGGAAATAAATTAATTGGCGCTCCTGTCGAAGCCCTGGCTGGCTTCTGGAACATCTTAATAATACCCTGTCCATCTGGCTGGGTTATTGACATGATCGCCCCTGAGCACTCTCTCCCACTTACTTGGCCCTCTGATATACTCCAGAGCTTAGAGCAAGAGTCAGCAAACTTTTTCAGCTGTGGGCCGGTCCATCGTCCCTCAGACCATGTGGGGGGCTGGACTGTATTTTGAAAAAAATAATAATGAATGAATTCCTGTGCCCCACAAATAACTCAGAGATGCATTTTAAATAAAAGGACACATTCTACTCATGTAAAAACACGCTGATTCCCGGACTATCCATGGGCCGGATTGAGAAGGGGATTGGGCCGCATCCGGCCCCTGGGCCTTAGTTTGCCTACCCTTGCTTAGAGCAATAACAAGCTGAGAGACGGCTTGAATGCAAATGGAGGAAAGATCCAACTGAATGCCACCGAACACTGGTGAGGCGTCATCATTGAGCCTACCTGGTGGCAGTGAAGGCAGCAAAGAAGGTATTTTGAGGATAAAATCGCTTGCATCCACCGCGATCTTGAATCCCCTGCGATTGCGGATGAATCTCATGGGGTGTCCAGAGCACAGCCTTGTCCTGCTGTGTTGGATTAGTTTCTGTTGGTAAGGCTCAAGGATGTGGGTCAAGGTGCTCGGATCGGTCAGGGCGACCACGTATTCTCTTGACCAGGCATGTCCAACAGGTAGATTGTGATCTACCAGTAAATCACTGGACGTCTGTGGTAGATCACTGGTAGATCATTGGCTCCCCCCAAAGAAGCTGAACAACTGTGGCTCCCCTAAAAATGGCTCAACATTTTACCACCTCCCTGAAAAACTCAACAACTTTGACCCGAACCCCCAAAAAGGGGGTAGATCACTGCCAGTTTTTAACTCTGTGAGTAGATCGCAGTCTCTTGGGAGTTGACCATCCATGCTCTAGACTTTTGCCCCTCTTGGCTGATAAAAACCAGCAGGGAGGGGACAGCTGGCTGGACCAGGGAGGTGGTTCATACTTCTTTACAAGAAGGGGTGGTCGCTGCTTGCTTGAAGGAGGCAGTGGTAAAACCACTCCTTAAGAAACCCTCTCTGTATGGATGTTATAGTGACAGGCAAGTGTCAGGCTTGCTTCTGTGAGGAGGGCATTAGTTACAAGGAGAGGGTGCCACCACCAAAAAGGCACTCTTTGTTTTGGTTGGGGGGGGGGACCTGGAGAAGCCTCTCTGAAGAAGACCTTTAAGCCTAACCTTTTTTTTTCCATTTTGTGTGAAATAGGTAGCTTGGGTGGGAGGATCTGTGTATCATCAGGAAAGAAAGAAAGAAAGAAAGAAAGAAAGAAAGAAAGAAAGAAAGAAAGAAAGAAAGGGAGAGAGGAAGGAAGGAACAATGTGTTTAAAAATGAAGGCTGTGAGCAGGCTTGTGACATTTCAGGGGGGTCGGAGATGACCTTGGGGGCCCTTCCAACTTGCCATTCTATGATTCTATAAAGGCAAAAAGTCCAGGCATTACAATAAATTGCGTCAAGCACAAATGTAAACAAGAGCTTGAAGGGTTGGCCTCCCCAGCCGCTTTGCTTTCGGTGGGAGGAGAAACTATTACAAATACTTAAGACACCTTTCCTTTCGTTTACGGATTAGACCTATCAACGTAAATAAAGCTAGGTTTCATTTCCTTTAGCAGCTACTTTATTCGAAGTGCGGAAACGTGTAAGTTTCTGTTTCTGCGAGGTCACGCGGCCACAGTGGATTCCTCTGCCGTGCTTGGCAATAAGCCTATCTGCATCCTTTCAGGGCCAGCCCTGTTAAGCAGCTTCCACGCTGGGACCCTTTGATTTGCACAGAGGGCAGGTGAGCTGGCTTTAGAACGCCCTTCCCCCATCCAGTTTCGCCAACAGATTGGTACACATTAACCATTCAGTTTTACAGAATATTAACCGCAATGAGGCAGGGCTCTGATCTGCGGCAGATATAAGGACGTCAGAGAATACAGTGGTGCCCCGCAAGACGAATGCCTTGCAAGACGGAAAACTCGCTAGACGAAAGAGTTTTCCGTTTTGGAGGTGCTTCGCAAAACGAATTTCCTATGGGCTTGCTTCGCAAGACGACAATGTCTTGCGAGTTCCTGCTGGTTTTTTTCCTTTCCCTCCCCCTTTTTCTAAGCCGCTAAGCCGCTTATCAGCTGATCCGATCAGCAGATAAGCCGCTAAAAGCTGCTAAAAGCCGCTAATAGCGCTAATCCGCTAATCCGCCAATGGGCTTGCTTCGCAAGACGAAAAAACCGCTAAATGAAGAGACTCACAGAACGGATTCTTTTCGTCTTGCGAGGCACCACTGTACATTCTGTGGAGTCAGACCACAGACCCCTCTGCCTCAGTACTGCCTACACTGACTGACAGCAGCTTTCCAGGATCTCCTAGCCCTACCAGGAATTGCCAGGGAATAAACCTGGGACGTTCTGCATGCCCAAGCAGGTGTTCTGCCACTGAGTTATGGCCACAAACTCTGAGAACACTCCAAGCCATATAGGCGATATAAAACAGCATTCCGTGAAATGGTGTTTGCAGGCCACTCAGGAAGTAGCTGGGGGTTCAAGGTGACTGTAGCACTGTTCTGGGCCTCAGAGACTATGGTGTCCTACCCCACCCCCTGCCCTCAGCAATATCCCAGCTGACACAAAAGGTAGTGTAGAACAATCTTTTGTTAGAAGGCAAGGGAATTAAAATAGAAAAATAATTTTAAAAATAATGACAGTGGTACCTTGGGTTACAGATGCTTCAGGTTACAGACTCCACTA
Source organism: Podarcis liolepis (assembly GCF_965112155.1). NCBI lineage: Eukaryota > Metazoa > Chordata > Lepidosauria > Squamata > Lacertidae > Podarcis > Podarcis liolepis. The sequence goes on from NC_139563.1 coordinate 51,561,194, forward strand.
ATCCAGAAATAGTACCTCAGGTTAAGAACTTTGCTTCAGGATGAGAACAGAAATCGTGTGGCGGCAGCAGGAGGCCCCATTAGCTAAAGTGGTACCTCAGGTTAAGAACAGTTTCAGGTTAAGAACGGACCTCCAGAACGAATTAAGTTCTTAGCTCGAGGTACCACTGTAATTACTACTCCTTTCATTTTGGCCAGCATAGCTGCAATTTGTTTGCAGTGATTAAAAACCTTCTGTGGTTAATCATATAAAACATTTAGCTGACTGATGCACTCAGTCCTTGCTTCAGATTCTAACTCCTAACGTGAATTTTATATTTGAATGTAGGTGCTTCAAACGGAAAGGGGGTGTTGCTGTTTCTAATTTTTTTCTCCATAGGTTTGAGGAACAGCTTGTTGCTGTTCATGTTTGCCTTTCATCTCATGAAAAGTAGCTATTGCCGTTTTGGTTGTTCCTTTCCCCTCAGCAACAACACTGCAGCGTAAAAGGGCAACCTTTACCCCAATAAAGTAAGCCACATTGCAACAATACTGACTCATCCTGTTTGGTTCACTCCCACTCCAAGCCAGATAACCGCATCTGCTGTGATGTCTCAGTGCCATTCTCCCCTCTGTTCCCAAAACAACATCATTTGGCCAAGGGGACACCTTCTCACCGGCAGCTCCTCCGTGCCCTGGGATCAAGCAGAATGATATTCAGTGGTACCTCAGGTTACAGACGCTTCAGGTTACAGACGCTTCAGGTTACAGACTCCGCTAACCCAGAAATAGTACCTCGGGTTAAGAACTTTGCTTCAGGATAAGAAGAGAAATCACAGCGCAGCGGCAGCAGGAGGCCCCATTAGCTAAAGTGGTACCTCGGGTTAAGAACTTTACCTCAGGATGAGAACAAAAATCACACGGCAGCGGCATGACAGCAGTGGGAGGCCCCATTAGCTAAAGTGATACCTCAGGTTAAGAAAATGTTCAGGTTAAGAACGGACCTCCAGAACGAATTAAGTTCTTAACCCGAGGTACCACTGTAGATGTGCTTATTCTTTCTTATATGGTGTCCATAGCTGGATACTAGTGTAGGTCAGGATTAACAAACACGGTGTCCGTGAAGATAACTCTTTATTCGAATAAACCAATACAGCACAGGCCTAGTGATCCCAGTAGGGAGCTAGTCGCAGAAGGATGGGGAGACTCCCTGGATTCTTCAGCAAGTAGTAGTAGGATTCCTTCAGCATTCTTCAGCTGTTGATGATCCAGTTTCCATTAATGTAGAATCATAGAGTTGGAAAGCACCACGAGGGTCGTTCTAGTCGAAACCCCTGAGATGCAGGAAACTTGTTGCCCAGTGTGGGGTTTGAACCCATGTCCCTGAGATTAAGAGTCTCATGCTCTGCGGATTGAGCCAGCGGGAGGTCTACTGAAAAAGGAGAAGAGAAGGAACCTCAAAATACTACACCCATCAACAGCACTTCCTGTCCTGAACTGTGGCCATAAGTAAAACATCCTGCATTTGAATATACGGTGATTTCCTATGGGCCAAGTGAAATCGAGGATACGGCGTTTCCTCTAGATGAGAAACCTTTGCTGAAAGGGTTTGATACAGTGGTGAGAAGCTAAGAAGGTGCTGGCTTGTCTTTCGGAGGGTATCAACAAGGTTTTTCTTTTTGCTTCTGCTGCAAAACATTTGCAGAGGCAATTAGCAGGGGCAATTAGAAAAAGATATATTACTTGATCAACTTTCTAACATTCCTCAGCTTAAAAAACCCCACAAAAACCAACAGAAAGCCTATTGGTTCACATATTTTATCTGTGGCTAAAGAATCAGGAATCACTTCCATCATTTGCATTGATGTAAACCTCTGGAATGTACAGTCATACCTCGGGTTGAAGTAGCTTCAAGTTAAGTATTTTTGGGTTGTGCTCCACGGCGCTCCGTTACTTCCGGGTTTCGCCGCTCACGCATGCGCAGACGCTAAAAATGATGTCACACACATGCGCGGAAGCGGCAAAACGCGACCCACGCACACACAGACGCACAGTCACGTTACGTTTACTTCAGGATGCGAACGGGGCTCCGGAATGGATCCTGTTCGTATCCAGAGGCACCACTGTATTTAGTATAGCTAGCTATTTAGCTCCATCCCCAGTATATTTTACTGGTATCTTATTGCTATGGCTAGTAGCTAATGCAAATAAAGTTTCTATCTATCTATCTATCTATCTATCTATCTATCTATCTATCTACCTACCTATCTATCTATCTATCTATCTATCTATCATCTATCTATCATCTATCTATATCATCTGTCATCTATCTATCCAGATGGTGGCTCTGCTAAGGCCAGTTCTTCCTTTGGGGAGTACTGGGACCACTTACCGGAAACACTTGTGTGACATTGCGAAACAGCATGAAAAGTCACTCCGGCATTTCACGGCATACAGCATTTGGGTAGAAACACCATCTAGGTGTGGACTACATAAATGCATTTATGCAGAACGTCACTGCATCATAAACCAAGGAATTCAGCAATGGAGGGGCGTGTTCAAATGCCTACTAGCTAATACATTGTTAAATATAGGCACTCACTGTGTTGCTTTATATGCCTGCTAAAAACAAGGCAGTGCAATGTAATAAGTATGTGCAATATGATTAAAAGAAGAGCAGGGATCAGAACAGTTAAGTCGGACATGCTCTGATAGTGCGAATGGATATGCGACTTGAAGGACTTATGCTTCAAGTACGATTTCCCTACGTTTCCTCAGAGGTTCCCATCCTGCAAAGACTTATATTTGCAAGCAAGAGAAAGGAGACGAAGACTTGAATGCAGAGAGAACGACCTTTTCCCTTTACTGATCAGAAATAGGACCAGACCTTCATATCTGTTTGGAATAGAGCCCATGGGTGGGACTTCTCCACCTTTGAGTACATGCCCAGAATTTCTCATGCGACAAAGAACATTTTATCTGTGCTCACACCAATCATGTAAATCCATTGCATAATCAGTATATTCTCAAAATAAAACCGTGTTGTGGTTTTCTCTCACTACGGTGGTGTTTGAAATACTCTTCAAGCACACGTTTTTATTTTCAGCTTCCCAAATGCCAAGGCTATTACTCCATCTCAGCAAAAAGATACAAGCTGGATATTTCTGTTGTCATCTGTTTTGGTCATAGAATCACAGAACTGCCGAGCTGGAAAGGACATGGCGGGAGGGGGGGGGTCATCTGGTCCAAATTCTGGAATCTCAACATATGGGTCCCCCATCCAATTTGAAACCATAGTAGATGTTGCTTCGCTTTGCAAATATGTTAACAGGTTTGGGGTTTTTTAAATCAAAGCCAGCATTGAACCATCATGGATGCATGATGGTGTTTGTTGAATTCAGCAGTGCTAAAATAACAATAATTAATATGTGATAGGATTTGGGGCAGTCCAGTGCACAGATATCTAAACATGTTTCTAATTTGCATTTCCAGTGTGAGGCATAAAGGATATTTTGCATGAAGGCATATGGAGCATAAATTATTATTATTGTTGTTGTTGTTGTTGTTGTTGTTGTTGTTGTTGTTATTATTAATATTATTATTATTATATTTATACCCCACCTTTCCCCCCCAACAGAGGCACAAGGCAGCTTATAGATAAAATGTTGTTGTTTGTTGTTTAGTCGTTTAGTCGTGTCCGACTCTTCGTGACCCCCTGGACCAGAGCACGCCAGGCACTTCTGTCTTCCCCTGCCTCCCGCAGTTTGGTCAGACTCATGTTTGTAGCTTCGAGAACACCGTCCAGCCATCTCGTCCTCTGCCGTCCCCTTCTCCTTGTGCCCTCCATCTTTCCCAACATCAGGGTCTTTTCCAGGGAGTCTTCTCTTCTCATGAGGTGGCCAAAGTACTGGAGCCTCAGCTTCACAATCTGTCCTTCAAGTGAGCACTCAGGGCTGATTTCCTTAAGAATGGAGAGGTTTCATCTTCTTGCAGTCCATGGGACTCTCAAGAGTCTCCTCCAGCACCATAATTCAAAAGCATCATGGTAAAATAGATAAAATAGATAAAATAAATTTATCTATTTTATTTATAGATTTTATCTATTTTATTTATAAATAAAATAGGAACAGCTAAAAACATAGACAAAAATCTTTGTTTTTTAAATTAAACATTAATAGCATATATCATCTACTGAAAACTTACAGGTAATTACAATTAAAAAATGGATTTTCAGATTGAGGCTCCAACATACCAAAGTTTGCAGATGTCGATCTTTGAGTAGTTTGGACAGAAATATGAGGTGTTACAATAGTGATTGGATTTGATCCACAGTAAGTTACTTGCATTTAGTTTCTACTGAAATCAGTGGGACTTAAATTCAACAGACAGCTTAATCCTATACATGCTTCCTCAGAAGGAGACAGCTCTCTGACCCATCAGTAACAGCGGTTAGGCTTATGGAAACCAAAGACGAGGTCTGCTTAAGTGGTGGTCCTATACTTATGGAATATGCTCCCCAGGATGTGGTTGGGCAACCAAACCCAGACGATGGGTTGAAAACTCAATTTCCCCATAGACCAACTTTATAGGGATCACTCACCTTTCCTAATACTGTAATGACATCAAGTAATTAAAAGCATAGCTGTTAATGTTTCCCTTTTTTTAGGGGAAATTCCCTTATTCCGAATAGGATTCCTCGCAAGAAAAGGGAAAAGTTGACAGCTATGATTAAAAGGTGTCAAGAGTTCAAAAGGGGTCACTGAACCTATCAGTGGTTACAGCAAGAGCCTTTAAAACGAGCTCACTGGTGCTTTGCAAAGGGATTTGCTGTAACTGCTAAATTCACTGGAGAAAGCCCCTTTGAAGTCTGTTTAGAGAGCCAACCTGTAGACATCCTGTTTTGCCTCAGCAAAAAAAGCACTGTTTAGAGAACGCAGTTTGGATCCAAACTGCTTCCTGCAGAAGGAGAAAAGGGAAAGCACACCCCCTCAGCAGTGGGGCTTCTTGCCAGTGACGATCACTTTAGGTTTCTGATTTTAATAAAAAGTTAAATACCTGTGTAGGGCAGGTAGGCATGGTTTAGTCAATAACAGTCAAATGGGGGGACCCATTTTGGGCCTAATTGATATCGAGGGCCAGAGGCACTCTTCCATCACTCTGATATTTTTTTTAAACTCATATCAGCTTTTAATTAGATCCACATTTCATCCATTTTTATCCCATGTGCCTTCACTGCCCCCTCCCTATTTTAAAGGGGGCTAATTTTTGCCTTAAATTGCTTCTGCATGGCTTTTGCATGCTGCCTTATGATGTTTGCCCTAATAATATAAACCTTATAATGCAATTTACACGTGTGTGTGTTCATTTTTTTATTAAAATTTGTTTTACAATTTCAAATAAACATTGTACATACTTAAAATATCAGTGACTTCCCTTCTTCTCTTTCCATGGTTCATTTTGCATATCTTATATCTCTGCATATTTTACAACAACTATACCAGTTTTTCATTATTACATCCGTCACAGATTACCGTATTTACACTGTTGAATTTAGCTTAATGCTGCCAGCGTTTTCAGCTGTAGTTATTTTCCTTATACTCAATAAACATTTCCCAATCTTCTTTAAACGTATTGTTCTTCTGGTTCTCTTATTCTATATGTTAAGTCTGCAGGTTGTGCATATTCTGCAAACTTAAGTTGCCAATCTTCTTTCATTGGGACCTCACTCTTTTTCCATTTGGGGGCTAACAAAGGAGGGACCACAATTGTTGCATATATAAATAATCTTTTCTCACACCTGGGGATTTCAGTCTGGGTTATCCCCAACAGAAAGGACTCTGGGGTTTTGCTTTTTTGGCAAAGTACAGTAATTTTAAACCTTTTTTCCAATTCATTATAAATCATTTCCCAATACAGTGGTACCTCGCAAGACGAATGCATCGCAAGACAAAAAATTCGCAAGGCGAAAGAGTTTTTCGTTTTTTGAGTTGCTTCGCAAGACGAATTTCCCTATGGGCTTGCTTCGCAAGACGAAAACGTCTTGCAAGTTTGTTTCCTTTTTCTTAAAACCGTTAATACCCAGGGTGCATTGCTTGAAGAGGTGCAGTTGCGACTTGACTTCGAGGAGCAACTCATAGCACGCGGTGTGGTAGCCTTTTTGGAGGTTTTTGAAGACTCTGGTGATTTTTGAAGCTTTCCCAAAACTTCTTTTGCAGCCATTTGGTAAGTTAAACTTTTAAAACTTTTTTGGGGGGGTTTGGATTTTGGGTTGGGGTGTTTGGAATTCAAGGACTTGGTGTTGGGGAGGGGTTTGCAAGAATCTGAAAGCTTGTGTGTTTTCTGGGAGGTTTGGTGCTTTTGAATTTTTGGGATGTGAAGCACTGATTTTTAAATGCTTTTCTGTCATGTTTAGAAACTTAAATTATTGTTCTTTCAATTTTTGAAATGCTCTTTACAGTATGTGTGACTTTAAAGAGCACTTAATACAGTAAACTCTTTTTGTCCCAAATTTGGCTTTGTTTGGGGTTTTTTTGACCATAGGAATGCATTAATTGATTTTCAATGCATTCCTATGGGAAACCGTGCTTCGCAAGACGAAAAATTCACAAGATGAAAAAACTCGCAGAACGAATTAATTTCGTCTTGCGAGGAACCACTGTACTCCTTTACATGTCCATCATGTATGAAATAACATTCCCTCCAGCTCTTTACACTTCCAGCACCTGTCTGATTTTGCCTTGGAAATCTTAGCAAGCCCACTCGGAGTTAGAGACCACCTGTGAATCACTTTCAGATAGTTCTCCTTCAAAGAACATCATGCTGTAGATTTCAAGTCGCTTCCCCAAAGTTTCTCCCAAAGGTGAAAAATCTCTTTTGTGTCCTATACAGTAATGCAGTTTGCTTCTGAGACAGGGAACCCTGGACGAGAGAAACAGGCAAAAGACAGGGTGGAAGGTCAGACTAGAAACCGACTTTTTACACCCAGACATAGCTGTCAACTGTCCCTTATTAGGTGGGAAACTCCCTTATCCCAGCAACGTGTCCCGCTGCTGTCCCTTATTGATGATGTCCCTTAAATTTCCCGGGTTTCATGTTCGCCTGGCTTGGGAGGGAAGCAGCGGCTTGGGGTCCTCCGCCATGAGAGAGAGAGCACGCACAAGCTGCCGCGTTTCCATCTCTCCCTTTTCCCCCTCAGGGGCACGTTGTGAGGAGACGGGTGGCGACGGGCGGGCAGGCAACCACTCTCTTGCAAGACTTCCGCCACGCTGTCAGGGGAAGCCGGAGGCGGCAGCAGCGGCTGAAGAGGCGGCCTGAGGGAGGAGGAAGAGGAGGGGATAGGGAGGGACGCAGAAGGGCAGCGCTTCAGCCGCCGCCGCCGTGCCACAACCGCCTCATGCCGGGCTTGTGGGCAGCGTGGGCAAGAGTCTCCCTCCCTCCCCCCCCTCTCAGGCGGGGAAGGGCCGATGGAACTCCTCGCGCCAGGACGACGGCAGCCCCGACGTGCTGCTTAGCATCCCCTCCAACCAGTGCAGCATCTTAATGTAGTGATTTCCCCCTCTGCATCCCTTTCATAACTCTATTTTTATAAATCATTTGTCCATCCATCGTTCAAATTTTTACGACAAGTTTTCTGTCAATCCTACCAATGTATGCAACACTTTGCAATAGCTTTTCAACTAAATTATAAACTTTCCCCATTCTTTATTAAAGAGGTCCTCTTCCTGGTTTCTAATTCTGCCTGTAAGCTTTGCCATCGCGGCGTCCTTCATCAGTTTTGTCTGCCCCTCTTCTTTGGTGGGAGTCGTAGTCCCTTAGGATCATCTAGTCAAACCCCCTGCAAAACACAGTCAGTCACAGCCAAAGCAGCCTGGCTCCATCAGTGGTGAATTTCTGTATAAGCTAAGCAAAATCCCTTATTTGGGCTGCTGATCCCTTATTTTCGAGGCCGCTGGTCCCTTATTTTCAAATCTGCAAGTTGACAGCTGTGCACCCAGCTCCCAGGCGGAGACGCGTCGGCGGAACTGGGGAAAGCTTCAGATTCGCTTTCGCTTTCGCCGAGAGGAAACACGCTGCCTGCGAGGAAGCGCCCCTTTCCCCGAAATGACGTCGCGGGGGCGGGGCTGGCCCGCGGCTTGCGCTTCTTCTGCTCCCACCCGCGGGCGCCTTCGCAGGATGGCTGGCTTTGCTGATGCGCAGCAGCTGAGCGGCGGCAGCAGCTCCCGCTTTGGCCGGGCGCGCGCGCCTTAAAGCAGCGAGGAGCGCCGCGCGCCGCCTTGCCTGGGGGGCCGCCGGGTTCCTTCCAGTCCAGGAAGAAAGGAAGGAGAGGCGCGTCTTTTTGCATAAACGTATGTATATGCATGCGCGCACGGGGCATGTTTTGTGTTTAGCAAACGAACTGGCCCCAAAATCGGAAGCAGCGTTTCCTTGCGCGGGTGTGTTGTCCCGGGGCAATGGAAGCAATTGGTTTGCATGGCTTCCCCCTCTCCCCTCGCCACTTTTTAAAATTTTTGCCACGTAAACCCTAATCCTGCACGCCCATTGTTAGGGTAGGAGAAATGTTTGGGGTTTGCGTTTCCTTGGGTTGCAGGATTCGCGTAAGAGCTGAGCCTCAGGGTGCAATCCTTTTCGAGATGAAGTTTCCTGGAGCTCCCTGGTAATTGGTTTAATTTCTGTGCGGAAATGCACAGCCAACAGCTGTGAGTCATGGACGGCAGGGAAGTTCAGTCGGGTTTTAAGTATAACTAGAGGGCAAGCAAACAAGCGGACCAAAGGAATCAGGCATGGTCCCCACAGGTTTCTTTGGGTGTTTCTGCAGGGCTGGAGTGGCTAAAACCTGCTGCTTTTCGCATATTTGTTGGACTACAACTCCCATCATCCATGACCACTGGCCAGGACTGATGGGAATTGGAGTCCAACATAATCCGGTGAGTCAAAGATTAGGCCCTTGCTTTGCCTTGCAGAAAAGTGGCCGGGGGTTGCCTCACTGATCGCCAGCGTAGGTTGTAAGAAGCATAACTTCCTGCACGGCCGGGTTAAATTTTTTTTGCCTCCTGCTTTGAAAGGCACACACTGTGAGAGAGCAGATCTGGGTACAGTGGTGCCCCGCAAGACGAAATTAATTCGTTCCGCAAGTTTTGTCGTCTAGCGAATTTTTCGTCTTGCGAATCACGAAATCCCATAGGAATGCATTGAAAATCAATTAATGCGTTCCTATGGTCAAAAAAAGTCCAAACAAAGCCAAATTTGGTACAACAACAGTTTATTAACTGCTCTTTAAAGTCACACATACTGTAAAGAGCAGTTCAAAAATTGAAGGGAAAATAAATTAACTTTATAAACAAACATGTATTTGTTTTTAGACAAAGGAAACAAAGTCGCGAGACGTTTTCGTCTTGCGAAACAAGCCCATAGGGAAATTCGTCTTGCGAGGCAAATCGAAAACGGAAAAACCTTTCGTCTAGCGAGTTTTTTGTCTTGCGAGGCATTCGTCTTGCGAGGTACCACTGTATTGTTACAGGATCACACTTGAGAGAACATGTCCTCTTCAGACCTAGACTGTTTTTTCTTTCAACTTGGATTGAAACTGGTTTGGAGGAGTATGCATTGAAACAGTATTTTGGTTCCACTTGTGTAGGCCACTCTCCAAAACCAGAGTAAAAGGAAGTGTGTACACATCCTTCGTAGGAAAATGAACGTAAACGTTGGTGGTGACGTCTGACCCAATTGACTAATGTTGGTGGCTTGGCTATTTCAGAATAGTTGTCCTGCAAATAAAAAAATAAGTATGAGAGCTTCGACCAACCCTCGTGCTTGCAAACTACCAGAAGCTGGTCCAGGAAAAATGAAGTGCCCCTATCCACAGTAGTTGGTTTCTGTGCAACTTTGTGAAGCCTCTGAGTTGGCCTTTGTTGGGGAGGGGGCATTGAAAGTCTGTTGAGAACTGAGAAGTTGCTAGCACGCTAAAGGCAGTTTTCAAAGAAGGATGCAGGGCATTTTGAAAACTAGCATGGAATCTGGTGTCTTTTGAAAAGGCTGTCACGTTTACTGTAGGCCAGAGCTCATTTTATGAGACGCATGAAGTGGTCATTAAAGATATGTTGTTGTTGTTGTTGTTGTTGTTTAGTCGTCTAGTCGTGTCCGACTCTTCGTGGCCCCATGGGCCAGAGCACGCCAGGCACTTCTGTCTTCCACTGCCTCCCGCAGTTTGGTCAAACTCATGCTGGTATAGATACAGTTCCACATTATTCTGTCTCTAGTCTGTACCATGTCCGTTAGAAATTAAATGTTACCTGCATCACCAATTCCATTGCATGTCATACGCTCTTCCTTGAGGAAAACAGGGCAGAGAGGCAACTTCTCCTTTCTCTTTAGATTTTGCAAGAGTTTTGCTTCCCTGAACCCTCCTTTCTGAAATCGTAAGGCATGTTACAGAAGTTGTTCCCTTTCCCCCATCCTTGAATTCCCTTTGTTGTTCCTTTGAACGTTGGTGTTTTGCAAGTGCAAAGTATGACTTCCAAAGAAGAAGAGACTGTATACATTTATTTTAATAGTGAACATTTTAACCAGCCTAGATAGTAGTGGTGTGATTGTTATCAAGTCAACATTTTAAAAAATCCCTCTGCTTTTCTTGCACTCAGAACAATTACCTAAACCTTTCTGGCAACTTTTAAAGATTTGTAAGTAAAGCTGTTTCCAAAAAAGATTGACTGCTTAGGACAGTCAATCCTGTTTAAGATACAGTGGTGCCTCGCAAGATGAAAAGAATCCGTTCTGTGATTCTCTTCGTCTAGCGGTTTTTTCGTCTTGCGAAGCAAGCCCATTGACGGATTAGCGCTATTAGCGGCTTTTAGCGGCTTATCTGCTGATCGGATCAGCTGATAAGCGGCTTAGCGGCTTAGAAAAAGGGGGGAGGAAAAAACCCCCGCAGGAACTCCCAAGGCATTGTCGTCTTGCGAAGCAAGCCCATAGGAAATTCATTTTGCGAAGCACCTCCAAAACGGAAAACCCTTTCGTCTAGCGGGTTTTCCGTCTTGCGAGGCATTCGTCTTGCGGGGCACCACTGTATGTTTTTCTCAAGGGCTTTGGTTTTGAATTTGGAACAGCCTTTCTTCAAGCGGAGATGAACTTGGAATTTTTTTATTTGCATTTTATAGCACCATTATAAAAACTGAAAAACTAGAGTGCATGTTTGGAGAGTTGGCTTATTTTATTACCAAGTTAGTTTAGCCCTTTAATAATTGCATTAGCAATGTGTTCCCGTATAGAAGCAACTGGGAATCCTTGGCATTGCTGCAGAAAAAAAATGTTGCCAATAACAAAGCAGTAAAAATCTTCATTGGAAAACAAGCAGTCAAGCCAAACAATGTTAGTAACCATTCGCTGGATCCTCCAGGGATTGAATATTATCTAAGATTTGGCATGGAAGTGCAAAACCGTACAGTTTTGTTCCTACTTGTTGTTTGCAGGCAGATTCTTCTTATCTAAAGCAAGGGCATTTTGAAAAATGTTACGGTTGTCTTTACTGCTTTAGTTTAAAGTGCGATAGCACTGTCCAGAAGCCGTCTACCATACTGACCTTTTAGTCAACCAACCAGCCTGAAGCAAACCAATGTTAACTGCTTTATACTGTGAAGAATCAAGTTCCCTTAATATACAGGTGATTTATGTATTTCTTTTATTAAACAATGCTTCCAGAATGTAAGAAAATTATTCCAGACAAACATTGCTTATGCCACTTTCATGTGAATAAACACCCAGCAATAAAAGATAATGGGAGAGGATTTAGCCCAGCAAATTATTTCTCAAAATTACAAATACCCAAATACAGACCGTCATTTACCCTCGCTGGATTCAACGTTCTGCCATCTGCCTTATTGCAGGGCAGATTCGAGGGTAAACCATACACGGAACGAGTCTGCCCCTGCGGCTTGATGGAGGTAGAAACTCTCTCTCATGTCTTGTTACACTGCCGTTTCTACGGGGATATACGCTCGGTATTTATCACTCCTGTTATACAAAAATCTCCAAATGGGTCCGAACGTCAATGTCTAAAACTCCTGGTAGAGGACAAGGATCTAGAGATCACGCTAAGGGTGGCCGAATTCTGTGCGACTGCCATAAAACTTAGGGAACCAGCTGTACTACTAAAATGATTAAGGTTTTAAATGACAATTTTCGGTTATATTTTAGTGATCAAGATTTAATATATATATTTTTAACTGCCGCTATATCTGTATTGTCTCTGTTAGACCCAGTTGCAATTCAGTGTATTCCTGTTGCGTTTTATGATTTTCCTGATATTGTAAGTGAGCCACTTTCATGTTCTTGCAACTTCATTTTTTGCTACTTCTTACATCAGTCCATGCCCAGAAGGAAGTTTTGACTATGCCCTGGCTCCTTTTATGTTTTCCTTCCCTCCCCTTAAATTCCCTTAAGATTCTCACGCAAATTCTATGTGGGATGGTTGAACAGGACAGAAGTTTCAGCTTTCTGCTGGCCCCTGCTTTCATTTGAATGTGTGGATAAATGAGGGCTAACCAATAAATCTCCAGAGTGGGGTTGAGCAAGATTACTGTAGCACTTAATTCACATTGCATAGCTGTTTGCAGTAGCAGAATGTCTTGTGTAAGATAAAGAACTGCTGTGTCTCAAGCTGCTTTTGAGAATCTCAGTTTCCATGTAGCGTGAAGGGCTGTTGATTGAGAAACGTGGCAAAGGTCGACATAAATGGCTGGTACTGTTCTTTGGATCCCGTTTGTGCAAGTTTTCTTAAATTATATTCCCGGTTTTCTTCATGCAGAATTTGCATTACCCTGGCACATAATTATATTGGCGCTGGTTCATCTGAAATATTTTCCAAATCCTCCTTCGGAGAGGGTTGTACAGTTAAAAATAAAAATAAAACAACTGAACAAAAGCCTGCCAGAGTAAAATGCATAATTGTGTGTAAACAAGCACACCAGAGTGACAATATAATCATGGATGTGGTGAACAGAGGGTGCGATCTTCTTCCTCCAAGTGTCCCTGTTTCTGATTTGATCCCGGAATGTCCCGCTTTTCCTTAGGTTGTGCCTATTTTCACTGGAGAAATTGTTGGAGGGTATGGAGTCATCCACCCCCCCACCCAAACCATCTGAAGGCAATCCTGTATAGGGAAGTTTAAAAAAAATGTTTCATGTTTCATTATGTTTCTCTATATGTTGCACGCTGCCCAGAGTGGCTGGGGCAACTCAGTAAGATGTAAATAATAACATTATCATTATGTTATGGGACATCCCTATTTTCGTCGGAGAAATGTTGGGCGGTATGTCCTCGTTGCGGCTCTTGGTGAAATTCAGGCCAAGCAAATTGTTTTCTGAAGCAGATAAACATGTATTTTTTATTGGGCTCTGCTTGGGTTTGAGCTATGGAGAAGCCCCCTCAGGACCATAAATATAAAATAAATTGAATGACACTAGCAACATCAAAATGGAAAACTTTGGATCACATAGATGAATTTTGTTTAGACGCCATGTGGAAAGGACCTTCACATTACTCATTTCCTACTAATTTTCTGTTGAAGGGGATGAGGGGCAGTATATGTTGTTGCTGTTGTTTACTACTTAGAAGGGTAGTGGAAGCTCTTTCTTGCCCCTGACCTTACAGCTGCCTTATGAGGACTGTGGGCAGTTGTCATTTTGTATTTTAACTTAGGTGGGCGGGTTGCTTGATGTATTAATATTTTGCAAAACCTCAAATGCTAGAGCAGTGTGTCTCAGTACATCTATTTTTTAAAATAATATTTTATTAAGTTTTCACAATAAAAAAGCATTCAAGAAGGTATACAAAAACAAAGAAAATACAAAGTCACAAAATACAATACAAAAATACAAACATTAAGCACATCAAAAGAAAAAAAGAGAAAAAAGAGATAAAAACACATATAATAACAAAAAACAAAAATTCCCTCTTTCTTAATTTCTCATCTTCAATTAACTTATTTTCCCGACTTCCTCACGTCTCCCGTTCTTGTATCCTTTTTAAAAAATTAATTCAGCAAATTCATATCCTATTAATTTATCTGTTATTAATCCAATCTTACATTTTACTTTGTTGCTAAAGCCCCTGCGATTCATTTCAATGTCCTCAACATTCAAAAATTTTATAATATTTCTGCAAATAAATTTTAAATTTCTTCCAATCTTCCTCCACTGACTCCTCTCCCTGGTCTCGGATTCTGCCAGTCATTTCCGCCATCTCCATATAGTCTATTAGTTGCATCTGCCAGTCTTCCAAGGTGGGTAGATCTTGTGTCTTCCAATGCTTTGCGATGAGGATTCTTGCTGCTGCTGTGGCATACATAAAAAAGGTTCTATCCTTCTTTAACACCTATTGGTCCACGATGCCCAGGAGGAAGGCCTCTGGTTTCTTCGGAAAAGTATATTTAAATACCTTTTTCAGTTCATTAGTGTCTCAGTACATCTAGTCCAGACTTCTGCTCTGTCCTAAGGGTGTAATGGAAATGGTTCAAATGTTTGGAAAGGGTGTGTGGTAAAATCCTCACCGAACTTTGTCAGTTCAGAATGCATTGGTTTGCAAATAGGATGCAGATACTGTCATTTGCCAGTGCAAGGCTTAGAAAAAGCGAAGTTTTGCTCTCTCTCTTCTCCAAAATGTGTAGTGTCCAACTCCCTCAAAATGTATTTTGTCTAGTTAAGTTTTTGCCTCTGTCTTCAGTATATTTTATTTTGTTGCTATGGTTAGTGGCTGTTGCTAATGAAGGTTCTTCTGATCTGATCTCGTGTCCAACTGCAGAAAGAGAACAGTTGCAGGTTTGTTTGAAGCACAGGAGGGAGATTTTTAAGGGTTAAGAACTTTGCCCCATCCCAGGATGTGCTACAACAGCAGCAAGAGTCTTGATAGCACAAGGATGGAAGAACGAGGAAATCCCAGTGAAATAACAGTGGCAAGAAAAATTGATGAGCTACACAGAGCTTGCTAAATTGACATACAAATTGCGGGACAAGGACAACTGTGACTTTAAGGAAGAACGGGAGCTTTTTACACATTATCTAAAAAGACAACAAAATGAACTGGACTCCTTGGCAGGTTTTGAATAAACATACACAAATTCATTGGTTGATAACATGTTAGATAGGTAATGTAAGGATATGTATAATTTTTTCACATGCAGAGAAAAATATGTGCTGAGAAGTCAGAGAGAGGAGCTGAGGGAATAATGAATATGATATGTTTTGAAATTTTGTTATGCTGAAATTGCTAATAAAAATATTGTGGTTTTTTTTAAAAAAAGAACTTTGCCTCAGGATGAGAACAGAAATCACGCGATGGCGGTAGCGGGAGGCCCCATTAGCTAAAGTGGTACCCTGGTTAAGAACGGACCTCCAGAACGAATTAAGTTCGTAACCAGGGGTACCACTGTACAGGCAACATACGAAAAAGTTGCATGACTGTGTTGCTAATACGTATCAATAAATATCGGTTCTTTTGCCTTTGGAAGCACCCTTCCTTGCAGCTTCCTGCTTTCTCCCGGACTCCACCTTCCCACCCTAATTCTCACCCAGGGTCTCACGACAGCCACAAAAAGTGCCACTAGGAGAAGGGTTGCTGCGGGCATCACCCTAGTTCCTCCCTCTGGGTTTGCTCTTTATGGGGTGGATGGAGCTTCCTCAGGCTGCCCACAGCTGTGTCCCATTAAACAGTCAGCTGCCCTCTCCACACCTGGTTCTGGGTACAGTAGGTTTGGTGAGTTTGCCAGGGGGTCCCAAGGATGAAAAAGGACTGCCCCTCCACTCACAGTTCTTTTTTCTCTCTCTTCACAATAATATTTATTAATTTTCATACAAAAGCATAACAAAAAAGAGAATAAGAAAACAGAAAGAAAAAGAAAGACTATGAAACATAAAACACTTCAAACTTCCCATATATCACCACATAAACTAAAACTTAATTAGTTAATTAAGATCCATCTTCATAAACACATTACTTGACTTCCTTCTAATCTCTTCCATCTGAAATCCCTTGTAATTAAATGTAGCAGTTTCCAATATCATTATTTCATAAAACAATATTACAGTCATAATCAAATTTCCTAACTTTTCTTATCGTACTTTTCTTATTTATTTATTTAATCCTAATTTAATCCTAGGCCTAATTAGTTCTTTCAAGTGGTTACATATCTTTAATATTACAATATTTATTCAAATAGTCTTTAGATTTCTTCCATTCTTCTTGGTGTTCCTCTTCTTTCTGGTCGTGGATTCTTCCAGTGAGATCAGCCAGCTCCATAAACTCCATCATCTTCATCTCCACTCACAGTTCTTTTCCTGCCTCTATCTCCTTCTCGTCCAGCCGTTAGTGGCAAATTGTGTTCTGCCATCCGTTTCCCAGAGGATAGTGGAATATCTGCAAGGGTCCTCCTTGACCTCACAAATGAACTTTAATTTCCATATTTGAGAGTTTGAAGCAGGCATGTAAATAGCCATTGGCTGACAACCTGTGGTGACTAAGGCCATAACCAGATGAACGTATGTCGTCTTGATAAGCTGAGAAATGAGCTAGTGTTTTGTCCCTTCATTCCTCCCTTTGTGGTATGAACAACCAAACCAGAAAGCCTTCCATTCAAGGCTGAAAACTATAGTTGCCAGCTTTGGAACAAGCCATGATATTATACACAACTTCAAGCCTTCCTTTAATAGCGTGGCTTGTTCTGAAGTTGGTATCCATAGTTTCTTGGTTTGGACAATATGGAAACACTGTTTAATTACAGGCTTCCTAGTTTAATTGTGGCTTGTAAAGAAAATG
This sequence comes from Podarcis liolepis, assembly GCF_965112155.1. Taxonomy (NCBI): domain Eukaryota; kingdom Metazoa; phylum Chordata; class Lepidosauria; order Squamata; family Lacertidae; genus Podarcis; species Podarcis liolepis. The sequence goes on from NC_139563.1 coordinate 51,577,975, forward strand.
CTTGTTCGTATATTGGCTTATTAAGCGGAGAGATTATTGTTTTACCATTCTTAGAGCTGGTTCAGACAGGCAGGGAAACTTGACAAAGGCTCCCCTCCATGTTTAGGCTACAAATAACTAACACAGGTAAGCACAGACAAGGTGGGCCAGTGATATTTCTTCTTGTATGCTGGCAAAAAACACACCCAACTGTGCACTTTTTAGCAAGGTGATTTAAGTTTCTGATAGCTTTCCAGGCTGACATTCTGTTACGATAAATCCTGAAAGCACGATATTTAGATTGTCCTCCCCTTGTTTTGCTAGGAACAAACAAAAATAAATCCAGCAACCATTTCATTATATTTTGGGTGTCTGGTTTTTCAGCAACCTCTTTCTACGTAGCTCCCAAGACAGACTGAATTTATTTTATTTTTAAGGAAACAGCTCAAGATGTTTCCATGCACCTTCGGCAGCTAGTCCTAAGGAGAGCCTTTTTCAGTTAAAGTTGGGTTGGCGGCATGACTGTTGAACCTCACTTTTGCCATTCACTGTTGAACTTCACTTTTGCCATCTTGCACCAGTAGTAGAGAGTGATGCCCATTCTGTGCAAAGGGGTATTATGGTTCCACACCTCCCTGTTGAAAAAACCTGATGTATATCACAGTTGAGACCACAGGTGCTTTTATTGAATTTGCTACTTGCCAAGTGGCAAGTAGTTAATTAGGTCCTTCCATTCTGGTTTCTGTGATGCTGGGCACAGGGAGCAGTTCCGCATACTGTATGCACCAAAGTATGGTTTCAGGAATCCGTGATGATCAACTTGCTGAAGGCTGAAGGAGTGGAAATGATGTTATCATTGCACCATGAGATCCTTGACTACTGTAATTCGCTCTACGTGGGGCTGCCCTTGAAGCTGTCCCAGAAACTGCAGTGGGTGCAGAATGCTGCAGCGAGGCTCCTCACGGGGTCCCTGCCATGGGAGCATATTCACCCAGTGCTTTTCCAGCTGCACTGGCTCCCGGTGGAGTACAGGGTCAGATTTAAGGTGCTGGTTTTGACCTTTAAAGCCCTTCATGGCCTAGGACCCTCGTACCTACGGGACCGCCTCTCCTGGTATGCCCCACGGAGGACCTTAAGGTCCATAAATAGCAAAACCCTAGAGGTTCCGGGCCCTAAGGAAGTTAGATTAGCCTCAACCAGAGCCAGGGCCTTTTCAACACTAGCTCCAGCCTGGTGGAACACTCTGTCTCATGAGACCAGGGCCCTGCGGGATCTGATCTGTTTCCGCAGGGCCTGTAAGACAGAGTTGTTCTGCCTGGTCTTTGGCTTGGAGTCAAATTGATTCCCTCTCCCTCTTTCTTTTTTCCTTTCTCCTCCTGTGAAGAGGCTGCATCTTAATGTTTTAATGTTGTATTTTAATCTTGTTCTTTAAGTTGTATTTTAATCAACCTATTTTTATTATTGGTTGTTAGCCACCTGAAGCCCAGTCTTGGCTGGGGAGGGTGGGGTATAAATAAAAATTATTATTATTATTATTATTATTATTATTATTATTATTCCTACCCTACAGGCTTTGAGATAAACAGAGAGATCTGGTGAAACTCACCAGAAAAATAAGAAATCAAGATAGCACACTTTTTATAAAATAATGAAAATGGTTTTTGAATATTTACAAATAAACTGTAAACCGTTAAGAACATCGGCAGGATTATTGTAATAAATTGCAGTTTTATAAGAGTGTATATTTAAAGTAGATGAATAAATCAGTAAATTAAGTTAATTTGGCATATGCAGAAAATATAAAACATAAATTTAAGGAACCACAGAAAGGGGAAAGGAAGTCGAGTTTTGAAATGTTAAAATGATTGTAAAATTATTGAAATGTATAAAACTTAAAATCATAATTATTATTATTATTATTATTTAAAAAAATAGATAGAGAGATGAGCCCTATAACTTACAGTACTTTGACTTGTGCCTGTGTGGTTGACAGTTCTCTGAGAACAGCACCAAAGGGGTCTCTGGAGGAGCAAATTCTGATTACTCTCCATTTTAATTCAAAATAAGAAAAAGGAGAATATGTATCTCTCTTACCCTTTACACAAATGTTTCCTTTATCTTATTACTTTGATGCGTTTGCATCTTTGGATCCCTTTTGATTCTACGTGCTTCCTGTTCAGAGTGTAAGTTACAATCTATCTCTGGTTAAATGGGAAGCAGCTGTTGAAGGAAAAACATCCCAATTATAAATTATGGGGGTGAAAAGAGGGGTATAATATTTGAACTGGGCACTATAAGCCTGTGGTGGTGAGTGTTATCTGATAATTGTCCAAGTGTGTACCTTGTACGATATGTTAGTTGAGTTAGAATATTATTATTTTTCCTTAACCAACATTTTTGTCTCTATTGAGAGAGAGAGAAGCCTTTGTTTTGGGCAATTAGTCTGAGAAAGGAGGGAACAATCTTAGCTAGAAAGCAGATGGTTTCGAGGTCATTATTCTGAGACTGGGTGGAATTTGTGTTGTGGTTTTGATAAGGAAGGTTGAAAGATTTCGGGATGAAAGTGAAGAAGAACCAGAGAAGGCAGAGAATGTTGGTGGAAGTCATAAATTTAAGAATGACTCATTTTGATGAGGGTTAAAATTGTGCAGGAGTGTTACAAAAGAGAACAATTTGGAGCGTAGCTGGAGATTTGAAATGAGAAGAGTTGTATTATGGAAAATACGTAAAAACTAAGACTTCAAAGACTTCTGATTGCCCCCCCCCCCCTCTCTCTCTCTCTCTCTCTCTCTCTGGATGTTCTCTTACAACTTTTAGCTCACATTTGTGTTTCTCCATTGATATTTTTCTTGCTATGGCCTCAGTCAGTTCCATGGAGGCAAGCTGGCTTTGGGTGTTGAAGACTGTTGTTGTTTAGTCGTTTAGTTGTGTCCGCCTCTTCGTGACTCCATGGACCAGAGCACACCAGGCACTCCTGTCTTCCACTGCCTCCCGCAGTTTGGTCAAACTCATGCTGGTAGCTCCGAGAACACTGTCTCACCATCTCGTCCTCTGTCGTCCCCTTCTCCTTGTGCCCTCCATCTTTCCCAACATCAGGGTCTTTTCCAGGGAGTCTTCTCTTCTCATGAGGTGGCCAAAGTCTTGGAGCCTCAGCTTCAGGATCTGTCCTTCCAGTGATCACTAAGGGCTGATTTCCTTAAGAATGGATATGTTTGATTTTCTTGGATGAAGATCCTAGTTGAAGACTAGGCCTGTGCTTTTGAAGTGGCCTCATAGATGTTGGCTTTTCTTAGCATTTTTCCTTCTTTGATCGGCTTTTGATTTTTCTAATCCTTGTGGATTATTTTGCTCAGGAGTCTTGTAGTAGAAACCAGTCGTCCGCAGCAGGTCTGGCAGATATGGGCACATTATTCCCTAAAGTCCCTGAGTCTATCCCAATATTAGGGACACACATATATGCTAAATCCCATTTAATTTTTCCTGTATTTTTAAATTACCTTTATAATTTTTAAAATTTCTTTTTAGTGCTATTGCTTTTAACTGGACTGGAGGAAGAGGGTGCTAAGAAAATAACTGCTTTCTTGCGTACTTGAAGCAGCTAATACAAAGCCTTATATCTTATTTAGTTCTTGTAGCAGCCCCATTGTAATTGCGTTGTTTATTTATCCATGCACTCATTTTTATACATTGTGCTTATTTTGTATCATGCTTTCACTTGTAAATGAATACTTACCATTTTTCACCTTTTGTCAGTTATTTTTAATCGCTTTTTTGTTTATTTTGGAGTGGTTCTGGCTGTTTTGGTCACTGTTTATATGCTCACTAGGCACAATTAATATTTTTTTGAATTTAGAAATTGTTTTCCAGTTCCTTGCACAGTGTGAGGGAGTCTGTTGGAGCCTAATTCAGTGTTTTGCTGCAAATAAAAGGACAGAGTTTTCTCTCCCCCACCGCCTTTTACACCAATGTTTCATCTCTAAAGCCCATATTAAGGCAATCCCTTTACTAGGCCAACCAAAATATTGCAAAATAGCATCCAGTCTTTTGAGTACTCCGGAACTCTTTATCAGACTAGTTGGTAAACACAGCAAAAAAGTAGGGAAGGAAAAAGGTGTGTATGTGTGTGTGGATGTGCATTTACCATATTTTTCGCTCTGTAAGACGCACCAGACCACAAGACGCACCTAGTTTTTGGAGGAGGAAAACAAGAAAAAAAATATTCTGAATCTCAGAAGCCAGAACAGCAAGAGGGATCGCTGCGCAGTGAAAGCAGCAATCCCTCTTGCTGTTCTGGCTTCTGGGATAGCTGCGCAGCCTGCATTCGCTCCATAAGACGCACACACATTTCCCCTGACTTTTTGGGAGGGAAAAAGGGAGTCTTATAGGGCAAAAAATACGGTATGTCTGCACCTTCTAAGAGCGAGAGGAGGAGAGAGCAGGTAGGTCTTTTAGGTGCTACAGAGGCGGCAGCAAGGAAAAGACTGGTTGTGATAGGAAAATAATGAATTTGGCTGTTTTAACAGCAGAATCCTAAACTGAAGTAAGAGGCTTGTTATACCACCTGAGGGCAGGGCTTTATTTTCCAAGGAAACATTTCATTCAACTGCTAGGCGCAGTTGTCCTTGTTGGTTTCTTTTGACTTGGCAAACCAATATAATTTTCACCTTTGCTAATATGAAGATTGCCTTAGCTCAAAAACAGGAAGGAAACCATGGAGGACTCTCTGTGCTTTGCTTAAGGATCACGGCAGTCCTGGGCAATAGCTGTTAATTTTGCAGCCCCAGAGATGGGGAATTTACCCCATTGTTACTCTTCTCATTCGCAGCAACCTGAAACTTGCATAGCACCTAAAGGGCCTCATATCATTGCCTGCGACTTCCTCTCTCCCTCAGCCTTAAGAACCTTATAAGACGCAGACAGGGATAAAGGTTTTATCACCAGATAGTCATTTTGAGTCTCCCTGCCCCATCTTCTTGCTTTGCTTACCATCTGTCCGGATGGGAGAGTTCTGCAGAGCTCAAAGGGTTGCACGTTACTTTGTGATATTTTGTTTGGGTTAATAAAGGTATTACATTAATATGGACTTTGGGATTTTTCTTATGTGCCAAACTTTTTGACCTCTAAAATTGTATTTATAAAATGTTTCCTCTGCCAAACTTTCTGATCTCTAGTAGCACCTTAAAGACCAACTAAGTTAGTTCTTGGTATGAGCTTTCGTGTGCAAGCACACTTCTTCAGATACACTGTGTATCTGAAGAAGTGTGCTTGCACACGAAAGCTCATACCAAGAACTAACTTAGTTGGTCTTTAAGGTGCTACTGGAAGGAATTTTTTTGTTTTGACTATGGCAGACCAACACGGCTACCTATCTGTTTCTGATCTCTAAAATTGTATTTATAAAATGTTTCCTCTGCCAAACTTTCTGATCTCTAAAATTGTATTTATAAAATGTTTCCTCCTCCCACCCCCTTAATAATTTGGGTGGTGGTGGTAGAAGACAGATGCAATTAAAATAAGAGGCGAAAACAAACCAGAGTTGGAGAGGGCAGGTTTCTGCTCAGCTCCTGCTACAAAAGGCTTCCTTCTTGTGACACCTTGTGTCCTTTTATGTTGGATCTAGATCCAATGTTTCCCAAACTTGGGCCTGTTTTGGTCTCCATCATCCCTAGCTAGCAGGACCAGTGTTCAGGGAGGATGGGGGTGTTGCAGTCCAAAAAACAGCTGGAGACCCAAGTTTGGGAAGCGCTGGTCTAGAGAGTCCCGATAATACTTCAGCTTATCATTGATGGTAGAAGCACTTTATTGGTGTTTAAATATATGCGGTGTTGGTTAAGTAACTGAAAATGCTCTCGTGCTGTGGGGTAAGGGAAATATTTTGTGCTGTCTCTCAGAGCATATTTATTTCCTCTTTGTCAGAATGGATCCCTTCAGCTTTGGGGACCCCAGTAGTTACGCCGAGTTCTTGAGAGTGCAAGGGAATCAAGACTTCAAAAATGGAAACTATGCTCTTGCCATCAGAAAGTATGACGAAGCACTAAACGTACTGGTCTATTTACACAAAGCAGTAAGGTAAGCTCTTTCTGAGAGAACTGTGAACTGTCTAGCGCTAGCTTCTAGACTTGAGCTTTCCTTCTGTGAAGCTACTGAACTTGGATTCCAGTCACCAAGTTATCTGTGATCTTTGCAGTAATTATTTGCCGTTTTCCTTACACTCTTTATTCAACTTTTCATAGCAGTGTTCTGTTGGGATTTAATAAAGGGAATGCATAAGGTATAACAATTCCCCCCTCTACTCTATTTCTGTGTAGAGGAAGGGGGGCGGGAATCTGTTCATGTGTTCTGTAAAACTATAAAGCTGTTTCTCTTGACGCAACTACATTTCACATTCTCATCTTTTAGTTTTTCCCAACGGCGAGAAGTGGCAGTTTTACTCTGCAACCGATCAAATGCATTTTACAACTTAAATAAATGGAGAGAAGCCTTCTGCTCAGCAAGACAGTGCCTCCAGTGGGATCCAGCTTACGTTAAGGTATTCTGTACTCTACGTAGCGGCTGAGTGGCCATCTGTCATGGATGAGATTCGTGCAAGATGACCCTGAGATGACCTTACCAGGGCCGTCTTAAGCGTACCTGGTGCCGTGGTGCAAAGATCCGTCTCCCACCCCGTTTCCTAGAGTTGTTGACCTTTTCCCAAGCCTCTGCGGGGATTGCTCTCCTCCCGTGGGGGCTTGGGAAGGAAGCTGCACATTCTCCAGCCATATGGTTGCAGCTGGTGGGCGTGGAGGTTGCAGCTGTTGGGCCATATGGTTGCAGCTGGTGGGCGTGGAGGAGGGAAAGGGGAGGCTGCCGGCAAAGCCGCGCAGCTCCCCCACTCGCTGGGGCGCCCCGAGAGGCCGGCGCCCTGGCACAACGTGCCACTAAGCCCAATGGGAAAGACAGCTCTGTCCCTTACAACTCTATAGTTATATGATTCTCTAAGCCTAGGTTGCAGGGTTGTTGTTTTTTAATTAAAAAATAAAATAAGGATTAAGAGTTCTGAATGTAAGATATTTTGAAGCAATGTGTGCTTTGACTCTTAAAGAGAAATTTCAAGACCGAAAATGCAAGGATTGAGCGCTGACATTAAAGGAGCTTAAAGCTTGAAGAACTTTGGATTTGCATTTGCTTGTTAAATTTTGTTGTATTCGGAAGCTCCACGTTTTGGCTTGCAAGTCACTTTTACTTAATATGAACAGAAAATTATTTGCAGAGCAGCTGTTGGCTCAGAGCAGCGTTCCCGTTCAGAAATTTATTTATTTAATTTCTGCACCACCCTTCATCCGAGGCTCACAGGATGGTTTTCAATATAAAAACACAAAAAACATGGTGCTTAAATAAAATATTACTGACAACAGAAATAAGATTTGTATCCAAGTTTTAAAAAGCCACACCATAGGAAGAAACAAAAGCAATCACCCTCCCATAGTTGAGAAGGCCATAATAAACCAAATGAATGTTTAATTTTATCATGTTCGTTAATATCTGAGTATATATTCTGAGTAAAACATAGTTGACTAGTGCCCATTGTATTTGGTGCAAAAGTGTTTCAACCCTGCCATTTTAAATGTATTTACTGCTAGGTTATTCTGTTCTTATATTGAAATGTTGCTATTAAATGTATGTTAGCCTTCACATATGTTCCTGAAGTGAAAGACTGACTCTTGGGATCTTTCTTTCTTTCTTTCTTTCTTTCTTTCTTTCTTTCTTAGGGGTACTATAGAGCTGGCTACTCCCTGATTAAATTGAGACAGCCTCTCGATGCTGTTAAAACGTTTTATCAAGGTTTAGACTATCTCCATGGTTCATCAGATGTGGCTCAAATTTCTGATTTTATAGTCGGTATCTTCTCAAGCGTTAACGGTAAGTGATAACGTGAGATTTTGTCTTCATTAAACTGTCACAATTAGGACAGGATGGGGGCAGCTGATGGCTGGTGAGTGCCTGAAATGAATGGCCTCATTTGCAAATCACAGTAAACCGTAGTCTGAAAGAAACTATGGATTACCATGAATGAGCAGCATGCAAGTGGTTCACTACTCCTTTTGCTGAGTAACAAACTCTGGAGTGGATGTGCAAACCAACTCTTGTAGTTTATTTCTCTCCAAATAAGCTATAAGCAATAGACCAAGAAAGAAACTTGGCTGCTTCTTGTGTTTTGTTCAGAGATAAACAAACCACTACACTGGTTTGCACCCAGCGCTAAGCCAGCCAATCCACGGTGTGTGTTTTTTTACAGGCTTAGTGCGTCATAACTGAGCAGCGGGCAGCAGCGGGCTTCTCATTCGCAGTCATTTATAATGTGTTTCAGAGTATTGCTTACAATGATGTGCAAACCAGGTCATTGTCCACAATCATCCTTATAGTGTCACCTTTGCAAAATGGATTTGTGACCTCGGGCTGGTGGGTAAAATGTCTGCAATGCTAGGTTAAAACGGCAAGATCTTTGCCCTGACCCAGCGAGGGAGTTAGCCGCGCAGAAGCGGCTTCAGGGAGCAGATGGAAGAACCAGGCTTGCAGTGTGCTTTCAGGCGCACGATGTCTGGTGGTTCTCTTTGCACGACGTGGTGGGGATAGGAAGGAACCTGTGCTCCAATCCCTATGCCCAGATTCTGCACATTTGGCATTGCCCCCTGCTATATCTGCAGGTGGGTGACAATGTTTTTCAGCGCTTCCCTATGTTGAAAACTCATTACAGACAGAAAGCCAAGAGCAGGAAAAGAACGAAATTACAAATGATATATAATGAACTGAAAAAGGTATTTAAATATACCTTCCTGAAGAAACCAGAGGCCTTTCTCCTGGGCATGGTCAGCCAATTGGTGCCAAAGAAGGACAGAACTTTTTTTCATGTATGCTACAACAGCAGCAAGAATACTCATCGCAAAGTATTGGAAGACACAAGATTTACCCACTCTGGAAGAATGGCAGATGAAGGTGATTGACTACATGGAATTGGCAGAAATGACTGGCAGAATCCGAGACCAGGGAGAAGAGTCGGTGGAAGAAGATTGGAAGAAATTTAAAGACTATTTACAGAAATATTGTAAAATTAATGAATGTTAGAAGGATGTTGGATAGAAACGAAGTGGTTTCCAACTGTAATGCCTTAAGAGATACGAAAAAAGATTTACAAATGGGTAAAAGTTTAATGGTAAGGATTTGCTGAACTAACAAACTGAAGTGGAATACAAAAAAGGGAGGTACGAGGAGGTCAGGGGAAATAAGCGTATGGAAGATATATATATATTATTTATTACGGCCATAGGCCCATACACGTATGGAAGATATGTTACGGAAAATCAATGTGTTTTTAACTGTTTTTATTTTGTATGTTTCTTTTTATTTTTCATTTTTACTGTTATATTTTAAAAACTTTAATAGATATCTTTTTTTAAAAAAAGAAAAAGAACGAAATTACCCCCCCGCCGACTGCGTTAGTTTTCTATTTGTATAAATTTTGGTGCATTGGAAACCTGCAGGCTGAAATGACGCAGCCCATTCTACCACTACAACATTCTGCCATCAACTTCCCACCTCATTCTGTTGCTTGCATAGACCAGCTGAAGGGAGCTCTAGGGAGAGAGCATTGGTGATTGTGCAGTTTGTTTCCTCTGTTGTGTAAAGGCTTTTCCCCTTCCTTGTTGATGCCATGAGGGGATTTCCTAAGTTGGAAGAGCACAAACTGTAAATGATGATGATGATGATGATGATGATGATGAAGGTTATGCAGGCTTAAGCCTCTCTTGTTTCGTGTTGCCCCCCTTTAGATGAGAGCCAGTGTGGTGTAGTGGTTAAGAGTGGTAGTCTCGTAATCTGGTGAATCGGGTTCGTGTCTCCGCTCCTCCACATGCAGCTGCTGGGTGACCTTGGGCCAGTCACACTTCTCTGAAGTCTCTCAGCCCCACTCACCTCACAGAGTGTTTGTTGTGGGGGAGGAAGGGAAAGGAGATTGTTAGCCGCTTTGAGACTCTTTAAAGGGAGTGAAAGGTGGGATATCAAATCCAAACTCTTCTTCTTCTTCTAGATGAACGGACTATTACCCCACATTTATTATCCGTCTGTAAAAAAATTGTGAGCGATAATTTCACGCCACCAATTTGGCAACAGGTGATTGAAAAGCTGGCCAGAAAAGGACTGTGGCAGGTAGGCATCTTATCGTTGTAAATAATGACATCGTTTTTTCTCCTGAGCTCAGGCTGGCTTTTCAAAACCTGTATGACAGTAGGTAATCGCAGGTTCTGGAATCTGTCTGCTTCGACGTTTCAGCCCTGTGATCGCATAGCCCATCTTAGAATTGGGATGAGCTGACGTGAATTGTAGGTGTGCTTCCTTAATTTGTAAGCTTAGCACAGTTTTTGGTGTAGTGTTCATTATTTTTGCTCGCACCTTTTAAAGAAGGAAAAAGAGAGACAGACCATGTAGGTAACAGTAAGCCAAACAGTGGTGCCCCGCAAGACGAATGCCCCGTAAGACGGAAAACTCGCTAGACGAAAGAGTTTTCCGTTTTGGAGGTGCTTCGCAAAACGAATCTCCTATGGGCTTGCTTCGCAAGACGAAAATGTCTTGCGAGTTCCTGCGGGGTTTTCCCCCTCCCCCCCTTTTCTAAGCTGCTAAGCCGCTTATCCACTTATCTGCTAAGCCGCTAAAAGCCGCTAATAGCGCTAATCCGCTAATCCGTCAATGGGCTTGCTTCGCAAGACGAAAAAACCGCTAGACGAAGAGACTCACAGAACGGATTCTTTTCGTCTTGCGAGGCACCACTGTATGGCTTGCTGTGGATAGGCAAGCATTGGGAGAAAAGCACAGCCATTGCAGTCGTTCTCTGCTCCTGCTGCCATGCTACTGGGAGCTCAGCCATGGCTTGGCTTCATGTTATGTCTGAGCATTGTCTTGTGGTCTATCTCACTCCAAACAAATCACAATGGCAAGCCAAGGACAAAACTTGGTGGCTTGTTGAAGTGAGACCCAATGACGAGGCCAGATTCATACAGAACAGTAAACCAAACTGGTTTGGCTCTCAGCAGCTAAACCAGTAGCATGAGCAGGAAAGGACAACCACTGCAGTTTTCTCTACGTTGGCAGGTCATAGTGCAGCAAAAAGCACTTTCTTTACTTCCAACGCTGTTTCATGGATGTTTAGGTAATTACATTCTTGCAGCCTGATGCAATAGTAACCTGTGTTGATCAGCAAAAAGAAGCAAATAGCCGCTGCTCAGCTACTACACATGTGGTGGTTCTTAACTCTCACCTTTCTACTGATGCCAATAATCTCTGAGGAAGCAATACTGAATTCAGTTGTCCCTTCCTTCCCCCAACAAGTGAACACTTCTGTCTCATTCAACAGTAACAAGGTGTAATCTTTGGTGATTCCGGAAAAGCAAAATTTTAAGGTATTGGTGTTTATTCACTAACAGTAGCGCCTAGACAGAGAAAATAGAATCAGAATACAGCCAGATATATATCCTTTTCACGCTTTCCATCGTTTCAAAGGATTGTTCTTGTTAGCAAAAGCACCAGGTGTCGCTGTGATCTGAAAAAGATGTGAGGTCTACATGCTTTTGAAGTTCTAACGAAAAAATCTTTTCCCTCACTCCCTAGTCTTGCCTAGTGTTGGCTGCTGAGAAAGACCGGTTGCCAAGGAATCTGCAAGTGACCAATTTATCACTAAGAGAGCTGTTTGAGGTTTGTCGAAATCTTCCAGTAGAAATCCTTTACTGGGGCCTGGGTGAATGGAATTAGGAAAAGGATTTCACCAGAGGGCTTGCATGAATGGCAGGTAACATAGGTAACGAATATATGTTGTACAAACTAAAGGGTGCAGTCCAGCAAACTTAAAAAACGACAACCCAAATCCATTACTAGCTTGCTTTAACAGACTTGTCTATTTCCCTTAATTGTGGGTGGACATGGATAACAGGGTTTTAGTTTGTTTATTTAAGGCAAACATGGTGCTTAAATAAAATACTACTGTCAACAGAAATAAAATTTGTATCCAAGTTATGCTGCCTAATCATCAGCATTTCTGTGACCAGAGCCTTATACATGTATTCTTTGTTTCTCTTGAACCAGAAATATGTTCTCTTTGGCCAGTATGAAAAAATGGAAAGGGTGCCCAAACTGGTGGAGTGGCTTGTCTCCCTCGGAGCAAATATAAGAAGTGTTGGAACCTATCCTCTTCATGCTATCATCATGCTTTGTATCAAAGCAAGTAAGTGCTTAAAAAAATCAAATCAAAATAAATGATGTCCTGAATGGTGCTGCAGGTAATTTGGAGATGAATTTTATATGCAAAACATAAAGCTATGGTCCTATGAAAATAGTGAGAGATGTACAATATAGGCTGGACAGCCTTTGGATGGGGAGACACTTGTTGGGGGCAGCGTAGAAGTAGCTATGTTATAAAGTCTGGTATTTTCCCTTCCTCAGTATATTAAGAGTATCTGTAAACTGGTCTTACTGGGATGCGGGTGGCGCTGTGGGTTAAACCACAGAGCCCAGGGCTTGCCAATCAGAAGGTCGGTGGTTCGAATCCCTGCGATGGGGTGAGCTCCCATTGCTCGGTCCCAGCTCCTGCCAACCTAGCAGTTCGAAAGCACGTCAAAGTGCAAGTAGATAAAGAGGTACCACTCTGGCGGGAAGGTAAACGGCGTTTCCATGCGCTGCTCTGGTTCGCCAGAAGCGGCTTAGTCATGCTGGCCACATGACAGAGCAGCTGTACGCCGGCTCCCTTGGCAAATAAAGCGAGATGAGCGCCGCAACCCCAGAGTCGGTCAGGACTGGACCTAATGGTCAGGGGTCCCTTTACCTTTACCTTAAACTGGTCCTAAAGAGAAAACTAACCCAAAGGCAGGGAGGAGCTGTAAAAATACTGTACCGTCAAACTAGAGTGGCACCATTTCATATTCTGGACTTGATTTGTGCCGCGTGTGCCAAGAACATTGGCTATCCCTGCCCTGCAAGGTTCTTTGCTATACACCAACTAGACTAGATAAAGCCAAGCAGGGAAAATAAATTATATTGCAAAGATATATCCTATCCTTTTTATGTATTCTGGAAAGGTTAAGCACAGTCTTCCTTAAATTGATGGTGTATTTCTTCTTTTTAATTATTTAGATGGTAACTACCTTTTCAGTTGGTTATTGAATTATAAGCCTGAACTGAAGGATCTTATCAACCAGCAAAATGAAGAGGGGGCCACAGTTCTCCACGTTGTAGCATCTCATTCAGTTGGCTATCCTATGAAAAGTAAGTTTGTGTGTAAGTGTATGTGTGTGTGTTTAGGTAACCTGGTTTTTGGACAATACAGTGGTGCCCCGCAAGACGAATGCCTCGCAAGACGAAAAACCCGCTAGACGAAAGGATTTTCCGTTTTTCGATGCGCTTTGCAAGACGAATTTCCCTATGGGCTTGCTTCGCAAGACGAAAACATCTTGCGAATCTTGCGATTTTTTTCGCTCCCCCCCTTTTTCTAAGCCGCTAAGCCTCTAATACCCTTTTAGCTGCTAAGCCGCTAAGCCTTTAATAGCCGCTAAACCGCTAATGGCGCTAAGCCGCTAATAGGGTTGCTAGACGAAGAGACTCGTGGAACAGATTATTTTCGTCTTGCGAGGCACCACTGTACACTATCTTGCTAGTTTAATTCTTGTTCTCCTATTCTTTTTACAGAAACCCTAGAAAGGGCTAACTCTGGCTAACATTGTGCTTTTAACAGAGACCGGCTTTTGTGTTGCTGCATTTTGAACAGAATACTCAGACTAGGAATCTGCTTTCCTTGAGACCATCTCTAGTGGACATATTCTCATAGAATTGTAGCATGATAGTTTCTGCAAGTTTTATTTTGCCCACGAGGTGGCAGTGGGAAAACAAGTGTCTGTTCCAGCATCAAGAGTAGGCTTCTAATTCAGTAACAGTGCAATCCCAGGTTGATCTACTCAGAAATAAGCTCCATTGAGTTCAGTGGGGCTTACTCCTAGGTAAGTGGGTTGGCAGTAGTAAGCATCATCGTGTTAATGGAAGAGATTTTCCCAGAGCCACTTGGGTGACCGAAAAGTTGGAATAACATGAGTAATAAATTCACTGCTGTCGCAGAAAGGGAATGAATAATGGGATAAAGACATGCTCAGGAAGGACTGTATTTAATTAATAGAACAATGGCTCTGGGCGTAGAAGGTCCCAGAATCAGTGGGGCCATCTAAACCTAGGAGTTCCATAAGATTGGAGCCACCATTGAAAAGCAATAATTTTGTGCTCCCAGTATTTTTGAAATAACGATTTGTATTGCTTTGCACTAGGGAGTGGGGGAAGCAGGTGTCTTGTTGGCTTCCTGTCTTGCAATCCTTTTTGAGATTGAAGGGGAGAAACTACGCATCTATCTGTTCCATTTGAAAAATGCACCTACATTCCTCTTTTTTTAAAAAAATTATCAGTCTAGTGGGCACCCAAAATGTGAATCCTCCACCATATATTTCTCAGCCCAAATTGGTGACCTGGGAACTTTTTGCAGTTTTTCTTATCCTCTTTTCCCTGTGTGACAGACCAGGCGTAGGTGAACGAGTGGTGTGTTTTGATGTTTCTGGCAAACATGGATTGCTGCAATCAGTTACTGATTGTTTGCTCTTTGGACCAGTTTCAGAACGGCTGCATACGAGCGCCACCCACTTCTCAGAGGTTCTTCCTTCCTGCAAGTGTCAAATCACAAAGCTGAACTCATGACGTGAAGCCTGTTGTGATTCAAGTCAAGAATATTGCAGGCTCCTTTTATATGTTTTGTATTTCAGATCTGATAGAAAACGTGGTGATGCTTCTGAACGCTGGGGTGGATCCAAAGATCTGTGATGCCCAGTCAAGGTCTGCTATGGATATCTTGAAAAAACACAAGAAGTTCAGGGTTGTAGATATAATCAGCAAGCACAAGGAAAGATTTAATCTACACCAGGATGAGTCACCAGGTACTTCAGAGACAGGCCTGCTTGTTGAATTCAGTAATAACCCTCACTTGGCAAAAGTGTCCTCTTTGTTTTCTAGGTTGGGTCTCCCATCTGTTGTTGGACTACAACTCCCATCATTCATACCTAGCAGAACCAGTAGTCAGGGATGATGGGAACTGTAGTCCAAAAACAGCTGGAAACCCTGCTGTAGACATAACATTTAACCATTATTCAGGGACTGGACATCATGATCATTCTTCTCCTCTCCATCTCTGTGTTAATTTCATCCATGTCCAGACTTCCCACCCCTAACCATGGTTTCCTGTTAGGTTTTTGCAAAGTGTTTTTGTCGCCAAAGCTTTGAAACTGGGCTTTGATACGGGAAACCCAAAGCTGCTACACTATGACAGCTATCAGTACTGGTGCAGAGCTGAGACAAGCATACATAGGCCGAGGAGATTTGTGCAGTCCTTCAGGCTTGTGTGCCTGCTACTGTACTAATAATATCTCACCAGTTGAGCAACAGGGCTGCATGGCGACGTTGTTTTGGTTGATACATATAATTGTGTGTTGTTATGTGCTAGAGATGGAGCTTTCCCCTAAAGTTCTTTTGGGAAACTCTGGGGTTCCTCTGAAGCTTTTCAGGTCATCTTCAGAAAGAAGATGCCAGACACTCTTCTCCGAAAGAATCTTGCTCACTCCTACAATTCACAACGGCTGAGAAGTGTTGGGGGTGTATTCTAGAGCAGGGATGGCCCTCCAGATTTTTCAAGACTCCCGTCATCGCTGAGCAGTGGCTGGGGCAGATTGGAGCCTAAAAACTTCTGGAGAGGGACATGTTCCTCAGTCCTATTCCAGGGTATGCTCTTTGGTTATGGGCCCAGTGCTGAGGTCCAACAACTATCTACAGTGGTACCTCGAGTTACAAATGCCTCAGGTTACAAACGCTTCAGGTTACAAACTCCGCTAACCTGGAAGAGTTACCTTGAGTTGAGAACTTTGCCCCAGGATGAGAACGGAAATCATGTGCCGGCGGTGCAGCAGCAGCAAGAGCAAAAGCACACCTCTAGTTAAGAATAGTTTCAGGTTAAGAACGGACCTTCAGAATGAATTAAGTTTGTAACTAGAAGTACCACTGTATTTGTTGTTTAGTCGTGTCCAACTCTTCTTGACCCCATGGACCAGAGCACGCAGGGTACTCCTGTCTTCCACTGCCTCCCACAGTTTGGTCAAACTCAAGTTGGTAGTTTCAAGAACACTGTCCAACCATCTCGTCCCCTTTCGTCCCTTTCTCCTTGTGCCCTCAATCTTTCCCAACATCAGGGTCTTTTCCAGGGAGTCTTCTCTTCTCATGAGGTGGCCAAAGTATTGGAGCCTCAGCTTCAGGATCTGTCCTTCCAGTGAGCACTCAGGGCTGATTTCCTTAAGAATGGATAGGTCTGGTCTTCTTGCAGTCCATGGGACTCTCAAGAGTCTCCTCCAGCACCATAATTCAAAAGCGTCAATTCTTCGGCGATCAGCCTTCTTTATGGTCCAGCTCTCACTTCCATACGTCACAACTATCTATAGGCAATACAAAAGAGTTATGTGTCCAACAGAAAGAGTTATCCAAGAATGTTTCCTAGAATTTTCTACAGGATTTCCAAAACACATTACCTTGATGTGTTTCTGAAGAGAAAAGCAACAACAGTCCCATGGCGTAGCAATTAAAAGATGTAACCCTTTTTAAACAGCATGATTTTATAAGCATGATTATATGCATGAGGTATTGTCACAGCTGCCTCTTTCAAGATGGTTACAGCGGAAGGTTTTGGATGACGGGAAAATTTGAAAACCACTGGTCTTTGGGAAATATATGGCTATTGGAAGCAGAAATGTTGGGCCACTTTACTATTGATTTTTTCCCTTCATATCCCCTTATCATGGATTGCAGATCCATGAGCTCTGTTCCCGTCGGAAAAGGAAAGAGAGAAAATGTCTCAGAAAGGTTTTCAATGTTGTTCCCCACAGAGCAGAATGAATGCACAGTGCCTGCAGACAGCGTTGCCTTGCTTCATGATGCTTTTGAGCAGTTTGTGAGGTTTTGCCGTTCGGAAAACAGAGTACATAACATCGGTGTATTGAGGCATGAAAAAGTTCAGAGGCTTCTGAACCTGCTGAATTCAGTAAGAGGTAAATGTTTCATTCTCAGTGTCTGATATATGCCAGGGACATGTTTGAATCATTTCCAAAACACAAGGATGGCTTGGAAACCAAGTAAAATGTTTGCTATAAAGACCAATCCTCCACTACTTAATATTTCTAGAACTTGAGCGTTCATGTTGCTTCATCTAAATAGCCAATTTTGGCAGTTGTTCAAGTCTTGCCGCCCCTTGCACCCCACTGCTGTATGTAGGAAATTAGCACACCGGGGGATATTTTGCAGTTTGAAATACAATCCTCTGCTTGCTATCTACTTGAACGTTCTGAAGGCTGAATATTTACTAATCCATTTTAACTGCTTTGTTTTCCTGTCCTGATGTGCTCCATAAAACCCCAAACTGACAGCTGCATTCCTGATGCATGTCCACTTTCAGTCTTCGGAGGGATCAGCATATCAGATAGAAAGTCTTTATTGCAAAGCATTTATATTGTCCTCTAGGTGGCAAAAGTTGTCCAGTTGGATATTTTAATGTGCTGTGTAAACTGATTTTCTGTGAAAGGTAACCAACTGAGTCGAGGAACATAGAGAATTGTATCGCATTGTTGGATTAACAAAAGAAAAGCACTTGTTGTCGGGGGGGGGGGGGGGTAGCTCCTGCCTCACTTAGAAGCCTTTCAGTGCTTGCCAGAAAGTTTGATGTACCCTAGTGCTAGTTTGTGATCTACGGTTTGTAGCAAATAGACACCAATGGAATCTTTCTGGGAAACAATGATGTATTTTCATTTCCTTCTTCCTGTCTTAAATAGAGAACTGAAACGTCACATTGGCTATTTTGCAGGTTTACGGGGAGTTCAGTTTTTTCTTCCCTAGGTTTGTAGCTTTTTTAATAATGCACAACTGTGTTAAGTGTTTTGAGGAGGGCAATCAGTGCCCATCTTTGTATGTCAATGTATTCAGTTGGCATTTAAATAAGATAGAAGTTGTGACATATTACGGACAGAGCAAAAGGTGAAAGTGTTTTGGATTTTTCTAGAACAACAAAAAATTTCACCATGTCTAAATCAGATTAGAATTTCCAGTTTACATCCAGGCCTCCTCAGAAATAAGCCCGACTGGGTTTGATTAGGTTTGATTCAGTGAGTATCTAGAAGAGATACATACACCACTTGCCCCCCCCCCCCGGACTACTTTCCTGGAAAGCGGGTTAAAGTAATTTGCAGTGGACTCTTGGGTTACGTTACCTTCGGGTTGCGAATGCTGCAAACCCAGAAGTGTATTCTTCAGGGTTTAACCGCGCATTCATGCGCAGAAGCGGCGCCTCTACTTGCTGATTTTTCGGGGTTATGTACGAACCCCTGGAACGAATTACATTCGTATCCAGAGGGTCCACTGTACCTCTGTCTTTAATGTGCTCCACAAACACAGCACACTGTACATGCCAGCAGAAGCATAACAGTTGGAGGGAAACTTCCATACAACTAGGGAAAAAGTGGGTAAAATGCTACCTCTTTTAATTGTTCTGAAAACTACATTAAAGGGAAGAAAAGACATTTTTAAAAGCTAGGAAAAATAAGAAGGGAACAAATGAGAATGAAGGGACTTGGATGGAATGAAACCATGGGGTGCAATACACATGCAATAATCAAATCCGAAGTGCCAAGGAATTTGTTTTTTTAGTCAAGTGTATTTCAAAGATCATGTAACTTTGCTGGGCATAATGGCAGCCTTATTTTGACTACTTTCAGAAATTCCTGAAGAAATAGTTTGTGACATTCCTCCTGTGTGCGCCAGCAGCTTCATAAAGCTGTTGGTGGAGAAGCAAAGGTGGCATGAAGTTATGCTGCTGCTGACCCGAAAAACCACAGGGAATATGACATTGGGAGACGGCCTTATTAAGAACTGCAATCTGTCGGACGTTGACATTGGCACTGTCTTGAAAGACATGGACAGGTCAGATGGGCGACGGCTGCATCTTGTGAGATGCTTGATCCAGAGGGGAGGTGAGTATTCACAGAAACCAGACTTTTTTTTGAAGATCTGAATATCTCTTCGTTCTTGAGTTAAACTAATGCCAGTCTATCTCTTCTGCCTTTTTTTTAAAAAAAATACAGTCGTACCTTGGAAGTCAAACGGAGTCTGTTCAAGAAGTCCGTTCAACTTCCAAAGTATTTGAAAACCAAAGTGCAGTTTCTGATTGGCTGCAGGAAGCTCCTGTAGCCAATCGGAAGCTGCGGAACCCACGTCGGATGTTTGGCTTCCGAAAGAACATTTGAAAACCGGAACAGTCACTTCCAGGTTTCGATCGTTCGGGAGCCGAAACGTTCGAGAACTAGGCTTTTCGAAACCCAAGGTAAGACTGTAACTACAAATAGCCTTTTGTGCCTGCTGAACTATGCCGTGGAAAAGCTGTGGTATTGTGTTGCATAATAAGATGGTGCTTTATGTGAGCAGAGTGTGACCAAGCAAAATTGGTGGCAGAGGCTTGGTGGTGTGGGTTACAATCAAGCAATATTGAATTGTGACGCTATGAGCTGCTTTGGTACTGCTAGCTCAGTTGCAAGCTTGATGTACCCATCCTTTGGTTTAACTTGATTGTAGATGGCTGCAGAAGCTAGGAATTACTGTGGTACAGAGCGCTAAGAACCCACAGTGTCCCCATGGAAATAAACTTTGCTTTTGAGCTGTTTTGAGAAAGAAACAGAGAAACAGAACCCTTGTATAAAGGAGAATAAAGGGGGAAGGGGGGGGAAACCCAAAACTGTATATTTTGCAAAGTTGTTAGAGTGGTACCTCAGGTTACATACAGACTCCGCTAACCCAGAAATCGTGCTTCAGGTTAAGAACTTTGCTTCAGGATGAGAACAAAAATCGGGCTCCGGCAGCGCAGCAGCAGCGGGAGGCCCCATTAGCTAAAGTGGTGCTTCAGGTTAAGAAGACTTTCAGGTTAAGTACGGACCTCCGAACGAATTAAGTACTTAACCAGAGGTACCACTGTATTGTACTTCACCAGATCTTAACCTATTACAGTATTTGTAAGAGTGGATTCCAAATAGCATTGAATCTGGCCATGGCAAGTCTGCGTTTATATGCACGTTGTTCATATGTTGCGAGTTTGTGTAAGTCTTCAATCCAATTGTAGAAGGGAGCCACATTTTTATTAAGCCTGCCTTAAGCTTAAGATAGAGGCTCCCATTATGCCTTCCATACCTCTGTCCTGTTTATCATGGGGCTGCGCTTTGAAAGCCGCCCTTTCATCTCATTCCCCCCCTCCAACCTAAACACTAGTAGACAAAGGGCAGCTTGCATGCAGTCATAGCGAAATCCTTGTTATTAATCTCACAAGCTTCTGTGGATGCATTGTGCCTTTTCTAGAATTGTTGAAATTTAGCTGCTGTTTCCCCCGATAGCATGCGTT
The DNA here is from genome assembly GCF_965112155.1 of Podarcis liolepis. Classification (NCBI taxonomy): domain Eukaryota; kingdom Metazoa; phylum Chordata; class Lepidosauria; order Squamata; family Lacertidae; genus Podarcis; species Podarcis liolepis. The sequence goes on from NC_139563.1 coordinate 51,598,478, forward strand.
TGTAATGTTGGTATTTGTAATATCATTTCCCAAAGCGTCACCTGAGGGGAATAGAGCAAGCCATGAAAAACCGCTTCAGAAATGTTTAAAGAGCAATGATTTTGAGCTGGCATGTGTGCTCCTGAGCTCGGGTGCAAATCCACGCCATATATCCATGGCAGAAGGCGATACCCCTTTACATGCTGCGTTGTCCATTTATTTTGATAAGAAAGGTAAGGACTTTGACTTGGTATTTTTGTGGGTGGTGGTTTATTGAAATAGTTTATAACCTTCACCAACCATGTTGACTGCAGCTTCTCCTGCCATCCTCTCACTATTGCAAAGTCAGTGGCATGGTGTGCAAAAACCACCAGGAAGGGGTTGGGAATGTTCCATAGCTCAGTGTAGAGTCCATATTAATTTATTTATTATTCCAATTATATTCCACCTTTCATCCAGCCGGAAACCCAGCCAGATGGGCGGGTACAAATAATAAATTATTGTTGTTGTTGTTGTTGTTGTTGTTGTTGTTGTTCGAGGAGCTCCTGGAGGCATGCACAGTTCTCCCTCCCCATTTTTATCCCCACAATGACTCTGTGGGGACCCTGTGGAGAGCCAGTATGGTGTAGTGGTTAAGAGCAGTAGACTTGTAATCTGGGGAACCGGGTTCGCGTCTCCACTCCTCCACATGCAGCTGCTGGGTGACCTTGGGCCAGTCACACTTCTTGAAGTCTCTCAGCCCCACTCACCTCACAGAGTGTTTGTTGTGGGGGAGGAAGGGAAAGGAGAATGTTAGCCACTTTGAGACTCCTTCGGGTAGTGATAAAGCGGGATATCAAATCCAAACTCTGTGCAGGAGATTAAGCTGAGAGGCAGTGGGCTGGCCCAAGGTCATCAGTGAGCTGTATGGCTGAGCCAAGGATCTGAACCCTGGTTTCCTAGGTCTTTGTCCTCTAACCACTACCCCACACTGCCCCCCATGATTTCTGCTCGGAAGAATTGTGGGCAGCAAATCTTAAGAAGAATCTTTGCCAAAGCACCCAGAGAGTTTGCTGCCAGTTGAAATGGGCAACTTGGGGTTCCATGAACAAATGAAACCACCTACATCATGTGTAATATTCGTTAGTTCTTTCAAATATCAAAGAACACAGCGTGGCACTTTTTATTCTCCTTTCTGTCCTGTCTTAGAGAGCTACCTCATTTGGAAGCTTTACCTGAACAATTAAGTATAAAATTCAACAGAGCCGAGAGATTTAGCCAAGTTAATTAGGAACAAATGAACCATTGCATTGTATGGAGAATCTATATGCTGGTGTATGGAGAATCTATATGCTGGTGATGGGAGTAAAATGGGGACAACCTGTATGCATAGCGCAGCTCTTGAAGCAGCCTTTTTATTCTTCAACTCCCCACCCCCTTCCGAAAAGGAATAAATATTCCTTAAGGTGGGTCAAAAGGATTAAAAAGAAAAGTCACCTAACACTCCCTAGATCAAGAGATTGCAGAACTCTGAACTTGTTCCAAGGCGGTGGAGAATTCCTTCTACTTGGAATGAAATATCTGCCCTCCATAGGTTTCTCTCAGGCCAGTAAATTTTTATTGTTTCTGGTAGGCAGCATCTCATTAGAAGTAAGTTAACTTGAAGGATGGAAACAGAGATGGTTATGAACCACTTTGAGCATTGTACAGTATGGATAAAAAGGATCAACTTTAATGTAAAATATTACTGTGGCTTGTGCAAATGGAAATACAAAACTTAATTTTGTATATTTTTGTTTTTTCTCTCTCTAGACGAGAATGGCTTACATTTATTGAGTCACCTTCTAGAACTGTACGATTCAGATCCATCCAGATTTTCGTATCTTAGTCCCAATAGGCGAGATAAGAATGGGGACACAGTCATGCACATTATTTTTCAGAAAAACCTAACAAAGCATGTTAAGAAAATGTTGGGCTTGCTTGCAAAGTTTGAAATTAACTTGAATTTAAAAAATAAATCTGGCAGAGATGTGCGTCACAGAATAAAAAAGACCGATCCGATGCTTATAGCTTGGAATGAAGCTGTGGCTGAGAACAAGAAGAGGTCCCGACATGACGCAGCAGGACATCAAACTAAAATACCGAAATCCACTTTGGCTTGCGGCAAGTCAGAGCCCCAAAATTCAACCCATTCTTCAGCTGCACGGTCATCCAAAATGCCGCCTGAAGAACTGCTGTCAGACACAGAACGTAATCTATGTGCTGTTTCCCGTGAAGAGGCGGAGGCAGAAGTTGCTGGAGTTCAAAGCTCATCTTTCAGAGATACCAATAAGCCATTGACTCTGCGAGATTGCCTTGTACAAGCAATCACACACTTAATCCAAAAACTCGCACTGAATGAAGTCTCAACAAAAGAGAACTCAGTGGCATCCCAAGTACCAAAGCAGCCACCTTCCATGACTAGGATTGCAGATGACAAGAGTGAATATCGGCAGGCGTGTGCCCATGAGGCTTATAATGCTTGCCCAGACCAAGATGAATTGGGGGAGAAGGTGCAGAATGAGCTTGAGGAGGCCAAAGCAGAAGAGGAAGAAGACGCCGAAGTCAATCGACAGCTTCAGGAAATTGAGATGTGCCTTCAGGACTTTGATAATATGACATGGGAAATTGAGTGCACCTCTGAGGTGCTTAAGAAATTAGGAGACAAAAGCTTCCCTCACCATATGAAGAAGAAAGTAGTATTGGCAATTCAGCAGCTAGGAAACGGTGAATGGACTCAAGGTTTACAAAAGAGGCTGAAACATTTGAAAGGTGACATTCGGCTCTACGAGGCGAAGTTGGACAAAGGGGCCAGGCTGCTTTGGGAGCTTGCCATAGACTTTTCTCCTCGCTGTAGCGAGGCTGCGGAAAAGATAATAGAGAATGAGAATGCTACACATCCCACAGAAAAAACTGGGAGGGTTTACACAGAAATCATCAGGATATGGGACATTGTGCTTGATCACTGCAAACTCAACCGAGCCATTGACCGCGCTATCGACCGTGCCGCTGATCTTGCTGCTGACCGTGCCGCTGTTGACCTTGCTGTTGACCTTGCTGCGGAAAAGATATGTAAAGCATACAATCGTGGGCTGTCCTGTATTTTGAGGAAAAAGCTTAAAGGTATCAACGCAACTCCAATTTCTTCTAACTTGAATATACAAAAGCGCATTCCTCGCATATATGTTGAAGATACGAAGCCAGAAAAGTTAAAAGATCGTGTCCTGCCTGAATACTTTCCCCCAGCTAGTGCAGTGGAAACGGAATACAACATCATGAAATTTCACAGTTTCAGTACTAACATGGCACTTAATATCATCAGTGACATGACCACTGCTGTGGAATACCCCTTCAGAGTGGGTGAGTTGGAATACGCAGTCATTGACTTGAACCCCAGACCGTTGGAGCCAATCATCTTAATTGGACGGAGCGGAACTGGGAAGACCACTTGTTGCTTGTACAGGCTTTGGAAAAAGTTTTATTCTTACTGGGAGAAAGCAGAGTTGGCAGGAGGTCCCTTGCTGGTCAGACAGATGTGGCACAGATTGAAATTTAATATGCATTTTGAAAACAGCACCGAGGAGGAAGATAGTGAAAAGCAAGATGGCAGCGACCCCACTGATTCATCTGAACTGGAAACTTCGCTAAGTACAGATGAGCAAGAGCTGGATGAAGATGAACAGGGTTCAAATCTAGGAGACCCAGAAATGAATTTACGGTATGACTCTGATGAGGAACATGCTGAAGAAGAAACTGACAAACTGGAACACTTGCACCAGATCTTTGTTACCAAAAACCATGTTCTGTGCCAAGAAGTTCAGAGGAACTTCATAGAGCTTAGCAAGTCTTCAAAGGCAACTAGTCATTTCAAGCCCCTTGAACCAAATGTTCACCGACTTCAGGATGTTAAAGACGAAAATTTTCCCCTCTTCCTCACATCCAGACAATTGCTGCTGCTCCTTGATGCCTCTATGCCTGAACCATTTTTTCTGAGAAATGAAGACGGAAGTCTTAAGCGCACCATTGCTGGATGGTCTACTAAAGAAGATCTCGCCATCTCAAATTGGCAGGAGGAAGAGGAAGACGTTGACGTAGATTATGATGAGGATGAAAAGGTTGTAGAAGTCCATATTAAAGAGAGTGATCCTCGAGTCTTTGTGACTTACGGTATATTTGCGAATGAAATCTGGCCCAAAATGGTAAAAGGCAAATGTCCCTACAACCCAGCGTTGGTTTGGAAAGAAATAAAATCTTTCTTGAAAGGGTCTTTTGAGGCTTTAAGCAGCCACCAAGGCATACTTACAGAAGAGGAATACAAAAAACTAGGACGGAAGAGGTCCCCAAACTTCAAAGAAGACCGTAGCGAAATTTATCAGCTTTTCAGCCTTTACCAACAAATAAGATCACAAGGAAATTATTTTGATGAAGAAGATGTCTTGCACAAATTGTCTCAAAGACTCTTAAAGCTCAGTGATCTACCATGGTGCATCCATGAGCTTTATGGGGACGAAATTCAGGATTTCACCCAGGCAGAGCTAGCATTGTTAATGAAATGCATTGATGACCCGAATGCGATGTTCCTGACTGGCGACACAGCACAGAGCATTATGCAAGGAGTTGCTTTTCGTTTCAGTGACTTGAAATCACTTTTCCACTATGCCAGCAAAAGCTCTGCTGACAAGAAACAGAGTATTGTTAGAAAACCAAAAAGGATATACCAGCTTTATCAGAACTACAGGTCTCATTCAGGTATCAGAATCTTAAATCTATATACATACATTACATGGGGTGGGCTGAGGAGACAGAGGTTTAAAAGAGAGGATAGCTGTACTCCATTAAGCTAAAGTTCCTTTAAAGTATTCAGGTTGAACAACCTAGAACAGTGGTTCCCAATTGGTGGTCTGTGGACCCCAAGTGGTTTGTGCCACCCAGAGGGTCTGTGACACCATTCACATAAGAAAAACTTCCATAAAAATATCATTTTTAAAAGTAAGGGGTTTATGGCTTGGCTTTTGAAAAACAGGGTCCACAGTACTTGGCTAACTGAGAACCACTGATCTAGAATGAAAACGATAATTTCCAGGCTGAATGAGAATTTATTTTAGCTTGTACAGATATCCTCTGCAGTCTTATACTGAAGCACTGCTTTACAGAGGATTTTCCTGTAATTCTGCCATTTGACCGGTGTGATTTCTCTTACCCATCTTTGCAACAGTTCTCTGATTCAGGCTTCTGATTATGGCATCTCTTGAACGGAGAAAAGAGGTGAAGAATCATTGCTCCCAGTAAAGCCATTGCTGATCTGGAAGTTGGCCCCAGTCCAAGATCACATGGACAACATGCATTTAAAACACTATTTTAATAGTCATGGAGAATCCTGAGGACTATAGGTTTGTTTTTTTTAAGGGTGCTGACATCACAGAGCAACAGTTGCCAGCACCCTTAACAATCTTAACAAAGTTACAGATAGGTAGCCGTGTTGGTCTTCCATAGTCAAAACAAAAAAATTCCTTCCAGTAGCACCTTAAAGACCAACTAAGTTAGTTCTTGGTATGAGCTTTCGTGTGCAAGCACACTTCTTCAGATACACTGAAACAGAAGTTGCCAGATCCTTCTATATAGTGAGAAGGTGGGGAGGGGTATTACTCAGATCTCAAAGATCTCAAAGTAGCTGTTTTACTACAAAGGAATTTCAGAAATAGACTGGAAAGAGAAGCTGCTGAATTACAACTCATTAGCAAACTTAAAACCATGGAGAGACCTGGCCTGAACAAAGACATTGGATTCTTATCTCATTATACATGACAAAGCCATTTCTCACCTTCTCACCCCTTGCTTTTTCCTGTAAGACCTATTGCAGTCGTTAAGAGTCGTCAACAGGCTCATCTCAGCTGTCTGCCAATCACCCATTCCCACCACCCTTCTGAGCAATACCCCTCCCCACCTTCTCACTATATAGAAGGATCTGGCAACTTCTGTTTCAGTGTATCTGAAGAAGTGTGCTTGCACACGAAAGCTCATACCAAGAACTAACTTAGTTGGTCTTTAAGGTGCTACTGGAAGGAATTTTTTTGTTTTAATCTTAACAAAGATTCTCCATGACTGTTGAAGTAGTATAATAGTGTTTTAAATGTATGGCGTAGATGTAACCCAAATCAATCCCACATGACTTTTCGCAGAATTGTTGAGGCTTTTGGTGACTGATTCTCATAGCTGCTGCTGTGCAGGATTGGGCACTGGCACCAGCTTGGGTTGGTTCCTATGGGTCTAAAGCTGTGATTCTGTGATACCCACTTCTGTGCACCTTTCTGATGAACATGAGTTTATCAGATATGTGGAAGGAGGATATATGATTCGACCATGTTCTGCCCTTCTCTGTCCCCTCATGTGGTCACCCTCAGTGAAGCAGCCTTTAAACCATAGCTTTGTGCCCCAGCTGCGGTTTTGAGCTAGGCGTTTGCTAACTTTTCAAGATTTATATTGTCCTTTCAGTTACCCTTTTATTTTGTTTCCCACCCGAGAGACAAATTTAATAGGTCAATTCTACCTGCTCATTATCATTTGCAGGTATTCTCCACTTGGCCTCGGGAGTTGTTGACTTGCTTCAGTACTATTTCCCAGAATCCTTTGATCGTCTTCCTAGGGATTCAGGCCTCTTTGATGGGCCAAAACCCACCGTCTTGGAATCTTGCAGTGTTAGCGATCTGGCAATTCTTCTGAGAGGCAACAAAAGAAAAACACAGCCAATAGAGTTTGGAGCGCATCAGGTAGGCTTTTCTCAGCATATAATGTTCTGTACCAGAACAAAACGTTGCTGTTTTCGCTATTGTAAATGACAGTGTGCTGTCTTGCATTCTTTGAACAGCTTTTCAGAATGTTAATAAAACTAAGCATGTCTGTAGTAATTGAGAAGACCACTTGTTTTTCTTGTTTATTTGTTTGAGAGCATCAAATTATGGGCACCAGGTCTGAATCTTCAAGAAAAGTCCACAGCCCTAATTTCAGATGGAGGTGTGGAAACTGTTCCTGGATAACTACGATAACCTAGGCACCTAAATGAGGCCATTCTTCTCAGTGATAGGATCTGTCTAGGCTTATCGATCACCAGAATCTGAAGACCTAGATTCAACTTCAGGCAACTTTCTACTTATTGTATTATTTTCATGGGTTGCTGTGGTTTTGGTGATCTAATGTCTCCCATTCTGATTGTAGGTGATTCTTGTAGCAAATGAAATAGCAAAGGAAAAGATCCCCGAGGAACTTAGTTTAGCTCTTGTGCTAACAATTTACGAAGCAAAAGGCTTGGAATTTGATGATGTGCTCCTTTACAACTTTTTCACAGATTCAGAGGTATGTAAAAATAGAGAGAGGGAGGGAGGGAGGGACTGGATATCATTCATTTCTCTTTAGGGAAGAGCTGAACAACTCAAATAGGCTACGTTGAGTTGTCATCCTTTGTTCCTGCTAATAACAATATGTTATTTTATCTGCTGGTTTGTTTTCCATCACTGGTGCTTGTTTGTACTAAATGTTTTTTGGTTTTTTTTGCAATATCAGCACATCTTAATTTATAGAATATATTCAGGAGCAGTGAAGACATTGACCCCAAGTAAATTGTTTTGGGAACACTTGACAAACGAGTTCCACTTAGCTTATAGCTGGAGTCATTTTCATATCTGGTATTAGATAAGGGATTTTTGCCCGAGATAGAGGGTTTCTTTGTTTCCTTGCACTGTATGCTTTTGCTCACTGATTTGAAGATTGTTTTGCTTTCTGAGGTTGACTTCAAACACGAGTAAAATTGAAAACTTGGTTACAGCTTTCCGGGTGCAGTAGTGCTATTATAGCTATGGTTTTTTGTCTCTCTCTCCCCCCCCCCCCGGCTTAGGCTTACAAAGAATGGAAAATAATTTCTTCTTTCAAACCTCCTTCTCCTTTACCTGAAGAAACCAAAATGGTCATTGAAACGCCCTTGGAGAAAGTTGCTGATGTTCAAGGAAAACTTCCTGTTCTGAATCCAGAAATGTACAAGGTGATTCCAAAATAAAATCAGAAGCAATCATCATGTCCCTATTTTGGAACCTATTTTTAAATAAGTAATTGTTTCCGTTGAATAAATAAAGAATACATAGGAATCTCTAAATAGTTGACATCCCAATCTTTGAGGACTAACCGAGGATATTGCATTGTAATGCATTTTTAATCTTCCATCCATTATCATAAATTGGATACAAATTGTGCTTATAAAAGTACATTCCAAGCTTCACTTAAGTATCTTAGCGTCCAACATTACAATATATTGCCCTTCTTTCCTGGGCAGGCAAGTTAATATGTGAACTTGAAGCCCATAATGAGGTTTTGGACATGCAAACCAAATTACCTGCTGATTTCTCAGACTTGTGGGAAAATATTTGTATTATAAACAAGCAGTGAATTCCAAACAGGTGAGTTTAAACCAAAGTCCACACTTGGCTTGGCAATCTAATGGCATGTTAGGTTGCACTAGTAAATTTATTTTGATATCCGTGTCTTCAAACATGGTGTCCTAGAGTTTGATTTCTCTTGATGGAACATTGCTGAACAACTCCAGGCACGCCTGGAGGATGCGGACCATTTGGATCCCTTCCAATCAGGGTTCAGGCCTCATCATGGGACTGAAACTGCCTTGGTCGCACTGGTTGATGATCTCCGGCGAGCTAGGGACAAAGGTGAGAGTTGTTTCCTGGTTCTGCTGGATCTCTCAGCGGCCTTTGATACAATCGACCATAACATCCTTCTGGACCGTCTAGAGGGGTTGGGAGCTGGGGGCACTGTTATACAGTGGTTTCGCTCCTTTCTCCTGGGCCGTGTTCAGAAAGTGGTGGTGGGGGATGAGTGTTCAGACCCTCACTTGTGGGGTGCCTCAGGGTTCCGTCCTCTCCCCCATGCTTTTTAACATCTATATGAAGCCGCTGGGAGAGATCATCAGGGGGTTTGGACTGGGTGTTCATCAATATGCAGATGATACCCAGCTCTACCTTTCTTTCAAATCAGAACCAGTGAAGGCGGTGAAGGTCCTGTGTGAGTGCCTGGAGGCGGTTGGAGGATGGATGGCGGCTAATGGATTGAAGTTGAATCCTGACAAGACAGAAGTACTGTTTTTGGGGGACAGGGGGCGGGCTGGTGTGGAGGACTCCCTGGTCCTGAATAGGGTAACTGTGCCCCTGAAGGACCAGGTGCGTAGCCTGGGAGTCATTTTGGACTCACAGCTGTCCATGGAGGCGCAGGTCAATTCTGTATCCAGGGCAGCTGTCTACCAACTCCACCTGGTACGCAGGCTGAGACCCTACCTGCCCGCTGACTGTCTGGCCAGAGTGGTGCATGCTCTAGTTATCTCCCGCTTGGACTACTGCAATGCGCTCTACGTGGGGCTACCTTTGAAGGTGACTCGGAAACTACAGCTAATCCAGAATGCGGCAGCTAGACTGGTGACTGGGGGCGGCCGCCGAGACCACATAACACCGGTCTTGAAAGACCTACATTGGCTCCCAGTACGTTTCCGAGCACAATTCAAAGTGCTGGTGTTGACCTTTAAAGCCCTAAACGGCTTCGGCCCTGTATACCTGAAGGAGCGTCTCCACCCCCATCGTTCTGCCCGGACACTGAGGTCCAGCGCCGAGGGCCTTCTGGCGGTTCCCTCATTGCGAGAAGCGAAGCTACAGGGAACCAGGCAGAGGGCCTTTTCGGTGGTGGCGCCTGCCCTGTGGAATGCCCTCCCATCGGATGTCAAGGTGATGGACAACTACCTGACATTCAGAAGACATCTTAAGGCGGCCCTATTCAGGGAAGCTTTTAATGTATGATATTTTAGTGTTTTTTGGTTTCTGTGGAAGCCGCCCAGAGTGGCTGGGGAAACCCAGCCAGATGGGCGGGGTACAAATAATAAATTATTATTATTATTATTAGTCCAAATGTATTTAGCTGCAGCACTGCTCTTTATGATAGTCTTTTGCACATAATTGTATTCCTAGATGCTTAATGGAGAGTTAAAGCAGTTATATACTGCTATTACAAGGGCCAGAGTCAATCTGTGGATCTTTGACGAAAACAGTGACAGGCGTGCACCTGCATTTCGATATTTCATCAAGCGAGAACTCGTTCAGGTTGTCAAAACAGAGGAAGATAAAGGTAAGGTCTATGCTACAAAATTCTGCAAACTAGACTGTCTCATAATCAACATTTGATTTTTGCATAGAAGGTACAAATAATTAAGGAAGGAGAAATTTATGCTTAAATGTTTTTTATCGCCTACATTTTAGGAAATTCCCAATGACTTCAGTAATGTTAGGGCTAGTTTAATGAGCTTAAAAACAGCCTTCCTGTTTTTAACTGCAGTATCCATCCGCCCCAACCAATATGGCCAAAGGTCAGGGATGATGGAAGTTGTAATTCCACAACATTTGGCAGACACCAGGTTGGGGAAGTCTGACTTAAAAAGATCTGTGTCTAATATATATCTGGTTTCTTCTTATCTCTGTCTCTTCAAGAGTTCCTTGGAACCAAGTCACAGCTGACTGAAACATACTAGGAAAGCATTGGCTAAGGCTGTCACATATTCAAGAACATTTATATCTGTGGTCAACAGTTAGCTTTGTCAGAGGGCCATTTTGAGAAGGGGATGTGAGTTGGGGAACCGGCGTCCCATTTTCTCCACCCCAAAGCAGGCTTACAGTCAAGAGAACTGCTCAGATGACAGAATTAAAAGTGAGCTGAGCTGATGTCACAAGAATTTTAACAGTGAAACAATTCCTTCCATCCTTGTTTTGCCTCCTAGATTTCAATGACAGCATGTTTGTTTGTGGCGATCACACAGGATCCCCGGACGTTTCACCGTCTATTGATCCCTGTGCCACCACTTTGTTTCTCGCTCCTACCACCCAGGCCCTACCTGGTACAATACTGAGTCCAGTCAGGGTTAAATTGGAACATAAACTTCTGTTTATTTATTGCAGTTTAACAAGTGTGTGGTTTCATAAACCATATCGGTCAATTATAATCATGGGGTACCTATCCAGACCTATAACTTCTGCTACCTGCTCTCACTCACTAAACCACATCTCAGATATTTACTTGTTCTTCCTAGCCCCTAACTACTCCTGTCTCAACTTATTGCGCTACCCTAACTCAATCTACCCACAGACTCTATCCCAATTCACTCCCACTCCACCCAACTCCCAACGAACTCCTCCCTTTGCCCCTCCCAGAGCTGGTTTTATAGTCCCTCTGGCTCCACCCCCCGGGTTCTGATTGGGTAACTTGTTTAACTATTTCACCTCCAGCACTCTCATATGTTAACATCACAACAACGTCTCCACCCCAAAGAAGGCTTACACTCAAGAGAACCGCTCAGATGACTGAATTAAAAGTGAGCTGAGCTGATGTCACAAGCATTTTAACAGCACAACAATTCCTTCCATCCTTGTTTTGCCTCCTAGATTTCGATGACAGCATGTTTGTTAAAACCTCAACTCCAGAAGAATGGGTTGCACAAGGAGAATATTATGCAAAGCATCAGTGTTGGAAGGTAAATTCACAGACGTGCTTAAAAGGGAGGGCATTTTAGGAAAAATACAGTAACTCTGGCAATGAATCATAGAAGTGAAATTACAAACACAAACAAACAAACAAACAACAATACAGAATAGAATTATGCTAGCCTATGTACCTGTAGAGCTTTTTTTGGGGGGGGGGCAAGCTTCTGCTGGGGGGGGCAGAACCTCATTTAATTGAGTATTTTTTTTAATGCTTTTCAATAATTTTGCAGATGATGCCATGGATGTGGTCCCTCTAGTTCACAACCGGGAACACACCTGAAAATCCTGTTGAGTCACTGTGTTTAAGTCTGTTGATGCCCTGTTGATGTTTGCTGTACTTAAAATGGTGTTTTTTCTTTTTCTTTTTTGCAGCGCAACACAAAGGCTTGTTTTTGTTGCTTTCATTGGTAAAGTGTCACTCAGTGAAAAATACATAGCAAGTAGACTGATAATTGTGGAACTAATTTCACATTTTGTCTTTGTTGTCATGTACCAGTGTGTCATAGCTGAATTGGCACAATTTTGAGAAATGCTTTAAAATTAAGGCTAGGTCCAGTGCTGCTTTTGTTTTTTAACCCAGTAGTTTAATTAACCAAGTGCTATAGAGCGTGCTCAACTCGTTTTGGGTTACTTTTGGTACACTTGAAATATTGGGTGTGCTTTTCTATATATATTTGTTAATATAGAAAAGCAGTGTGTTTTGTAACCGTTTTCTTTTTTGTTTGCAGTTTGGATTTTATACTAAAAAAATTTTTTAACCAATGTTCTTGAGAGGTTTGCATGTACATTTAGGAATGGATCCAGGTGTGCTTTTCCAGATGCAGAAGGCAGCTTATGTTTATGGAAGGGCAAGGGTTACAGAGTTGTGTGCAAAGAAATGAAACTAAATTCAAATATGCTGTTCTTTGCGGTAGAAGCCTGCCCTGCTACATAAAGCACTGAGTGAACTCCAAATCAAGCTGTTGTGCCAACGTTTGTGGAGCAGGGCTTGTTGCTATTTTCCTTCCATTTACACTTCTTTGGATCCAACTCTGTCGTAGTTTGTTGCTCGATTTCTTTGCACACACACACACTAATTGCATGTTCCAATTTACAGCTTAAGCCTTTAGCCAAGGTTGGGCAAATATTTGGGTTGAGAGTGAAGCAGATGGCCTCAGAATATGATGGACTATGTTTCCTTAGAGGTTTTGAAGTAGAGGCTGGATGGCCACACCTCATGGATGCTGTAGCAGCAGTGGCTCTTGAAGCCTGGGACGAGCCAAATGACCTTTCAAATCCTTTCCCAACTCTGATTCTGCATCTTTCTGCAGTTTATAATTAACATGAAGTTCACTGCTTGAAAGCAAAACATAATGGGAATGTTGGGACTGTTCCGTGGGAAACAGAGGGACAGTCTATTCACAGTGCGAAGCACCGGAATTAGCTCAGAGTGTAATATGAGCTGTACAGGAAGTACAGGAGGAGTTTGTCTCTCGGCTGTTGGAGTTTGAAGAGAGCAGTCGTGATTTTTGTAACGCTGCAAAGACAGAAATAAAGGCATGTAAATACGTTTCTGTCTATCTCTTTCCCCTGCCCGGGGGGGGGGGGGCAGGAAAGAGGGTGTGTGTGTTCTTTTCATGCCGAGAAGGATCGCCTATTGCGACCTCAGCCTGTATCCTGCCGGGGAATGCAGACAGGGAGGTCAACCGGAGATCAAGCCAGGGGCGTGGAGAGTGGCCAGTTTCTCCTGATAAAGGCTTGATTCCCAACAGTTCACTGCTGCAAGATGTGAAGAGCGATAGCTGCTTAGTGTTGGAATTCCATTCCCCCGTTGTGCAGATATGTGGGATTGTTTCATCACATGTCTGTGTTTACATTCCATCACTGATGGAGTCATGGGAGCGGATGTTGTTTTTACGCTGTGCCACTCTGTTGTACTGTTGTAGTCCTTCTCTCCGAGGAAGAAGAGAGAGAGAGGAGCCTTGGTTTCCTTTGTCCTGATTTGTATATAATAAAAGTAGCTTAGTACTCACACCTCAAGGCTAGCTCTGCTGCTATTGACTCTGCTAAGTCAATATGTGCTCATCGTCTCAAGACATGAGTCACGGAAGCACTTCGGGGAAGTGGGTTAATGGATCTCCCAAGCAGCACGAAGAAGGGCTGGCATGTATATGTCATTTGCCAGGGGGTCTGTCCTGCCTCCCGGCGACCCCCCAACACAGATGGTTTTCAACAGATAATTCATGGAGGAAAGGTCTATCTGCGGCTATTTGCTATGATGACTAGATGGAAGCTCCATGTTGAGTTTTGTTTTGGGGGTGGACAGCCACAGTGAAGAAGGGCAGCGATCCAATTGTGGGCTTCCTACAAGCATCTGTTCGGGCACTTTGTGAAGCCTTCTAGGAGCGCTGCTTTTTGGGGAAGCTTTGGTATCTCAAATGGCCGCAGGTCAAGATACTGTTACAGGCACAGGAGCAAGAGATGATTTAAAAAACAACAACACACTCAACAATTAGCAAGCCTGCCTGGTCTGCTGTCTGGGTAGCACTGCTCCTCTGTGAAACAACCAGCGCTCTGGATAAATGTTGCTTTCCTGTTTCAGGTGGCTGCTAAATGCTATCAAAAAGGAGGAGCAACCGAGAAGGAAAAACTAGCCTTGGCACATGACGCTGTGCTTAAAGTACAGTCAAAGAAAATGAACCCCAGGTGAGTGTTTTCTAGATGTGAAAAACATAAATCTGTTTGACAGTTTTTGGTTAAAGGTCAGTTGATGCATCACTGTAAACGCTGGTTTGCAGCAAACATTGCCCTCCCCCAATTTAAGCACACAGCAGCAACAAAGCATAATCCAGGCATAGGCAAACTCCGGCCCTCCAGATGGTTTTTGGGACTACAACTCCCATCATCCCTAGCTAACAGGACCAGTGGTCAGGGATGATGGGAATTGTAGTCCCAAAAATATCTGGAGGGCTGAGTTTGCCTATGCCTGCCATAATTCTTGGTTTAGTGTTAATTTGAACCAGAGATTGGTTGTTTCATTTCGGTCCTAGCAAACCATGATTTGCAGCCCAAGGTTCAATCTTGCTTTGTTCTTTGCGCTTGCTAGTAGAGAGTCACAAGAACAATCTGCGTATTCGTGGTAAATCATTATTTGTGGCTTGCTGTGACTTGTGAATTGGCATGGCGGTGATAGGGAATCTGTGGCAGTATTATGCTTCCTATCTTAGATGGTATAAAAAGTAAATATATCTTGCCTTACTCTAGGGTGCACACCCAGCTCTTTAGGATGCTGCTATCACCTCTGCTTCCTACAATTATCATTCCACAAAGTTTCTCCGTCAGACTTTCTCCTGCCTGGCCTTTCTTTGCACCAGTGTGAGCCAGTGTGGTGTAGTGGTTAAGAGTGGTAGTCTCGTAATCTGGTGAACCGGGTTCGCATCTCCGCTCCTCCACATGCAGCTGCTGGGTGACCTTGGGCTAGTCACACTTCTCTGAAGTCTCTCAGCCCCACTCACCTCACAGAGTGTTTGTTGTGGGGGAGGAAGGGAAAGGAGAATGTTAGCCGCTTTGAGACTCTTTAAAGGGAGTGAAAGGCGGGATATCAAATCCAAACTCCTCTTCTTCTTCTTCTTTCCATATCTAGAGCTTCCTTTTGAAGCCAATGGAACAAATTTGTCATAACTACTTAACTCCTTTTTGCTTCCAATAAAGACAGTTGTGATGGATGTAACATAGACCATGGCTTCATTCAAAAAGAAGACTTGAGGTCCCTTTTAGAGCAATGAAGTCACTGTTTAATATATTTCTTGCCTGCATGAAGAGCACATGTTGGAATCTGTTTCTGTCTCAGCTTGTTAATGTTTTAAAATAGCTAATGGAATGAAATACCTTGAATCAATTGGCTGCCTATTTTCCAAAATGTGATTGCTTTGTTTTATTTCTCTCTCTCTATATATATATATCTAAAAACAGAGAGAAGCAAATGGAATATATGGAACTGGCTAAAACTTACCTAGAATGTGATGAACCAAATTTGGCTCTCAAATGCCTAATCCACGCCAAAGAGTACCAGCTTTGTGCACAACTTTATGAAAAATTAGGAAAGGTAAATGTGGTTTTCCCACTTCTTTATCTTTCATTGTCCAGTTTATTTTTGGGGACTCTTTAGTATTTCACTATGGGAGAGTAAAAAGTCCAAGTTGATTTACCGTATCTCTGCTCATCAAAACATTGCATTGAGAGCTATTTTAACAGTTAATGGAAGTGACATTTGACTCAGGAGAGCTGTTTGGGTCAGTATATTTTATCCTACAGCTACTCTGCATGCAAAAGGTTTATTTCATATTTTCTGTTGTTCATATTCCTTCACTTTTGCATAGTCAGTAGGCAGATATGAAAGCTAGCTTGGTGTACACATGGTTATCCCAACAGAATATGTGTGTTGTGTGGATGTGGGCATATGAATCCTTAACTTTATGTAAGTGGGTGAGACTTAATTGAGGTCAGCCATGGAGAAGCAGAGGACGGGGGGAGGGAAGAGAGTGTGGTAAAAATCTAGGAACTTTTACAGTGGTGCCTCGCAAGACGAAAAGAATCCGTTCTGTGATTCTCTTCGTCTAGCGGGTTTTTTCGTCTTGTGAAGCAAGCCCATTGAAGGATTAGCGCTATTAGCGGCTTTTAGCGGCTTATCTGCTGATCGGATCAGCTGATAAGCGGCTTAGCGGCTTAGAAAAAGGGGGGGAGGGAAAAAAACCAGCAGGAACTCGCAAGACATTGTCGTCTTGCGAAGCAAGCCCATAGGAGATTCGTTTTGCAAAGCACCTCCAAAACGGAAAACTCTTTCGTCTAGCGAGTTTTCCGTCTTGCGAGGCATTCGTCTTGCGGGGCACCACTGTAAATATTTTAAGCTGGCCCTTGTGTTGTGTGATGAGGACAGACAAATCAATTTCCTTTCTATTGTGAGAAGTGTTAAAAGGGAGAAATTTGTCACAGATAGGGCTGGATCACACATGCATGCACATGATTAGATTTCGTTTACATTTGTCGTGGTACCCTTGGTGACTTGCTGCTGAATGTGTATTTATTCACTTGAAATATGTGGTGCTTGAGTAAACTCCGGGTGATAACTAAACTCCTATCTGATGTCCGAACTATTAGCATAGGCAAGTTGGCTCATCTTGCAGTCAGTCTAGCCCTATTTGCTAGAATTAGAAAGGTGTTGCCAGCTATTGTATGCTTGATGTAAGCATCCATGTGGTGTCATCATCGTACAGGTGAAAGAAGCGGCATATTACTATAAAAGAGGACAATACTACAAAGACGCATACAGATGTTTTGAGCAGATGCAAGAGTTTGATCTAGCGCTTAAAATGTGTTGCCACGAGGAGCTGTATGAAGAAGCAGCAAAATCTGTTGAAAGGTCTGTATTTAAAGAGCCTGTTTCATTAAAAAAATAGCATTTCTTCTGCCTTGCCAGTTTTTTTGAAAAGATTGCTGATTTGTGTCCTTGGGTTGCAATGCATGCCATTTAAAACCGCATATCTAAGTAGCCTATGAAAATGTTAATACTTCACTTGGAAAAGATAGTTTAAGCCATGGGTAGGCAAACCAAGGCCTGGGGGCCAGATCCAGCCCAATCGCCTTCTAAATCCGGCCTGCGAATGGTCCAGGAATCGGTGTGTTTTTACATGAGTAGAATGTCTCCTTTTATTTAAAATGCATCTCTGGGTTATTTGTGGGGCCTGCCTGGTGTTTTTACATGAGTAGAATGTGTGCTTATCTTTAAAATTCATCTCTGGGTTATTTGTGGGGCATAGGAATTCACAAGGTCCCCACAAGGTCTGAAGGACAGAGGACCGGCCCCCTGCTGAAAAAGTTTGCTGACCCCTGATTTAAGCCATTTCTACAGTGCAAATACAAAGATCTAATAGAAAAGTAAAAGTGCTGATTTTTTTTTAAAAAAGAAACAGTGCCCAGTACTTTTTTGTTTTTAAATCAGCTCTGAAAATCATTCAGTCGCTCAACCAATGAGCTGATTGTACTAGCCAAATGCCATGACATATAACCAGACTATAAACCATAATATGAAATATACACCAATAATAAAACCAAACACCAGTATTATGAAGAAAGGGAAATTGGAAATAGTGTCAGCTAGCTCAGACCTTGCTCAACTTCACATTAAGCTCTGAGTCTCCAGAACAACTTGTAGCTGAGGTAACATCTCACTGGATGTTAAGTTGTGCATCTACTTCCAATTCCCTGTTGAAGTTTACTTGTATATGTCTGTTTCAGATATCAAAAGATGATGAGAAAAGAAGGACTGCCAATTTCCAAACTTTCATACACAGCAAACCAGTTTTATTTGGAAGCTGCTGCCAAGTACCTGCGCACAAACAAGATGAGTGAAATGAAGGAGGTGCTGTCTCACCTTGACACCGAAGACCAGCTTGTGTTTTTGAAAATGCACAAATGCTTTGCTGAAGCTGCTGACCTGCTGAAGAGGGAAGGCAAAGATGAAGAAGCCGCAGAGCTGATGATGCAACATGGCTTTGTACTGGAAGCAGCCAAGCTCACTAACCAAAAAGAGTTCCGAGCATCGTGTCTGCTTGCTGCGGCCCGCCTTAGTGTGGCAGGCATTTGTAAGGTGGAGAACGTGAGAGACATCTTGAGCGAAGCCTTAGATCTCTTTCAGCGAACAGACCAAAAGTCTGGTAGCGCAGAGGCTACCTATTTGATTGGACTTTTAGAGAAAGACTTCTATATGTTGGAGACGGCCTTTGGAATGTTTTTGCGTCTGAATCACAATGCTGGCGCCGTGGAAGCTCTGTTTGGAGCAACAAGCTGTGATGTCAAGAGTGAGGCCATCTTGGGATTGACATCCTATGGAATCGAAGCCCTTCTAAATCTGGTCAAGGCTTTCAAAAAAGCAGGCACCAACGCCGAGAAGGAAATGGTGAAGTCGTGTTTTGAATACTTTGGAATTGTCCTGATAGACGGGGAAAGTTGTCAGGTCTCCCAGAATGAAGCGGGCTGTATTCTAGAACATTTGTCCGAGAGTTACAAACAGAGAGAAAAGAGAACAAGTGATAAGCTCAGTGTAAGCCTGGAAGAGGTGAAATTTGCACTGAATAAACATTTGTTGAATAGGCTTACTGCCATTATTCACCATTTACATGGTCTGAGCTTCCCAAATATTTGCACAAAGTTTATTGCTGGCTTGAAGTGTGAGGACGAAACCTGTGACGACTTCCATAGCTCCCTGTCACTTCACGAGATAAAAGCTATATTTCGGTGTAAAATGCACCTGGCTGCAATAAATGGGCTTCTGTTGGAAGCCAAGCAAGTGTTCCCAAAAGATCTGCTTCATGAACCCAATGCCATTGATGAGCTATTGACCGCTGATAAGTATGCACTGTGCAAATCTCTTATCAATGCACTATTTCCCAAGCATTTCCACCTGAGGATGGTGTCTGAAAATCCAATGGTATGCAAACAGATCCTGAGCCATTCTCGCTTTAGCCATAAAAATTCTAATCCTTGCAGGGCGGTTCTGAGAGAATGCATCCGGTCTGAATTTAGAAACGAGACGGCCCAGAACAGGAGAGAATCGACGGATCTGTGGCTGAGAATGATGCAGGTCTTTGCCTTTACTTCCACTTACCCCGAAGAGTTTGATAGACTCCTTTCCAGAGAAGAAGAGGACTATAATAGAGAACTGAAGATGGCGGATGAAAGGGGGAGAGGGAGATCCAAAGGCATAGAGGGCAGATATGGAATGCTGCTACCTGATAAATATGCAGGGAATGCTGAAAGCACACACTTGTCTTTCATCAGACTCTTGCAGGAATCCATGGACCAGCTCTACAGTCACAGAAACCTTGAGCGGTGCAGGTGGTTTTTTTATCGTTTCATGAATGTCTTGGTGAAGAAATGTGTTGACCCTTTAATTCCAAGCATAGGAAACACTGTGGCTTTGCTGGAATTTCAGTTTGTCCTGTGTTGTGCTGTCCTCATGCGCCTCTGCAAAACCATGACTCTCTGCCTTCCCAAGAGTTATATTGCCCTCTTCCATTACTGGGACTATTTATTCACAAGAGGGGACCGATTTAAAGACGCCTTCACCTTTTCTGTCATACAAGAGTATAAGCCACAGGACACAAAGCAAGCCATAAAGGAATTTAAGGTTCACCTGAGATATTTAGCCAATGTTCTGTGTGGGTATGAAAACTTCAATGTACTCTTTGATGCTTTTGGTGACCTTGGCTTCATCATGTCTGGGGAAGCTGAGCGCACTGTGGTGCTTTGCTTAGTGATGTGGGTGAATGCTGATCAGGTGCTTGGTTGGAAATATAAAGATCTTTTAGCCAAAATTTTTCCCACCCTCCGAGAATTCCTTGCAGAACTGAAAAGGGACTACCCTTCCAAGGTGCCTGAAAGATTGATTAAGATTGTGGATCTGATGAGTGAGCCTTTCAGTGTTAAAGAAGTAGTTGATGGCCTCAAGGAGCTGCTGCTTTGTCGAGATACAGAGTTTTTAGCGGACTGTTGTTGGAGGTGGGACCCTAAAGGAACGAGGGTTACTAAGTATGAGAACAACAAACCTGTCAGAGGTATCTACTTTGAGGTTGCTGACTTGGACAGATTTGCATATCTGAGCCAGGCAAGGAATTTCGAAGAGGCAGAAATAGATCTTGAAAAAGACATGTACATCGAAGAGAGAGAAGACCCATTAGCCAAGATAGCATGGACAAGGCAACAGAAGCAACAGCAGAAAGCTTCTGCCAAGCGGAAGCTGCGGGGCCTTTTCCTGTTTGTCTACTGTTGCATTAGATGGAAAAGGATTTCCTCTTCAAAGCAAGAATCCCCGGATATGGCACTGGGAGTCTTCAAAAAAGCAGACGTTGACCCAACGCAGTGTGACCTTTGTGGAGTCAAATTTCTCCAAAGGCCTGCAAACTTTGCTGCTCAGACAGAACCTTCTGAAAAAGAACCCACAGAAGTGACAACACCAACAGAGGCAGACTGGGAAGAGAACATGGACAGAAATGAAATTTTTGCCGCTGGTGAAACGTTTGAAAATCACATCATGCTGGACGAACATGGAAATAATTTTGCCTCTTACCAGAGGTATTTTGAGTTTTTCAGAATTAACGTGGAGCCATTAATCCGAAAGGGGATGGATGTGATGGGAAGTATTGCCGACAACACGTGCATCAAAGGCCACTTTGCATCCAATGAACAGTCTAGCCACATGCAAAGTAGAATCCAAGCGGCTATTAAGAAGATTTCTGATATGGTGGAGGACATCTATAGGAGAAAGGCATGGGCTGATGGTAAGGCATTTCAGTTGTTTCAACGTCTATCATCTCAGCAGTCAGGGAATGTTTTCCTTTGCAGGGAATGATACTGAAATGTCATTCATCAAAATTATTTAGTGAATATAAGCATTCTGGCAGGACCCACACTATGCAGATGTGACTTTTCAACAGCGACAACAGTCCACTCCAGTAATGAAGTGTTAGATCTAATGCCTAGCACTTCATAAGGAACCAGCCATCGTGCACATATACAGTTAAATAATGGCTTGCCTTTTCAGATGAAAGTAGTGGTTTCCTGCCCACCCCTTGTCCCAAACTTCCATTGTTTCTACATTCCTGTAAT
The DNA here is from genome assembly GCF_965112155.1 of Podarcis liolepis. NCBI lineage: Eukaryota > Metazoa > Chordata > Lepidosauria > Squamata > Lacertidae > Podarcis > Podarcis liolepis. Next base: position 51,619,690 of record NC_139563.1, read on the forward strand.
AAGTGTTAAATGGGGTGTTACCCCTTCCCATTACACCTATGATCCTAATTGGTTACATCTTTTTGTGTTACGTTTTAGCTGAAGAAACCATGTCCAAGTTGGCTAGCAATTTGAATTCTAATGTAGACAAAGCTTCTAATTGGCTGAAGGAAACGGAGTCCCGCCTACTAAAGGAGGAAGGTACGTTTTAAATTTTAAGTACATGCAGCTCACTATATAATGTTACATCTGTTAAAACTGAAGCGTGTATTGTTTAGAAGTGAGCAGTACTGTGGCTTGTAAGAATAGTGATATACCATGCTGGCAGCCCATTCAGTTACTTAGCATGGAACTTGTAATTTGAGATAGTGGATTCAGTATGTATGCAGCCTTATTGCTAGGTCAGGAGCTTTCCTTGACTAAATTATTCCTTTCTTACTCAACTGCTGAAGGGAAAGGGAATTTTCTTTCTCCTCCTTTTGGCAATTAGAATTGACACATGGGCCATTCAGTAAGGCAGAGGTTTTCACCCTTTTTGAGTCTACAGCTCCCTTGAACAACTATATTCTTCCTGCAGCTCCCCTGTGGGACTCAGGAGCCCTGTTATGTCACCCCTTGCCTGCTGAGCTGGCAGTCCCTCACCCTTTTTTTGAACACCCTCCCTTGGGGAATGTTCCCTCGGCCTCCTCCCATCTCCTTGGGAGTCCTCTGGGCAGCTGCTGCCACTGCCCCTGATCTCTGAGCTGCCACCCTTGCCCCAAAGAGAGGTGCTTTCTCACACTGCCCCACAGGGGCCTGGGACTTCTCTGCCCATTCCCAACAGCAAGGGCTGGCACGCTGGCTGGCTGGCTGGACTCCCTCGCCCACTTTCTTGCCACCTCAGCCCCTGGCAACCAGCACCTCCTGGCCAGCTCCAGGGGCACCATTCACCTACAGAGCTTGTAGCCAGCTATACAAGCTTTGTATATAGCTATACAAACAGCTATAAGCCTTTGGGAGGCAGAGATGCAAGAGGGCATCAGGAGGGAGGGAAGGAAAGAGGGACAGAGGCCAGTGTTGCCCGTGGCACCCCTGACCATCATTCAAGGCACCCCCAGGGCGGCACACCACACTGGTTGAAAACCACTGCAGTAAGGCATTTAAACAGAAGCATCAACTTCAAGGTGTCCTATTGAAGTTGGATTATTTTCACACACAACCCTTCAGCCACCCTACCCCAAATTGTGTGTTTTCTGAATCAGGGTCAAGATGAATTTGCTGAGAAAGGAGATCCTCACTTTTATTTTCGGAACAGAGGTTCACGGACCTTTTATTAGCTGCACGACAAAAGTTCAGCTGGCTCTTCTCAGTAAGGTGATACAGTAATTGGAAAGTACATCTTTCATGCTTTGTCCCAGAGCAGCTCATGGACTGGGGGCTAAGCGACCAGAGAAGAAACAAGATGAGATCCAGCAACTTCATTAGTGAAGAAGGGGGGAAACCCCATAAAGTTCTAGCAGCATTTTTTCACAAGTTTAAACTTGCATGTACAAGGGGATATTTCATAAGTGACATCTAACGAGTGCAAGTTTAACCTCCTTTTGATGGCTTAAGGCTTACATATGTTGAAAAAGGTTTTAGATACAATAGAAATTTAAGCCATTCTGGCGTACTTGCCAAGGACAAAGTGAACAACAAGGCTGTGGGACTCCACAAATTTTTTTCCCCTCGCTAGGATGCAGCTTAGTAAGTATTCCTTGGCACGTTGTTTTGTCTTTAAAATTGAACAATTTTTCCTCTTTTAGAATTTGACCATGACAAAGACTTGGACAGTGAAGTGAAATGCGAAGAGGACACTTTTGAAGAGCTCCACCCCAAGAAGACCTCAAGAAAGATGATGAAGAGAAGAAGAAAATAATTAATTATTATTATTATTATTATTTTAAGCTGAGGTTTTTTCCTCCTTTGATTTGAGTTGTATTTCGTTTACATTTTATAACTTGAGTACTGAAATGTGAAAACAGAAATTAAATTGGAAGGTGAAACCTGCCAACAAAGGTTCTCCCCTCATAGTAACTTGGAGAGAAGGTTAGCAGTCAGCTTTTAGTAATTTAGGGTTGGGGTTTCTTTAAGTACTTCAAAGAACCTTTAAGTAGAATAGAGTCAATTCCACAACAGGAATCTGGAGCCACATATTTGGCAGGGAGTCCCATGTCCCTGCTGGTCCATAAAGTGGTTGGGAGAGGACACAATTCAACTCAGAAGTGGTAGATGCTTAGGTTTTTCGGTTTGCCTCTTACTTTCCCCTGTAACTCCCCCCTACTACCACCAGTGTCCTAGATGGATATTGGTTGCATTAGGAGGGAAACGTGTCTTGCTGTTTCATGTTCCCCCCTTTAAAATTGCACCTTCCCTCTGCTACTTTGCAGTTGCTTGGCAAAAGTCCAGCTTTTGAAAACTCCTGCCATTTTTAGATGTGTCATTCTACCTTTCAAAGCCAATGCATAAGCAATTGGGAGTGGAGGGAGAGAGAATACTCCTTCCCCTTCCTTTCTCAACTTCTTTACTTTCCATTTTTAAATATGTGCCTACAAGATGGGCTAGGAGCATCCTCAACAACAGGAGAGGTTTTTTGTTTTGTTTTTTTAGTTTCATAGAATTTTAACTTTTGCAGAATGTTCAGAAATACCTTATGCAAGTGAGAAGCAGCTGCGAATTTGTGCAGCTCACCCTCGTTCTTCCTTTCCTTGTGTCTCCTGGAAACTGTAAGGAATAACGAGAGTGCTCATTTTTCTTGCAAACTTAATTTGATATCAACTGTTCTCCTACATGTGTCAAAAAAGATAATCTTTCTCTAGAGTTTCATTATGGTTTATATGCATTTTAAAGGGTTTTTTATACTTTTGCAATTCAACAAAATAAAATACAGCATTGTACTATTTTAGAAAATAAAACAAAGATTGGTGTTTATAACTGACTTGTGCCTTTTTCCTACAGAGGTTGTAAAATCAGTTTTAGAGAGGCGTGGGTGGCTTGAAGTCTATCATGAGGATTTCTGACTCCCAACTTGGAAACAACAGCATTGCTTGTCTCCCCCTTCCCAGTTATTCTGCTGAAATGAAGAAAGTATGCCAGGGGTGGGGGCATAAAGAACAGCTGCTGGTGTGGAAACACTTAAGTTCGGTTGAATTCTGATTTTTTTAAAAAAACTGTTTCCTGATCTCATAATTATTTGATTCTAATGGTATGTTTGGCTTGGCTCAGGTTGATGGATATCAGGGGTCCTAGTAAAAAAAAGTAAGCTTGAAGTCTGCCCATCCCTGACAACAATTACAAGGGGAAAACATATTCTCCCCAATTTAATTATTCCAAGAGATCAGTAGAGGTCAGTGCAAGCTTCCTTTGAGGGAATTTTGTCTGCTGTTAGTACTTTTTGCACTGAGCAGCTCTTGTCAACAATCACCTTCCATCTAAGGAACCCAAAACATAGTTTGGGGGCCACTGGGGTTGAGGGTGTGCATGCAATAATGCCAGTTTCAAATAATTTTTTTAAGCAACGCTCTTTAAAAATGTACTACAGGAATGTCACCCAAAGGAATGGAATCTACAACAATCACTTCATCTGCAAATAACTCTATTCTTCCTCTTTGTATTATGATACACAGGTGTGTGGTTTTTTTGTGGGGGGGGGGAGAGGGGTAGAAATGATATGTTTCAGAATTTTAATATGAAAGCTGCCTTTGGCAGAGTATCATTTGGAAAGGTGGTTTATTATAAAGGTTTTTAAATGAGTAAAATACTTAAGTGCTTCAAATGTCAAAGCCAGCTCCTGGAAACTAATCAGAAACCAGTGCAGATCACATAAATCAAGCATGGCAGTATTAACCACCAGCCCCCTGGCTACAGCTTTTAGCAGAAACTGCAGTTTAAACTTTTCTTTTTTCTTTTTAAGAGCAGCCAAATGAGTTGGTCCATTCAGAGGTCACTATGGCATGACTGGCAAAGCTGTTTGGCTGGGTGTGTGTGTGTGTGTGTGTGTGTGTATAGCAGCACTTGCTACTGCAGCCCCTTCCACATTTGGCAGAAGCATCAGATTAACCTCATCAGAAGCTCAGCAATGAGCTGTTTTACGTGTACTGCAAGCCAAACCATGACTAAATGCAAATGTGTGGGTTCCTAGAGAGGAGATGGTGGCACCCGGTTCTCCTTTTATTGTGTTGTTGCTCAGAGTGAAGCCATGATTTGGCTTGGCATGCCATCCAAACCCGGGCTTGTGGTCCTTCTCCTCCAGACCAACAGAAACTCTTAAGCCCAAAACCAAACCACAAGCCAGGGTTGGGTGGCATGGTAAGCCAGGACTGGAGGGAGGAACTGAGGGCCACATTTTTTTCTAAGCAACCTGCTGGGGGCCGCATGCCAGTGGTGGGTGCGGTCAGGGGCAAAAGTGGGTGGAGCAATAATGTGAATTTTGCCTTTGTACAGTATGCTAATTTCTGCACATATTATGTGTGCATGCTCTCAATGTGTTAAGTATCACGACCAGTGTGTATGCATGAAATTTGTGTCTTTTTGGCTGGAGAAGCTTTGCTTGGACTTCATTAACAAAATGGCACCAAACTAGCACAACACTGGCAGCAGTTTGCAATCAAGCAGACAAGATTGGATTTTGGGGTGGCACAAAACGTCGGGTTTGCAGCACAAAATGAGCTCAAAACTTTGGCACCTGTTTAGAGTCCATTGGACAAGGCTGGATTTTTTTTTTTTTTTTTTTTGGCATTAACTTGTGACCCCAATTTTCTGTGTCAATTACTTGGTTGTGGGGAGGCAGCACAAAATGCAGGGTTCGCAGCACAAAATGGCATGAAACTAGCAGTAAAGTTTGACATCAGTTTGGGGGGGATCTGGAATTTTGGATTCACACGTTAATTAAGCTCTTTGAGTGTTTCCCTTCTAGAAGGAGAACAGTGCCATTTGTGCACAACAGGATACTATGCTTTCATACATAGGTTTTTGAAAACAGTTCCAGGATCTACATCAAGTGTAAGCACCAGTTAGCGAATACGGTTTGCTTTTGTTTCAGCACAGCTGCCGATTTCTCCTGAATCAGTTAATGAAGCATTTTAAATCAGAAACCTAGAACTGAGTAAAGAGTTTTTATTTCAGTGATCTCACCAACAGCCCACTGCCCTGTCTAACGCTACTTAACACTGGAAGGAGTGCATTTTTTCTCTGGCTCCTCCCTTTAAAATAAAATATAAAAAACCTCTACAGATTGGGCATTCCAAGTGTCCAGATTTAGTACTCCAGTGTCATGGTGGCAGTCAATGAGTTACAAACATTGCCTTGCAGCCTATCCCACCTTACAAGGTATGAGGGCTTATTTTATTATAGCTACTAGGAAGCCATTTCTTCTTACACAAACATACAGCATTGCAGCAAGCACATTCATCTGTGATTAAAACCAACTATGTGTGTGGGTGGTTGTGGAGGAGAGCTCAATATCATCTCTCGTCTCTCATTTTTAACCAGCCAGCTTATTCTTAAGGAAGAAAACAAATCTCTCTTGCTAGAGGATGGAGGAGGGAGTTCAGAATCTATTATGTCATCATTCTGGTCTTTTGTTGCGGCTCCTGCAAGGGGGTGTGTGCACTTATGACAAATTAGGAGCACAAAAGGATGAATTTAAAAAACCCAACTGCACAATGAAAGAAAGACTCCTTTATCTGAAGTTTACTGAGCGGCTTTCCTATGTAGAGCATAAACCATATTATCACACAAAATGAAATAGAGGTCTGCGCTCAGAAGCAGGTCAGTGTTAAATGTGTGTAGGATTGCACATCTTGGTGCTTCATCTCTATGCTGGGAAAATTCCCACATTTGCTGTTCAATATGCTGTTAATTACACATTTGAATCCTACCTGAAGAAAGAAAGATGGCCATGGGCCATGATATCCTGCGCAAGTGGTCCACCTGAAGTGCGATAAACTCTCTGTATTTGGGTCAAACCTCTCCATTCTTAAGGAAATCAGCCCTGAGTGCTCACTGGAAGGACAAATCCTGAAGCTGAGGCTCCAATACTTTGGCCACCTCATGAGAAGAGAAGACTCCCTGGAAAAGACTCTGATGTTGGGAAAGATGGAGGGCACAAGGAGAAGGGGATGACAGAGGACGAGATGGTGGGACAGTGTTCTTGAAGCTACCGGCATGAGTTTGACCAGACTGCGGGAGGCAGTGGAAGACAGAAGTGCCTGGCCTGCTCTGGTCCATGGGGTCACGAAGAGTCGGACACGACTAAATGACTAAACAACAACATTTGGGTCATTTGATCCTCGGTTTCAATAGCTTTGGTCAAAGCAGTCCTGTGGTTCAAAGAACTACCACAGGGAAAACCTCAGGCTTTACTGGCAATCTCGACAGTCATGATCCCTTGAATTCTTAGTGGAAAATGGTGGCTCTTGATGGTCAAATAAGGTCCATTGGACGGGTCGGCTGCGAGGCAAAGGACAAGGTGGCATCTCTCTCTCGCCCGTCTCCCACTGAGCATACAGAAGCTGACAGGACTGGCTCTTGAATCTTGCTGCTAGGACTGAGGGCAGCAGGCAAGCTTAGGGGGCTCAGGGTAGTCCCCCACACACGTACCTTGCTACCTGCTAACTATTGTATATTTCGGTCTTTTTAAAGCAAGGGCAGGAAACCTCAAGACCACAGACCAGCCAATGCAAATATGGATGTCCTATTCCACCATAATAAAATAATAATTTGATTATTTATACCACGGCTATCTGACTGGGTTGCCCCAGCCCCTCTGGGCAGCTTCCAACACACATAAAAATTTTTTTTAAGCTTCCCACTACAGGGCTGCCTTCAGATCTCTTCTAAAGGTTGTATAGTTACTTATCTCCTTGACTCAAGGGTCACATACTCTCCAACATTTCTTCAATGAAAATAGGAACATCCTAGGTAAAGCAGGACATTCTGGGGTCAGATCAGAAACCGGGACGGCTTCTGTAAATCCAGAACGTCCCCCTGGAAAATAGGGACACTTGGAGGGTCTGCAAGCACAGCCTCAAGCAGCTGCCTCTCTTAGCTCAAGGCTGGGCAACGTTTTCTTAAAATTGAGGGCCACATACATTTAGGAGTGATCTGCCATGGGCCTCATGGTGACTGTGGGCAAGGCCAACGCCAGGAGTGTGTGGCACCAACCCTGGCTCCCTCTCTTCTTGTCTCCACCCAGTGGAAAAGGGATTGATTGCTCTTGGATCAGACTGCCGGTTTGCAAATGGCCTGCTGTGGGCCATCAGCTGTGACAAATGTCATTTTAAGGTCAGGTGACATTCTTAATAGGATGACCTGAGAAGAAAACATCTGCCATCCACTTTTAACCACTCTGCCTCCATTTAAGCCAGTGGACAAAACAGGCCTCTCTCTCTCTCTCCCTCCAATTCATGGGTCTTGAATAAAATGGGGGAAGTGAGTGAGACAAAATGGTTGCAAATACCGCCACATGTCTACAGAAACCCAAATTTGGACTTCTTAAACCAGCAGGGAAGAAAGTGCTTCATGATATCTGACAGCCTTCCTGTGGAGCTACCATTTCAGTTCTGTAGCTAAGAAACGGGCTCATTTCTCTGTGTGACTTTGAACAGCCGGAGATGTTTGAACAAGCTAGCCAGCACTGTTTCGTTTGAGAGCTTTGCGGAGGGAGACCCTTTCATGAGCCTTTTTCAAAAGAAGAAAAAAATCTATAGTTGTGTTGTACTTGTGCTTATAGGGAATCCTGCAGAGCCTGAGCTAAAAGGCTTCTTTTCCCCCTAAACATAATGCTTCTTGACAAATTTGTTGTCGATTTTAATCCTCTTCAGCCTCCCCTCCCTCCGAATGCGACTTGTATTAATGGGAAAGACAGATGACTAGAGTTCTCTTGACTCCCTGTTTTCCGCTGAAACTAGGACTTGAGGAAGACTATCCACGGGGCATTGTAGATGATGCAGATAAGTTGCCATGGCAGCAAAGGAAGAGTCCCCAGGGCTGCTGGCCTAATGACGAATTCTCCATGGCATGGGGGAAGGGGGGGGCTATTCCTAATAAACAGAGAGGGATTAGAAATGGGTTTCCTAAGTCTGTGCAGATAAACTTTCCTTCTGCAATTCTTTCAGCAACTGCACTCAAAACACTGATTTTGTAGTGGTGCTTTAGGTTTTTTTTGTTTAAAGGAAGGGGAAACGCCTCTTAAAAGTGGGTACTTTGGTTTTGTGGAGTTCTTTTCAGAACATCCTGCACTTTTTCTCCACCAGTCTAAAGGAAGATCTGTGCCCACTGGTACCTATTCAATGTAAGGTGAATTTAAGTACAGTAGTTTGCTGGCTTGCTCTGAGCCGAGTGAAAAATCCAACCAAGAAATATTAGACAGCCACCCCCAATTGACTTTAAAAAGACCATTTAGCCATTTTTTTTCTTAACAAAATAGTAAATGAAATTAGCGAAAATGGTGTATGGTTCCCACACACCCCTACATGTCATTTGTATATCACAAAAATAGCACAATAAATGTGGGGAAATATCTATAACATAGGTTTCATTGTTAGTGGTCAATGTACAAGTTCTTGGCTCATGAACTGGTTCAAACAATTAGGAAGAAAAAAAGGGGGGATGGTGAGTGGGGTGGTTATGCTTCTATCATAGTATTTTAATATTCTTTTGGAAGCCGCCCAGAGTGGCTGGGGAAACCCAGCCAGATGGGCAGGGTATAAATAATAAATTATTATTATTATTATATTATACTTCTATTTATGTAGTGTGTGTGTGTGGTTTTGTGTCAACATAACTTGTATGCTGTGGGTTAAACCACAGAGCCTAGGGCTTGCCGATCAGAAGGTCGGCGGTTCGAATCCCCACGACGGGGTGAGCTCCCATTGCTCAGTCCCAGCTCCTGCCAACCTAGCAGTTCGAAAGCACGTCAAAGTGCAAGTAGATAAATAGGTACCGCTCCGGCGGGAAGGTAAACAGCGTTTCCGTGCGCTGCTCTGGTTCGCCAGAAATGGCATAGTCATGCTAATAGTTGGCATAGTGGCCAACATGACCCGGATGCTGTCTGTGGGCAAAGGCTGGCTCCCTTGGCCAGTAAAGCGAGATGAGCGCCGCAACCCCAGAGTTGTCCATGATTGGACCTAACGGTCAGGGGTCCCTTTACCTTTACCTAAGATGTCTATGTGTCAAACCAGCATCTGTTCAGGACTGCTCTGAGTCGCCCAGTGACTTATTGTAACATATTCATGGTGAGTTCTGGCACATATTTTTCTTAAAAATAATAATAATATATTATTATTATTATTATTATTATTATTATTATTATTATTATTATTATTATTATTCCACCCATCTGGCTGGGTTTCCCCAGCCATTCTGGATGGCTTCCAACAGAATATTAAAATACAATAACCTATTAAACATTAAAAGCTTCCCTAAACAGGGGTGCCTTCAGATGTCTTCTAAAAGTCTGGTAGTTGTTGTTCTCTTTGACATCTGATGGGAGGGCGTTCCACAGGGCAGGTGCCACTACCGAGAAGGCCCTCTGCCTGGTTCCCTGTAACCTCACTTCTCGCAGCGAGGGAACCGCCAGAAGGCCCTCAGCGCTGGACCTCAATGTCCGGGCAGAATGATGGGGGTGGAGACGCTCCTTCAGGTATACTGGAAAGCAGTGGATAAACTATTTTTTTAAGTCAGGATTATTTGTGGGGTGTGGGGTCAGGGACTGAGAGAGTTAAAGCCCTCACCTCCATTCTCTATGATCAGACTTCCTCTCATCCTTTTTACATTTTTAAAAAACTGCATGTTTATTGCATTCAAGCAATTCCCATGACACTTCTAGTTTGGTCTTAATGGTAAAACAGCCTGAATGCAAATTTGAGTCCTCTGCCCTTGGCTATGTAGTCATATATCAATATGACTGATGAGCAATAACATAATAATGGAGAATTTGTGCCACTTTGTGATTGCTTCCCTCCCCCACTCCCAAAATTGATATGTTAAAAAAATTGCACGATGCTCCAAATTTCTGGATTTGTTTGCCATGTCAGAATGATGCCGGCAATATTTTTCAATGCAGTATGATTTTCTGTAGAATAAGACAAATTGCTCTTTGTTATATAATGTGCACTGCAAATTAACATTCTTCTGACCTTTTCTCTGTTCTCCCTCTTCCCCAAGCACATGAGCAAATACAGCCCTCAAGAGTTATTTGGGGGCACTGGCAATATCAGTTCTTTTTCTTTTCTAAGAAGGGCCCCCTTCTCTGTAGATAATAAAACAGATTTATTATAGACAGTCGGTGGCAGGGCCTGCGCACTCTGGTGAAATGAATCCTAATGTTCCGCATTGAAATGGACTCAAGCAGCAACAACCCACATGTTCTCCGTTTATGTGCCTGAGGCCGAGAGAGACCTGAGAAGGCTGCTGTGTGACCTCCTCTTTTTTTGGGATAACGTTGTGCATCAAAGAGGATGCCCTTTAGAAATGTACATCTGCAGAATTTATTTTCCCTGGGGTGTGCCTAAATTTGGAAAAGAGGTTAATGTGGACTCGGTGTGTGCTGAAGTAAACACCATGTAATCCCTTCAGTTTTCTCTTGCGTCCCCCCCCCCAATGGAAATGAGAGTTGCCACTTTTAACTCTTCACTAGTTAAGGATTAATCCATGCTTTTTGCACATCCGTGAGAGTGCTTTTCTTACCCCTCACAGAGCATTTTTGTTCTGTGAACCGCCCTGAGACCTTCGGGTATATGGGGGGGGGGTATATAAATTCATTAAATAAATAATAAATATCCCCCCCCCATATGTTAGGGATTTTAAATTGTTTATTAAGGAGGTGCAGCGACAACCAGCCACAATCCCTGGACCTGGAGGCGAGTGGAACAGCAGCCACATCGCCTGGACCAAAGGCAGCCAGTCTAATAATAATAATAATAATAATAATAATAATAATAATAATAATAATAATTTATTTATACCCCGCCCATCTGGCTGGGTTTCCCCAGCCACTCTGGGCAGCTTCCAACTGAATATTATAAACAATACAGCATTAGACATTAAAAACTTCCCTAAAGAGGGCTGCCTTCAGTTGTCTTTTAAAAGTAAAATAGTTGTTTATTGCTGATGTAAATCGAGGCATTTTATTATTTAGCAAGCAAAAAATTGACCTTTGGCTTAAACAGTGGAAGAAGAGAGGGATCTTTTCTATGGTGGCAAACTACAGAAGTATACTTGGAAGTTATTGGCCAAGTTGGGAATTCAACCGCATAACAGGTGGCTTGTGGGATTAAAGACAAGATACAGATTCTGCTAATCGCTATCATGTTCCCCATGACTCTTGTCAACTCTTTCTCCTTGGCTTATGCAAATCATGAAATTTATCTTCAGTACCTAATTGGTGAGAGGCCCTTGAATGAGTAATGCCCTTCTTTGGGGTTTAATGCATGTATTATTATTATTATTATTATTATTATTATTATTATTATTACTCTCGAAACTGACCATTCCTCATTTTCTGTCCACCTGACATAAAATGAGTTCCCCACAAGCTCCCCATTCCTGGATTAGTTACTAGTAATATTATATATATTAGTAAAGATTATGCTGAGCTGCTAATTGTATAAAGAGGATGCAAAATCTTCAGTGTTTGCTATTACCTGTCATTGTTTAATGCCGTTTCCTGTTTCTTTAGGTGCTTACTATATGCACACAAGTTTGTACTTTGTTCTAGACAGAAGTCTTGCGCAGTCCCTTTTCTCCGCTGGTGTCTCATGGGGTCAGGGAGGAGTTCCTTATGTAACCTTTTTTTGTACCCATCACCTGTGCATAACATCTTGTTTTCTTTTTCTCCCAGCTGCTTGTTTGTGGGCAGACATCCCGAAGTTATTTTGCTGACATCTGTGTCAGCACAAACCAAGCCAGGAATCAGGCAGGTGGGAATCCAGCCTAGAGACTTTGCCTGTGAGAGGATAAATACATTTCTTCTACTTTCTTCTTCCCCAAAGAGGCATTTCCTGAATTTATTTTTTGCCCTCCTGCAGGTGAGATTACTTTAGTACTTAACTACCTCCTGCAGTTAAATGGCAAACCTGAGGCAATGATGGATTAATTAGGTGGTTTTCCTAATTCCTTATGGCATAAGATAATTCTTCTCCCCCATCCACCTACCAGAACTGGATGCCTGTGCTAAATACCTGGGACAGCTTGAACCCACCTAGGCTGGGAATTTTGCCTATTCCTATGAACGATCCTTAGCATTTGGAATAGGTTGTACATGTGAAATGCTTTAAACCCGTAAAGTGTCGTATTTTTCGCTCTATAAGACACACCCGACCATAAGATGCACCTAGTTTTAGAGGAGAACAAGAAGAAAAATATTCTCTCCCTCTCTGCGCAGCACCTCTCCAGCAAAGTGGGAGGAGAAATGGAAACGCAAGGCTTGCTGCACTCAGGAGGCTTTGCATGGCTATCCCTGAAGTCAGGAGAGCAAGAGGGATTGGTGCGCACCGATCCCTCTTGCTCTCCTGGCTTCAGTGATAGCTGCGCAGCCTGCATTGGCTCCATAAGACGCACACACATTTCCCCTTACTTTTTGTTAAGTTGTGGGCGAACATATCAGACGACACAGCGGTTCTTCAAACAGCTTTTGTTTATTCAAAGGCCAGAACAGAACTGAACTGAAGAGCTCAGTCAGCCTGCTTATATAGAGCTCCAGAAGAACGTAACTGTAGCAACTTTCTAAAACTATCCAATTACTGAATGTCACTTTCGATCCTTCATTTGCATACAAACTATCCAATCACTAAACGTCACTTTCGATCCTTCATTTGCATAACTATCTACAGTATCCCCCTGCTGGCCCATGGTGAGAACTTCAGTACATAACACTTTTTAAGAGGGGAAAAGTGCGTCTTATAGAGCGAAAAATACGGCACTTGCAACGCATGATTTCAGTCATATTTAAAGTGAACCTTTAAGGTTGGCCTGTTTTATTTCATGTTTTGGGTAAGGAACTGAGCCCTAAGGCAGGTATTTGATACCTGGGAGGCCTACGGACAGCACCAGATCTAGGGTGGTTTTGGCAGTTACCACACACAGGGAGCTGAGGGGGCACAAAATTGAGAAGATCCACAATTGAGAAGATTCACCTGGGGGCGCCAAATTTTGGCCTTGCACCGGGTGCCACATTATGAGATGTTACCAAAATTTGTCCCTGCTACAGTAGCTGGTGGATAGCATTGCCCATTCTCCCCGAGTATTGGTCATACTGGCTTTGGCTGATAGAAACTGTACTACAACAACATTGAGGGCCACAGATTCCTGATCAAAGGGCACCAAGTGAATGAATAGCTAGGTCAGATATGAAGGTGCTGGTTTCACACACTTCTTCAGAGTGTTCATAATTCCTGCACTCAATAATAACAGAGAACCCAGACAGACAACTTCTTGCCTTCCAGTGTTCCCTGTTCTTTCCTTTGAAGGGTCTGGTTTCTGGGAAGTTTCTGGAAAATATATCACCATTATTCGGCACCTTGTGGAAACACCCAGTTAATTCCACTTTCAGCAAATTGCAGGAGAACAGTGCCTAGGACAGGCATCTCCAAACTCGGCCCTCCAGATGTTTTGGGACTACAACTCCCATCATCCTTAGCTAACAGGACCAGTGGTCAGGGATGATGGGAATTGTAGTCCCAAAACATCTGGAGGGCTGGGTTTGCCTATGCCTGGCCTAGAAAATTCAAAAATGCATTACTGTGGAAAGCACTAGATACTTTGTGGTTCATAGCTCCGTCTCTTAGCTACACTCGCTCTGCCCTGAAATGAAAGTCACATTGAGCATTATTATTATGGAGCCCTGTTTCTTACTTTCAACTTGATTTAGCCAGCGGCGATCGCCTCAAGCAAATAAAATACTGAGTCTGTTAATTCTCAGTTTTACTGCAGGTAAGTGAGACAAAACGAGAATTGGTCTAGCAGACTAAATGCCAAGGAGAATTATGCATTCATTTTTTGGGGGGGGGGGGTGTGATTAAATCAACTGAATCCTGTTCATTTTAAATACGCTGCATAAGAGTTTGTGCTGTAATAGCATTTCATGATGTTTGCAGGGCAAACATCAATAACTCTGAAAAACAATATCTCCCATGAGATGTTTGATCATCTACCTTAGAGAAGTAAGTAAACAGATATGCAGCAATTAAATGTGTACATAGCCTCACCTGTATTCAGTCTGTAAGCCCCACAAATACATTTTATTGTTTCAACATCAATGAGACAGCTGCATAGCTCCTAAAAATCCAGTTTTGTGTCAAGTTGACTGAAATTTCTTAGCCTTCAGGAGAAAATGCTTCTAGAAAGACCCCAAATGCCACGATATTCTTTAATGAAACTGAGAGTTGTCTGTGTATACCATTGCATTATAAATAATAAATCTTACTGAGAGTTTGTTACTTGGTTTATATAAATAAAACATGGGTAAACAGCTTTTTCCACTAAGTTAGTAGTGCAACGGCTGTCATCTGAGCTTTGGTTATTTGAGACTCCTAGTTGTCCAAAACTCAGTGTGCCCTCTATGTCATTGTAACTCTGTAGATAATGCTCTCCTTAATTTTATTAGTTGGGATAGCTATAAATAGAAGATCTTTGTGCAGGCGTGGCATACTTTGTGCATCCAAGGTGGGGAGGGCAAGCAACACAGGAGGGACTAGCAACTTTGATGCCCTTTTTGAGTGCTTAGATGCATCTGGCTATACAGAATCAACATGCTGGACTAGTGATACTCATGTCTGGCTATCGATTTGGACTCAAGTCTCTCAGTCCAAAACAAAGGGTTGCATCCAAAGTTAGTTCTATCCAGAGTAGACCTATGGGCGTTACTAACTTAGGTCCATTAATTTCAATGGGTTTACTCTGAGTAGAACTCAGTTGGAGACAACTCACTCTACATCACACTGGTTCTCTTGTGAATCAAAAAGACAATTCTTACAGACTTCAGGTGGAGTTTTTATTTTCTGAACATTTTGGTAGTGTCTGACACATTCAGACAAAGAAGCTTTTAGTGTGTTGATTCTTCCAAGCAGACCACAAAATTTTCAGCAGCTGCAGCAGCAGCAGCAGCAGCTATTCATTCTTTTTCACAGCTACTAATGGTGCAGGGGACACGGGTGGCGCTGTGGGTAAAACCTCAGTGCCTAGGACTTGCTGATCGTAAGGTCGGCGGTTTGAATCCCCGCGGCGGGGTGAGCTCCTGTCGTTCGGTCCCAGCTCCTGCCCACCTAGCAGTTCGAAAGCACCCCTAAGTGCAAGTAGATAAATAGGGACCGCTTTCTAGCGGGAAGGTAAACGGCGGTTCCGTGTGCGGCGCTGGTGCTGGCTCGCCAGAGCAGCTTCGTCAATCTGGCCACATGACCCGGAAGTGTCTTCAGACGGTGCCGGCTCCCGGCCTCTTGAGCAAGATGAGCGCGCAACCCCAGAGTCGGTCACGACTGGCCCGTACGGGCAGGGGTACCTTTACCTTTAATGGCGAAGAACCCCCAATTTATTTTGCATCTGGCTACCCTAATCCTTTAATCTGCTCAGAATAATCATTACAAATCATTAAATAAAAACCAATGATTAATAGGGGGGGGGGGGGGACACACATCCACCAGGTCAAATTAGGAATTTGCTTTTTGAACTTAATTGCTTCTATTGCCTGTCAAAAGGCAGGCAGTAAAGGAGTCAGGCGCTTCTTCCTAGGCAACCTGTTCCACAATCAGGATGCATCAGTTCAGAAGACCCTCCCTTATCAAGTGGACAGAAGAATTTCTAGTTCTCCACAACACTGCTTAGCAGGGGTATCTTGATGGGCGGTCGTTTTTAAATCAACTGTGGCAGAAGCTGGAGAATTCTCCTTGGATACATTATTATTTTTTAATGGCAAATGTGTCATCTCACAATTGCATGTCAAAAGTAAAATGAGTAGAAATTATGACTGCCTGGCATTCTATGCTCTTTTGCACCATAGATTTTATTATGTGTGATTTGTGTTGAGCTGCAATTATGGCCGCTGCGTTGACCCCTATCTTTAGGCTGCACACTGAGAGATATGTACCTCATGAAGTAGGCCTCACAATACGCTGCAAACCACAATTATAATAATTTGCATGGGTTGAGTGCTGTGCCTTTTAATTAAAGCTACCAAAAACACTGTTTTTTATCCTGTTCTGATGAATGAATCATTTTTTGCAACTTTGTCTATATACGTGTAAAAAAAAAAGGCAGGCTGGTACTGAGCTTATCAAATCCAGAAAAAATATCTTCCACTTATTAATGAAGTAAATATTTGTTTGGGAGAAGTGAATTAAAAATCAAAAGCTGGATCAAACCAGAGGCTTTTCTAGCTGTGCTCTCTCTGGTAACTTGCAGACATTTTATATTGCAATGCATTCTATATAGTGCTGCTCTCGTTACTATGGCATGTATTCCTGTGTTTTTATATTGTAAACTGCCCTGTGATCCTCGGAGGAAGGGCAGTATAGAACTTTAATTC
This sequence comes from Podarcis liolepis, assembly GCF_965112155.1. Classification (NCBI taxonomy): domain Eukaryota; kingdom Metazoa; phylum Chordata; class Lepidosauria; order Squamata; family Lacertidae; genus Podarcis; species Podarcis liolepis. The sequence goes on from NC_139563.1 coordinate 51,636,206, forward strand.
GGCAGCCAGAATCTTGTTGGCCCAGAAATGGAAGCAAGAGGAAATACCGTCGATAGAAGAATGGAGACTGAAATTGACAGACTATGCGGAACTGGTACCTCGGGTTAAGAACTTAATTCGTTCTGGAGATCCGTTCTTAAACTGAAACTGTTCTTAACCTGAGGTACCACTTTAGCTAATGGGGCCTCCCACTGCTGCCACACGATATCTGTTCTCATCCTGAGGTAAAGTTCTTAACCCGAGGTACTATTTCTGGGTTAGCGGAGTCTGTAACCTGAAGCGTTTGTAACCTAAAGCGTCTGTAACCTGAGGTACCAGTGTATCAGAGTAGTGAGAAGTTCCAGGCATGTTTATTCCTGTTTGGCTTCCTTTGGAAGGAAGCCACTGGAAGCTTCTGGCATTTTAAAGCATTTGTAAAGTGTAACTATTTAGTAATATTTTACAAATATACAGGGTGAACATAAATGGAAGCACACAGCTTAAATATGCCAGCAGAAAATTCTCAGCTCTCCAGAGAGGGTCATCCCCTCCAAAAAAGTGTTGTTGTTTTCCCCAGCATTTGCTTCCTCTTTGCATTTTCTCTCCAAAAACGTAGCCTGCCTCTGAATATGCTGTTATTAATTTTCCCACACATGCCTAGCTTGCCCCTTACTTAGGTGGAAAGGGGAGGGGAAAAGAAGAATGACTTACTTTCTTTTACAATTTTCTAGCCTTTTTGGACCCTAACTTACGATCTGGCTGACAGTTTTCCCAGTTATTATCAAGGAAAATTTGCAGTCATTCTGGCACCATTACCCCCCCCCCCGATCCCCAACTCTTACAACACAGTTATTTGGGAGCCGTGCTGTTGCTGTGCAACTGCTCTTGCTTTTATGAAGCGTGCTATTGTTGCAATGTATATCAGTGCTGGAAGCATAACATTACTGTACGTATGATATCATTTGAGTGTTCTTCAGGTATTGTTTCTGATGCTAGGCAATTATTTTGTCACACCCTCTCTTTTATGTAAGCCGAGTAAGAACCATTGCTCTTTCCAAACCACCCAACAGGTGCTGTCTCCCTTAGGCCATTGCTCTGGAACTGTGTATCTGGAATAAGTAGCTAACTTTCATCACACTCCACGTTTGACTGATGGCAAAATGGGAGACGTAGCCATGGTGGCTGATAGGAGAACACAGCCTCCACATACTGCCCCCTGCCAAACGCCTATCTTGTTGCAGAGGCGCCAGTCCTGTTTCACCCAAGAATATTGTTTTATGGTTAGGTCTTTTGAAACCAGGGGCAGGGAATCTCCAGGCCACAAACCAGCTGTTTAGTCCTTTGGCCAAGTGGCAAAGCATGGGGGGGGGGCACAGGGGCGGTTGCCCCAAGAGCAAAATTGTTAAAGGCACAAAATTTCAACACCTGGTGCTCCCCCCGTACAGCTGCATGCTTCTGTTGCTGGGCTCCATTCAAAACGGCTTCTCCATGTGCACCAGGAAGTGCTCTCTCCAGACAACAGAACGACTCTTCTTTCCTTATCTCTGTGGCTACGATCTTTTGTTTATATATATATATATATATATATATATATATATATATGTGTGTGTGTGTGTGTATATATATATATATAATGTTTTTATTGGTTTTCAAATACAAAAACAAAATTACACACTCCAAACATCTTAATTACATCTTGCTTCTCTTTTTGACTTCCCTCAAATTGTCTGCAATTCCTTCACTTTATTACTTTTTACACATTTCTACCCATTGTTATTAATGCTGTTAACTTCAGTTCATTTTTAATATGAATTTTCACATTTTCCCATCACAGAGCTTCCTTAAAACTTACAAACGTAATCTGATTATCACTCAGTTTTTGCAAATATTGGATAAACTTTTCCCAATCTTCTGTAAATCTTTGATCTCGTCGATTCCGGATCCTTCCTGTCATTCTATCCAGTTCTGCATAGTCCATCATTTTGGTTCTCCATTCTTCTGTCGTAGGTAGCTCCTCCTGTTTCCATTTCTGTGGCTATGATCTTTTGAGTGATGCAGATACTGTTCCACACGGCCCCGGGCGCTGACAACCCACGCTACACCACTGCTTTGGCAGATGCCCCGAGTGTGCCTATTTTCCAGGGACACTTCCAGATTTACGGAAGCTGTCTTGGTTTCTGATTTGATCCCAGAATGTTCTGCTTTCCCTTAGAGTAAAGGTAAAGGGACCCCTGACCATTAGGTCCAGTCGTGACCGACTCTGGGGTTGTGGCGCTCATCTCGCTTTATTGGCCAAGGCGAACCAGAGCAGCGCACGGAAACGCCGTTTACCTTCCCGCCAGAGCGGTACCTATTTATCTACTTGCACTTTGACATGCTTTCAAACTGCTAGGTTGGCAGGATCTGGGACCGAGCAATGGGAGATCGCCCTGTCGCGGGGATTTGAACCGCCGACCTTCTGATCGGCAAGTCCTAGGCTCTGTGGTTTAACCCACAGTACCACCCGCATCCCTTTTCCTTAGGACGTCCCTATTTTCATTGGAGAAGTGTTGGAGAGTATGGAGTTATGTGACACGCCCCTGAGCCAAGGAGATAAGTAACTGTACAACCTTTAGGGGGCAGCTCTGTACAGGGATGGTTTTAAAAAATGTTTTATGTTTTTATATATGTTGGAGGACGCGGGTGGCGCTGTGGGTAAAACCTCAGTGCCTAGGACCTGCCAATCGTATGGTCGGCGGTTCTAATCCCCGCGGCGGGGTGAGCTCCCGTCTTCGGTCCCAGCTCCTGCCCACCTAGCAGTTCGAAAGCACAATTAAGTGCAAGTAGATAAATAGGTACCGCTTTATAGCCGGAAGGTAAACGGCGTTTCTGTGTGCTGCGCTGGTGCTGGCTCGCCAGAGCAGCTTCGTCACGCTGGCCACGTGACCCAGAAGTGTCTCCGGACAGCGCTGGCCCCCGGCCTCTTAAGTGAGATGGGCGCACAACCCTAGAGTCGGACACGACTGGCCCGTACGGGCAGGGGTACCTTTACCTTTACCTTTATATATGTTGGAAGCTGCCCTGGGTGGCTGGGGCAACCCAGTCAGATGATGATGATGATGATGATGATGATTGAAGAGGATGTCCCTATTTACACTGGAGAAATGTTGGAGGGTATGCTTTGCCCTTAAGCTCTCCTCTGGCAGGAGGCTGCCAGCTGCACAGTCTGCACTTTCAAAGCTCTCACTTAGAATAGAATCATAGAATCATAGAGTTGGAAGAGACCACAAGGGCCATTGAGTCCAACCCCCTGCCAAGCAGGAAACACCATCAGAGCACTCCTGACATATGGTTGTCAAGCCTCTGCTTAAAGACCTCCAAAGTAGGAGACTCCACCACACTCCTTGGCAGCAAATTCCACTGTCGAACAGCTCTTACTGTCAGGAAGTTCTTCCTAATGTTACCCAGTGGGAGATTAATCAGGCCAGGTCAGGCCAGCTAACAGCCTACTTGATCCATGTTTTCAAAAACATCCCCCAGGCCACTCACTCACAAAAAGAAAACAGTTGGTGCTTTGCACCACTAGTGGCCCGTCAGATAAGAAATAAGATCCCCCATTCTTGTTAACATTTTATATAAATGTCCCTTTGCCCCTATGGTATAATGTATATATGTTTGGGTATATATCTGGGGTCCCTTTAGGTAACAAGCGGCGGCGACAACATTGGATGTGTCACGCTGCATTCCTAGACGCTCTCACTTAAGAGTACACCTCACTGAACACAGTGGGACTTAATTTTGAGCAAACGTGACGCAGATTGTATTGTAAGAGATTTCGTTTTGCCAGAGAATGTCTGGTTTTGGTCGGGTTCTTAATTTGTCACCAGGCAAGGGCTGCACAACGCGGCAACTGAATTGTACTCCGTCAGCCAGGAGGAAGAGGCGGCTTAACCCTTCTCACGAACACAACTTCTCACTGGAAAATGCCCTCCCTGGGCCATGTTTAATAAGCCTTTTCAGCATCCAGGCTCTAAAATGAGAAGAAGGTTGGCAGAGAAGCAGCAGCCTAGGTGGAGGAGGGTATTTACAGAGCAGGACTGGTGGGTACCAGAGGGATCCTTTTTCCCTATTCTTCCGTATAAAGGTTCCTTTTGCCTCCTCATCTGTGTTTACCTTTACAAACATGAGCTTGGGAATACATGTTTGCTCAAGTAATGTGTGCTTCCACTCTAATGATCAGATCAAGCTGCTAGTCCCTTGTGAGTTTCCGATTGTTAGCTGCAGTTTAATTAAAAAGCTTTCCCATGCACTACTTCAAAATTACATGTACGACTTACCAAACAGTCAACGCAGGGGAATTTAGGACCCCACCCCTCATGCTATGAACGCAACGAAATCGGTTTCTGCCATATATGGTACTTGTTGGTATCCATCTGTCTCGGGAAACAACGGAGGAGTGCGCCTTTGGGAGTGAATCACACTGTTGGAAGGTCGCAGCGTCTGCTGTGGCTGTAGATATGGAAGAGACATGTTTTGTTGCAGCTGGGGCAGATGAAGGCATCCAGTCGTGCTGCTTCAGATGAACCAGGATGTTTCTTCTCTCCATGCTTCTCCCAGGGGTCGTCGTTCCTCCCCTGGTCCCTGTTGTGGATGCACAACGCGACTGTCTGTCTCTGCAAGGGATTCTCTCATGGCAGGGTTTTGCTGCTGCCTAGTCTGCAAACATCCACAACTCTATTCAAGCATTATTTTATCTTTAAAGGACAAAGGAATGTCATGAGCCAGCCCTGGCTGCTCTACTGCTGACTCCTATGTTTAATGCCATTGTTGTTGTTGTTGTTGTTGTTTAGTCGTGTCCGACTCTTCGTGACCCCATGGACCAGAGCACGCCAGGCACTCCTGTCTACCACTGCCTCCCACAGTTTGGTCAAACTCATGCTGGTAGCTTCAAGAACACTGTCCAACCATCTCATCCTCTGTCGTCCCCTTCTCCTTGTGCCCTCCATCTTTCCCAACATCAGGGTCTTTTCCAGGGAGTCTTCTCTTCTCATGAGGTGGCCAAAGTATTAGAGCCTCAGCTTCAGGATCTGTCCTTCCAGTGAGTACTCAGGGCTGATTTGCTTAAGAATGGATAGGTTTGATCTTCTTGCTGTCCATGGGACTCTCAAGAGTCTCCTCCAGCATCATAATTCAAAAGCATCAATTCTTCAGCCATCAGCCTTCTTTTTGGTCCAGCTCTCACCCTTCATCTGTAGATCCCAGGGTCATTTACCTACTATAGAGCAGGTGCCGATGGGGCAGACTGAGGTGGGGGATGGCAAAATTTTTCAATTTGTTTAAACAGTATAATATCTGAATAGGTGTTAGATCGATCCTTTTCAGCTGGCGGTATTTCAGGACCTGTGAGGTGATTGAAGTACAGGACAGCTTGTTGAAAAGCAGCAGAGTCAATGCACTCTGAACAAGATTATATGATTCATAAAATGTCTATAGCGCCCAGTGTGTCATCGCTGCCAGGCACCTTGCTATTGGTAGGATCAATATCATAGTACCAAGGTGGATTAGAGCTGGCAGGCACTGATATCACATTGCAACTCTGGTGCAAAAATATTGCACCAGAAGAATTTGTATAGCAATGAAATTCCCTTCTGTGTGTTTTTTAATGCCATAACTGCGTATAAATTGGTTTACTACTGAAGCTAATATAACAGACAAAGCAACCACTTTTATTTTTATATTGTATTATGTGTCAGGTGTCTGCTGATCAGCAGGGCAGATGGTAGCTCCCAGGAGCTGCAAAAATTAAATGGGCTAGCTTTAGAGTCACATCTTGCACACATAGACAGCGGTATTGTATTTTGTAAACAAATCAACCAAACCAAACCATTTGGCCCGTGCTGAGTCTGTAGGCTTGATCTCTGCAAGCTGCTTTCCCCGCTCTGTTTTGGAACAACTATTTGCAATAGGCAAGCTGAAAACAGAGTGGAGGAGGGATTACGGTGGCTCTCCAGAGCACAGGTTCATTTGTTCAGCTCAGTTCTGTTGCCACATTTCGGTCTTCCTGGGTGAGCCTCTTCAGCATTGAGGTTATGGCTCAGTAACAGTATTGACAAAGGGCTTGCCCTATCCCATGCCATTCTGTCTGAACCCTTCTAACTTTTTGTGGCCATTCTACAGCAGGGCTGGGGAACTTGTGGTTGCTCAGATGTTGTGGGTCTCCAACTTCCATCACCCCAAGCCGGCACAGCCTAAGCTCAGGAATGATGGGAGCTGAGCTCTGGCAACATCTGCAGGCCACATGTTCCCTGTTATGTACTGAGTTGAATAGCATCCAAAATGCAGCAGTCTGATTGGTCCTAGAACAATAGGATCCAGAATGCAGCAGTTTGATTGTTCCTAGAACAATAGGATCCAGAATGCAGGAGTCTGATTGGTCCTAGAACAATAGGATTCAGAATGCAGCAGTCTGATTGGTCCTAGAACAATAGGATTCAGAATGCAGCAGTCTGATTGGTCCTAGAACAATAGGATCCAGAATGCAGCAGTCTGATTGGTCCGCAGGAGCCACCCAATCCAGCTCCAAGTGGAAGTGAATCCGCAACCTGATTCGCCTACAGGAGAATCCTGGAATTAGCCAATCACGTGGGGCCCATTGTGTAAATAATGTATATAAGGCAGGCATTCTGGGGGAACTTCCATTCCTCCTCACCACTATGAGCTGAATAAAGAGCATGAAATCCATGCTCGATTCCGAGTATATTTCATTCCCCATCTCCATCTTAGTGGGAGATGAAATTACTGCCTTCCCCGCATCCCTGTCCCCTCCAAAAGTAGCCAGACCAACAAAAATACCGGGTATTTTCATTCTGGTGGCAATTTCATTCTGCATGGCAAGACAGTGCAACACTCCTTATTTGACTGTATTGTACAGAATGGGGGGGGGGGAGTAACAGTGTTATCATTAGTCATCCTTAGAAGGAGAGCAATGAAGTGACCGTGAGATGCTGCATAGAGAAACAGAGGCAGACGATTGCTATAGTAACTATGTAGGTCAAACAACACCAGGGCCAGCCTTACCATTAGGCAGGGGAGGCAACCCACCACAGGGAGCAGATTCTTTTTGAAGTATCAAATAGAAACAGTTTAATCTATTTGCCACTATTGATTGTGCAATTTAGCTGCCCTAGAAACCCTTTTGTGGTTGCAGAATAGTGTTTATAATATTCCTTTAAAGCACATTCAAAACACATTCTTACCCTCAAAGAATCCTGGGCACTGTAGTTTGTTAAGGGTTGCTGGGAATCGTAATTCGGTGAGAGGTAAAAGACAGATAATTCTCCAAGGAGCAGAATTTCAAACGCTTTAAAGGTATATCATGTACACAGGCTAAATAAAAGCTGGATTTTCTACTTCAGTCTCCAAAATGTCTCCGGCTGCCTCTTGATAGCAACATGAAACAGGGCCTTAATGTACACAGATGGGTATTTATTTAAGTTCTAATTAACTGCTGGGTAAATTACAAAGCAAATTTTAAAAATGTTAATGCATGGCCTTCATTGCTAACCAGCCTCTGCTTATTAGAAAATGGACAGGTCTCTCAGTGCTGCAGGAAAATGCCCACATTTTACAAGTGGCAATTGAAAATGCTTTTAAAAAAATAATAAATGTTTCTCTTTTTTAAATTGTGAAGTAGTGAAGAAGAGTTTTGAAAACATGGAGCTTTGGAAACGTGGAGGGGCTGTGTGGCAGCTGGACCCACAACTAGTCCCTGCGTCTGTTAGTTATGGAGCTCCACCTTCCTCCAGTTATGTTCCCCAGTCCTAGATTGTGGCTTCAGAAAGGGGTGAGATCTAAGTGGGGGAGAAACAGCAGGGTGATGGAGAACAGGAAAGGCTTGAAGTTTAAGGTCCTTTCATCACCCAAGCCGGGTCAAGCCATTTTGCTGCTTCTTGAGACAGAACAGCACAACACCCATGCGAGTCCGTGGGCCTAGTACTTGTCAGTCCAGTCATTTTGACATTTGAGGGGAGGAAACAACAACCTTACACCTCCATAGTAGTCAAAACAAAGCAACAGGAAATTAAATAACTAACCATTTGCTGCCCATTCGTGACACCCAAAATCCAGTACCTGAGGCAGCTGCTTGACTCTGCCTACTAGGAGGTCCGGCCCTGAAGTGCTTGCCTATAGGTCAAATGCAAGCAACTACTTTTCATCAGCAAAATGTTTATTTTATTCACTCATATTCACCACAGAGGATTCATGAAGTGTTCTGTGAGTCTTTGAGTCTGGCATTTCAAAACGGCAGGGCAGCTACAGAAAAACGAGAGGGCAAGGGGGAAGAAAGCACTGGGTCTTCCTTCTCTGCTGTGTCTGCCATGTTGGCAAAACGACAGGAAGAGAACCGAGAAGTTAAGTTCGCAGCAACTTAATAGGAAGTTGCACAATGGTAGGGAGACTGGACCGACCTGCCCATGTCTGAAGATATGCCACTGAAGTCCTGCTGCTTCAAGCGCCGCTCAACTCAGACGTGTGTCATGATGCGATCATAAAGGAGTGGACTTTTCGGTGGTGGCACCCCAGCTTTGGAATGCTTTCCTCCAAGGAGTAACGTACATCTGGCATTTATATCACACTCATTTCAGCACCAGGATCTTTTGTTGGCATTCGCCTGTCTCAGTCGACTGTGCAGTTTTTACCAGCTGCCTTTTATTATGTTGCTAATTTTAAGTGTTTTATTGTTAACTGTTAGTTAATGCATTATCTATATTATTACACACTGCCCTGAAGTATGTTTTGTTGAAGGGCAGGTGAGAGATGTTTCAAATTAAGTATTGGCCGGTTGCACAATTAAAAGGTGAAAATGCTTTAAGGTGAACTGTGTCCCAGGAGCTAGGTGGTTTTGAGTCTTGGCATTAAAATAAGAATGCATGGCTGAGCAGTGGCTCAAAACACAGGGTTGTCATAGTGCTACTCCCATGAAAGGGAATAAGGGAAACAGGAACAGTTGCTCCTGAAAGCAAACAGCTCAGTTGCTCAGGCACTGGGAAAAGCTGTGCTTCAGACCTGATGAATTTCTGCCTGCCACATAAGCTGTTGAGGACCCAAACGACAGGAACAGGAAGGAAACGGCAGCAACCCTACTGCTCGAAATTATTCATCACTGGTTACATTCACAGTCTAACTTGGGCACATTCATAGAATTGTAGAGTTGGAAGGAACTTCCCAAACTTGGGTCTCCTGCTGTCAATTCCCATCATGCTTCTGCTAGCTAGGGATGATGGGAGTTGTAGTCCCCAAGCAGCCGGAGACCCAAATTTGGGAAACACCGACCTCCTGTGTCGGAATTTATTGTCCACCGTGGGGCTCGAACCCACGACCTGGAGATTAAGAGTCTCCTGCTCTGCCGACGGGGCTATGCTGAGTGCCTTGGAGCGCTGCCGCAATCTCTGTGTGTGTGACTGCGCGGTAGGCAGGCAGACATTCAACAGGTTCAGAAGGGCAGCTTTTCCTGGCAATGCCAGAGGAGGAAAGCTTCACCTGTCGGAATTCCGGCAGGGTGGCGCCAGCAGCCTGCGCAAAGAACCCCAGCGAGAGGCTGGGTGAGATTTCGGAGCCAGGCGTCGAAGGCAGCAGAGCGGCAGGAGGCAGCCAGGCAGCCTCCCGGGAAACCGACGCCGCCTCCGCGGGGAACGGCGCAGCCCTCTGGGCGGAAGAGGCGCCGCCTCGCCATCTCGTGCCCGCGTCTGCCGCCAGAGCGCGAGGAGACGGAGGAGGAGGAGGAGAGCGACGGAGGGACCCAGCGCAGCGGGGACCATGCCTGCCGCCGCGCCGCCGCCCCCCTTGCGCCCCGCCGCCGGGCCGGCGCCCTCCTGCGGCTGCCCCTGCGCCCGCCACCATCCCGGTGAGTGGTGCCCGCCCCGCGCCCCGTTTCCTCAGCAGGGCAGCGGGGGCGACCCCTTTGCCTCCCCATCCCTGTGGGACCCCCCGTTTCCTCTGCCAGCCCCCCCTCTCCCGGTTTTATATCAGCTGCGTGAGTTTTTCGCGCGCTCCCCTCGGCGGGAGTTTGGCTGCCCCGCGTGCGCGACCAACTTGAGACGGGAGAGGGAAACGTGACGAGGGGAAACGTGTGAAAGCCTCGCCCGCCCGCGCAGGATCCCTTGGAGACCCCACCCCACTCTGCCCCCCTACTCTCTGCCCAGACTACCCCCCGCTTCTTCCCTCTACCCGCACCCTATCCCTTACCCCACCCCTCTTCCTACCCCCATCCTACCCTCTACCCCCATCAGTGGCGTAGCGTGGGTTGTCAGCACCCGGGGCAAGGCAAGTAATTTGCGCCCCCTAACCCGTGGATTTGCGCCCCCTAACCCGTGGATTTGCGCCCTAACCCTAACCCTAACCCCCAGATGTTGCGCCCGGTGCGGCCGGCACCTCCTGCATCCCCCAGGCTACGCCACTGACCCCCATTCTACCCCCACCCCCTATCCTACCCCCCCACCCCTACCTACCTCCACCCTTTCTTACCCTCTACCCTCACCCTACTCCACCCCTCCTCCTAACCCTACCCCACCCTCCTCCTCCTCTCTACCCCCACCCCTCCACCTCCTCCCCTCTACTCCCTACCCCACCGCACCCCTCCTCCTACTCCCACCTCCCACCTCCTACCCTTTACCCCCTAGCCCCCTCTTATCAGCCTCCTTATTGACACCCCCACATTTATCTGCCCTCATTCTGTGTTACCTCAGGTGGTTAACGGGGGGGGGGTGCGTGGTGGTGTTTGTTTGTTTTTTAAAAAAGGGGATCCTTGGCTTCAGCAGGTGGGGGAATACCCGGTAGAGAGAAACGATCCAGTATGTAAGGCTGTCTTCTGAGTCACTGGGAGAATCTTCTCCTGAAAAGGCAATGCCTTAGCTGGGTATCGACTGATCTCTATCCTGGGCAGAGCTTGTTTCAATGCAGGAGGTGCCACAATACAGTGGTACCTCGGGTTAAGAACTTAATTCGTTCCGGAGGTCCATTCTTAACCTGAAACTGTTCTTAACCTGAGGTACCACTTTAGCTAATGGGGCCTCCCGCTTCCGCTGCGCCGCTGCTGCGTGATTTCTGTTCTCATCCTGAAGCAAAGTTCTTAACCCGAGGTACTATTTCTAGGTTAGTGGAGTCTGTAACCTGAAGCGTCTGCAACCCGAGGTACCACTGTAGTTAACAGAACCAGAGAATTGTAGAGTTGGAAGGACCCACGAGGGTCATCTAGTCCAACCCTCTCCAGAGGACGAATATTTTTGCCCAACGTGGGATAGCTAGCTAGCAGGAGTGTCAGCTTGAATAGAGTATTGGGGGTTGGGGCATAATCGATTGCATGACGCAGCACACACACACTATTTGAATGGCAATGCCCATCAACTTGGGGGGGGGGTAGCCCCCTCCTGTGCTAGCAAGAAGTGAGCACACTGTCCTGCTGTCATTTCTCCATTTATTGCCCGTGAAAAGTATGGTGCAGTTGCAAAACAGCAGCAACAACAGCAAATTGTGATGTGAACTAAATGTCCGCTTCCTTTCATTGGCTGGGATGGGTGTTGGAAAAAAGTTTTGTATCTTTTTGGTCTCAGGATCTCTAGTATCCTGGGATAGGAGGAACAAAAGAACCCTCCCGGTGTTCCCTGCTTCTTGAAAGCATGTCGGTTCATAACTCTGACTTTCTTCCCCAGGTGGCTGTGAGTGGTGATGAGATACAGTAGTTGTCAAAATTAGGATGGGCAGAAGATGGACTTAATGGCCGATAGGGGTAGCGCCACCTGTTGGGATTTTTGCAAATGGATGCCAGACCAGATGAGTCTTGGCCATTTCCAGAAAGCCACATCTCTTGTTGCGCCAGATTCCACTCTCAGGAGTCGCTTTACACAAATTAAGTGTTATGGAGATCCTTTATATGTTTTCCTGCTTTATAAAAATTTAAAACGCATCAGTAGACTATGTGGCTGCTGTTTTTTGGGGTCACTGTTTCTCTAAGGTAAAGGTAAAGGTACCCCTGCCCATATGGGCCAGTCTTGCCAGACTCTAGGGTTGTGCGCCCATCTCACTCAAGAGGCCGGGGGCCAGCGCTGTCCAGAGACACTTCCGGGTCACGTGGCCAGCGTGACGAAACTACTCTGGCGAGCCAGAGCCGCACACGGAAACGCCGTTTACCTTCCCACTAGTAAGCGGTCCCTATTTATCTACTTGCACCTGGGAGTGCTTTCGAACTGCTAGGTTGGCAGGCGCTGGGACCGAGCAACGGGAGCTCACCCCGCCACGGGGATTCGAACCGCTGACCTTTCAATCGGCAAGCCCTAGGCGCTGAGGCTTTTACCCACAGCGCCACCCGAGTCCCCACTGTTTCTCTACCTGCTGCTTATTCTGCTTCCAGGTGATAGGCACAGGATAAGGTAAAATTTCTGAGACTTGTTGAAGCCAGGAAGCTCTTCCCCTCCAAACTATGCTACTTGCCCCATCTTGATAAGAAGCTGCCTTGATCTACCTAGCGATGCTGGCAGGCCCTATCTACAATGGCTGACCTTCTACATGACCAAGCAGATGCTCTGTTACTAAGCGATGGCCCTTCTGCAAAGTGTGAATCAATGAGGACCCTTTGTTTGGGAATATTCAACCTTGCTAACTAGGTGTAGGCTGGGAGAGGCACGAATCAGAGCTTGCTGCAGGATCCTGCTCTGTCCTAGAGTTTATTTCTCATTAGAGGGTCATTGCCTGAAAGCCATCGCCTTGGTGGCAAAGTTGTTCTCATGTTGTGAAGGGCAGGGACTGTTTCTGTCAGAAATGCAGGCCTAGGACTCCATCTTTGCAGGGTAGTGAATGTAGTTTGTGTGGGATGGATATATCTCATGGATCTATCAGCAAAGTGGTCCTTTTTATGTTGCCTCCAGCTGGTTGCATGTTAAAATGGATATTAATGATGGTGGCTGTGTTCAGCTTTGTGCTTCTTAATGAGTTACTTTTTCCAAACGTTTGTATATCATCCTTTTCAAAACTTGGAAAATATTTAATTAGAGAATCTTGAAGTCGGCTATAGCTGTGGAGGGTAAAATAACTGTGGTTGGAGAACGAGGTGAATATTATTTCAGAGACTTTTTTTTTTAGTTAAGTTTGCACTAAATGAAAAGCATCATAGTATTCTCATTTGCCTAGTTTTGAATTCAACAGCTGTATTAAAACTCTTTTTTGTGTGTGGCAAATCTGAGCCAGGGACACTTGGCCCAGTTCACATGTCACATTAAACTACAGTTTAAAGTTATTATTTTAATATGAATGTGCCTGGTGCTAGTAAATGCTGCTCAGAAGTTCTCACTCTAGTCCTCCCTTCTTGCTGTGTCACCAAGAAACAGCCACTCTGACTTCTTGTGATATCTAAACCTTGACTCATAGTTTGTTTCTCTCTAAGCAAACCAGGACTGGTAACCAGCAGTTTGTTCTTGGTTTACTGCTTGTAGCTTGAAGAGAAACTAACCATGAGCCAGGGTTCAGACATCACAAGTCAGGTTTTGGGAGAAGAGCAGAGTGAGAACTTTTTAGCAGGGTGGGCAAACACATAGTTTTTAAATACCTTTTAATGTGAATTTGCAAACGACTGTATGTTTTATTGTGATATGAGAATTGGACCACTGTATTGATGTGTTCTACAAAAAAAACACTTATGAAAAACAACTTTTTAAAAAAGTTGTTTTGGCTTGTCTTCATGGTACACATTCCCATGGCCTGTGATGGGAATTCATTGGAGTTCATGTTAACAACCCTTTCAGCAAATGAGCAAATAATTTATTGCAGGAAAAATAGAATCTGGTTTGTGTATACTGCTATCCATCCTTTTTTGTTAAGAAAGAACAAAGCAAAGACTTTTGATAACACTTAGACAGGTGTCATTAAATTTGCAGGAATTTGGTGGATTGGAAAAACAACCAAACTTTACAAAAATCCAAGTTGTTTTAGCGTTATAGGGAAAATCAAGGCTATCTTGATGTTTCAATCAGTGTTTGAAACTCCCATTGTTCTAGGTGCATTTTGCGACCGAGAATTAGCACAAGCAGTTTCTGAGTTCTGGGCGCAGCACTGCGGCTAAGATTTCAGATTAAAACTGCAGAGTGGAGGGAAAGGAGGGCCTTTTTCTGCCTCCCCACTTCTAGCTACTCTCTGAAGACTGGAGAAGAGACCCTCTTAAGAATATTAGGGGGGTGGGCAGGGGAAGGACTAGACCATGTGGAAAATGAACGTAATATTTTAGCTGCAGTTCATTCATTTTCAGATTTATATTTTTGATATTAAAAAGTGTGCCTGGACATTCCCTTGTTACGCCCATAACCTAGGTTTAAGGTGCCATTTAGCTCCTAGCTTTCATATTTCTAACACTGGTTTCAATTCTGCTGAAAATAATCATTTTTATGTTTTTAAAGCATGACTTCTAAAATCCAGTAGTTTCAAATGAGAACAGAAAATGCCATAGTGTACTTAAATGAGAACAGGTTTGGGACTCTACAGTCATTTTTGGAGGGGAAGGAGGGGGCATATTTCCACTCTGCATAAAATGAATGTGTTCTAGTTGCTTGAGAAACAAGCAAACAGCAGACTTTGTGAAGGTGCTAGGGCTCCAGCTGTGTATTTTGTCAGTCATGCATATCTGCCTTTGGAAGAAGCTTAGGTTGTTAGTTTTGGCTTTCGCTTTCAGGTTGCCTAGGTTTTAAATGTTGAATGACTGGAAAGGAGTACACAGGGACCAAAGGGAAAGCATTCCACGAAGAAGGGAAGGCGGCTACGATGTGCAGTCTGGGAGCGAGCAGCCTTAGCCTGCAGAACTTCTGCCTGGATCTCTCAACGCTGACAGCGTTGTGTTTTAGTTTCTGCCATAGTCCTCCAAAAGTCGAAAAGGAATCTCTCTTTTGGAGCCAGTTGCCCCTTAGCAACTTGTGCGTATGATGTATACATGCTAAGCTCGATACTGTGACGTAGGGAGAGGGTGGAAGCTTAAAATATTATAAATAGATGCCTGAACATTAAAGAATCAAGCTGCATGGATTGTGTTAGTGCAGTGGGCGGATAGTTAACATGAGTCTTTTATTTCCGTCGAACACTTCATAAAGAAATGCATAACTTTTTCATTATTTGGAGGTTCGATAGATGTCACCATGAAAAATACAATGTGAACATTTAATGTACTTCCTTTTAATATGGTGTTTATGCTGTGCGAATATTTTTGCTCTTGACTTCAGAGCTATGAGTTAAAGGGAAAAATGCTCCCTTTTTAGAAAGATATCTCCTTTCTAAAAGCTATCCACTTCTCTTTCAGTTCATTACAAGAAATGTGTACTTAATAATAAGAGGCACTATGGAAATTTACTTTGGTATCATGTTAAAATTTAAGTATAGTGCCAAGAGATGTGGCTGTAATAATGGTTTGGTGCTTCCCCCCTCATTTCTGGGTTTTCTTTAAATAATGCCATAATAGCTGAACTGGGCAAACAGTAATTAGTGTTAGTCTTCAAAATGCAATTTGAAACCATGGTTTGAAATAGCATTGTAAACCAAGGCTTGGACTTGGGAGCTGACCATAGCTGCCTTATCAATCACCACTTGAAACTATGGTTAGAACAAATGGAAGAAGAAATTGGCATGTGGGACAGGAAGAAGGATTCTGGTTCAGTCAGATGGAGTTTATGTAGACTCCTTTCTCTTGAGACAGTTCAGTTAACAACAGATAAGAACTGTTGTATGGCATAAGTTTTTGTGGATTAGAGTCCACAAACTTATCAGAATCTTAGAATGATCCACTTTTGCGACTGTATAATGAGCTTCAGTTGTAGCTTGAAGGGGTGGAAAGCTTTGGGGTTTCACCCCTAGACTCCAAGCTTAGAGGTGGTCCAGGCCTCTTCCTTTTGATTTCAGGGGGGGAAAGTGTCTTGTTCTTATGTTTCTGGAAGAACAAATGACCGGACACTCAAGGCAGTTGGCCACCCCATTGTTCCTAGCTGTTTCTGATGCATGTGAAAAGACTGGGATGATTAGCAATGGTTTAAAGTGGTTTTGAATTAAAATATTTTATTACCTTAAAATATAAAAAAAAAATTACCCTTGCTGTTTTGCACTGAAGTTTGATGACCCAGTCAACTCAATTTCTAGTTACAAGCCCGGATATTTACTTTGTGTCCTGCTTTTGTTGGTGGGAGTTGCCACTGTTTTCACCTCTCTCTCTCTCCCTCCCTCCCTCTCTCTCTCTCTCTCTCAGCAAGGTACTTGCCTTTTCAAATATACCAACACATTCCTTTTTTGTTCTCAGAAAAAGCTATGCAAGGAATGGCAATTCACTCATAATGGATTGAGTAGGAGGGTGCTTGAGATTTGTTGAGGCAGACAGAGGGAAATCTGAAGAAAAAGAAGTTGTAGTAGATCAGTTTGCAGATGGTTTTTTACATGATCTGTTATTCCAAAATTTGTTGTTGGCATCTGTCTGTGTTGGGACGCGGGTGGCGCTGTGGGTTAAACCACAGAGCCTAGGACTTGCTGATCAGAAAGTTGGCGGTTTGAATCCCCGTGATTGGGTGAGCTCCCGTTGCTCGGTCCCTTCTCCTGCCAACCTAGCAGTTTGAAAGCACGTCAAAGTGCAAGTAGATAAATAGGTACCGCTCTAGCGGGAAGGTAAACGCCGTTTCCGTGCGCTGCTCTGGTTCTCCAGAAGTGGCTTAGTCATGCTGGCCACATGACCCAGAAGCTGTACATCGGCTCCATCGGCCAATAAAGCGAGATGAGCACCGCAACCCCAGAGTCGGTCACGACTGGACCTAATGGTCAGGGGTCCCTTTACTTTCACCTTAGCCTCTTCTTCTCCTCCCAAATATATCCCACAAGGCAGCGGAGGCTTAGGATCAGAGTTTTCCTTCTCCTAGATGGACTCCCTTCCCAGGTTGATGAGCCCCACCTGCCCCTCACTTCCCTCTACAACGTGCAGAAACCACCTTCTTGACCATTGAACCCACTTGGTCTATTCATTCTCTAGAGCCTGTCTTTGCATGCAGGGAAAGTCCCTGACTCACCAAGGCTTTGAGACCCATCGGCTATGCTCACCTGGTTTAGCTGGCCAGTGGAAGCCGTTCCCAGGATGTGACCACTGTCCCATGCTGACAGCTTCTAAGAGCCACAGGTGAGAGCTGAGTGCAGAGTGAATGACCAAAATAATTGTGCCTTAACTAGCATCTGACCTTGTTTACAAGGGCTGATAAAAAAGTGGAGGAAAGCTTTCAGAATAAATAGTGGTGGCTTGGCCATTACCTTAGATGTGCAGAGATAAGCCAAACAGGTGCTAGGTTTAGAATGATGCCTAGTACCAACTCCAGCATCTTGCCTTTCTCCACCCTACCTGGAGATGACAGAAAACCAAATGTATTGCATGCACCATATGTTCTCTGTTATGGGGTCTTTCCCCACACCTTATGATTAAAGGTATAAATAAATATGAAGTAAAGGCTTGTGCCTTTCTGCATATGCATATGTAGCCATATTCTGCAAATGCCGAGGAATGAATGTGATTGCTAGAATGTGCTGTTGGCACAGCAATTGAGGCCCGTTGGTTCTCTTCCTTTTCCTTAACCTGGGCATTTTAACGCAACAGACTTTGTGTTTGTTTCTTGCTGACTGCCACCCACGTAATAGAAAATTATGGAAGTCAGTAAAATAAAATAAAATCACAACCTGACTGCCTATGGCGTCACAAGAGCAATATTTTGCCACTTAGCCCCCTCATCCCTTACTTAATATTTGTGATCTCTGAATAATTTTTGTATCCCTTGAGGGGTGGTCTATATCACCCTTTCAATGTAATTAGCCATAGAACAATGCTGGGTGTTGAACAGACTCACTGCTCCTATTTTAACAAAAAAAAACCAAAGCCCCAAAGCCAGAGAGGCAGTCTGACTCAAGGCAGGCTTCCTGTGTTCCCTTTACTTAAATAGTTTATTGAATTATATACAGTCTATGGTGTCTGAAAGTTGTTTATCTTACCTAGGAATAATTTGCTTCACTGTAAATTAAAATAGAACATTTCCTGACTTCCTTCTGTTCCTAGTATAATTTTATTTAGTCCAATTATGGCGCTAATGTGAGCAATTACCTTTACGCATAAAGGAGGCTTTCAGCAATCCTTGTGAAAATGATCTGTCACTCAAGCAGCTTATTTGCAGAATTCTGAGGTCTAGCAACAATAAAACCACAAAGTTAAGAGAGAGATACAAACCCAGCACAATAAAACAAGCTCAGTATTATACTGTGCACAGCACAGAACTGAAAACACCTGCAGGGACAGACTTTGGTAATATGGCGTCCTGAGAAGACAAAATTTGGCGTGTCCTGCCTCCCCTACCAATATTTCTTATTTTCACAATTATTCCCTTTGGTTCAGTTGCTTTTAAAAAGGATCATATTAATAGGTACCCAGATAAATATAGGTGTTGTTGTTTGTTTTGTTTTGTTTTGTTTTGTTTTGTTTTGTTTATTTTATTTTATTTTATTTTATTTTATTTTATTTTGCTTTGCTTTGCTTTGCACCCCCTTGACTGGGTGCCCTGTGTGTGCGAACCACTTTCACTATCCTAAATCTGGTGAAGAGCAACCATGAAATGTGTACATCAAAACTGCCAGCTGTATCATGGGGACTTCAGAATCCAGTTCTTAAAAGACCCTGGAGAACAGAAGAGTCTTAGCTTAGTGCTAAGAAGGCAACAGTTGGGGAACTTTGCTGTGGGACGCATTCCATCGTTGAGGGGCTGCCACTGAAAAGGCCTTAAAACTGGAAAACGTCATCTGTTTGGGTAGAAGGCACAATCTATAGTTTTCTTATAATATGAATATTCCTGTTTTAACAAATGCGTTCTTTTTGTGTAGAAATATGTTAACGTTAAAGCCTGTTTTCAATATTGGCAGATGTTTTTATTCAGGCTGTCCCTTGAGATAAAATCTGTTCCCCCTGCAGAAATGATCAATTACTTGTCCTGTCGTATAAAATTAAGTCGGTCTTGTTCAGTGCATAAGGATAGATCTGGGGGAGTATTAAGACCGCTTTGCAAGTTAATGCATAACATTGATTTCCCTTTGTAATCTGCCTTGTTAGCAGTGTTTGATCTGTATCTCCAGTATTTAACCACTTAGTCCACTTAGAAACAAAATTATTTTGGGAGTTACACTTCAGTTCTCAGCAGGTATTACAAGAATGCCTTGCTTTGGTCTCTTAAGGGTGATGTAGTTGGGACTCTCTTAACAAGAAATCTTGAATAGGCTGCAGAATCACATGCTCACTAC
The DNA here is from genome assembly GCF_965112155.1 of Podarcis liolepis. Lineage (NCBI taxonomy): Eukaryota > Metazoa > Chordata > Lepidosauria > Squamata > Lacertidae > Podarcis > Podarcis liolepis. The sequence goes on from NC_139563.1 coordinate 51,655,493, forward strand.
CTGTGCAGATCAAAATTCCATCCTAAGATTCTTAAACAAGGATTTTGAGCTATACTGGTTACGCAGCAAGCTTGTGGCCAAAATACAGTGGTACCTCGGGTTAAGTACTTAATTTGTTCCGGAGGGCCGTACTTAACGTGAAACTGTTCTTAACCTGAAGCGCCACTTTAGCTAATGGGGCCTCCTGCTGCTGCTACGCCGCTGGAGCACGATTTCTGTTCTCATCCTGAAGCAAAGTGCTTAACCTGAAGTACTATTTCTGGGTTAGCGGAGTGTGTAACCTGAAGTGTATGTAACCTGAAGCGTATGTAACCCGAGGTACCACTGTAAGCAGTCTGGCAACCATGGAATTTGCTTGGTCACTTGAATTTTTCCCCTGCCTCACTTGCATTCTGAAAAGTGCAAGTGGGGGTTAACCACTTGTAAACTGGTCATCCGCTTTAGCGATCCAGGACACATGATAAAAGAGCAGAGGAGGTATATTCCCTGAACTATAGAGCGTTGTGAGTAGTCTTTAAAGAGCCAGGTTTTCAGATTAGAAGTTTAATAATATTTCAGATTAGTGTTGCACATGGTGTGTGTGTGTGTGTGTGTGTGTATTGAAAGGTTTAAATATTTGCTTATGTCTAGCATTTGTAACATTCAGTTAATGCTTTCCTGTTTCAATAATAACATAAAATGTAAATGTAGTCTAGACTTTATTGCAGACCGAGGAGATGTCTGCTGAAATATACAGGACAGAGAGGAAGGCTAAAGATGGGATTTTGCTCTCCAGCATCAGCCATGTGGCAAATTGGTACATCTGCATTTGCCCTTGGGCAGCCTTAACCACAGTTAGAGCAGATGCGCTTCCACCTTGTGCTTTAATCACAGTTAAGGAAGTGGATGCAACTCTCTGGTCTGCTCGGGTTTCTTAAATTTGATTGACACCCAGCATTAAATTGGTACAGAGCTACAAGAGACAAGACTGAAGCAGTGAATTGAACTGTTTTGGCAGGTTCAGGTTACATTGAACTCTTCTTCAGACAGGAGTTAGTCTCAGGTTATACTAGCAACTTCTCAAGCTCTCAACACAAATGGTTTCCCCCTCCTTCCAGACCCTGGACAAATCTGGATTTATCCATTGCAGAATGGTTAGCTTAGGTAAGTAAATGCGTGCAGGGAAGTATCTATCTTAAATTTGATCTTGGAAAACTGTGGGTTAGGTGGGAAGCCCCACATTGCGTGAAATCTTGATGTCTTGGTTGTGTTCATAAGCCACTGCAAAACCAGTTGTACTAATTCTGTATCTGCATACTAAATAGGGCATTCTTAGATGGATAAAAGTATATTTGAGCTCCCCTCCATTTTAATAATTTTATATTAAATGAAAAAATTTAAAACCTTAATTTTTGCTTCCTTAAATCCCTCATTGCTGGCTTTTATTTCTGCTTGCTGACCTGGGGTAAGAAGGCAGGATTCCATTTCTAAGGTGCCGGTAAACAATGCCAGTGTGAAATTCACGTGCTGTAAAAGGATGCCTGTGGTCACATTTTGTTTCCACCTGACTAATTCAATACACTTGCTGTGTAGTGTCCTGCCTTCTTTGCTCCCCCTTCCTGTACAGTCTCGTGCACACACAGTGTACATTGGCCTTGCAAGTTGCCGTTGTGAATAATTTACTTTAAGGAACAAGAGATCGAAGTCAATACAGTTCTAAAAGACTCAAGTTACACCTTACAGATAATGGCTACTTGCGCATTGCAAACCTGTGTACGTTTACGCAAGGGAGCAATGTCATACAAAGGGCTGTTCTGAAGTGTGATCAGCTGAGGCATACATATGCCAGTGTTTCCTTCCTTTAGCCTGCTTTTACACATACTTGTATGTAGTGTTTTGTGGGTCTGTCACAATGCATACCTTTGTGTACTATAATTTTAGTATCGTTGGGATTAATGCACTAACTTTAGTTGGGGAAGGGGCAAGAATCAAAGGCATTTGCAATTTAGTCACCAGCCTTGTAAATTAGCCAATGAAAGGTCTTTTGCATGATAATGAAATAAATAATGGACCACTGGTGATATAAATTCAGACGTCGTTTTTTTGGTAGCTATGCTCTTTCAAAGGCCTTCTGCATAATAAGAATGTGTTTTGAAGGGTTTTTCTACTTGAGAAACTATTAGTAATAGAAATTCCCCCTCCCCACCTCTAAATCTAACAAAGCCTCTCTTCCCCTGACCCCACCTTCAATGAATTGGAGCAGGAATATAAAAGACTGGCTTCACTGTTTTAAAAACAAAATGGCATGTCTGGCTCAATATAGTTATCCTTGTGCCCCAGCACACGTGCTGAGTTCCACTCAACTTTTGGGGGGCTTGTTGCACATGTGTGATGTCATGTGTTGGAAGGGGGACCAGCAGGGTCCGTTGTGGCCACAAGGAAGGCCCGATAGGGACCGCTGTGGGAGGGCCCAGCGGAGACTACCGCAGCTATGCGGGACCTGTCCCCCTGCTTGAATTTTTGGGGGTGCCTCGACCACCCCGGTCCCCCCGAGGGCACCCCAGTACCTGGTAGAATTTTTGCATGTATTTGAGCAGGAGTCTCAAGTGATTCAAGAAAGTCATGCAAGCAATGCCCAGAGTGTCTTCCTGTTTGTAAGGCTTCCTCTGTCTGTTGGGTATGTCTTTCATTTTTTTTATTTTTTATAAAATATTTATTAGGGTTTGACATAAAACATAGGTTTACACAAAACAAAGGTTTGCACAATAGGGTTTACAAAAATCATAAGTTTACAATATAAGAAAAATTTAAAAAAACTTAACAACCTAAAAAGAAAGAAAGAAGAAAGAAAGAAGAAGAAAAAAAATCACATAGAAAAGATATCTAGACAAGAAAGAAAAGATAGTAGCTAAATAAAAAAGAAAAAATAAGATTTAAAATAAAATCCATCTTTCAAAAATCTTTCGGCTCGTTTCCTTATTTCTTTGACCTCCTCACACCCCCCCTTTTGTATTCCCGTTTAAAAGTCCTTTCAGCAAATCCTTACCCTCTATCATTTATCTTTACTCAATATCTTAACCTATTATAACTATGTATTTTTAACCACTGTCGATCCATATTTGCATATTCTTAATAATCTTTTTGCCAATATGTCTTTCACACTTTTATACTCTTTGTGAGAAACGTTGGCAAGCCTAGTGAACTGATATTTTTGGCCTCAATTTAAGGCCCTCTTTGGGACCTTTTAACATACGTACAATGAACATGCGGGATGAAGAAGTTTCACCCCCTAAGACTGTACATTCGGACTTCTCTGCGTAATTGGGAACTTGGTGAAAGTCAAAGCTCCCGATTGTGTATAGAGGTCCCTACTTGCATTTACTTGTGTGCTCACAGGTGCTCTTCAGATTTTTAAATGTACATGCTTAGGTGCGAGGTGGAGTCTTGCCGCCATATTCCTCTTCTCCAACCCATGCACATTGGTCAGACTACACTGAAAATCTGAAGAGGGTTCATGTATTGACTTAGCACATATTAAAGTTGGGGTATGTAATTCAAATATGGGCGTTATGCCTAGGCTGTGAGGGATAAAGTATTTCTCTTTTGAGAACCATGTTTATGAATTCTTAGTTTTTTTGCATGTATCCCCCTCAACAAAAATCATATACACTACACTACATTTGAGAAGAGAAGCCAAATTCTGCAGCCAGTATAAAACGTACACATGGATTAGCTTGAATTTTCTGATTTTGCATTGTCTATTCCATAGTTTTTGCTGCTTGGCACCATTTATTCTTTTGGTCATGTGTAGGAGCAATGATTTATAAGAGACAGTAAAACCTCACCCTCCCTGTAGAGAAGTGTGTTCAACAACTTACATTCAATTAATTTATTAAACCAGTCAATGTATCTCTCAAGCAGAGTTACACAGACTTCCCTGGCTTCAAACGTCTCCAGGCATTACAGAAACTCTCTCAGATATAACTTTACAAATAAAGAGGCTACTGGTTTTTGTGTGTGTGCTATTGTGAAAACGTAGCATTACCTCCATGGGCAATGTTCTTAAACCTTTGTCGTTAGCCCTTTTAAATAGGAGTGTGTTCTGATCAGGACTAATGCTGACATACCAGTGTACAGCTGGGTTCATAATATTTTGCATGTGTCCCAGTTCTCCAAATGATGAGAACTCAAGGGGCACAGTGTACGCAGGTCCTATTCCCTTGGAACAAGGTCACTGGAGGAGACTTTCTAGTGTTTGTGGCGTTTGTGTTGGTGATTTATATACACATATATACAGGCTGAGCATAGGGGAATATATACCACTTAACACAAGCAAATGCCCTAAATTCACTGCTCCCTCTTCAAATTCCAAGTGAAACCACAAACTCCTGTCGGATCATTGCATAAAGCAGTCCACCTTTTTCTCTCATCTTAATTTAACTAAACTGCTTCTTTCAAACAGACACTGAGTTTGCACATTCTACAGCCAATTTCCAAATTGTTCTCCCTGCCAGATGGGTCTCCAACAAGTCTCTTGTACTTGGCCACTTTAAAAAAAAAAAGAACAAAGAAAGACCTGTTTGGCAGGTTTGACCAATTACATAGTCCTTCACAGCATCACTTTTTAGAATTTACATTTTTAATATACTGAAATAAGAGGTTTGGGGACCCTCAGTTGGCAATCACAATTTAACAGAACACCTTTTATACAACTTTATGTAAACATAGCATATATCTAAGAATTTCCCTTCCTGTTTCCATTTTTGAAAAGTTACTTTCTTTTATGGAGCTAGGGTGGTCATATTCTCTGATCACTGCACAATTGAAGAGGATGATTGATTTTTTACAGTACCGGAATGCTTATCCACCATCATGGCCTTTTGTCCCTCCATCAGGTTCCATAGGGTTGGAATATAATTTCACAAGATATTGATGTCCTTGAACCTCAGATATTTATCTGAGATATATTAAAATGGCTGACAGTCTCTGCCCCAAAGTCTGTAATTTTAGGGCAGGACCACATGTGATCTCTGAGTGGGTAGCACATGGGCAACATTGCCTGTGCTTCATATCTTTTTGGGAAAGCCATTGTGGGGTTTAGTAAGCTCTGAATATGACTCTTCGCTGTATAAGGCCCAGCCTGATACCCAGAGAGATCAATCTCATGGATGCCAGCATTGCTTTCCAGGTACCTGATACTGTATTCCATTTGACCAATCCTCTCTCTTTTCATTGAGGTCAAGTTGTCTTGTCCATTAAGGTTCAATGTAAAGATGTTATTGACTTAGGATGTTGTCAAAGGTTATTAAAGACTGGGGTTTCAGAGGCACTCGGTGCTTCCAGCTCAAATAATGGGTGTTTCAGTTGTATATGCAGCTAGCCTGTTGACTGTTGGAGGGCAAGAGTTTCCACTAGATTAGGAAAGGAGAGAAATGACTGGAAGCAATCAGTTAGTCCAGGTTCAGCTCCTAACTTTACAACTATAGTATCTCTGGAGTTGGAAGAACTACTCTATATGCTTATAGCCGGGGCTTTTTTTCAGCCAGAACTTGCTGAAACTCAGTTCCGGCCCCTCTCAGGTGGGTGCCATTGCCATTATAAAAGAACAAGCGATTTCCAGCACCTCTTTTTCTAGAAAAATAGCGCTGCTTATAGCTATATAAATCATAGGCCAGAATGACTAAGTTGTATTTTTATTGCAGCACCAAAGTCATGCTGTGGTAGAAAAATGACTTTATCACTTTTCTTTGCATTGTTTCCATAGAGGGGATTGTGATATTTGCAGTGACCTTGCCTATAAGAACTTCTGAGTTAGAGATGTACATGACGTTCTTTGAAATCCAAAAACATGCTGGTTTCTATTTTAGAAGAGTTTGAATTCCCTTCCTGCCTTTTATTTTGGGAGCGGATGCTTTGTTTGAATTGACTCCTTTTCTTGGGAGAAATATCTTTTCTATATTGATGTAGGCTGCTGGGGGAAAATCAGCAGGTCTCGAGGGCTGCCTCCTACCAATAGCCTTAAAAGTAGAACAGGGTACTGAAATGTGTTTTGTTTCCCTAAACTTCCAATTGCCGTGTTGTGGCCACTGGGTTTTAACTTACAAGTGTTCCAAAAGTCCTCTGTGGACAACTTTTGTTTGTTCAGATCTATGGTACTTGGTTTTATAGTGTGTTTTTCTCCACCAGGAAATATTCCAATGAAAGTTAGCCAAAAAACCCACCAAGCTCAACATGGCACAAACACTTGGAAACAGACTTTAAATTCACACCATTGGCTTTCTAATACATATTTTGGATCTCTCTGTGCCATTCAAATGCCTCACAGTCTATTTTGGGTGCGAGACAACATATGTCAATATCTCCCTTGAAAATTGGGGTTCCAAACTGGACAAACGTATTCCTGATAGAAAGGGACATGTTAAGTGATATGAATATGCTAATAGGGATCAGTTAACAGCAGCTCTTTGGTCTGAGTGTCTTAGTTTTTGTGTATTAGGCCCACCCAACTTGCAGAAAATGTTCACTAGAAGTTCGTGGGGAACAAAAGTTGAATGGCTATCTTTTCTTTTGCAGAACCTCGAGGATTTTTTGACCACTCTTTAAACTGCATAACGGAGAGAAGACTACAAGGCACTTGCCCACCAATTGGCCGTGGAAGTTTTGGGAAGCCGTTCTTTGGTACAAACTGTTTCAGTTCCCCATTTATTAATTCCCGGACTGGTTTCCACACAATTCATTCCGAGAACAGCCCAGTGAAGCCGAGGATTGTCACTGTCGTAAAACCTTGTGGGCACACAGTGAGGAAGATAACGCTGCTCCTAAATCGCCGATCTGTCCAGACATTTGAACAACTGATCGCTGACATTTCAGAAGCCCTAGGGTTTCCACGCTGGAAGAATGACCGCGTGAGAAAACTGTATAATTTGAAGGGAAGGGAAATCCGAAGTGTTTCTGACTTCTTTAGAGAAGGCGATGCCTTTATAGCTATGGGAAAGGAACAGCTAACCCCGAAGAACCTGGAGGCAGCAATCCAAGAGCTTTTCCCTGACAACCCCTATGCACCCCGCACTGGAACCACACAAAACTGGGAACAAACTCAGAAACCCAAAAACAGGCTGTATGAAAAGTCTTCCAAACTGGAAAAGAGCCTTGAGCCCATAGCTGCCAAGAACTGTCTGGATGCCATATCTCCAAAACTAATTAATAGGCATGAAGTGAAAGTTCAGACCAAGGTCAGGCAAGAGGAGAAGGTGAGGACCAAAAAGAGGTGGGTCAGAGATAACTGGAATGAAGAGCAAGATGCAAAGCCATCTAGAAAAGCGAGAGAATGCGAGAGGTATTTTAATCAAGAGAAATGCCTTGAAAGTGAAGCAGAAAAGAGTTCGGACATGATAGTGAGGTGTGAGAAGTGCCAAAGAGAAAGGGAACTCAGGCAAAAATTGCAGAAGGAAAGACAGACTGATCTTCCATTTGAGAGCAGGGACTTGAGTATGAGAACGTGTCAGAGATATCATGTAGAAAGGCCAGTGAAATTGAGAAATTGCAGGAAATTGTCAGAAAGCTCAGCGGAAGAGGGCAAAATTACATGGAACGACGCTGCTTGTCAAAGTACCTGGACAGCCCCTCTCAGCCATGCCAAAAAAGACTCGGAGAAGCAAAAAAGGAGCGTTGACAGAGAGCAAGCTCTGGAAAGCCATAAGAATCATGATGAAGAACTGGGAAAGATGAAGCCCATCGAAAGTCAGCGTACCATAGTAGGAGATGCCTATGAATTGAAGAAGGAGCACCGAAAATGTTCTAGAGTGAACCAAAGCTGTTGGTTGATCAAGGGTTCTCGGACAGATACTGAAAAACCATTGAAGATTCAGGGGAATAAGGAAGAGGTACGGAAACTGAAGGAGGAAGCTAATGGAGGAGAAGAGAAAGTAGGTCATAGTGAGGGTGAACTGATTAGGCATGAAATGGAGGAAGAACATAAAGTCATCAAAGAGATTAACAAGACGCGTAGGGCCAGTGACGCGAAGCTGAGACATGATGTCTCAAGCAGAGCAGATGTGGAGAAGAGCTATGAGATTGGCAGAACCATTGGAGACGGGAACTTTGCTGTTGTGATGGAGTGTCACCACCGCAACACTAATCAGAACTATGCTATGAAAATCATCGATAAGTCCAAGCTGAAAGGGAAGGAAGACATGCTTGAAAATGAAATACTGATCATAAAGAGCCTTTCCCATCCAAACATTGTCAGTTTGATTGAAGTATTTGAAACCGATGCAGAAATATACCTAATCTTGGAGTACGTTCCCGGTGGGGACCTGTTTGATGCCATAATCGAGAGTGTGAAATTCACAGAACGTGATGCTGCTCTCATGATAACTGATCTGTGCGAAGCTCTCGTCTATATTCACGGCAAGAACATTGTCCACAGAGATCTTAAGCCAGAAAATCTTCTGGTAAGTATTGGGAAATGTGCTGGGAGGGGGGCGGGGCGGCGTCTATGGGGTTGTTGTTTTTATTTTGATTATATATTTTGTGGTATTATATTCTGATTTAGTTCTGTGAACCGCCCTGAGACCTCTGGGTCTAGGGTGGTATATAAATTAAATCAAGCAATCAATAATAATAGAAGAAGAAGAAGAAGAGTTTGGATTTGATATCCCGCCTTTCACTCCCTTTAAGGAGTCTCAAAGCGGCTAACATTCTCCTTTCCCTTCCTCCCCCACAACAAACACTCTGTGAGGTGAGTGGGGCTGAGAGACTTCAAAGAAGTGTGGCTGGCCCAAGGTCACCCAGCAGCTGCATGTGGAGGAGCGGAGACTCGAACCCAGTTCCCCAGATTACGAGACTACCGCTCTTAACCACTACACCATAATAATAATAATAATAATAATAATAATAATAATAATAATAATAATACAACTGAGGGGTTGTACTTGTTGGGTATGCTCTTTTTGGACAAAAATACTAATTTTCAGGAAATGGAAGATACACTGTAGGGTGTGAACATTGGGATGCTATTTCTGGAATGAGAGACGTGGAATAACTACTAATATCCTTGCTTGGGACACAACTGACACCATTTTGCACTCAGAGTTGTACGTTGATGGTACTAAAAATGCAACGTGCAGTGCTTATAAACCACCCTTGCAAATAAGTCCACAAAAACTACTATCCCACAAAACCCTTACTGGCCTGCCTATCCATGCTTCTGTTGCTAATTAGTGTCAGCTATAGTGACACCTTGAACATTAACAATAATCAACCCTCTTTCAGTATACAAAACTTCTTCTGTGCCCTCTCATCGGTAGGTAACTTGTACCTTTCTCTGTTATTCAGGCAAGTGATTTTTTACAAGCTTGCTATAAATACCTGTTTGATATGGGTATATGTTGCATGGACCTTCTGACCGTGGTTCTCTCTAGTTTGTGCACATATGGGGAGATTCTTAAGTCTTCAGGCCCTATAATGTGAAGACTCCCTCAGAGCACATTATTCTAGGTCTTGCCTAGCTATACTAGATGCTGGGGGTACAGTTTGTGTTTGTTACCATATTACATATATTTGTGTTCTTATATTGTAAATCACCCTGCCATCCTCGGATGAAGGGCAACATAGAAATTTAAATAACAACAACATCAACAACAACGATTTTATTGTTTGTACCTTGCCCATCTGACTGGGTTGCCCTGGTCACTCTGGGCGGCTTCCAACATACAGTAGAACCTCTACTTACGACTGCCTCTACTTGGGCCCGATCCAAGTCGTGAACTGTGGCAAACCCAGAAGTAAATACCAGGTTTGCCGCGATACACGCAGAAGCAGCTGCCGCCATCTGCTCATGCGCATAACGGCGCTTCTACCAGCGACCCATTTCACCTAAAGGACGGGCCGCTGGTACGGATTATGGTGGTAAGTAGAGGTTCCACTGTATATAGAAACATAAAACATACATTAAAAAGCTTCCCTATACAGGGCTGCCATCAGATGTCTTCTAAAAGTTATGCAGTTATTCATCTCCTTGACATCTGTTGGGTGGGCATTCCACAAGGTGGGTGCCACTACCCAGAAGGCCCTCCCTGTAGTGACACTTCTTGCAGTGAGGGAACCACTAGAAGGCCCTTGGTGGTGTTTAAAGGTTTAACTTAAAGGTAAATAGGCACATTAAACAGCTTTTGTGTGGCTCCCTGGCTTTGCTTTTGTTCTTTAACGAAAAATCCACAGGTTTCATAAGAGAATAACTCGTACTTGCAGGGAAAAATATACCGACTAGAACAGATACCTTATGTACTGGCACCTCATTTGTCTCTTTCTTTTTAGTCTGTGATACTGAAGTTCAGTGATTACATCTCTTTTCCTCCCACATATCTCCTCTCAAACTCGCAGCCGTACTTCTTCTTCCACCCCCTTTCTCTGAGATTGATTTTCTGTACCCAGGGCTTGAAAATTCAAGGAAGCTAAAACAATAAATAGCAGATTTATAGCCTCCCTCGGACAGAAAGCCTTCCTAGCGAACCAGAAACCTGAACGTTCCCCCATCCAAAACACATGCTTGATTCATCTGAGTAAGAAGTGTTGATTTAACTGTTTGTTGTGACAGGAGGCAGATTCTGGTAGTCTCCAGCTCTCGTCTAGGCTGGCTTCCCCCTCCCCTCTGCTGAAAACAGCCACATAGGTAAATTGAGGTGGTGGGGCCTTTCTAGTGATTAGCAGCGAAGATGGATGTGCAGTTGGGGACCAGGAAGACAGGAGGCAAGGACCACCACCAGCAGCCTGCCTCATCCCAGTAAAAGCACCCTTGGTATGGAACTGGGAAGGCCAAGGTATTTGAGGTCCATCCGTGATGGGAGTGGGCATGGATATGTGGGTAGATGGGCAGAGGCTGACAAGTGGAACCAGTTGCTTCTGATGAGGCATTTGCCTGTAGTTCTTCTCTCCGTTATATGAATATATTTGCTAGTTAAAGTCCCTCCTTCCGTCTAGTTTGCCTGATTCTTCCTTTGAATTTGAATCACCCGACACCACCTGCTTAATAAGTGTTCTGATAATGCTTTTGCACAGCATTTCAGCCCCTCGCCCACGCAAAATTGTGCAAAAGAGAATGCAAAGGATGAAACACATTTCCAGTTATAGAATCATAGAAATGTAGAGTTGGAAGGGAACCCTGAGGGTCATCTAGACCCACCCCCTGCATTGCAGGAATCTCAACTAAAGCATCCAGGACGGATGGCCACCTCTGCTTAAAATCCTCCAAGGAAGGAGAATCCACCACTTTCCACACTTGAGATTAATTTGCATTACACAAGCACACTTCAGTTTCTTTGACAATAGCAAGCTTGGAAATGGAGATTACACCTAGGTTCTAATAGAAGCTTAAGCGGTTATAGAGAAAAGAATACAGTGGTACCTCAGGTTAAGAACTTAATTCGTTCTGGAGGTCTGTTCTTAACCTGAAACTGTTCTTAAGCTGAAGCACCACTTTAGCTAATGGGGCCTCCTGCTGCCGCCGCGCCACCAGAGCACGATTTCTGTTCTCACCCTGAAGCAAAGTTCTTAACCCGAGGTACTATTTCTGGGTTAGTGGAGTCTGTAACCTGAAGCGTATGTAACCTGAAGCGTTTGTAACCCGAGGTACCACTGTATTGACAAGGCTTTGTGTTGTTCCATTGGTTTTATGCAGGCCTGGGAATATAGAGGGAGCCTAGTTCCTGCAAATGTTTTGAAATAATAATGTAGTATTGCCATCTTGTGTTGTAAAGAGATACAGCATAGAGAAATGCAAAGATTTGAAGCGTGCAGCCGTGGGCACTTGTTCTTTCCCTGAAATCACTAGTGACCTGCTAACCAGGTAACTGTAAGGACTCGCACATAAATTCATACTCTAATTTGGAATATAATTCTGTCATTTGAGATATAGTTATAAGTAAAAAAAACCTGCTCCTTTTCCCTTATGGGGTATCCAAGAGCCCATATAGAGTCCTTATGTAGGTTCCCTATTGGTAGGAGAAAATAACACAAGACCAACCAGAGAATATTGAGAAGCAAGGCAGCAAGTACCGTATTTTTTGCACCATAACACTCACTTTTTTCCTCCTAGAAAGTAAGGGGAAATGTCTGTGTGTGTTATGGAGGGAATGCCTACGGGTGGCATGCCTACGGATTTTCCTCCTCTAAAAACTACGTGCGTGTTATGGTCGGGTGCGTGTTATAGAGCGAAAAATACGGTAAGCCTGATCTTTATTAACAGTTGCAACAGGGTGCTTCCCCATGCGCAGGAGAGAGGAGGAGGAACCCCAAGACATGCGCGCAAGCCCTTATATAGACATTTTTAATTGCCCGGCCTGGAGTCCAACACCACCCCCAGAAACATCATACATACATCACAGAAGGGGTGTAGCCCAATACACCCCCCCCCCGATACATCATACCTACATTACAGAAAAGGCGGTCTACAACAGAAATCTGAGTGCAATGTTTGTCTACTGTCTGGCAAGTTACCTGATTGCATTATCTGGGTTTTGGCCACTCTTTTGTTACCCAGTTCTGAATTAAAGTCACAGGCCCACACCCTATTCATATCTTAAATGTGCCCTTAAGGCAGGATTTGTGAAAGAGACAATGGGGAGATTTCCCATTTCCTTCGACCTTGCAGAGAAATATTTGAGGTCATTTTGGGAGAGAGAAAATGGTTTCAGGACTTTTCTGTGGGTTTCAGACAGGTGGTTTACATATTTGTGTTTGCTTAGTACATTTATTTTATATATAAGATGTTAAAATTCTTATAACAGTTACAAGGACCTACCTTGTACAAATGCTTCATCTAGCAGCTCATTATAGCCTACTCTGACTGAAATTAATCTCCACAGAATCCTAGGGAGATGTTTTCCCCAATATGCTTTTTATCTGGAGTCCAGAGACTGAATCTGGGACCTTTTCATATACAAAGCTTTACCACTTAGGACTAAGCTATGATCATTGCTCCAGAACACTGGCCAAGGTATTAAAACCCCCAATTGGAAAGGCCTGATGAAGTATAGTCGCTGACTTAAACTACAGGGTCAGTGTTAATAATAATAATAATAATAATAATAATAATAATAATAATAAATAATGGGCAGGGGGGAATCATATCTGTGGACTTTTTGTGAACCAGCAAAGATATTTATAACCACTTCATGACATCGCAGTGTGTGGCAAGGGAAAGCTCACAAGTGACAGCCAGCTATATATGATGTGCTTTTTCCCACCTGCATGTGCTGTAAAAATAAATGCTGCTCTTCATTTGGAAAGCCCGTGTTAAGTTTGTGTTAAGGCGAAAGTTATTTGTTTTCTTATATTCTTAAGGTGCAGCTTGTTCTGAATTTTTTTTTGTTCCTGCACAGGTCCAGCGTAATCCAGACAAAACTACCACATTGAAACTAGCAGATTTTGGCCTTGCAAAACAGGTGACCAAGCCCATATTCACCGTGTGTGGAACTCCAACTTACGTTGCTCCTGAAATACTGGCTGAGACTGGTGAATATAAAGTTTAACTCTTTTAATATGCTCCAAGTAACCTAGTGCATTGTCCTATTATCCAAATATTTGTTAGATGCAGTATTGAACAAGAAATATAATTGGGCTTCTCATTATTTTTTCCAGCAGTTTGCTGTCTTCTGGATGAGAGCTTGTACAGGGCAGATAAACATACTCTAGGATATTGGGATCACCACTAGCTTATTTTTACCTTCTTATGTATCCCACTTCTCCATATTCAGTTCCTTAATAGTGTTAGAATTGATGGACAGGCCATACTGGGTTTCTTTTGAAAATCTGCTTGAAAACCACTGCTCTGTAAGCTGTAGGGCAATCTTCCCTCTTGGCTTTGTAGCATGAAAGCTTAGGTTGTGATGTTCTAAGTGTTATGTAGTGTAGTTTCACCCTGGGCCAACAGGGGGATACTGTATATAGTTTTCACTCAGGTCTGTAGATAGTTTTCACTCAGGTCCGCGGCAGTTATTTTAGGCGGGAACTCTGGGCTGTGGTGGTTACAATGTTGACAGCCGGCTGCCTATAAATACAGGCCGGCTGAGCTGTTCTCAGTCAGTTCTATTCCAGCTTACCACAATAAAGAGCTACTTGAAGAAATCGCTGTGCCGGCTGCTATGTCAACCCACAACTTAACACTGGCGACGAGGATGGGATGGATGGACATCAGAGCACAGCCAGATGCGGCCAGCCTCTGAACTGAGCTGAATCACTGAGCTGAATCACAGAGCGAAATCACTGAGCAAAATCACTGGGCAGAACCAATTCAGAGCTGACTGTTCTGGCTAGAGCACTGTGTTCCATCCATCGCCTTTCACGCCGGCATCGGAATCATGGCTTCACTTGTGCCTCTACCGCCCTTTGCGCCAGCCTCTGAATCATGGGACTCCTACCTCGCTCGGTTCGACTGCTACCTCCAAGCCAACGAGCTGACAGCAGTATCAAAGGATCGGAAGCGGGGCCTATTCCTCAGCCTCTGTGGGCCTGAGGTGTTTGAGACGGCCCGAGCGTTGGTTGCGCCTGAAGCAGTCCAGGCAACACCATGGGACACGATCCAAGAGAAGCTCCGCAACCACTACGCACCAAAGCCGTCCAAGATTGCTGCCCGCCATGCGTTCTACCACCGGAACCAGGCAGAGGGGGAGTCAATCAACAACTACACCACATCAAACCAGTCTAGCCCTAGGAGGCTTGGCCGCTGACCTTCGACACCACCGCCCTGCGACAGGCTGCAATGCACTGTGAGTTCCGAGACTTAGACGATGCCCTGATGGATCGAATCGTCTGCGGGGTCCGGGACATCCATCTGCAACGGCGCCTCCTAGCCAAGCCAGACCTCACGCTACAGAAAGCCATTGAGGAGGCTGTGGCCTCAGAAGCTGCTGAACGCTCCGCCCAGGAGATCCGCAAGTCCAGCAGCCCGCGTCTTGCTAGGGAGCCAGTTCCGGTGCATCATGAAGAGGCCAGCAGTGAGGAGGCATCCTCCAGTGAAGACGATGACGTGCACCAGACAAAGCGGGAGCGCAGGAAGTTCCAACAGAAGTCCAAGGGCCAACCGGAATGTGCTGGCTGCGGAGGCAACCATTCCCGTGCCAAGTGTCGATTCAGAGACGCCATCTGTAGGAAGTGTTCCAGAAGGGGCCACATCGCTAAGGTCTGCCGATCGGCTCCGTATGACACCCCCCCTTCATCGACTCGCAAGTCCAAGTCTTCACTCCAGTCTGCCAAGGAAAGTTGTTTCGCTCTCACCAACTGCCGCTGCCCGTCTGGAACCACGATTGGCCAAACCGACTCGACTATGCGACGCAAGCTGAACGTCACGGTGCTCATTGAAGGAGCTCCATGTGACATGGAGATCGACACCGGGTCTGCCCTGTCCATCGTGTCATGGAGCACCATCAAAAGACTGGTACCCAGAGTGTCCAAAAGGCAACTCGACTCTCACCGCGTACACCTGAGAGACTACCAGGGAAACGACATTCCCGTGGTAGGCGTTGGCCGGTTCCGGATCGCCTTCAAGGATTTTTCGGGCCTGCTCCGGTTGGTGGTGGTCGAAGGTCAGCGGCCAAGCCTCCTAGGGCTAGACTGGTTTGATGCCCTCGGCCTGGAAGTCACCGGCATCAACTGCATCTCTAACGCAGAGACTGAGGGTCTGGTCAAAGACTTTGCCGAGGTTTTTGACGGCACCTTGGGCCAATATACAGGTACGCCCATCTCCTTTAGCCTTGATCCACAAGTCGCCCCCATCAAGCTAAAGCCACGCCGGGTTCCATTTGCTCTCAAGGCTAAGGTGGACGAACAACTGGACAAACTGATCGCCCAAGGAGTTTTGGAGCCGGTTGACCACGCAAAGTGGGAAACCCCCATCGTCACGCCTGTCAAGCCGGATGGGTCGGTGAGAATCTGCGCTGACTACAAGTGCACGATCAACAAGGCACTTCAGCAGCATGCTTATCCGGTTCCTGTTGTCCAACACCTGCTGCATTCCCTGGGTGAGGGTAAGGTCTTCGCTAAGCTGGACCTTGCCCAAGCCTATCAACAACTGCCAGTCGATGATGCCACTGCTGAAGCCCAGACGATCGTCACCCACCGGGGGGCATTCCGTTGCCGCCGGTTGCAGTTCGGGGTGAGTGTGGCTCCTGGCATCTTCCAAAGCCTTATGGAGCGTCTCCTGCAAGGGCTTCCGGGCGTGGTACCATATTTTGATGACGTCTTGGTGTCTGCAGACTCACACCAGCAGCTGTTCGAGCGCCTCCGTGCCGTGCTGACCAGGTTCCAGGAGGCCGGGCTCAAGGTAAAGAGGGAGAAGTGCCAGATCGCCGTTCCACAGGTAGAGTTCCTGGGCTATCTTATCGATGCCTCCGGTCTTCATCCAACCACATCCAAGATCCGCGCTATCCAGCAGGCCCCCACCCCAAAGAACAAAACGGAGTTGCAGGCATTCCTGGGGCTGCTGAACTTTTATAACATGTTCCTGCCCCACAAAGCCACAGTGGCTGAGCCTCTTCACCGACTCCTTAGCACTAAGACGCCTTGGGCCTGGGGTCATCGGGAGACGGCGGCCTTCAACGCGGTCAAGGCTCTCCTTTCTTCAGATAGTGTGCTGGTACAGTACAGTGAATCCAGGCCGCTGGTCCTTGCCTGCGACGCCTCACCTTTTGGCATCGGTGCTGTCCTTAGTCACCGTTTTCCAGATGGAAGAGAAGCACCGCTCGCCTACTTTTCCAGGACACTATCTCCGACGGAACGGAATTACAGCCAGCTCGACAAGGAGGCATTGGCACTTGTGGCTGGAGTGAAGAGGTTCCATGAAGACCTCTATGGCAGGACTTTTGACCTCATCACTGACCACAAGCCACTCCTGGGCCTCCTCGCCGGTGATCGTCCAACTCCACCGGTCCTCTCACCACGCATGCTGCGATGGACTGTTTTCCTGGCTGCCTACCACTACCGGCTCATCCATCGCCCGGGAAAATCGATGGGCCATGCCGACGCCCTCAGCCGTTGCCCTCTTCCAGCATTTGTGGAAGACCCGGCTCCAGCTTCATCGCTCCTTCTGATTGAGGATCTTCCGGCAGCGCCTGTATCGGCTGCCACTGTGGCCTCCGCATCTGCCCAGGATCGCACCATCAGCCGGGTGCTCAACTGGGTGTGGAGGGGGTGGCCACAAGGGCCTTTTGCATCGGAGTTCCAGCCCTTCGCAACCAGACAACATGAACTCTCAGCTCATCGCGGCTGCCTGCTGTGGGGAGACCGCGTCGTGATTCCCCAGGGACTCCGTCAGCGCATCCTGGAGGCTCTGCACGTTGGCCACCCGGGAATTGTCAAAATGAAGGCGTTGGCTCGGTGTTACGTCTGGTGGCCTAATATGGACGATGCCATCACTGCCTGGGTGTCCGCCTGTCAAGCGTGCCAGGAGTCGAGGCCTGCACCACCGGCAGCTAAGGGACACACCTGGGAGACGCCAAAGACACCCTGGTCGAGGGTGCACATCGATCTGGCTGGTCCCTTTCACGGCCGGACCTTTATGGTAGTGGTGGACGCCTATTCCAAATGGCTGGAGGTCGCCCTGATGCCCTCCACCACTACCGAAGCTGTCATCCGGGTGCTGCGAGGCCTGTTTGCAACGCATGGGTGTCCTGATGTCCTTGTCTCTGACAACAGACCGCAGTTCACGTCAGGCACGTTTGAGCGGTATCTTTTGGGACTGGGCATCCGCCATGCCCTAACGGCACCCTTTCATCCATCCAGCAACGGGCAAGCGGAAAGAATGGTGCGCTCGACAAAAGAGGCACTGGCGCGCCTGGACCGGGGAGACTGGCATGAGCGGGTCGCCGAATACTTGTTCGTGCAACACATCACCCCTCATGCGGCCACAGGGAGGAGTCCTGCTGAACTGCTTATGGGCCGCCGCCTCAGGTCACCGCTCGACCGGCTACACCCAGACTTTGCCGTGGCTGAACCCCCAGGCTGTGCCAACGCACCACGGTCATTTGTCCCAGGAAACCAGGTCTTTGCCCGGAACTATGTGGGGGACATCCCTTGGGTGCCAGCCACAGTAGTGGGAGTCACTGGACCTCGCTCGTACCAGGTGGCACTCGAAGACGGACGCTTGTGGCGACGGCACATAGACCAGCTTAGGCGCAGGGTTGGGGACTTGGACACTACCGAGGTGCCCCCAACTGCGCTTGCGGCTCCAGAAGAGACACGTACAGATGGCGAGGCCTCACCTACACCTCCCTCGCAAACTGCCAGCGTGGAGCCGAACCAAGCCGTTTCAGAACAGACTCAGACCACTCCACTTGCGGAGGCTCCACCCACAGCAGCGGATCCAGGGGAGTTGGTTCCAACGCCACCTAGGGTCGCACCACAGCCTCAGCGAGAACTGTGTGGCCCTCCGGACTTGGCTACCAGTCCCCGGCGGTCTGGCAGAGTTTCCAAGCGCCCAACGTATTTAAAGGACTATGTTGTTGGACAGGTATCACTGTTGGTCTAAGTATGGGAAATGTAACCGATATGCTTTTGTGCTTATTTGAACCATTACGCGTAGTGCTGTATATAAGGAAACCATTACGATTGTAACTAACGCCTTATCTCGGTGGGGAGGGGTGTTATGTAGTGTAGTTTCACCCTGGGCCAACAGGGGGATACTGTATATAGTTTTCACTCAGGTCTGTAGATAGTTTTCACTCAGGTCCGCGGCAGTTATTTTAGGCGGGAACTCTGGGCTGTGGTGGTTACAATGTTGACAGCCGGCTGCCTATAAATACAGGCCGGCTGAGCTGTTCTCAGTCAGTTCTATTCCAGCTTACCACAATAAAGAGCTACTTGAAGAAATCGCTGTGCCGGCTGCTATGTCAACCCACAACTTAACACTAAGAAAGTTGTATCTTCCTTGCTTTCTAGCAAAGTCCAGGGTGGATTGCATCTTGGAAGAATGCAGTCACTGAATACCCCCCCCCCCGTCCGCCGGAAGTGACAGCACCCTCACTGCTCCCTCACCCTAATGTGATTTGGAAAAAAGAGAGCTTTAAAAACTGCTGCTTATTCTTACGATGATTCCCTGCACATCCTATTTCTTTGCTAAAGGTGGTTTGGTATTAGTAAATCTTTCAATATAGCATCAGCAGATTCTTTGCACACAACTTTTGTGTATGTTTACTTATAGAACAGGTTATTGTGTGGTGTGGTAGTGTAGTGGTTAAGAGCGGTGGACTCGTAATCTGGTGAACCGGGTTCGCATCCCTGCTCCTCCACGTGCAGCTGCTGGGTGACCTTGAGCTAGTCACACGTCTCTGAAGTCTCTCAGCTTCTGAAGTCTCTCACAGAGTGTTTGTTGTGGGGGATTGCTAGCCGCTTTGAGACTCCTTCGGGTAGTGATAAAGTGGGATATCAAATCCAAACTCCTCTTCTTCTTCTTCTTATTGGTGCTGTCCCGGGAATGGGAGATGAGAGAAAAGCTAGAGAAAGTTTAATGGGGATTCCCAAGTTTAAAAAGATTAAGAAGCACACAGACTGCATTACTGTTGTCAGGATGCTGTCATCAGCTCCCAGCTGGTTGCCCAGGAAAGTATAAAGACAAGGAAAAGTTTCTTACTGCCCTTTTTTATTTCAGCCTTTGCAGGGAGAGGCTGTAGAACCCAGCCTCTTGGATAATGGTGTTGTCCCGAGTGGATCTCCACTCCCCTTCTCTTCCATTTCCTCATTCCTTATTATTATTATTATTATTCATCACCTCCTCTACTGGTGCTGCTACGTGCCCTCTGTCTTTGAGCTCTTTGCTCTCCTACTTTTAAGGCTCCCCGGGTTCTGGGAGATGGAGGGTCTGGAATGCTTTCTAATGACAACGTGTCAGCTGGGTGTTGCTCTGGCTCTCCCATGATTTCCCAACTTTCCCCCTCATCTGCCTCTGAGCTGCAACCTCCCTCAAACCCCTGTTGAAAATCTATCTGTCTTCCTCTTCCTCCTCCCTGCCCTGCTCCACCACTCCTCCTCTGCCCAGTCCTTGACAACTATGCACCTTTCCATTTGAGTAAGTCCCATCGAAGACCAATGTAGCTTACATCTAACTAGGCATGTATGTGCACTGCAAGAGTATAATCTCTCTGCCATTTGAAAGGAGATTTTTCATTTTACTCCAATATTTCATTTACATTTTTAATGAAAGCGGCTGTTCCTTATAAACTGGTTGCATATGTTAAAGATTCTGGATTTATCTTTCTGCTCCCATAGGCTATGGACTAGAGGTGGACATGTGGGCTACTGGCATTATACTCTATATTTTGCTTTGTGGATTCCCCCCCTTCCGGAGTCACGAAAGAGATCAAGAGGAGCTGTTTCGAATCATACAACTTGGGCATTATGAATTTCTCTCACCATACTGGGACAACATTTCGGCTGGTAAGTTTCCTAAAAGCAGACTGGGGAGTTGATAGCCAGGACTGTGTGTGTTGGACAATTCTGTGATTTATGTTGTTGGCATCCGTCTTTCTCGAGAAGTGCAGAATTTAGTTACATTGGTCTTTTTGGCACATACCATTAAACTTTCTCAATATGAGTTGTGTTAGATCTGATAAGAAAATGCTGTATTTAAAATTGCCTTGAGAACTACTCTTAACAACTGGTGCAACTGGACTTCTCTGCGACCCATCCCCTCTGCAGGGAGGTGGGACCAATTCGGATGGTCCGCCCCCGCCACTTAATGGATCCAAATGGTTTCCAGAGAGTGGTAGGGGATGCTTTATCCCATGTTGATGGCCTTTCAGCTGATTCCCTGGTGGCCCGCTGGAATGTGGAGTTAACCAGGGCTATTGACTGTTTGGCTCCGAAGCGCCCTCTCCGATTGCATGGAGCCCGGACAGCCCCGTGGTTTTCCACGGATCTGAGGGCAATGAAACAATCGTTGAGACGGCTAGAGCGCCGGTGGCGGATAACTCATTCCGAATCTGACCGGACACAGGTTAGAGCTCAACGTCGAGCCTACCAAGTGGCGATAGCGACGGCGAAGAAGAATTTCTTCACCGCCTCTATTGCATCTGCAGAAAACAGCAGCAGGAGACTTTTTCAGGTGGTTCACAATTTAGCGGAACCACCTGCAACATCGGGGCCCAGTATGGGCCACATGTTCTCCTGCAATGATTTTGCAAAGTTTTTTGCAGATAAAATCGCTCAGATTCGGGAAGAAGTAGACTCCACCTTGGGAGCAGGGCCGGGGCGGGAGAGTGCAAGAGTTCTGTCTGGTCAAGTTGAGTGGGATCAATTCCAATCTGTTACCTCCGAGGATGTGGACAGGCTGATTGGACGAGTGAAACCAACCACCTGTCTCCTGGATCCTTGCCCACCCTGGCTAATAAAAGCAAGCCGGGAAGGGCTGGGCGATGGGCTTCGTGGGGTGGTGAATGCTTCCCTCCGTGAGGGAGCCTTCCCAGACCCGCTGAAAGAGGCGGTTATTAAACCGCTTCTTAAAAAACCATCTTTAGATGCGGCCACGATGGCCAACTATCGCCCAGTCTCAAATCTTCCATTCCTGGGCAAGGTGATTGAGCGAGCGGTTGCCGAACAACTCCAGGCACGCCTGGAAGAAGCGGACCATTTGGATCCCTTCCAGTCGGGATTCAGGCCTCATCATGGGACTGAAACTGCCTTGGTCGCACTGGTTGATGATCTCCGGCGGGCTAGGGACAAAGGTGAGAGCTGTTTCCTAGTTCTGCTGGATCTCTCAGCGGCGTTCGATACCATCGACCATAGCATCCTTCTGGACCGTCTTGAGGGGCTGGGAGCTGGGGGCACTGTTATACAGTGGTTCCGCTCCTTCCTCCTGGGCCGTGTTCAGAAAGTGGTGGTGGGGGATGAGTGTTCAGACCCCTGGGCTCTCACTTGTGGGGTGCCTCAGGGTTCTGTCCTCTCCCCCATGCTTTTCAACATCTACATGCGGCCGCTGGGAGAGATCATCAGGAGGTTTGGGCTGGGTGTTCATCAGTATGCGGATGATACCCAGCTCTACCTCTCTTTTAAATCAGAACCAGTGAAGGCGGTGAAGGTCCTGTGTGAGTGTCTGGAGGCGGTTGGAGGATGGATGGCGGCTAACAGATTGAGGTTGAATCCTGACAAGACAGAAGTACTGTTCTTGGGGGACAGAAGGCGGGCAGGTGTGGAGGATTCCCTGGTCCTGAATGGGGTAACTGTGCCCCTGAAGGACCAGGTGCGCAGCCTGGGAGTCATTTTGGACTCACAGCTGTCCATGGAGGCACAGGTCAAATCTGTGTCCAGGGCAGCTGTTTACCAGCTCCATCTGGTACGTAGGCTGAGACCCTATCTGCCTGCGGACTGTCTCGCCAGAGTGGTGCATGCTCTGGTTATCTCCCGCTTGGACTACTGCAATGCACTCTACGTGGGGCTACCTTTGAAGGTGACTCGGAAACTACAACTAATCCAGAATGCGGCAGCTAGACTGGTGACTGGGAGCGGCCGCCGAGACCATATAACACCGGTCTTGAAAGACCTGCATTGGCTCCCAGTACGTTTCCGAGCACAATTCAAAGTGTTGGTGCTGACCTTTAAAGCCCTAAACGGCCTCGGTCCAGTATACCTGAAGGAGCGTTTCCACCCCCATCATTCTGCCCGGACGCTGAGGTCCAGCGCCGAGGGCCTTCTGGCGGTTCCCTCATTGCGAGAAGTGAGGCTACAGGGAACCAGGCAGAGGGCCTTCTCGGTAGTGGCGCCCGCCCTGTGGAACACCCTTCCAGCAGATGTCAAGGCGATAAACAACTACCTGACATTCAGGAGACATCTTAAGGCAGCCCTGTTCAGGGAAGTTTTTAACGTGTGATATTTTATTGTATTTTTGGTTTTTATGGAAGCCGCCCAGAGTGGCTGGGGAGGCCCAGCCAGATGGGCGGGGTATAAATAATAAATTATTATTATTATTATTATTATTATTATTAACATTGCCACGGGCAGCAAAAACCTCTCCCATGATCTGCCTACAAGTCTCACTCGGTGTGGTAGAGTTTGCAGCCACTGTATCTGTTGAATGATGAATTAGATCAGGCATCCCCAGACTCGGCCCTCCAGCTGTTTTGCGACTACAACTGCCATCATCCCTGACCACTGGTCCTGTTAGCTAGGGGTAATGGGAGTTGTCATGTCATCCCAAAACATCTGGAGGGCCGAGTTTGGGGATGCCTGAATTAGACCTGCTAGTCTCCACCCCCATTGGTCTGCCCGGACACTGAGGTCCAGCGCTCAGGGCCTTCTGGCTGTTCCCTCACTGCGAGAAGCAAAGCTACAGGGAACCAGGCAGAGGGCCTTCTTGGTAGTGGCGCCCGCCCTGTGGAACGCCCTCCCATCAGATGTCAAAGAGATAAACAACTACCGGTACCTGACATTTAGAAGACATCTAAATTTTTAATTTAAATACATTTAATGTGTGACATTTTAATGTATTTTTAATCTTTGTTGTAAGCCACCCAGAGTGGCTGGGGAGACCCAGCCAGATGGGCGGGGTACAAATAATAAATTATTTATTATTATTATTATTATTATTATTATTATTATTATTATTATTCAAAATAAAAAAGTTCCTTCCAGTAGCACCTTAAAGACCAACTAAGTTAGTTCTTGGTATGAGCTTTCGTGTGCATGCACACTTCTTCAGATACCACGAAAGCTCATACCAAGAACTAATTTAGTTGGTCTTTAAGGTGCTACTGGAAGGAACTTTTTTATTTTGACTATGGCAGACCAACACGGCTTCCTATCTTTAACTCTTATTATTATTACAGATAGGTAGCCGTGTTGGTCTGCCATAGTCAAAATAAAAAAGTTCCTTCCAGTAGCACCTTAAAGACCAACTAAGTTAGTTCTTGGTATGAGCTTTCGTGTGCATGCACACTTCTTCAGATACACTGAAACAGAAGTTCTGTTTCAGTGTATCTGAAGAAGTGTGCATGCACACGAAAGCTCATACCAAGAACTAACTTAGTTGGTCTTTAAGGTGCTACTGGAAGGAACTTTATTATTATTATTATTATTATTATTATTATTATTATTATTATTATTATATACTGACTGTTAACTGTCACCCCATTTCTCCAGTTTGTTCCAAACAACCTCACGCTCACTGCTTTGTTCTTGCCCCCGACAGCTGCAAAGGACCTGATCAGCAGACTCCTTGTGATTGACCCCCAGAAGCGCTACACCGCCCAGCAAGTTCTTCAGCACCTGTGGATCCACACAGCGGGGAAAAACAGCAGCAGGAACCTCCAGAGGGAGGTGACCATCAATCTTGAGCGCCACTTTCTGAGCCAGCGCAAGGCTGAAGCTAGCAACAAAGACTCGTAAAAGGTGCACCCAGGTGTACTTAATGAGCCCACTGTAAAAGCACACTTATCATATACTCTTAAGGACTGAGCTCAGGGGAAATCCATTATTCCTGTATGAAGACAAAGCCTGCTGTGCCCCCAAACTGATTGGCTAGTTTCCTGTGATGTTATGTGCCCCATTTCCTTCTTTCTACAGTTGTTTTTTTTTAAAAAAAATACTTGGGGCAGGGGTGGTGGTGAACAGCCTGTTTGAGCAACCTTGGGAACCCAGCCTTGAAATATTTTGGCGGAGGACTGAATTGGCCTTCAGTTTTCTGGTTAGCACGTTTGTCACGGGCTCTCCAGATGCAGAAGGAAGCTGGGCTGGTCATAGCTTCATGGCAGAACTTTGGACGCAGAAGGTACCAGATTCAACCCAGAGCATCTCCTGGTAGGACTTCAAGCCCCAGAGAGATGTTGCCAGTCATTGTGTTCAGTACTGAACTAGATCCACTGTGGGTCTGACTTTGGATGAGGCAACTTCTTCGGTTTCTGGCCCATGAAATATGCGATTTTTGTTCTTGTTTTCTTTTTGGTACGTCTGCGTGCACCAAAAGACTGCCTTAATGTTCATCTAGTTCTCTGAATGCTTCCAACTTTTACACCTGCACCTTTTCTTTGGAGTGAAGACACCACGTCGTGGTGGTGGAGGCATATTTTAAATAGAACTCACTTGGAAAATGCTACCTGCAAAGTCCTTGTTGAACTGTTAACTTAAATGGATAAGATTGATTCTGTTTGTAATCCGTCCATATGTTTTAATAAGTTTACATACTGGTCAGGATCCTAAGAACTACTTTTAAGTGTGCATGAGGACTTGTGAATGTGTGCGCCCAATGGCATTTTTTTTTACTTAAAAGAGTAAATGTTCATACAGTTGTGCCCTGGCTGACGAATGCCTTGCAAATTGAACGTTTTGGCTCCCGAACACTGCAAACCCGGAAGTGACTGTTCTGGTTTGCAAACATTCTTTGGAACCCAAATGGCCAAAGTGGCTTCTGAAGCTTCTGATTGGCTGCAGGAGCTTTCTGCAGCCAATCATAAGCCCTGCCTTGATTTCTGAACATTTTGGAAGTCGAATGGACTTTGTTCAACTTCCGAGGTACCACTGTATTTCCTTTTGGAAAGTGTCCTCAATTTACAAAGGCAGCTTGCCAAGGGGCAGTGATAGGGAACTTCCGACTTTCTGGTCTAGTTAGATCTGCCAGGCTTCAGAGCTTAACCTACCAGGGTTTTTGGAGCAAAACCACAACCACCTTCCCCTCGTCTGATGTTGTATATGATGTCAGGCAAGGGCAAGTTCAAGTAGCAACTAGAATAATACAATTGTAAGATTTGGAGTTTTTAGGGAGTCCACTCCCCTGCAATGCAGGAAACTCGGCTAAAGCAGAAGCTATGGTGAAAAGGAAGATAAATAAGGGGAGTGTGCTCTCAATTCTTCCTTTGCAGGGACATTGTTCCTTTGTATCTCTGGCCTGAATTCAAACCAGGCTATAAACGAAGCATTGGGAGCTCATGTAGAGAGCACTCTTGGTTCCTGTCTTTGAAATTCCCTGCCCACCTGTCAGTGACTTGGTTATTAAGGACCTTGCCCCCAGCTGGATACAGTTTCCCAGGCCTGCCATGGGGCACAATTGGCTGTTTGAGAATCATAAGCAAAACGCTTCCTTGGAATCGTGTTCTTTGGATCCTGGCTATTGAATTCAGCCTTGGTGTTATAATTTTCTTTGTAGATTTAAAGCATTTGTATCCTCTATTGTTGAAGAAATGGGACAGTTCTCCCTGTACGTGTTGTGTATGGGGGAACCTTGTTTCAGGTGTATTTAGATATATATATAGATATACACAAATACACACACATAAAAATATAATATTCTGGACACGTTAATAGAAAATATGAGAAAAGTTAATAGGATATTGTGCTAATAGGATGTGAATTATCTTCATAGCCTAAGAAATTTTATCCCCTTATAAATAGTGAAGTGTTGGAACATATAAGAACCAGATTCCTTTTCTTTTAGATATGGTATCAAACACAGTCAGTCCACAAATCTATGCTGCAACAGATACTTATATTTCCAATATTATGCAAGTCAAATCTTTAATTTCTCATACTTTCTTTGGAACATCATATTTAAGTTGTTGCTCTGTACAGCTCATGAGAGAAAAAACAATATGAGTATTTCCTGCTTCAACATAAACTTAAGCGGTGAGTCTGGCACTTCAACCAGGAAACTTTAAATTCTGAGGTTGCTTATATTCCAGCCCTGGGGGTTTGCAACATCAGCATCTAACGCCACGGGGGTTGCTGGATTCGGTAAAAACGCTTTGCCATCTGCCCTGCCCTGCTCACTCACTCCTGTCTCCTTCACGTCAGGCTCCAGCTTCCACCTTTAACTGAATTATGACCAGGGCCAGCCCACCTGTGAGGCAAGGGGAAGCGACTGCCTCAGATGGCAGTGTCTGCAGGGCAGCAGATCCAGCCTCCAATGAATGCATCGCTTACAGCGATGGCTGCAGCATGGTCTTTGGAGGCCGGATCTGATGAATAGAAGTGGCCTCAGCAAATAGGTCTCTTCCCACCGCTATGGAGGAAATACCAGGGGCCGCCTCCTGGGGTCTCCTGGGGTGTGTGTCTGTACCTGCCTGGTGTGATTAAGAGCAGGCCCCCTTCTCCCCCATTATGGCCTTTGATTCCCACTTTGAGTATGGTTGACTTGATTCCCTCGCTTTCCCCCAATACAGATCTCCCCCCCCCTTTTGTTCCTGATGTAGATATTTATTCCCCACTTGTTCCTGGTGTAGATCTTTGCTCGCCTTTTCCTCCCAGGTGGGCAGGTTGATGCCATTTTGTTTTTCGCCTCAGGTGCCAAAATGTCTTGAGCCGTCCCTGGTTTTGACTGTCTGTATCCCTGATAATGTTGTGAGAAGCTAGTGATATGCAGGGAGAAATAAGAAGACTGATCAATCAATCAATCAAATCAATCAATCAATCAAATCAATCAATCAAATTGATGTTCACTCTAGAGAAACCAATTTTTCATGTTTCCAGAACAAAGTTCCAGTTTCCCCAGCAACTCTGGTTACTACTCAGAAAGGAAACAGGTCCACATGTGTAGATTTAGCTAGAGCATGGAAATGGGTGGTAATTCATATGGCGCATGGAAGTGGCTGATTGCGACAAAACTCATCCAGAGCTTCGCCTTTGTTCCTTCTCCATCTTCAGTTTCACGGGGTGGGAGGAATCAAAGCCTGTTGCCAGGTCTCCGCTGCAAATTTGCCAGCACTCTTTTTGTCTCTTTAACTTTTCATCCCTTGTTTTTACTGTTCTAGATTGTAACACTGAAAAATTAAACAAAAACTCAGGAATATCTTCCTTGGTGGTGTCTGTCTGTTAAATAGTCCCCCCCCACCCGCCCTCTCTCTCTTTATGGAATAGCCTCCGGTGGGGAAAGCTTGTTTTGGGAACTTTGAGGAAGGAAGCTGTGTATAGTAAATGCTATGGGCCTTAATCAAGCCAACATGGATTTACATTCCTGATTACTTATAACAATGGGATTAAAAACACAAATGATAGTTAATAATATAAATACTTTCCACTAGATTTTGATGTTTGAACTTTGAGAATGGGACAGTTCACACTTCTCACAAACAAGCTAGATCAGTGGTTCCCAGGCATTTCTCTCCATGGACCACCTGAAAAATGCTTAGAGTTTTGGCAGACCACTTAATATTTCATTCCTCTCTGTTGTATTTTTAGAGACACACCGTGGACCACCTGAATCGAGTTTATGGACTACTGGTGATGTGCAGACCACAGTTTGGGAAGCCCTGACCTGGAGAGCTAGGCTCGTTCTTCATGTGCCTAACGTAGTCATGTCCAAAATAGAGTACATGGGGAGTTTATTGTAGTGCATTGAAAAGCGTGTGTGGGTGAATATTTACCCCTGCCAGATTTTAGTTACCTGCTCCATCTTTCCAGGAACTTGCCAGCCCAGCTCAATGCTTGTACCAGCTCAACCTGGAAGAAATATGAAGTGATAACTTAAAGCAGAGGAGAGATAGCTCCATACACTGAGTGTTCCTTTTGGTGTCAAAATTAAACTCTACCCCTCATCTTAGTTAAGAATGAAAAACACCTGTTTTCCATGATGAAACAGCCATATTTGCTTATCTTGAAAACATAGAGACAATGATCTATTCGGCCCACAAGTGGCGATCTGTGTCAGTTTATCTAGACTAATCCTGCTTCTAAGCTTTTGTTTCAGAAAATTAATGGGGCTTCATCTATTTGACTGTTTGGACTGTTTGAAAAGTGACTTTTTTCCATCGAGAAGTGTAAGTTTTGTCCTTCATGCAAAAAACTTTTAAGTGTGGCCCCTGAAGTTCTGCAGAAAGTATCAGCATTTTGCACAACTATAATGAGCACTCACACTTTACATTGTGGGTGCCCTTTGCGGGATCACACACGGTGCTACAGTTCCCAGGGAACTTAATGGCAAACAGGGGCTGGCCTGCCTCTCAGTGTTATTATTTGGAGGTTCACGTGTCTCACAGTGCACCCCCATATCCCATTTACCCTGATGTTCCCAAGTTCCCCCAGCTGTGGGGCTGGGAGGGATACACGCCCAAGGCCTAAGCCAAGGTCTTGCTACATTCGGAAGTTTAATAAAGTTGTGGCCTAATTTTAATTCCATAACACATTGCCAGAGTCTTTATTCCTTTTTTATGATCCCTGGGGACTGGGGCTGTCGCTTCCTGGTCACGCAAAGAGAAAGGACTGGGAGGAGAGAGAATTATTCACCCTAGGTTATGAAAGTGGAACAACTAAACAAGATAATTTACTGCTGATAACGGCCCCATCTTCGTACAGCAAGAATATAAAGAACGAGATTTTTGTGATGGTGTATTTTCCAGGCCTGCTCTGTGGGGGAATAAAGCTTTGAAAGCTAGGATGGACCTGAAATGGAAATTCTGCCTCCAGTATTAAGAGAGGATTCCTAGCTGCCTTGCCTTAATTAAGTGTGGATTAGATGTCTGCGGCAGAGTTCAGCTGCTTATGAAAGTTCTCAGACCTGTGAATGATCCAAGGATGTGGGCGGCTTTGTGCCATGGTAATTTTGAAAGGTCATAGTTGGGCAAGACGAAGGCACATTTTCAAGTTCAGGGCTGCTGCCAGTCTAGAGCTCAGGCTGCATTCTGTTGTCCTTTAAGAAGCACCCTATTGAGACTTTTCATAGCGCAGAGGAGGGAAAGACTTTTCGTATAATCAATTATTGACTAATGTGCATTGTATCACCGGCAGCCCGGAAAGGACCCGGCCATTCTCTTGGGCTGCTTAACTCCTGGCGGAACTAGGCAGACAAAAGACTTAAGGAACCAGAGCTAAACCTGACACTTGCACAGCTCTTCGTTCTCCTTGCCTACGTGCTCATTCTGTGTCTGATTTGGATGTGATCCTGCCCTCTTTAACAGGTTTGAGACTCTCAATTTAAGGCAGGCAACAGGGATGAGTTTCTGGTAGCTTCCTTCATTATTGGCTGTAACAAGTGGGCATGGTATAGCTGGCAGTGGGAATGCCATACACGTGAATAGATCTGCTATTCACGTACTTTGAAAAATAGTAAGACTTTTTGATCCAAATTGAACACTGCTAAGCTGGAATAGGGACGCGGGTGGCGCTGTGAGTTAAACCACAAAGCCTAAGACTTGCTGATCAGAAGGTCGGCAGTTCGAATCCCTGCAACAGGGTGAGCTCCCATTGCTCGGTCCCAGCTCCTGCCAACCTAGCAGTTCAAAAGCACATCAAAGTGCAAGGTAAACGGTGTTTCCGTGTGCTGCTCTGGTTCGCCAGAAGCAGCTTAGTCATGCTGGCCGCATGACCCGGAAGCTGTATGCTGGCTCCCTCGGCCAATAAAGCCAGATGAGCGCTGCAACCCCAGAGTCGGCCACGACTGGACCTAATGGTCAGGGGTCCCTTTACCTTTAAGCTGGAATGATACCATCTGCTGAAGGGCCAGGGCAACTGAATATTATTGTAATATATTTATTTATATCCTGCGTTTTACCTTGGCAGGACCCAAGGTGGCTTACAGATAAAAATAAAGCCCACCTAAAACGTATAATTTTTATTTTTAAAAAATGAATTAACTATACATACGTAAAATCTGTTAAAACAGATGAACCCTTAGCTCTGGGAAGTGAGTGAGGTGATAGCGGGGCTTTCATGTTTTACTATATATTGCATCAGATTAGCATAGAAAAAAGTCATGTGACTTGATCCTGATAAATATATATTATGCCGCACACTGTTTTCTCTTTCCGTGGGATCCTATATCCAACCATTTAGGACTTTGGAGTATATTAGTGGGTTCTGTTACAGCAGGCTTCTGCTCCTCAAAAATTACGACTACGCCACTGCTTGCAGTTCCAAGTTGTCTGCGCCTCTGATTTTTGCTGGCACCTGCTCTTGTGATTCGCTGGTCCCTGCAGCCAGGGAGAGCTGAGCTGGTTTCCCCCACATTGTGATGTGTGTGTGTGAACGCTAAGCAAAAATCACGGGGAGAAAACCGTGAAGCCAGCCAGCCAATGCTTCTCTTGATTCCTGCAGCCCCTGCTAACTCTGCCTAGCTAGTGAGCTCATTGTTTAAGTTTAGCAAAAAGGTCATTTATTCACAACAGAGTAGTGGCAGTCTTGGGAGAACCCTGAAATTTGTAGAAGTACAAAAACCTGGGGGGACGACCCCTAATTTGTAGGGAGGGGTTTCTAGACTGTCACAATGAGGCCACAGAATGTGGACTGCCAGGTGGGGAAGGTGCTGGCTGTTATGTACTGAAGTTCTCACCCTGGGCCAGCAGGGGGATACTGTAGATAGTTTTCACTCAGGTCCACATATGCAAATAAGGGATCGAAAGTGACGTTCAGTGATTGGATAGTTACAGAAAGTGGTTACTGTTGCATTGTAGTGGAGCTCTATATAAGCAGGCTGGCTGAACCCTTCAGTTCAGTTCAGTTCTGGCCTGTGAATAAACAAGAGCTGTTTGAATAATCACTGTGTCGTCTGATATGTTCGCCCACAACTTAACACTGGTGGAACGGACTATCTTGGAAAATAGTGTGGCTGTCTAGAACCGTGAGCAGGGTGATTTCACAATGCAATGTGTTGTTTTTGCTCCCACTTCTCAAAC
This sequence comes from Podarcis liolepis, assembly GCF_965112155.1. Taxonomy (NCBI): domain Eukaryota; kingdom Metazoa; phylum Chordata; class Lepidosauria; order Squamata; family Lacertidae; genus Podarcis; species Podarcis liolepis. The sequence goes on from NC_139563.1 coordinate 51,687,046, forward strand.
GCACAGAACAGTGCAACAATTTGGATGTTAAGACTGGGTCTAAATAAGTATGAGCTGGTGGCGACCACCATAAATGAAACAAGGATTCAGGTAAACAGGAGGGTAGCAAGCTTGCTTTGGTGAAGACAGAAGCTTTAGACGCTTCTGAACCATTGAAGCAATTTATGAAACTTTTGCTGTGAAAAATCATTTCTACAGGGTCAGTTTTGACACCTCTCAAAGAAGGGTTTCAGATCAGATGGGATGATTTCTCAGTAACACTGTCGTCGTCATAGTAAGTATAGCCACTCTTATCAACAGAGACTGCCAGTCAATAACGGTTCTTTTTTTTTTATAAATATTTTATTAAGTTTTCAAATACAAAGTTAGAGACATACACTGAAGAAAAAAACAAAAAAACAAGAAAAAGAATAAAAGAATAAAAAAACCCCAACCATTCAATCCCTTTTTTTCATATAACTAACTGGACTTCCTCACATCTCCCTTATCCTGCATTCTTTATAATAAAAATATCAGCAAATTATTACCTTGTTTCGTACCTTATTTTGTACTTTTCAAATACTATACCTCTAAATTTAACATACTTTTCATCAGTTACTTATATCTTAAATTAAACATAGTATTACCTTAGATTTTGACCTTTTCTTACTTAAAATATAATTTCCTGTTTCCCAATTCTAATTGCTGAAGCTATAGTTTCCGAATCGTGTACATTTTTAACATTCATACAACTTATATTGTTTTTGTAAATAGTCCTTAAATTTTTTCCAGTCCTCTTCCGTTGTTTCTTCTCCCAAATCTCGGATTCTGCCAGTCATTTCAGCCAGTTCCATGTAGTCCATCAATTGCGTCTGCCACTCTTCCAGTGTGGGCAAATCTTGTGTCTTCCAATATTTTGCGATAAGTATTCTTGCTGCTGTAGTTGCATACATAAAAAAAGTTCTATCCTTCTTTAACACTTTCTGGCCAATAATGCCCAAGAGGAAGGCCTCTGGTTTCTTGAGAAAGGTATACTTAAATACCTTTTTTAACTCATTATAGATCATTTCCCAGAAGGCCTTCACTTTTGGACAGGTCCACCAGAGGTGAAAGAATGTCCCTTCAGCCTCCTTACATTTCCAACATTTATTATCAGACAGGTGATATATTTTTGCAAGCTTGACTGGGGTCATGTACCACCTATATATCATTTTCATAATATTTTCTTTCAAGGCATTACATGCCGTGAATTTCATTCCAGTGGTCCATAACCTTTCCCAGTCCTCAAACATGATGTTATACCCAATATCCTGAGCCCATTTTATCATGGCTGATTTGACTGTCTCATCCTGAGTGTTCCATTTAAGCAGCAAGTTATACATTCTTGAAAGTACCTTAGTCTTAGGTTCAAGCAGCTCTGTCTCTAGTTTCGATTTTTCCACCTGGAATCCTATTTTTTTATCCAATTTGAAAACCTCTTGGATTTGAGCGTAATGTAACCAATCTCGCACCTTATTTTTTTAATTTTTCTAAACTCTGCAGCCTCCAATTGTCTCCAATTTTTTCTATTATTTCCCAATATTTCGGCCAACCGGCTTCCATATTGGGTCTTTTTCGGGCCTTGGCCTCCATTGGTGATAACCATCTCGGGGTCTTATTTTCTAATAAGTCAATAACGGTTCTTAAAATACACTCTTTTTTTAGGGTGCAATTCTCTGCACATTTACTTGAGCGTAAGTGGGTGGTGCTGTGGGTTAAACTTGCTGATCAGAAGGTCAGTGGTTCGAATCCCCGCGGTGGGGTGAGCTCCCGTTGCTCGGTCCCTGCTCCTGCCAACCTACCAGTTCGAAAGCACGTCAAAGTGCAAGTAGCTAAATAGGTACCGCTCTGGCGGGAAGGTAAATGGCGTTTCCGTGCACTGCTCTGGTTCGCCAGAAGCGTCTTAGTCATGCTGGCCACATGACCTGGAAGCTGTATGCCGACTCCCTTGGCCAATAAAGCGAGATGAGCACCGCAACCCCAGAGTCGGTCGCGACTGGACCTAATGGTCAGGGGTCCCTTTACCTTTAAACTCCAGTGAACACAATATTTTGCATAAACACATATAGCAGGGCTGTAGTCTTGGATCTGGTAAGTCGGCCAGGCTGCTATGTCCACCCCCCTTCCACTAGCCAGGTTCAAAAAGGTTCACTAGCTTGTCCTTTGCAAAGGGGTTACGGCCTTTGTGAGCCCTTTCCAAAGTGGTATCTTATGGCACCACTGTTTGGTGATCTCTGCAAACCTGGTTTTGGCCGAGCCCCACACCTGGTGCCACATAATACCAGTTGCTTAGGGTTGCTCAATTGCTCAGCCTCTTTTTCTTTTTTAGGAACACCCCAAAATTGTTGAGCTTTTTCTAAGGAAACCACCAAAATTGTAGAGGTGTTTTCTTTTTTGAAAAAATGCCAACCCCCCTCCCCTACAAAACCTGTGATTTTTCATTTGACTTGCCTAAAATCCTGGACAAAGCACCACCTTTTGGACACCCCCCCCCCCCGAGATGTCAGTTCCACTTTTGAAATCCTGTTAATGTCCGGGAGGATCCAGATGTATCGCAGGCCTAGAGTTACTGGAAATAACAGGAGTGGGGAGTGCTCCTGTGTTGAGAGCCAGTGTGGTATAGTGGTTAAGAGTGGTGGACTCGTATTCTGGTGAACCGGGTTCGCGTCTCCGCTCCTCCACATGCAGCTGCTGGGTGACCTTGGGCCAGTCACACTTCTCTGAAGTCTCAGCCCCACTCACCTCACAGAGAGTGTTTGTTGTGGGGGAGGAAGGGAAAGGAGAATGTTAGCTGCTTTGAGACTCCTTAAAGTGAGGTAAAGTGACCGCTGACTGTTGGGTCCAGTCGTGGCTGACTCTGGGGTTGTGGCGCTCATCTCGCTTTATTGGCCAAGGGAGTCGGCGTACAGCTTCCAGGTCATGTGGCCAGCATGACTAAGCCGCTTCTGGCGAACCAGAGCAGCAAGGACTGAGACTCCTTAGGCTAGTGATAAAGCGGGATATCAAATCCAAACTTTTCTTCTCTTGTGGGGTTCCCACTGGCACCTGGTTGGCCACTGTGAGAACAGGATGCTGGCCTAGATGGGCTATTGGCCTGATCCAGCAGGCTGTTCATATGACATCAGGTGTAAAACACGTGGGTGTGATCTGGATGGAATGGCTTGGTGGGCCAAATGGAGAGGTCTTGCGGGTCTAATTTTGTGCTTTTTTGTTTTTGTGAACCTCCCCAAGATCTACAGATGAAGTGTGGCATACAGATTTAACAAACAAACAAACAAACAAACAAACAAACAAACAAACAAACAGGACAGCAATCCTGCAGTTCTTTGCCCTGATTTATAGGACTGCACTAACAATCTTGACTATGTACTCAAGAGTGGGGTTTTGAACCTTGATATAAAGCTGTCCCACCAGTCTCTTTGCTCCCTGCAAAGAGAAAGTAGTATAATCATTAATGCTGACGGTTATAGAAGCTCCACTTTTGATTAAAAGAAACAGGAGGGAAGCAAACAAGCCCTTGGTTAATGAAACTCAGCAGCCACACTGGGGTGGACACATCAGTCTGTTTTCAGACTGTGTCAATTTTGCATATGCTCCTTTATAAATCTATTCTGTCCTGTTTCTGCATCTTTTTGGACTAAACTTGTTTTCTAACGACAAAACATGAATTCTAAAAGTATATAGTCTCATAATGCATTTCTAAAAATAAGCATTTTGATGTGCATTTTTGGTATTCTATTTTCAGCTGACAACCGCACCTCAATCTTTGGAGAGGTGCAAAATCTCAAGGATGAACCATGCACTAGCCTGTAAATTACCGGTAGGTGGCGCGGGTTAGCATCTACTGGCTCTGCTCCTGTGCCTTTAACAACACCCAGCTACACATAAGATAACCAGGTCAAGCTTTTCTTGCTTAATTTCTGTGCGCTAGGTTTCTGTAAAAGGCAGAAGAAGAAGCCACAGACACAGTGATGGTGATCCCAGTTAATCCTGCATTTCCCCCCAATCTTTCTCAGTTTGTCTGCGTGTGTGAATGTTGGGCAGCCTAAGCTTCTTCCCACCCAACATGCTGCTCCCTGACATTCCTGGAGTTGCTCTACGACTCTTGATACAACAGGGTTGATCCAGGGATGTTTCCACCAACCTGGCTGAAGCCAAGATTCCCCTGAATTGGCCTGGTTCTGGATTCAGCATTCAGCCAAATCTGATGTGCGCACATCCCTAGTTAACCCCCCCCCCCACGTTCTCATCTTTTAATATGCCGCACTGTGCTCAAAAATGGTACCTACAGACTGAAATAACAGGGGCCATTTTTCTACCACATTTGGATCTGAATGGTGGAGGGGAGAGTGGTAGGTTCATTCCTTCACCAGCATGCAAAGATGCCCCCCTGCTCTAGCAAATATATGAACCATGGCAGACATTCACAAGTAAGCACTTTGGTATGATGTATGATTACTGCGCTTTAAAATATAAATTTGAAGAGGCATCTGAAGACAATTGACAACACCAAGCAGAAGAGATCAAAGTCTAAGTAATTAGGCAAGTGGCCTTTTCTTTTCCCCATGACGCCATTAATTTCTTGCGTTAATCGATGCTGTAAACAACTGAAGTGAGTCTTTAGCGGGTGAGATAAAAGAATGTTTTCTTTTGCACGGTTAAGATTCCAGTTGCCATTTGCCAGTTCTTGCTGTGTGGGCTTTGGGGAAAAGGGTGGTTCTGCGTAAACAGTCTTAATAACCCTGGCATTACTCCTTGGAGATCACTGCTTCCTAAATGTGAGGTAGGGAGAGGGGAAGACAACCCCGCTTTATCAAAAATAAAACTGCCAGTGCCCTACCACATAAATAAATGAATAAAGATTCAGCCGAGCAATAATTCCATTGACATTTATTTCTAAGTGCCTGCAAGATTGTCACTTTTAATTCTCAAAGGGCTGGTATGCCAGGCAAAAGGAGCAGAATGTGATATAGAAGTTCCTCTGGCTCTGAAAATGGGGGCGGGGAACGTACAATTTGCTGGATGCTGTATTTGGATGTTTGGTGATGGATAGAGAAGGAACACTTGGGAGAATGGACCAAAGCTAGGAAGAAAACTGCTAGAAAATGAGAGAGGCTTCAGTGTTGTTTTGATTAAAAAGGGTAAAGGGACCCCAGTCATGACCGACTCTGGGGTTGCGGTGCTCATCTTGCTTAATTGGCTGAGGGAGCCGGCGTACAGCTTCTGGGTCATGTGGCCAGCATGACTAAGCCGCTTCTGGCGAACCAGAGCAGTTTACCTTCCCGCTGGAGTGGTACCTATTTATCTACTTGCACTTTGACGTGCTTTTGAACTGCTAGGTTGGCAGGAGCAGAGACCGAGCAACAGGAGCTCACCCCGTCACGGGGATTCAAACCCCGACCTTCTGATTGGCAAGTCCTAGGCTCTGTGGTTTAACCCACAGCGCCACCTGCATCCCCGTTGCTTTGATTACTGCCCTGTTAATGAAGGATAGCTCTGAAGGTAGAGGATGTGTCTCTTAATGACAGGGTCGTGGGCAAAAGATTCCTGCCTTGCAGGGGGTTGAACTAGATGATCCTGTTGTCCCTTCCAACTACAATTCTATGATTCTAGATAAATGCTTCTGAATACCAAGGTCTAGAACAAAGGGGGCCAGATCCAGGAAGCCAGATCCTGAACCTTGTTGTAAACAAAAATCTCCCCTTTTCCTTTATGGGGTATCCAAGAGCCCATATAGAGTCCTTACATAAGTTCCCTATTGGTAGGAGAGAATAACAGAGGCCAACTAGAGAATATTGAGAAGCAAAGCAGCTAGTAAGCTTGATCTCTATTGATCTGTTGCAACAGGGTGCTCCCCTCACCTGCAGGAGAGAGGAGGAACCCAGAAAAATGGCATGCAAGGCCTTATAAAGCCTTTTGAAATTACCACCCTGTAGATCAATACCACCCCCAGAAACTGTTAGTTTGCAAGCCCCCTCCATAGGGGCTGGCCCCTCTCACTGTCCTCGGAGCTTGCTTACCGGTAACCTCCTCTGGCTGATATGCAGACAGACCAGGGAGATTTTGATAGGTGACATTTTCCCAAGAGTGGGTAAAATGCACAACCCCTCCCTCCTGCTTCCGCAGGGGAATGAAAATAAGTCAGAAATCTATTTATTTCTGACATTACAGCACTAGAGAAAAACACGTCCTTTCAGTTCAGTTCTTCTAGCAAGTCTGACAAACTTCCTGAACATGCGCAAATGGACGGTTTCAGATTACACTCTTCACAGAGACTTATCCAGCCTGTGAACGTCCTGGGAAATTCTTCTTTCCCACAGATAGGCGCATCATTTGATGTCAACAATCTGTGTCTCTGCAGCGGTGATGTTTCCATATACTGACAGAAACATCATACATACCGTATTTTTCTCTCTATAACACTCACATTTTTTCTCCTAAAAAGTAAGGGGAAATGTCTGTGTGTGTTATTGAGCAAATGTGTGGTCCCTGGAGCCGACTGGCCCAAGTGCAGAGGCAAAAACCAGTACATCACAGAAGGAGTGTAACCTAAGACCACCCCTCAGATACATCATACCTACGTCACAGAGAAGGCAGTTTTAAAACAGAAATTTGAATGTTGTTTTTCTCCTGTCGTTTATCTCCTGTCTGGCAGGTTACTTGATTGGATTGCCTGGGTAGCCTGGCTAGTCTTCTGTAATTATAAATACTTAGTTCCTGGGCCATGTCACAGGCTCACACCCTATTCATATCTTTTTTGTGCCCTTAAGACAGGATTTGTGAGGAAAGAGACAATGGAAGGTTTTCCACTTTGACCTTGCAGAGAAAACATTGGCTCAGTTTAGGAATCAAAATGGTTCCAGGTTGGTCTTCCTGTGCTGATCTATGTCCGTGCTTGGTTGGTACGCTTATGAACATTACCATATATCTAAGACCTCAAAATTCCTATCACAACGTCCCCTCTGTCCACTTCATGCACACTTGCCATTTTCTCCCATTTATTCTGTATCAGTTGTCAAGGGCTGGCTGGATGCAGGAATGGTGTCAGGCACTGGCCGGGGAACTCCCAAGGGAAGAAGGCTCAGAGCCCAGGGATTGGTGGTGGGACAAGGATAAGCGGTCAGAGTAGGAGTTGTAGCACAGCGATTGCCCTTGCTATTGGTGAAGGCTTTCACCCTCTCTCGATTTATCTGATGGTTTCTTGCTGGTGCAGCTCACTCGCAGTTCTCAGTTATGTCCGGCAGATGGAGCCATTGGCAAAGGAAAAGAAAACTTGCTTTTCTAGCTGGGTATTTCTGAGAACAAAATTGCTTTTCTATCGTAGGCTTAGTGTTTATGAATGAGGCTCCCATTTTGTTTTCTGGGGAGAAAACTGTACTTTCTCTCTAGCATTCAGTATGTCATTGAAACTCTCTGAATGGTTACGATGTTCACTTTCTCCCAAAGCCTAATCACTGCCGTTTTCCTCCCAGTCTGCTACTGCTTGACACGATTACTCACCAACCCCTCTACCTTATATTTACTGAATCCACATTAGGGGGATATTCCCAAGATTCCTTCTGAATACCCCTGCACTGCATGATCCATATCTAGGGACATTGTGGACTACAAATCACATCGTCCATGACTCTTGGCTGCCTCATATGTAGTGAACAGCCTGATGCTTCTTTTAGTCCAGCAAGCAATATGGAGAAAAACTGATTGACCCCCCCCCCCAAAGGGGGAAAGACAGACGTTTTCCTCTTTCAGATTTGAAAATAAGGGATCAGCAGCCTCACCTGTCCCGGGGACAGTCTACGCGATATCTAACCATCTGGGATAACAGCGGGAAGCAGCGGGATACGGCGCTGGAATAAGGGAATTTCCCGCAAAAAAAGGGAAGGTTGACAGCTATGGGTTAAGAACAGTTTCAGGTTAGGAACAGACCCCCAGAACGAATTAAGTTCTTAACCCGAGGTACCACTGTACATTTAACTGTATTCTTTTACCACTTCGTTGTTGGCCGCACTGGACTCCTGTGGGATGAGGGGAAGCATAGAAATTTAATAAAAAGTAATATAACAGGAACGCGGGTGGGACGCAGGTGGCGCTGTGGGTAAAACCTCAGCGCCTAGGACTTGCCGATCACATGGTCGGCGGTTCAAATCCCCGTGGCTGGGTGCGCTCCCGTCGTTCGATCCCAGCGCCTGCCAACCTAGCAGTTTGAAAGCACCCCCGGGTGCAAGTAGATAAATAGGGACCGCTTACCCCCGGGAAGGTAAACGGCGTTCCGTGTGCTGCGCTGGCTCGCCAGATGCAGCTTGTCACGCTGGCCACGTGACCCGGAAGTGTCTCCGGACAGCGCTGGCTTCCGGCCTATAGAGTGAGATGAGCGCACAACCCTAGAGTCTGTCAAGACTGGCCCGTACAGGCAGGGGTACCTTTATCTTTACCACTGTACAATGTAAGTTGCATTTTCTCCAAAAAATGCTGTCCTTTACTGAACCAGTTGGTTGCTGTTGGAGAAAACATTCAGTTGCTTTTCAAATAGGTACAACGTTTCTATGCCAGTTTTGTAGCCATGTAATCAGCTGGTTGTTGCTTCTCTGCAAAACGCTGGCTGCAGCCGGCAGGCCTCTCCCGAATACAATTCAGGAGAAAGCAAAGTGGACCTGGTAGACGCAAACAGGTTCGCATATCTTTTGGCCAGGTGAGAATGTTACTTTAGGATTATGGTGCAAAGTGTCGGCAAATGCTCTGAGACGTCAGCTGGCAAACCGGTGCAAAGGCTTAGCAATGCTGACCGAAAGCCTGTTTTTAGCACGCTTTCCCCAACATTCGCTCCGCCTTCGGTTCTAACCCCTTGACGTCCCCTGCTGTCGGTTTGTTGCGGAGAATGCCTTAGGCCAGCAGCCATACCTTGAATGGACATTCATGCCAATGCCTGTGAAATGAATGAGGCTAGAATAAGGAGACAGCCAGCACTGCAAGAACACCGCGCTGCCTATATGGCTTTTGTCTGAAGCAGGCTCTGTTGTCCTCCAAATAAATACTCAGCTGCCAGCGCCTGACAGGCCTGGACAATAGCACTTTGCTGTAATGGATTCGAGGCCTTCACCTTCTAACAATGTACATGTGTTGCAAGTACTTATCTTTTCGTTGCAGTAGCATCGTATTGTTGTTCTGCATGGGTTTTAGACAGCCCTCAGGCATGAATTCATATAGAAGTGTGTGTGTGTGTGTGTGTGTGTGTGTGAGAGAGAGAGAGAGAGAGAGAGAGAGAGAGAGAGACTCCAAAATGTCTTTCCTGCTTTCTGTCACATATTGCCTAGCTTATTCATTTATCTATGTTACTTGCCTCCTAATGTTAGGGTTCTTTCAAAATAATAACATTTTATTCTTTTTTCCATATAGAAAGCTACATGTGTTACTCAACGGTTATATTCCAGTTCAACAAAACTCATGATTTTCCGCTCACCCCACACCCATGTTTATAACCCAAATTACATACAATTGAGCTTTAAGGTTCCGTCTTATCTAATTTCTTTTCTTTTTTAATTTTTTATTTTCGATGCAAAATTACCACAAAAATTACAAACATTGAAGCCAAAATAAAACAGTCAGTACAAACAACAACAAAAAACACAAAAGAAAAAAGAACAACAACAAAACCAAACAAAAAACAAAAAACACACATCTACAAATAAAACCATATCATCATTCTAATTGTCCTATCTAATTTCATCCTCTTGAACACGTTTCTTAATATATTCTGCTACAGTGTTTTCTTACATTTCCAACCCCACTGTGGTCTTCGCATAAGGGACATAACTCTTTATATAGACAAGAAAGGGTTTTCAGTCTTCTTTAAAAGGTTCTACATTTGTATTTTTTCATCAGTGCTGTCAGTTTTGCCATCTCTGCTTATGCCAAGATTTCCATCTACCATTCTTCTTCCTTTGAGGGTGTTCTCTCCCCCTTCCATTTCTGTTCATCCTTTTCTAGTCACATACAGAAATACTGTTGAGGATTCTTTTGGGATTTTCCCCAGCAGGAAAGATTCTTGACTCTTGGGGAAAGCCACTTTTAATTCTCCCCCCCCCCTTAATTTCATTATAGATCATGTCCCCAAAGGCCTTTGCCTTCCTGCAGGTCCACCACATATAATAAAATGACCCCTTACAGTCCTCACATTTCCAACATTTGTTTGACACATTTTTCTACATTTGTGCTAGCTTCTTCGGGGTGTCTTTGGGCCAGTCATTATCTCTCAACCTCACAGGGCTGTTGTCACGGCAAAGTGGAGTAATGAATGTATGCCACATCTAAATCCTTTATTTCATTTATGAACTTATAATACACTTTCATTAAAAAAATATAGCAAGGTGGAGTATAGCATATAAGGATAAAATCGAGAAAAGATCCAGAAAAACACCTCTAAAAATGTCAATAAAACACCAATATCAATAAATAGTGATACATTTAAAGAGAAGAAACCATGTTGTAAAGGAAGGCCTGTCTGAACACATAAAGTTTTCAAAAGACATCTGAAGGGAGGGAGGGGTCGTTGCTGCCGAACTTCTAGTGGCAGGGAGTTCCACAGGGCAGAGACTGCCACAGTAAAGTCTTGGTCCCTAGTGGTGGATGACTGAACCTTAGGGGGATGCGGGAAAGGTGAGGAGATAAAAATATAACCAATAAATTAATATTAAAAATTGCCAATTCCTATTAATTTTATTTTATTTGGCTGTAACGGGAAAACAAATATAACCATGAAGGGGGATTCTTTGGGCTGCATAATGGGTGTATCCATGCGGTTCTTTTTAATTAAAACCGCCTTTTTATTTTGGGGGGCAGGGGGCTGGTGCCTGAGAAGCTTGAATGCGATGTGGATGAGTTGGAAGATCACAAAATAGTTTTTAAAACAAAGAAATGTCTTGGTCGATGAGGCTGCATCCCTGAGAATGTTTCCTGGTCTTAGAAGAGAGGCCTTTGTGAATACATGCATACAATAGGGATGAAAACTACATGCAAAATTTAATTTGCTTTACAAGCCTCGGGAATTAAAAGGCCGAAACATGTTGAAATCCAGATGGAGACTCTCAGAGGCAGGTCACTGCCACCTGACAGGAATACTGTTATAATAATTATTTAATTTTTAAAAAGAAGGACCATAACTAACCTGCAAGGGCATCCCATGGCAGCTTTTGCATAGCAGATCTTGCTGCCGCCATATGTTCGTTGATGAGGCTGAGCCATATGGGATTCACAAACAGGGAAGTGGCTTTAACTAATACTAGTTTTGCATTTTGGAGTTCAAAATGTGAGGCTGTGGTAAACAGCTCTCCGAACATAATATTCATCAAATCTTCAGAATGCTTATAAAAAATAAAATAAAAGTAAAATAAAACCCTCTCTAGGCAAACAGGGCTAACGTTTTACCAGAGTGGGATTCCTTTAGTCAGTGGCCAGGGTTTATGGGATTTATAATCCAGGAAGATCTGTAGGTACATAGATGCCCCACCCCTTTCTAAGACAAAGAAGTCCTGTTAACTTAGTGTTGGCTTCCATCGTGGTGTAGTGGTTAAGAGCAGGGGACTCGTAATCTGGTGAACTGGGTTCGCTTCCCTGCTCCTCCACATGCAGCTGCTGGGTGACCTTGGGCTAGTCAGACTTCTCTGAAGTCTCTCAACCTCACTCACCTCACAGAGTGTTTGTTGTGGGGGATTGTTAGCCGCTTTGAGACTCCTTTGTTGTTGCTGTTTAGTCGTTTAGTCGTGTCCGACTCTTGGTGACCTCCTGGACCAGAGCACGCCAGGCACTTCTGTCTTCCACTGCCTCCCGCAGTTTGGTCAGACTCGTGCTGGTAGCTTCGAGAACACTGTCCAACCATCTCGTCCTCTGTCATCCCCTTCTCCTTGTGCCCTCCATCTTTCCCACCATCAGGGTCATTTCCAGGGAGTCTTCTCTTCTCATGAGGTGGCCAAAGTATTGGAACCTCAGCTTCATGATCTGTCCTTCCAGTGAGCACTCAGGGCTGATTTCCTTAAGAATGGAGAGGTTTGATCTTCTTGCAGTCCATGGGACTCTCAAAAGTCTCCTCCAGCACCATAATTCAAAAGCATCAATTCTTCGGCGATCAGCCTTCTTTATGGTCCAGCTTCTTCTTCTTCCTCTTCTTCTTCCATCCATCTATCCAGTCTGGACTCTTTTCCCCACTTTACCACTTCAGGAAGATCTTTCTGTATTCCTTTTTTTCTGCTCCCCATGGCTTAACGTTGCTGGAGCCTTCAGCCAGCCTGGGGGTGAGCGCTTTGCGATTTAAGTGGCCTCGATGGTGCAGTGAGCTTTCCATCAGCTTAGGTTGGAGCTCCTTATCTGCACAGGGATAACACTGGCATCCTTGCTGCAATGCGCTTTACTGGGGCTGCCTTTGTTCTGTTTTATGCTGTGTGCGTGTGTTTAACAATGTTGTAAGACACTTGAAGACTTTTGGGTAACCAGCAACTAATCTAATGAACAGCAACAACAAACCTCATGTTCTTTCCCCAGCTCCCCTGGGATCCTTATGAATAAATTGAAGAAATTCTGCTCAAATCCATTGTGGATTTGGCTTGGATTATTTCCGTTGACAAAAAATGTTTGCAATGAATGTGATGTTTGAGAATGAGCCTGAAGTTCAGAATCTGGATTGCTTACTAAAAAGGCTTAAAAATGCTGCAGATGTTATATAACACCTCGTTTGTCGAGTAGCATGATGGGATACTCACTTGGACTCTGATGTATCTGCCCTAGTAGATGATGCTCAGTTGCTCGGACCCGATGGTCTGACTCAACCACCCTACATTATTGCTTGGCAAGATGAAGCAGCGTGTTTCCTTTATGAGATGGGGCAACAAACTTAGGAAACATCCTTTCACAATAACTTACTTTTCAAAAGATACTTCTGACTATGGAATGGATTACAGTGGTACCTCGGGCTAAGTACTTAAGTCGTTCCGGAGGTCCGTACTTAACCTGAAACTGTTCTTAACCTGAAGCACCACTTTAGCTAATGGGGCCTCCTGCTGCCGCCACGCTGCCAGAGCATGATTTCTGGTCTTATCCTGAAGCAAAGTTCTTAACCTGAAGCACTATTTCTGGCTTAGTGGAGTGTGTAACCTGAAGCGTATTTAACCTGAAGTGTATGTAACCCGAGGTACCACTGTGGTTAATTTTTTTGAAGTTGCTGGGTGGAAGAAGAAGAAGAAGAAGAAGAAGAAGAAGAAGAAGAAGAAGAAGAAGAAGAAGAAGAAGAAGAAGAAGAAGAAGAAGAGAGAATACACAAGGGAGTTCACCAAACTGGCCTTTGTAACATCAGCTGAGTGGCTGTTGAGGTACAGAAGTGTGTGCAGAATTTGGTGTGTGCCTTTTTAGCTCTCAAGAGCCTTCTCTGAATGATCTACGCACAGAAGCCTGTAAAGAGTTCATTTTATCTCAGAAGGGTAAAAGGCTGAGTCAGTTCCACTGGGAGATGACCTTGTGTGGCCCTAGCTACTTAGTCTGAATCTCCCATCTGTTCTGCTAATTAATTGCTTCTCTCTATGGAGTGTGTTGCTAAAGCTGTTGCTCTTGCAGAACAGGGACTGGTCTTTCTAGTGCCAGAGGTCATGAGTTTGATTCCTCCTGAGGGGTGGGGTGGGGTGGGGTGGGGGGCATACAGATACTGGTGCCTGTACATTAGGTCACCCTAAATCTGGAGGCTCGGGAAGAGAGAAATGCTATAAAAACAAACAACAAAGCTAGTGAGAATTCTTCTTTTGTTTCAAGTGCTTGAGACCTTTCATTTCATTGGGATTCATAGACCCAGGTTCAAGTCTCAACCGGGATAGACTCTGGTGGCCAATTAGTGGGCAGTGTTGTTTGACACTGATTCTGTCCTAATTGAAGTTGTACGGTTTTCTCACAATGCTGCAATTACACAGGTTTCAGTTAACCAGAGAGCAAAGGACTTGATGGGATTCACTTCATTTCTCTGTGTGTGAAGTTTTAAAAATCAAGTTTTCCAAAATTTCACACAGGCATTTCGATAAATAACAAAAACCTTTTCCCGACTTCCCACCCCCTTTTCCATGGTGTTTTTGTTTCTTTCCCAGTGCTGCTCCCCATCTTCTATCTCTTAAACCAATCAATTAATCAATATCCTTTATTCGACCGATAGTCAGAAATAAAACACAATAATTATAAACTATAACATAAAAGGGGTACATAGATAATATCTCTTAAACCTTAACAAAACTATTACAGTAGAATCTTTAATCCATTCTGTTGCTCATAGCTCAAATCATGATCACGTGTTAGTCCTATAATATTTCTTTAAATAATCTGAAAAGGGTTTCATTCTTCCACAAAACTTTCATTATTAGTTCTCTCTTATTTTAGCAATTAATTCTTCCAATTCTGCATAATCCATCACCTTACTTATCCATTCTTCTTTAGGAATTTCTGCTTCTTTCCATTTTTGTGCATAGAGTCCTAGCTGCGGTTGTAACATACACAAGCAACTTAGGGTAGATCTACACACAGGAACCCCCCCCCCCATTATAAATAAGTCAGAAATTAAATCATTATAACTAAAGGGAAAAAACACTATGGAAAATTGCTTACTTTTTTGTGTGCTCTCCACCGCCATCTGGTGTCACATGTTTATAACTCATTCCAAACACTGTTTTTTGACTAATGCAGCTGAGTCCTTAATCATCTTGTTTGGAACTTCTGTCCCTTTAATCCCTGAAAGAAAAGCTTCAGGTTTCTGATGGGATTCACTTCATCCGTGGTCATCAAGTGGGGAGAGGGAAACCTTGTCAGATACAGCTCCTGTTTTATCAAGAGCACAGAAACAATCACAACGAGTTATAGCAATGCTCTGTCAAGGCCAGCATCTCTTTTGCGGCAGCAGCTTCTGCCAGATGGTCATGAGGGCATTTGCCAAGAAACAGGCTTCTGTATTGCTTAGTTCCAGCATCTGGATTGTGTCCCAAATCTTATATAAATCACCTGCCGTGGAGTGTTCTGTACTGGGTACCTGGTAAATATGAACAGTTTATTGGCACTCCTGAAGACACTTATTCCAGAAACGTGTTATTTATTTTATTTATTTCATTTATGAACCGCCTCCTATCAAGCATCTCAAAACAATTTCACGACAAAGAGTAAAGACAATAAAAACATCCACAGCGAAGCATGCAAAACCCAATGAAGCAATTTCATAGCTCAAAATGATGTTAAATTCAACACAAATACTAACTGTGATGAAAGCCTTCACTTAGAAAGGTCTTCAGTAGGCACCACAAAGACAACACAGATGATGCCTGTCTGATAATCAAGTGGGATGGAGTTCCAAAGGGTAGATGCTGTCACACTAAAGGACGCTTTTCATTTATATACTGCATTTCCTCAGAAGATAGGGTGGTATCTGCAGGAGGCCCTCCCCTTACAGAACACAGTGATCAGTTGGCTATATAAAAGGTGACATATCATTTCAGATATGCTGGAACTTGTCATGAACCGGAAGGGCAACGGGGAAGATCCCGGTGAGGGGTGTAGCCGGGACTGGGGCACACTGGGGCAAGCTGGGGATGGGGAAGGAGAGGTTGGTGTAGGAAGTACTCATGGAGTGATGGAGGATGGTGAGGCAGTGGGGGGGGTCAGTGCATAGGAACAAGAGCAGCAGAACCCATCACCAGAGCCAGAGGGACCCCTGCCTCCACAAACGTGGTGGGCTCTGGGGCATAGGCAGCAGTGGGCAGGGTATTCCAGGAGGCTGAGACAGGCAAGGGCCCACAGCCCATCTCCCTAGCCTGCCAGGTGTGGCTCGCTAGCTCTGGGTGGTGATTCCTCAGCTGGAGTAGGCTCACCACAGGTGAGGCTCACCTGCCTCATCAAGCCCAGAAGCTGCAACCAGCAGGAAAAGGACAAAACAGAAGCAGAGCTGAGGTGCTGTGCTGGCTCAACTGCCCATGTTGGTGGACCTTGGCTTGGATACTTCTAGATCTCCACAGGATTGCTTTGGGTTTGACTCTGGACTGTATCCTGACTGTGGGACTTTGGACTTGGCTACTTGGATTGACCCTGAACCTCCCTTCCTGACCTTCAGGCTTTTTACTTCTCTTGTGTGGATCGACCATCGGACTTTGAATTTGGCGCTTTGACCTTAGCCTAGTTCATGGCTACCTATGATTTCTAAGTGTCTAATCATTGGAATAAGAGACAAGAATTTGAACTTCGTCACCGTATACAGTGAGTTTTCTACCCTTTAACCCGTTGCATGGATTATATATTTGTTCCCCCTTTCACTACCCTGATCAATATGAAGTACAACAATAATTAAATAAGGAGCTGAGAATTAACCCCCAATACCTAATGGTCATTATGGTCCCTTATCGTTCTATACAGTGGTTTTAATTTTATGCACATATAATTTTGAATTGAAAGGCACGGACCGAGCATGTAGGCTGTGTTCTACTTGGCACATCATCCAGGTGTAAAAGAAAGCCAGATCCTGCTGCTCCCAGGTACCTGTGGCAATAAATGAGGTCACATCACTGGATTTTACAACCAGAGGCATTTGCCAGGGCAGGTGAGGGAAGGATTAGGCCCCTCCTTTCACCTGTAAATTGTTCCCTCAAAATGCTTTCTGGCTATTTGCTTTAAGAGAGAAAGATGAAATTGGAGCCAAGGTGTTTTCCTTGTAATGTCTCATTCCCCTCTTTCCTCCAAGTTGAGGTTATTTCCAGGGGACATGGTCTATTTCAGGGGTAGGCAACCTAAGGCCTGGGGGCCGGATGCGGCCCAATCGCCTTCTCAATCCGGCCTGTGGACGGTCGGGGAATCAGCGTGTTATTACTTGAGCAGAATGTGTGCTTTTATTTAAAATGCATCTCCGGGTTATTTGTGGGACATAGGAATTCGTTCATCCCCCCCCCCCCCATATAGTCCAGCCCACCACATGAGGAACGGTGAACTGGCCCATGCCTGAAAAAGATTGCTGTCCCCTGGTCTATTTTGAGTAGTGATGTGTGCTTTAAACACACACACCCCTGAGAGAGCAAGAGCCCTTGTTACATTTAGAAATCTAGTTTGTTGTGATTCTTTCTGCGATGATATGGAAGGCATTCTACTTCAGGCAGAGTATGCAGATGGTCTGTGATTAAGCGATCTAGTGAGCTAAAAGCTTTCAAAACAGGCAGATTCCCTGAAGGACTAGGAATGGAGGCAGTTTAATTGAATTCAAATTACCATGACCAATAGATTTTGTGTGTTAACCAAGCTAAGCAGGTGTCTACATTACGCTGTGGCCGTAGCAACAGATTCTGATCTATCTCTTTATCTACAGAGAGAGCGAGAGAGCCCAATGGAGATTGCTTATGGCACTTTCCTCACAAGTCTCTCAGTGGCCGAAATTACTGATTTGAGCTTCTCCATTTCAGGAAGATGTAGGGAGGTGTCTAAAAAAAACAACAAAAAGCATAATTTTGTCTGTCCTGGGAAATACTTGGCAGTTCTTTGGAATGTTGAGTGCAGCTACTGCTCCCCCCCTTTTGTTATAAATATTTACTGCAAATTCCTTAATTCTGCTACAAGAGAGAGAACACAGCATGGGGTGGCATTCAATGAAGTTTTACTCAGAGTAGACCCACTGAAATTAATGGACATGACTAAGGTAGGCCCATTAATTTCAATAGATCTATTCTGAGTAAAACTTTATTAGATGCCACCCACTATGTGTTAGTTTATCAGAATTTATTCTTCCAAAACATTGTGAACTAAGGCTTATGTTGAATAAAAGGGTCACCAGACATGTAACCCTCGTGAAGCCTTGAATAAGAAGTTGATTTCACTGATATGCCAATCGTTCACATCACATGAAATAATTATTCTGAAGGTGGAGCAATCTCCTTCCTGCAGTAGTAATTTTTGCTGCTGCAAGACAGTTCATTACCATGTTAACAAGTGCAGTTTCCATCTACCATAATATATTTTGGAAGGCAGGTTATATTGCAGTGAGGGCAGCTGTGCTATTGTAACCAAAATCTAACCCCTAGATTGGCAGCGTCTCACGAGTAGACCATGGACACACTAAATAACAGTTGGCTGTTCTGAGCATATGGAAAAACAAGCCCCTGCCGCCTGCCAAAGGAGGGGTTTCAAAAGCAGCTTTGTCCAGAGAAAGTGTTCAAGATGCAGGCAGGAGCGGGTCTGGAAATTCCACGACACGCATGTTTGGGGGACTAATACCTTCTGCCTGTGGGCTTGTTTCTGCACATCAGTTAAGCATGTTCAAAATCTTGGGGTGTTTGCACAGTTGTGAATCGAGGACCCACCACCCATTTGAGAATAAGAAAGACACATGGACACGGTATTTTAGGTTAATGGGCTTAATAAGGCCACAACTTTATTGATTACAGCATGTGAGAGGTATTGGCTTAGGCATTGGATAAAACAACAGAGCGTGACTCCACCCCTTCAGGGAGGGGTGAGTCTATCAAGGGTTAACCACCAGTGGGAGGAGCTTGTTGATGCAAATACAACTGGAAGCTTCCCCTGATGTCACCGGGGGTCGTGCCATGGCCCCAGCCACCAGCAAGGGCATCGGACAGGATCCACGACTGTTGGATTCCTTTACCGGAATACCCATAAAGTGGAGGGGTAGGCGATGGCCGCACCCTGCCCTCCAATCCACAACCATATTCCAATGCCTAAACGCCAATACCCAAAAGTTGTGAAGATTTGCTACGAGATAGGCGAAAAACCAAGTGGCCGGTGCCAATTTGCCAGTTGGATAAAAAATCCTGCCAGGCCCCTTGGAAAACCAAGGCGACCAACCACAGGTCCATAGCAATGTCAAGAACCAAGCAATGAACTATGGGAGGGAGGGTGGGTGATCTGACGAGAAGCAGCACCACAATGGCTGGGAAACGCTGCCGTGGCCACGTTTGAGCGGCTAACCCCCACCCCCAAGCCTCCAGCCGATTGGCTGGCCACCTGGGGGTGTGGCACAGCAGCCGGAGCAGCTGGGCAGGGGGTGGAACGCCCTCTGCCAACGCGGGAAATGGCTCCCGCTCACAACTCCTTCCGTCCTTGAGGAGGAGAGGCTTTCCTATTCAACACGCCAGTGGAGTTTGGCAATGGAACAGAAAAACACCAGACAGTTCTAGGTAGGGTTAGTGCCTTTACTGATAGCAGAAAGCAGTTCCACAGCTTATAGGTTACATACAGTCCTTCCAGCGGCATACTTGCAGGGTTCCAACACAGACTAGACTCTAGCCAAGGGCCGGGGTCAAGAGCAAACTTGCTTCAAACTTAAGATTGTCCTGAGTCACTCTCACATGTTTGCTGACTCCCTCTCACATGCTTAACTAGTAGCAGGTGCAGGACAAACCCACTCAAAATTAACCAGCACACCCCTTTTATCTGCATGCATAAACCCTTATACATCAAAAAAAGTGTTTATGGTATTCAATAACATACGGATGGTGATGGACGCATGCTTTCTGCTATGAAACTTCGAACATGCCTGCTTCTTTACACCTGATCAGCTCGAAGGTTTGCAGATAAACAGTTCAATCAAAAGCGGCAAAAGTCCCCTGGGCACTCTTCCTCCGAAGGCAAAACACTCTGCGAAGGTTGCTCAGAGCTTTCTACCACTGCCTGAGGAATAGGCAGCATGAGAGTTTACAGTGGTGCCTCGCAAGACGAAATTAATTGGTTCCGCAAGTTTTTTCTTCTTGCGAGTTTTTCGTCTTGCGAAGCACGGTTTCCCATAGGAATGCATTGAAAATCAATTAATGCGCTCCTAGGGAAACCGCTTGCCAGGCTGGCGGTGCGGAGAAGGGCTTTTCTCCCCACCGCAAGCCTTCAGGACAGGTAGGGGAACAGAGGGGAAGGCGCGCAGCGCTTTCCCTCTGTTCCCGGGGCTTGCGTGGGAGGAGGGTTTTTCCTCCGCACCGCCAACATTCAGAACAGCATTCTGAATGTTGGCGGTGGGAAGGAAAACCCTCCTCCCACCCCAAGTCTTCAGGAAAGCCATCCGAAGCTGGGCGGGGGGGAGGAGGCGTTCCCCCCCCCCGCCCGGCATCGGAGCTTCGTTCCGATGCCGGGTGGGGGGAGGAGGTCTGAGGACAGTGGGGAAGACGCGCTGCGCTTCCCCGCTGTCCCGGAGATTTCCCTATGGGCTGTCGTCTTGCGAAGCAAGCCCATAGGGAAATTCGTTTTGCGAAGCACCTCCAAAACGGAAAACCCTTTCGTCTAGCGGGTTTTCCGTCTTGCGAGGCGTTCGTCTTGCGGGGTACCACTGTACACAGAATCGGCACTCTTCATCTTATGGCTGTTGAATT
Organism: Podarcis liolepis; assembly: GCF_965112155.1. Lineage (NCBI taxonomy): Eukaryota > Metazoa > Chordata > Lepidosauria > Squamata > Lacertidae > Podarcis > Podarcis liolepis. The sequence goes on from NC_139563.1 coordinate 51,707,418, forward strand.
CCCTTTGACTGGTAGGCAGACCACCTACCTGGTGAGCCCCTGTAAAATATGTAGGAACTGTTTGCATCACCTGGATGCCAACTATACCTTGGCACTTGGAGAGATAAATAATAAGGCAACCCGGAGAGTCTATCCATTTTTGTCAGTCTGTTAAAACAAACAGAGAGCATTTATTCAGTGGAGTTTACTGTATGTCACAGTTCACTGTTGGCTCCTCTTACTCATGTAACTGGCAGTTTGCATTTCTTAGTGCAGAAAGTATTGGTCTGATGTGCAGTGATCTTTCCTGTTCTGCTTAGATCAAGAGGGTTCTGGAAGGTTTCTTTCTGTGTGAAAGAAACCAGCAGAAGGTTTCTGATGTTTGGATTATTCTTTCTGGGAAGCTGACTACAGCTGGTCTAAACTGGTTCTGTTATCTCTTTCTATCAAGGTAATGCTGGCTATAATAGTAAGGCCAGAAGAAAGAAGCCTGGGTCTTCACACTTGCTCTTTCTATCTCTTTGCTCTGGTGTGATGTTCTGTATTGCTTAGTGTTAAGGTTTTAGTCTTATTATAAGTTACTGTAAGTTTAACTTAGGGACGTGGGTGGCACTGTGGGTTAAACCACAGAGCCTAGGACTTGCCAATCAGAAGGTCGGTGGTTCGAATCCCCGCGACGGGGTGAGCTCCTGTTGTTCGGTCCCAGCTCCTGCCAACCTAGCAGTTCGAAAGCACGTCAAAGTGCAAGTAGATAAATAGGTACCGCTCCGGCGGGAAGGTAAACGGTGTTTCTGTGCGCTGCTCTGGTTCGCCAGAAGTACCTTAGTCATGCTGGCCACATGACCCGGAAGCTGTCTGCAGACAAACACCGGCTCCCTCAGCCAATAAAGCGAGATGAGCCCCACAACCCCAGAGTCGGTAACGACTGGACCTAATGGTCAGGGGTCCCTTTACGTTTAAGTTAAGTCTACTGCAACTGGATTTCTTACGGACAGTGCCAATCCTGAATGTATTGAATTTGGGACCATTATGCTCATTTGCCTTCAGTAGCACTAAAGCTCTGCTGGATGAAAGACAATTGCCTCTGGTCCACTGTGTGGGAATCTTGCAATGTGTTTAAGTTTTTCCTCCGCATGACAATAACACACGCCAGTGGAGCCAGCATTTATTTATTTATTAAATTTCTATACCGCCCTTCACACATGAAGCAACGGCGAAATAATCTTTTTGATTACGAGATATCTCTGTTCTAGGTGCTTCGTACTAAAACTTGCATCACCTCAAACTCCTCAGACTGACCCTATGCATTGGACATAAATAACAAAACAATCTTCAATGTTGTTGTTGTTGTTTAGTCGTTTAGTTGTGTCCAACTCTTCATGACCCCCTGGACCAGAGCACGCCAGGCACTTCTGTCTTCCACTGCCTCCCGCAGTTTGGTCAAAGTCATGCTGGTAGCTTCGAGAACACTATCCAACCATCTCTTCCTCTGTCATCCCCTTCTCCTTGTGCCCTCCATCTTTCCCAACATCAGGGTCTTTTCCATGGAGTCTTCTCTTCTCATGAGGTGGCCAAAGTATTGGAGCCTCAGCTTCACGATCTGTCCTTCCAGTGAGCACTCAGGGCTGATTTCCTTCAGAATGGAGAGGTTTGATCTTCTTGCAGTCTATGGGACTCTCAAGAGTCTCCTCCAGCACCAGAATTCAAAAGCATCAATTCTTCGGCGATCAGCCTTCTTTATGGTCCAGCTCTCACTTCCATACATCACTACTGGGAAAACCATAGCTTTAGCTATACAGACCTTTGTTGGCAAGGTGATGTCTCTACTTTTTTCAATAATCTTCAACAGAAACAGATAAAATTGGCAAATGTGAAAAAAATAAGTATGTATGTTTCTGGATGGACTTGATGAAATATAAAAGTTTTGGAATGTGTAGCGAGGGTGCCTGCCTGATGTTAACTTTCCTTTTATGAACCTCCTTGAGTTAGCTTACCTTAAGATCCAAGCCAATGTTCATCATATAAATGTGGAGTATTGGTCATCTCATGGGTATCTTTATAAGAAGTTCAGGGTAGGAATTATACAGAAGTTCACATGAGTGTCACCTGTAAATGGTGTTTTTGATTGCTTTCCTTTAAGACCAGAACCTTTTCTTTCTACTGACAGATTCTGAAGAGGTTTCCCCCCCACACCCACAAGTAGTATATAATGCTCTTAACTGTGTTTTCTCATAAGGCTTTTCTCTGCATTGGCTAAGACACACATTGTTCACCACTCTTGTTGTATTTTAAGGCATTAGCTGGGGATTTGTAAAGACAAATAGTATTGTGCACAATAAACTACTTTAAAGATAAGGTCTGGAAAGCCTTCCTTTCTCGAACAGGTGGGATCAAGTCAAGTCAAAGAAGCTTGCTGTGATGTCTCAACAAAAAAAGATGTAATGAGTTTCACAGACCTTTGCAAGGAAGTATCTACGCAGCAAAGGTTAAGAGGTACCGTATATTAGAAACTGAGATTGTTCATAATCCAAAAGAGCTGTTCTCCTCATCTTGAATTACAGTTTTGGCAGAGGATGGTCAGTTTTCCCCAGCACCACCAATCCTATAATTCTAGCCAATGAAAGCAACTAGAAGTCTTGAAGCTGCTTACATTTATTATGACATACACTTTGCTGGACTAGAGTCTACCTTGTGGGTTTCTTATGCTCCACAAGACCCTCCTGCTAATTCACCGCAACCATCTGAGCTATGTATAAATATACTCTATTATTCTACAATCTATATGAATAAATCCTGGGAATTAGTCTCCATTGCTTCTCTTGCACACAGTTCACATGGGAAGGGACATTGCTCGCTGGAAGAGCAGATTATTTTATATCTTCAAGGTTCAATCCCTATGGAACACTTAGAGGACACACTAACCAAGAAGCTAGATGAGAACTTTATTGTCTCTCTCCAAAAAGAAGAGAACAAGCACAGGAAACTCCTGACTCCACCCAGACACTCCTCAGTCCAGTGCCACCTAGTGACCAAACGATATAATGACACTATCCACCCACCCACCCTCACATGTCTGAGCAAAAGATAGCTGTTAGTGGTTTTTGCACTCGCACTGAGTTCTCTGGGGAATCCATAGTTTGTTTGCTAACCACTCAGTGAACTTGTTTTATTTTTAGTTTGGCTGGGGTTGGAGGATGAGGAAAACCCTACACTCAATAGCTGCTTTATTGTTTAGCCGGCCTCCTTAAGTAGAAGAAGGTGATATGGCTTCTTAGTCAAGCAGATGTCTTGTCAGAAATGGACAGATTTAGCCCCCTGGCCTGGAAAGCACTTCAGCTTCAGTGGCTCTGAAGTGCTTACGCAAGGAACTCCTTTCCTGCTCACAGAGGCAGAATCCCTTTGAGGGGAAACAGCTTTTGTTTTCTTCTGAGCCATCTCTTCCATGACAAACTGGACTGGACACCAGAATCTTGATGAATAAAGATTGTACTTGTGTCACAGAGGAAGCAGGCGGGATTTGGAAATTGTATCAAAATGGATCCAGACCATGGTCTCTCTTCGTTGGCATCATCATTCCCTGTGTGGGAACTAGGGGGGATTAGCTAATTGCTTGGCACGGAAGGGATGTTCTTCAGGGTGGCAGATGGACTGGGAGAAGAAAGAGAGCTAGACAGAATAAGGCAGGAGAAAGAGAGGGAGGCAGAGAGAGAAGAGATATCTCCACCAACCACTGACTTCGGCGCCACTCAGTTTGGCTCTGGCACTATTCTGATTCTTGCCTCACCTTTCCCCAATATTTGGCCTCTGACCAATTAAAAGGGAATCAACTGTTCACACAAACTATAAGTGATGCTGGAGTGCCATTTAATAATAAAAATAAATTTTTAGTTATACCCTGCCCTCCCCGGCCAAGACCGGGCTCAGGGCGGCTAACGCTGGATATAAATACAGTAAAAACATTAAAAACAAAACAAAACCAACAAACCCCCAAAACACACACCAGTTTATTGAAATATAAGTTAGAATACAGTTTAAAATGCAGCTTAAAATGCAGCCTCATTTTAGTGGTAGCCTATAGATCAAAGCCATAAGGGGAGAAAATGTCGAATATTCACCGGGGCCAACTATCCATGCTGGTCCAAATGGGCCAGTAAAAAGAGCTGAGGGAAAATTTATATGAATTCTTCTCTGAATAATAACCCTCCAAGTGTCCCTATTTTCTAGGGACAGTCCCAGATTTACGGAAGCCACAGTGGTTTCTGATTTGATTCTGGAATACCCCGCTTTTCCTTAAAGGTAAAGGTAAAGGTACCCCTGCCCATACGGGCCAGTCTTGACAGACTCTAGGGTTGTGCGCCCATCTCACTCTAGAGGCCAGGAGCCAGTGCTGTCCGGAGACACTTCCGGGTCACGTGGCCAGCGTGACGAAGCTGCTCTGGCGAACCAGCACCAGGTTTACCTTCCCGCTATAAAGCGGTACCTGTTTATCTACTTGCACTTAAGAGTGCTTTCGAACTGCAAGGTGGGCAGGAGCTGGGACTGAATGACAGGAGCTCACCCCGCCGCGGGGATTCGAACCACCGACCATGCGATCGGCAAGTCCTAGGCGCTGAGGTTTTACCCACAGCGCCACCCACGTCCCCCGCTTTTCCTTAGGACGTCCCTATTTTCATTGGATAAATGTCGGAGGGTATGGTAGGATGTTCCCTACCCTTGATTCTCAGTTTTATCAGAAGGAGATGGAAAACAATAGAGCAGGGTCTCTCTTCCACAGACTCCCAGCAAGTCTGATTGCAAAGCCATCATTGCCTCTTGGTTGTGGGACCTCCAGGTGCTTATCTCTGTGATAATTTCTGCCCTGCCACTCTAGGGTAAACTCACTGTAAAATAAAGTTATTTGAGTATTCAAACATCATTAACAATAGGTATACTCTGGAGCCAAACACTCACTGGGCTGTTCAGCCTCAGTAGTAGGACAAAGACTTGCAAAAAGCTGACAAACTTTGCATCAAGCAGATCTAGGCTTGTTGTTGTTTAGTCATTTAGTCATGTCTGACTCTTCGTGACCCCATGGACCAGAGCACGCCAGGCACTCCTGTCTTCCACTGCCTCCTGCAGTTTGGTCAAACTCTTGTTGGTAGCTTCGAGAACAATGTCCTCTGTTGTCCTCTGTTGTCCCCTTCTCCTTGTGCCCTCCATCTTTCCCAACATCAGGGTCTTTTCCAGGGAGTCTTCTCTTCTCATGAGGTGACCAAAGCATTGGAGCCTCAGCTTCAGGATCTGTCCTTTCAGTGAGCACTCAGGGCTGATTTCCTTAAGAATGGAGAGGTTTGATCTTCTTGCAGTCCATGGGACTCTCAAGAGTCTCCTCCAGCACCATAATTCAAAAGCATCAATTCTTCGGCGATCAGCCTTCTTTATGGTCCAGCTCTCACTTCCATACATCACTACTGGGAAAACCATAGCTTTAACTATACGGGCCTTTGTCGGCAAGGTAATGCTTCTGCTTTTTTCAGATGCTGTCTAGGTTCGTCATTGCTTTTCTCCCAAGAAGCAGGCGTCTTTTAATTTTGTGACTGCTGTTTCCATCTGCAGTGATCATGGAGAACAAGAAAGTAAAATCTCTCACTGCCTCCATTTCTTCCCCTTCTATTTTCCAGGAGGTGACGGGACCAGTGTCCATGATCTTTGTTTTTTTGATGTTGAGCTTCAGACCATATTTTGCACTCTCCTCTTTCACCTTCATTAAAAGGTTCTTTAATTCCTCCTCACTTTCTGCCATCAAGGTTGTGTCATCTGCATATCTGAGGTTGTTGATATTTCTTCCGGCAATCTTAATTCCGGCTAGGGATTCATCCAGCCCAGCCTTTCGCATGATGAGTTCTGCATATAAGTTAAATAAGCAGGGAGACAATATACAGCCTTGTTGTACTCCTTTCCCAATTTTGAACCAATCAGTTGTTCCATATCCAGTTCTAACTGTAGCTTCTTGTCCCACATAGAGATTTCTCAGGAGACAGATGAGGTGATCAGGCACTCCCATTTCTTTAAGAACTTGCCATAGTTTGCTGTGGTCGACACAGTCAAAGGCAGATTTAGGCAGGCTCTGTCAAATGAAAAGTTTGTTAGAACGGTAGAAAGGTTTATGAGCTCATTAGCTCTCAACAAGGAGGGCTGAGGAAGTGATATGTTTATGACAGGCTCGGCTCGGAGTCCCAGTGCACTGCCGCTCTAACTTGCTTTAGCTTTTTGAGCATTAGCTGTTGTCAGTTTTCGCACAACTTTGCAAAGTAGATGATTTCTGAAGGGTTTTCAAAAGGAAAAGAGCTGGAAGAAATAATGGCTTCTCTCCCTCCCACCCCCTTTTGTGTGTGATGTTCTTGCATCTTCCTGTTGAATCTAATCATTTCAGTGGCACCAGGCTTGGTGCTAAAATGGGGCAGGTGGGGCAGAGACCAAGGGAATACTGGCTGCCCCCCACCCAGGACCACAGCAGGATGTATTGGGCAGGTGGGCACTACTGGCATGCCAGCACCTTGCCACCCATGTTGGATAGCTCAGTAAGTAGAATATAAGGCTCTTAATCTAAGGGTTGTGGGTTTGAGCCACACATTGAGCAAAAGGGTCCTATATTTCAGGGGACTGGACTAAATGGCTCTCATGGGCCCTTTCAACACTATAATCCTATGATTCTATGTGGTGAGTGTCAGGAATTCAGCCTACACTTGAGTAGGACTCTGGTAGAGACACATGCCCGACTGGCATGTTCTCTCCCTCCTGGTCTTTCGTTCGGGAGCTTCAAAAGCTTTCTTCTGCCCAAACATCACAGCGACTGATGCCAACCGACACCAGCACACTTAGGGATCCACAGAGTTTGCGCATCATGCGTGACAGATCTCAGCAACTCAGCATTTTGGCTAATCTACTTTATTTACATATAAACACACACGGAGCACTGCAACATGCCTCCCTCTCTCTCTCAAGCATCAGACAGCAAAGAGAAAAAGAACAAAGGACAATAGTCCCACTTCACAGAACACTTTAACACAAACATCCCGTCTCCGTCACTTCCCACTCTGTGGTGTCAAAACATATGCCATCATGTGAAAGACAAAAATCCCATGACTGCAATCATAGATCAGGAATCCTAACAGTGAGTGTATCCGTCCAAGAAGGTCCTAAGAGCCCAGTGATTCAAAGGCAGTGTAAAAATGAAAGCCATGCCTGACTCTAATTCCCCACCACCATCACCATTCACTTACCCAGCTGCATTCTTCCCTATAAGGCACCTAGAGTAGTAACTGCACTTTTTGATGGGAGCTTTGCTGCTCCTATATGTGGGGTTGGCCACCATCAAATTACCCAACGTGCAATGCCAGGTCGGAGTTTTGCATGCTGGGTCATTTGATGGCCACAACACGCATTTCAAAAACACCAACTTGCTCACCTGTGAATTGTCCTTGCTGCTGCTGTTGCAGGCCCACTGAATTTTGGACTGGGACCGGGCCTGAGCTGAGGTACCTCTGAGTACTGTGAGAACAGATGGCTAGAGCTGCGATGAATTTTCAAAGGTGAAAACCTCCCTCTGTGAAAAGGGGCTTGCCGGGGTGAGATATTTCCTAGAGGGCCCCCTCCCACAGCATCTGACAGGGCCTGTCATCTCCTGTATCATCTGCTGCTTCAGCAACCTTTAAAACAGAAACACGCAAAAAGGGTCTTCTTCACACAATGATATCCAGTGTGGTGTAGTGGTTAAGAGGGGTAGACTCGTAATCTGGTGAACTAGGTTCGCTTCCCCGCTCCTCCACATGCAGCTGCTGGGTGACCTTGTGCCAGAGACACTTCTCTGAAGTCTCCTTAGGGTAGTGATAAAGCGGGATATCAAGTCCAAACTCTTCTACTCTTCTCATCATTACATGTGTATCCACTTGGATTTGACTATACAATATCATACAATATCATTTACACGTTAGCGGAGTCTGTAACCTGAAGCGTATGTAACCTGAAGCGTATGTAACCCGAGGTACCACTGTATGAGGTAAAAAGGAGCATCTCCATGGGTTTTGCACAACAATTAGGCAACTTTTGGTGCTGTGGGGCAGCTGCTCCTGGATGTCACAAAAGGGCAGCAAATGGTTTGGTTTTTTTTGTTACTGAATTTTTGCTGACGGGAAATGGGATTTTCTGTCTCCAGTGCCAGAATAACTTTAGTGGCTTTGGGTACTAGGCACCTAGTAGGGGTGGGACGGCATTTGTTCCTCTGCCTCAGGCAGCAAAATGTCTTGGGCCACGCTTCATGTGAATATCTTCTTCTTTTTCATTACTTTCCCCCTCCTTCAATGTCTCTCTGTTTGTTGTGAGATATATATGTATGTAACTTCCCACCAGGCTCAGTGCTAATTTTATTAAGTGTTTATTCAGGACCATTTACAAATTTTGTGGGTGTTGAAACAGCTAACTGGTGAGGTGGAGGAGGGAAAGAAGTAACTGAAACCAACGGCCTTTGAAATGTGCGAATGTAGTGTTGAAAAATAAGTAGTGATATAGTTGCGGATGGCCATGCCTAAAAATATAGGAAAAAAAATCTATATTCAGATATGTTATGAGCTCAAGTTGTCATATTAGACAGTGCTATAGTGTTTTAAATTTAGTCCCTTTTCTGCTATATATTTTGGGGAACATTGAATCCCTGTCGAAAATTCTAAATGGAGTACATTTGCCATCACTATTTCCAGTAGTGCAACCCTCCATTATGTACCACACTCTGAACAACAACAATAACAACAACAACAAATAATAATAATAATAATAATAATAATAATAATAATAATAATAATGAATTGCTGAATATTTAAATCTGGCAAAGGCAGATTTCAGCCATGAGGAGGTGCAGAAAAGGATATATATATATATATATATATATATATATATATATATATATATGCTTTCGTAGATTTTCACGGGTACAGGAATGCAGGTTTTGGTGTCTTCGGGTGTCTTCCCGTGTAAGAGTTGGGGTGTCTAGGCGACGTTTCGACGAGGTCTCACTCGTCATCTTCAGGCTGGTGCTTTCGGCTTCTTGTTACTGGAACAGAGCTCTGTTCCAGTAACAAGAAGCCGAAAGCACCAGCCTGAAGATGACGAGTGAGACCTCGTCGAAACGTCGCCTAGACACCCCAACTCTTACACGGGAAGACACCCGAAGACACCAAAACCTGCATATATATATATATATATATATATATATATATATATATATTTGCTTTCGTAGATTTTCACGGGTACAGGAATGCAGGTTTTGGTGTCTTCGGGTGTCTTCCCGTGTAAGAGTTGGGGTGTCTAGGCGACGTTTCGACGAGGTCTCACTCGTCATCTTCAGGCTGGTGCTTTCGGCTTCTTGTTACTGGAACAGAGCAGGATCTCAGTGTTTGAGTTCCTATAAATACTGTTGAGGGGGTGTGGTGTATAGCCTCCAACGTTCTGGGCAGATAGGAAGTTCCCAGGTCAGTGTGCCTTTTCTTCTTTTGTTCCTTAATTACTTGAGGGATATCTTGAGTGATATATATATCTTATTTGCACCTCAAATGTTGCATTTCATTTACAAGATGTCATGAACAGTGCTTGGAATGAATTGGTTAATTTGAACCAAGCTCCCTGAAAGAGTTAAAAAAATTCTGAATTACACCTGAAAGTAGTTACTGTAATTGCTGGATGAATTAAATTTATTTTGGGGTAGGTCTTTTGGTTTCTAGTTCATTTTAATGTTCTCCCCCCTCCCCACCAGCAGGAGGCCCAGACTCTTAGGTTTATTTTTAAAAAGCAAGTTAGAAAGCAAAATGTGGAGGCAACGTTCCAAAGCTTTTTATGCAAATAACGAGGCACTGCTATTGCTAAGGTTGCTTATCACTTAATCACAGTTGCTAAGCAATTGGAAGCAAGGAATGTGAGGCATTTCACTGGCCTAGGGTGTGACCTATGTAGCACCTTGTGCCTTGATGTGGCTTTGTCACTATATGTCTTGATACCCTTAGGGCAGAGGTTCTCAACCTGTGGGTCCCCAGGTGTTGTTGGACTACAACTCCCATCATCCCTGAGCTCTGGCCTTGCTAGCTAGGGGTGATGGGAGTTGTAGTCCAACAACATCTGGGGGCCCATAGGTTGTGAAAGGCTGCCTTAGGGGAGCAGATGTGGCTCATTGGTTGATAGGGATGGGCTAATCCATCAATTCTTATATCTCATTTTCCCAGTCTTAAGTCCAGTTTTCCACACTGTCACATCAGTGCGATTTTTATTTTTTTTAAGTCTCATAAAAATTCATTAGCCTTTTAGTGTGAATTTCTCCCAATATATGCATGTTGGAATACAAATCTGCCAAACTGCTTACACTCGACCTCAGTGTTTGCAATTTTGTACATTTTACTTGCTGGAGAACTACATTGCAAAATCCTGAAATGTGCAAATTAGGAAGGATAGCCATGCTTCAGTTCTTGTATGGTTTCAGAAAATGCAAATTAGGTAGGTGCGAACTCTAGGAAGGGGGTAAGAACATTGCTCTGCATACATGAGAACTCTTTTGACCAGCAGCTCTGGTGATGGAGGTAGTCAGAACTAAGCTACTTGCTTCCATATTTGAATTCAGTGGCACCTGTCTGTGCTGCAATACCTGTTGCACCCGTGCTACAAGCTGGCTACGTGCCCTGCATGTAAGGTAAAGGTAAAGCGACCCCTGACCATTAGGTACAGTCGTGACTGACTCTGGGGTTGTGTGCTCATCTCGCTCTATACGCCAAGGGAGCCGGCGTTTGTCCGCAGACCATAGGCGCCGACTCCATGGGGCCTGAGGGGGCCCGAGCCCCCTCAAAAATTCGTTTGGGGGGGCTCTGCCCCCCCAATAATCTCGGGCGCCCCTCCAGCAGAGCGCCGCCGCCGGTCGAGTCCCTGTCTATCCTGCGTTCGGAACGGGCGCAATACAACTCCCAAGGTGCCCCACGCGAGCGGCGCCCCAAGGGCATGGCGGGCGTTGTAGTTCTTCATTCGCAAGGCGATCGCACGCCTTTAAGAGCGTGTTGTTGCGCAAAGTTTTTGGGCGGCGAGCGGCGCCTTCCGGCGATATCCGTGAACTGTCGCTGGAATCAACAGAAAGGCTCGATAGATTCATTGCGGCGACAGTTGCGTGCTGGGAACCGTTCCTTTCTGGAACTACGGGCGCAATTCACTTGGCAAAACCAGAGAGTTCCTGCTGCTACACAGACTGCGCCTGTTGCACGCGTGTCCTTTGTGCAAAAACGCCACATATTATACTTCCTGCATTTCGGCCCCAGTGATCAAATGCTTACATTTTCCTCCCCTCTCTTCTGCCCCCGCCTCCTCCCCACCTGCTCCCTCGCCAGCCAGCCAGCCAGCCGCGCGCCCTAGCCGGAGAGCAGCCCCGGCCGTCCCCGTCACGCAATCGGCTGGATCTCCCTTCAGCAGGCCGTGCTCACAACTCTGCCCAGGGACCCCCCAGCAGCGGATCTCCGGCCCAGCTGAAGAATCCGGCAACAAGCCCCCTCCTCCCCAATCGCTCCGCCGAAATACGCTCCAAACCCCCCCAGATAGGCTGCCGGCCGCCAAGTCTCGTGGCGCCCTGAGCGAGGGTCTCTCCCCAACACCGCCACCTCGAACTGCGTTCTCCCGGCTACCCGAGCGAACCAGCGGCAGGACCCCGGTATGGGCCCCCCCAATATTTTTTATAAGTCGGCGCCCCTGCCGCAGACAGCTTCCGGGTCATGTGGCCAGCATGACTAAGCCGCTTCTGGCGAACCAGAGTAGCGCATGGAAACGCCATTTACCTTCCCTCTGGAGCGGTACCTATTTATCTACTTGCACTTTGACGTGCTTTTGAGCTGCTAGGTTGGCAGGAGCAGGGACCGAGCAATGGGAGCTCACCCCGTTGTGGGGATTCGAACCACCGACCTTCAGATCGGCAAGTCCTAGGCTCTGTGGTTTAACCCACAGCGCCACCCGCGTCCCTGCTATCCCTACTATTCTACTAAAACTTTTTAAAATTCCACAGCCTCTTTTACTGAGCAGACTCTCCCTGTGAAGGGTAATTTATGTCCTAAAGGAAGAGGATAGTCCTTGTTGACAGCAGTGATTTACGAATATCATCTGCTATGCACGGTACGTGGATATTATGGTTACTGCACCAATTTCTGTTTGGGGGTAAAAAGCTTACAAGGCCCTAGACAAGGGACAACAGTATTGCTCTTTTGGAGAGATCTGAGCACATGAACTCCATCGCCAACTTTTGCAGATGAAACAGAATGTATAAAGACTGGCTATGAATGTCAGCAAAAGTTCAATGTTTGTTTATTACCCTTTGGGAAATTGCTTCGGCAAATTTATGCAGGTAGCTTTTCTGGCTGGATAAACATAGCAATACCACTTGGAGGAGCCCATCACATTTCTCACATCAATGGACAGCTTTCATCAGCTTTGCCCGAAACAGCCTCTGAAATGTCTGGGCAGTTAAAGTGAGCGACAGCTTTTACGGCGATGTCCATCTCCTCAACGCCCGTTGCCCATTTCTTGCTTAAAGCCTCTGTAGCAGAAGAGCACTTAGCCAACAATGGCAATCCAGACATTATCAGGAAATAGCAATGATTCATGACAGATATTATGTATTATGGGCAGAGAAGCATTACTTAGCTACTGACCGAAAATGAAGGAGTAATGGCAAACGGTCTCTTCCTCGGATACACAGGTAAAGGGCCCAAATCTTGCCTAGGGCATAATAAAGACCGACGGCTCAAAGTTTGATTCTCTTTCTCCCTTTTATTTATTCCAGAAAACTTGATTTATAAATGAGAACACTTGTTTCATTACAGAAAGAAATCTATCTGCTGTGTGCCCCCGACAAAATGATTTGCTTCTAAGCTGTTCTGCCTGCTGATATGCATTTCCCTGCCACATTTCTACACGAGCTTGTCAGTTCCATAAATCATTACAGATAAGCAAATCCTTCTCTTAACCTTTTGGAGTGATAGCGTGACTAATGTTTTCTGAAAAGTATTACTCCCAGTCTTGCTTGAAGGGCCGGATGTGGATGACTCCGGACTCTGCATGACAGAACCAACGCTAAGAAATGGGCCTCGCTCATTTCACAGGTCTTGCAAACCCCATTCCTTGAATACCGAGTTATGCCAAATTGTTAGCATGCATTGTATGATGCTCCAGCAAATATTTAGATTATGAACTGATTTTATTTAGGTCACCAGTTACTAGGATTTTTATTTTTTTACTTTTGCAGTACAGCTCTAACCCTGAAGTGGTTTATTTCATGATGCCTCACAACCCCCAAATATAGATACTCACCTGCTTGCCTCTCAAGCAATTTATCAGACTAGAACACAATCAATTAATTTGTTTGCAACAATATTTTATTTATTCAACATGATTTATATACCACTTAATCATCAAAAAGCAGATTAAGCAGTTTGAACTTCCTACCTTGAGAAATTAGAAATCTTTCTCTCTTTCTTTTTTTAAAATACTTTTTATTGAATTTTTCAAAAACAAAATAAAATAATCTTTACAGTCATTCTTAGTGTCGTCTTATTTACATTGCGTAAAATCACGCCTCGACTTCCTTCCTTCCCAGTTGCGGTTTTCTTAATGTACATCTTCTCTTACAGTTTCTTTTACATTTCTATACACAGCACAATAATTATATTAACCCTGCTGTAGTTTTTAAACTTCTACAGTTAATTCCTATATATGTTACAAATTTACCCCATTCTTCTACAAACTTTGTCCCTTTTTGGTGTCGGATTTTATACGTCATTTTCGCTAATTCTGTATATTCAAAAAATTTAGCCTGCCATTCCATCACCGTTGGGATCTCCGGTGACTTCCATTTTTGGGCTATGAGGATCCTAGCTGAGAAATTTGAAATCTTTTTCTCATTGATGTGGGTTATGTAGTTGCATAGATGAGTTCCTAAATGGCATTGGGCTTGGTTGTAGCAGGGTGGAGACAAGAGTTTTTTGTTTGCTCTGTTCTTGTTTGAGAAAGACAATAAAGTTCTTGTCTATCTTTCCAACTTGTGTGCCTTCTGAGCTTTCCATGGCATCTACTAAAGAACCCCTGCTTGTTGGCCATAGAACCCCCTTTATTGCACAGAGGTCTGGGGTCTTAACCTAGTGTATAGAGCTAGTGTTGGACGCAGGACTTTGGGGGCACCCCCACCTCCATAACTCATAGAATCATAGAGTTGGAAGAGACCACAAGGGCCATCGAGTCCAACCCCCTGCCAAGCGGGAAACTGCCTGGCTCTAGACAGGCTTTTACAGAATGTTGTTTTTACTCTGAAATGGAAATCTTGCTTCTTCTTTTTCAAAAGAAGCAGTGGGCTAAAAAAGAAAGAAAGACGTATTTTCCATTTTATATATTTAGTTTTGAATTAAATTGTGAGCTGCCTTATGTGATGGGAAATAAATAAATAGCTAATTGCAGAGAGACACTATTGTGCTGAAAAAGGAGGAACAGAAAGGTGCTAACTAGATGACGATATTTGTTGAACAAAACTAAGTTCGTGCTTGAAATAGCTAAGAATGAAATCAGATGTAAAGTTTTAAGTGGCAGACGTGAGTTGAATGTGCACTCGCTGTCCTGAAAACCAGTCGGTGAATGTGTATTAAAACCACTTCCACTGTACTTAAGATGTTATGACTGTCTTTGCCCTAATGGTGCCTGAGCAACTTACTCGGGAGTAACAGTTTAGGGTATGCTTACTTCAGACAGGGCCTTGGCTAGGTCTGTTGTGCAAAATGATAATATGGTTAAGGAGGCTGACATGTAGGGCTTTTCCCATGCTTAGCCAGACAGGAAGTGTGGTAAGTGTGTGATGTGATACCAGAAAAGTCCTTCTGCACAAGACCAATGATTCATCTAGCCTAGCATTCACTTTCTCACATTGACCAATAAGCTGCCAATAATAACAACAACAACAACAACAACAACAACAACAACAACAACAACAACAATTTATTAATTTATTAACACAACATTAAAAATAACTTTAAAAGGTAAAGGTAAAGGACCCCTGACAGTTAAGTCCAGTCGCGAATGACTCTGGGGTTGTCTGCAGTTTTTCAGGGTCATGTGGCCAGCATGACTGAGCTGCTTCTGGCGTAGCGGAACACCAAAACTGGAGCAGTGCACGGAAACTTCCCGCCAGAGCGGCACCTATTTATCTACTTTAACTTTGACGTGCTTTCGAAGTGCTAGGTTGGCAGGAGCTGGGACCAAGCAATGGGAGCTCACCCCGTCACGGGGATTTGAACTGCCGATCTTCCGATCGGCAAGCCCTAGGCTCAGTGGTTTAGACCACAGTGCCACCCGCATCTTACAATCACAGAAATCCAAATAAAAAGCACTGGGAAGGAGCAAAGCAGCATGAACTGCTCTCTGGAGGTCTATATATTTGTGTGGTCCCAGTGAGTCATAATTTGGCTTATTGTGTTATGTGAACCAGGCAACTAAAGCCATTATCGATCAACAGTTCTCAGTCAGAATGTGAGAATTGCAGGAATACCAAGACAGGACAGCCCTCCTTAGGTAGAGTTGAAAAAAATTCCCCTCTGTGGAAGCCACACATTGGCACTGTTGTTAAAACTGGCCAAAGACTTGGCCCTGTAACATGGAAAGCAGAGTATCATTCTTGCATAGCATGTGCCACAGAAGGCAAAGGCAGCATTGATGTGGATGGCATTTGCTAATTTACAAAGAAGACAAGCGACAAAGTTTGTTCAGTCATGAGCATGTAATCCATCACCACAATGTTGCTTCGGACAATGGACTGACAGTTACTAAATTTAGAAGCTGCAGTGTTATTTGGAAGAGTGTGTGTGTTTTAGCACTCAATTTAATTTGTTATCTCACATAAAACATTCCCCCTTTCTGTCTCTTAAGACTTCTCTAAAATTAATGTTAATTAATTTTAATTAATTAATTTTCTGTTCTTTAAACTGGGTGCAAAATTAATATAACGGGGTGCGGTTGGTCAAAGAGTACCAGTGTTGAAATAACTCTGAACCATGTTTGATACTTCTGTAAACCTACCACAGGAGTAAAGGTAAAATTACATAGCAATAAAATTAATTGACTCTTCAAAATTCATTTCAAATTTTTCTGAGTGATTAACTTTGCCGTTGATTAGATAATCTGTGGATATTAAAATATTGCTCAGTATTCACAGAATAAAGATAAAAGCTAAAGGTAAAGGACCCCTGGACAGTTAAGTCCAGTCAAAGGTGACTATGGGGTTCTCATCTTGCTTTTCAGGCCGAGGGAGCCAGTGGTTTTCCACAGACAGCTTTCCGGGTCATGTGGCCAGCATGACTAAACTGCTTCTGGCGCAAAAGAACATAGTGACGGAAACCAGAGTGCATGGAAACACCATTTTCCTTCCCGCCACAGTGGTACCCATTTATCTATTTGCTCTGGTATGCTTTTGAACTGCTAGGTTAGCAGAAGCTGGGACAGAACAACAGGAGCTCATCCCATTGCACGGATTCGAACCGCTGACCTTCCAATCACCAAACCAGTATATAACATCTAGTAATATTTAATGGCATTTAGTATTTTAAATTAACTGATAACTGATATACAATGTTATTTCAGATTTTATACCAGCAAACTGAAAACAATAAGGATGGGTCAAATTTTGAGGTAAACTTTCACATTCAAAATTAGAACTTCAAATCTGAGATTTTACATTCAAAATCTGAATGTTGTTTTCAGCTCTAGCACAGGGCTATTAGACAGTGGCTTGATAGAGATTCTGAGTGGCTCAGGTGATACTGAAGAGCTCTAATTTCTTGAGTGTTCCCTTTATTCGTGTCCTGCTATTATCAAAGGACTTTTTGCTTTGATTGAAGAGATAATATTTTTTATTAGTGAACAAGAAATGTAGAATTATGAATAAGGGAGAACCAATCTTTGTTTATAAAGACTGTTGGGATTTTAAAAGTTAATTATGGCAAGGATAGATGGTGTTTTTATTTTCAGTTGCAACTGTCCCCCAGATGCTAATTTGGAAGGCAGAACAATATGTCCTTGTTCCGTGGATGCTCAGGTTGTAAAATAAGGCCATCATATGAATAGAGAAAAAGTTGTTGAATGTCTACTTTTTTGGCGGGGGGGGGGGGACACAGGAAGCTGAGAAATGAATGTATTTCCATTATTAATTGCCTAATATGTATTAATTACTCAATTGCCAACATTTTTCCACATTACAGTATGGGTCTCTTCTCCATGTTGACCTTGGCAATAATCCTATGAGATTGTTGAATATGATGGAAATTGCGGATATGTGAGGGATAAACTAGCATTTCTGGGATTCTTTATGGGAAGATATGATTTAAATGTCTGGCATGTACACAACCTGCCTGGGCCAGAAGTATTCCCTCAGGAATCAGATGGGTTAAGGGTTGTTGTCTTTCCAGAATGCACATGAAACAGTAAAGTGAAAACATGTACATCCTATGCATACAAAGCAGATGATAAGTTAAAACCAGGGGCGGGGGTACACATGCAAGCCTTACACCCCCAAATTCCCAGACTCCTCTTTGCATAGTAAATATGAAAGCCTGAAGAAGTCTTCCTCAGACCTTCATAGCTATCACACAGACACTCTGCTCAGGCAGATAATCCTTCCTTTAAGTCAGGGGTCAGTAAACTTTTTTAGCAGGGGGCCGGTCCACTGTCCCTCAGACCTTGTGGGGGGCCAGACTATATTTTGGAGAAAATAAAAAAAAGAATGAATTCCTATGCCCCACAAAATAACCCAGAGATGCATTTTAAATAAAAGCACACATTCTACTCATGTAAAAACACCAGGCAGGCCCCACAAATAACTCAGAGATGCGTTTGAAATAAAAGCACATCTACTCATGTAAAAACACACTGATACCTGGACCGTCCGCAGGCCTGATTTAGAAGGCGATTGGTCTGGATCCGGCCCCCAGGCCTTAGTTTGCCTACCTGCGCTTTGAGTGGAAATGAGTGTTCTTTCTCCCTGCTCCTATACCTTGATTAAAATTGGGTGAGTGCCAGATAAAGTTGCTTTGGTGGCCATAGTTGGCCATTTCTGTTTGACGCCCATTTTAATGAAGGCTGATGTCCCTAGGGCTATGTGCTTCCATAAGGGATGGCTTGATTTACAAAGACATTGGGAGAGTACAGCTCTTGGTGGCTTCAGGGGACTTTGCTAGCGTTCCTGGAAAAGTTTATAAAACTGCTGACGCCCCTATGATGTGTCACTGTGTGTGTGTGTGTTTATGGAAAACACGTAACAAAAATCTGCATTTTCTTTGACTCGCCTTTCCAAGGGAGCCACCTGTTGAGCTGTCCTGTTGTCCCCTTGTCTCATTCATCATTTTGGTTCCCTTTCCCCGCTGAGCAGGCTCACAGCTGTGCTGTGCAGCTGATGAAATTGCCACCGGGTCATGAGCCTGGCAGATATGGGGCCTTCCAGGTTGTGAGCTGCGGCTTCCGGGGAAAGAGAGAGGGGCTGGTTCTGTCAATGGCTCCTCCAGCAGATCACTCAAGGCTTGTGTGCAGATGGGTTTACCCCTTTGGTTGCTCGCTGTGTCAAGAAATACGTTCTGTGTTTACGCCTTGAAGCAGCTGCAGATCTTCTAAGCTGTGACTAGAAGGAAGACTCTGTCAAAGGGTTTTTGTTATGTACTTTTAGGAAAACAAGCTAACAGGCAAAGCTACTCCAGTTTAAAAAACCTAATTTATTCCTCCAAAAACACACTGTGAGCAGATGCACACCTTTCTAGAAATGACTGCTTTTTCCTAGGTGTTTTTTAAAAATAAGTCTTAAATGTTTTTAAGAAGCTAGGTTCTCTTAGTATGCTGGATCATCCAATAGTAAGATTTTGACTTATTACTTACACTGAGGGGTGGGGCAGTGGGTGCCAAGTCATTTCCCCGCATACAATACATTTTCCAATCTCACATTATTTGCCTAAAATTTCCATACCTCTTATGATTTCGTTTCTCACCAGGGAAAGGAGATAATCTTAACTCAATTATAATAAGTATTACATTTCTTTTACCCCCCTCTGTAATTGGAAAACGGATTGGTAAAATAAGGAGATGTGAGTTGAAAGGCATTTGCATTCCAGAAAAGACGAGAAGCTTGTGTGATCAGGGTCTGCTTCTGTTAAATAAATTGGTTCGGGATTCATCAGGGAATATTGTAAAGGTTTTCACCTGGGTTACAGGTAGCATCTTTGAACAGGCCGTCTTGAAATTGCTTCCCATCAAAATCTGCTCTGTGGGTCACTATTTTCTTGTTTTCTTTGGTTAATTGAGCAAAGCAAGATAGCAAAAGAAAGGAGTGACGTTTGGTGTTCTGGAGTGGCTTTTACCAGCCCACCTGCAGTGGTATGTGTTATGTACTGAAGTTCTCACCCTGGGCCAGCAGGGGGATACTGTAGATAGTTCAGGTCCACATATGCAAATAAGGGATCGAAAGTGACGTTCAGTGATTAGATAGTAACAGAAAATGGTTACTGTTGCGTTCTAGTGGAGCTCTATATAAGCAGGCTGACTGAACCCTTCAGTTCAGTTCTGTTCTGCCCTGTGAAGAAACAAGAGCTGTTTGAAGAATCGCTGTGTCGTCTGATATGTTCACCCACAACTTAACAGTATGGATGAGCTTCTGACTTTGGCTTGCTTTCTGATGAGCAGAAGAGTTCCCCTTATGATGTGTTTTCATTAATCTTGCCTGCATGATGGAATTCCAACCAGGGCCAGCCCAGTATGTTTTAGTGCTGAGGCGAAATGGAAAGTGCCATCTCTGATGATGATGTTGGCATGTTGTGGGTATCATGGAGTTAACGCTCTGTGTTAAGTGGAAATACTGACTCCTTAGGTATGAGTCCCCACAGAGGCACATTATAATAATCCAATCTGAAAGTTAGTCATACCCATAAGTTTAAATGGGTCTACTCTGAGGATGACTAACATTGGATAAAAGGTCTCATACTTGTAATGGAGTTTTAGTGACATCTTTAGTTTTCTAAATGAATGCACGTGTTCTTTGGGTTCTGCTCAGTCCCCCTGCACTTGCACTACAGAGTTTAAGTGTTTTTGAGAAGTTTAAAGGTATTTGTTGGAGCGCCATCCTATGGCTGTAATAACTCTGCTGAACCCTAAAGACGGCTTTTCTTGTTCTCTTGACAATTACTTTCCCCTTATTGCCTGCATGAGGATTTCTCATTGCGGGGTTGCTTGGGTGGCCCTGAGTTGTAATCAGATATTATTCTTTGAGAGAAAAATCACTGAAGCATTTGATGGGGAAACTAAAACCTAGTATGTTTTACCTTGGATTTGCATACTGATGAGAAAGGGAGGGGGAAGGGATGTCATTAAACTGGTCCTACTTGTTTTGTCAGCATTATTTTAAGATTACCAGAAATCATTCTGTGCGGAGGGGCTCGAGATAGAAAGGATTTAGATAGCAAAAAGTTAGATTTAGATTAAATGTTGGGGAAATCCTTTGAGCTGAACAAAAAGATTGATGCTGGAAGCATGAAGTACTAAAGAGATTACAGAGTTACTAACACTTGATTGTTTCAGAGGTTACGAGAAGAAATATATGTCAAGAATAGTAGGCTATGCATGAAGTAGAGGGGGCAGGAGGACTGCCTTTCCAGTGTTTTGGAAATCTATGGGGTCCATAATGTGGTGGGGTTCACATCTTCTGAAATATTTTTTCTTAGATCCTTTGCCAGGGAGTACTGGGTGACAGGCAACTTAGCAAATCCTGCCATAAAAACCCGGACTGTGCCTCAAGAAGTGCTCTAAGGATCACTACAGGTATACCATTTAAGGCTATGGGCTCATCTACACTCGTTGGTTATAATGTTAAAGGTACCCCTGCCCGTACGGGCCAGTCTTGCCAGACTCTAGAGGCCGGGAGCCAGCGCTGTCCGCAGACACTTCCGGGTCACGTGGCCAGCATGACAAGCTGCATCTGGCGAGCCAGCACAGCACACGGAACGCCGTTTACCTTCCCGCTGGTAAGCGGTCCCTATTTATCTACTTGCACCCGGAGGTGCTTTCGAACTGCTAGGTTGGCAGGCACTGGGACCGAACGATGGGAGCGCACCCCGCTACAGGGATTCGAACCGCTGACCATGCGATCGGCAAATCCTAGGCGCTGAGGTTTTACCCACAGCGCCACCCGCGTCCCATTAGTTATAATGTTAGAAATGCGTTATAAAAATGTGGCACCAGAGGGTGCTGTAGAGCAGCACGCCTTTGACAGTGGAAAACTGCTTTGAGAGTTATATATTGTTATACTGCATAACGTTTTTACAGATCAATGTAGCTCCAGTCTGTGTTGGCTCCTGGTCATGCATCTACTATCTATCTCGATCTCTATACAGTGGTACCTCAGGTTAAGTACTTAATTCGTTCCGGAGGTCCATACTTAACCTGAAACTATTCTTAACCTGAAGCACCACTTTAGCTAATGAGGCCTCCTGCTGCCGCCGCGCTGCAGGAACACGATTTCTGTTCTTATCCTGAAGCAAAGTTCTTAAACTGAAGCACTATTTCTGGGTTAGCAGAGTCTGTAACCTGAAGCGTATGTAACCTGAAGCGTATGTAACCCGAGGTAGCACTGTATATGTAAAATCCATATAGCATGCGAGATGTTGGGTAAGGTAAAGGTAAAGGTACCCCTGCCCGTACGGGCCAATCGTGTCCGACTCTAGGGTTGCGCGCTCATCTCGCTCAAGAGGCCGGGAGCCGGCGCTGTCTGGAGACACTTCCGGGTTACGTGGCCAGCGTGACGAAGCTGCAGCTGGCGAGCCAGCACTAGCGCCGCACACGGAAACGCCGTTACCTTCCCGCTATAAAGCGGTCCCTATTTATCTACTTGCACTTAGGGGTGCTTTCGAACTGCTAGGTTGGCAGGAGCTGGGACCGAACGACGGGAGCTCACCCCGTCGCAGGGATTCGAACCGCCGACCTTACGATCAGCAAGTCCTAGGTGCTGAGGTTTTACCCACAGCGTCCCCCGCGTCCCCAAGATGTTGGGTAGGAGGGATCTAATCTAGATCCACTGTCCCAGCTCTCAGTGGGAAAAGAACTGAGTATAGTTTCTGCCCAAATCTTTTAAAGCTCTGATCAGTATGATACATAGGGAAACTAAGGTTCAAAGGTGGAGCAGGTGCTACACATGCTAAGCAAGCCAAGGTGTTGATCCAATAAGCAACATGTGCCCTTGGGTGCCATGATATGGGAAAAGGGTGGGCAAAAGTTTGTCGCACCAAATGGGCAAGGAAATCAGAACTCCTTCTGGAGAGCTGGACCTGAGCTAACTGCTAGGCCCTGTGCTGGGGTCTTAATACCCTAGGTGATGGGGGAGGTGACAGCTGCTGCTCTGAACCAGACAGGGTATCTGACTTCTCTGAAGATGATGTGGTCAGGGACAAGCTAGAGAGTGCCATACAAGATAGGTATGCCCACATAGTTCATTGAAATTTAAGGAGCTTTGCATGGATTTCTATTTGCACAGTCATACTGTGAATTAACATTGTGCTGGCATTGTGACGGAACTATTTATAATGCCACTTTGTATGTGCTGTTGTTGTTGTTGGCCTCCACCTGTCTGGAGAGGCAATGAAGTGTGCCTCCAGGGTGAAGTCGAAGTGCTGGAGAATCACAGCGCCTGCTGTGGCTACGGAGACTGGCAACTTCTAAATGCTGCCATTTTACTGTGTTAGCAGCACCAAAGTGGCCTGTCTGGGGTGCAAGCCCAGAGGCCCTAGGCTGCCCAGACGAAAATATCCCCTCCCCAGCCTCACTGATGTGGTCCAAAGGGACTGTAGCCATTCAGTCATAGGCTGTTAGTTTTAATGTATTTGAATGGCTCTATAGTTAAAGGTAAGGGACGTGGGTAGCTCCTAGGGCTTGCCGATCAGAAGGTTGGCGGTTCGAATCCAGGTGAGCTCTCGTTGCTCGGTCCCAGCTCCTGCCAACCTAGCAGTTCGAAAGCACATGAAAGTGCAAGTAGATAAATAGGTACCGCTCCGGTGGGAAGGTAAACGGTGTTTCCGTACACTGCTCTGGTTTGCCAGAAGAGGCTTAGTCATGCTGGCCACATGACCTGGAAGCTGTACGCCGGCTCCCTCAGCCAATAAAGATGAGCACCGCAACCCCAGAGTTGATTGCGACTGGACCTAATGGTCAGGGGTCCCTTTACCTTTTACTATAGTTAAAGGTATAGTTCTATAGAGGTTGTATAGTTAAAGCTACTCTAAATATTTTGTAAAAAGGTAAAGGGACCCTTGATGATTAAGTCCAGGCGCGAACAACTCTGGGGTTGCGGCTCTCATCTCGCTTTAAAGGCCAAGGGAGCCAGTGTTTGTTCACTTCTTCAGACAGTTTTTCCAGGTCATGTGGCTAGCATGACTAAGCCGCTTCTGGTGAAGCCAGAGCAGCGCATGGAAACGCTGTTTACCTTCCTGCCAGAGCAGTACCTATTTATCTACTTGCACTGGCATGCTTTTGAACTGCTAGGTTGGCAGGAGCTGGGACCGAGCAACGGGAGCTCACCCTGTCGCAGGGATTTGAACTGCCGACCTTTCGATCGGCAAGCCCAAGAGCCACAGTGGTTTAACCCACAGCGCTGCCTGCCTCCCAAATACTTTGTAAGTTTCCTTAAAGTGTTGGTTCGGGTGGCCAAACACAAAAGAGGATTGAGTTCCTGCACCTTTCTTAAATAAACTAAGACATTCCCTGTATTTTTAGAAAGCCATAAATTTGTCATGAGAAGGAATTTTGATGATAGATCTGATGGTGGAATATGTCTCAAATATTCAAGACTAAGCCACATGCTTGGATCTGTACTTTCCTTGCTGTGATCCACACATGTCCATGCTATTGCTTGGGGTCACAGATTTTCCCAATCAAGTTGCGAGAGAGAGGTATTTTTTTGAGACTCTTGCGGCAGTCCTATTCATGTCCATTTAGAAGTAAGACCCACTGAATCCAGTGGGACTTGTGTTTCAGTAGACGTGTATAGTAGGGTTCAGCTGCAAAAGAAGAGTTTATTAATATTTAAAGGTTTGCAAAATTGTGAAAGTTAAAAGGCACATAATTCCAAATGCAAGTTTTCTGAAGAGCTAAAAACATTAATTAGAGGGCTGTATTGAGGTGAGTGCAGGTTAATGGAATTCATCAAATGCCAACTACTGGCCACAAAGCTATTCAAAAAGCTGCCCTCTTGTCCAGGAAGCTAGCTCAGAGATCACATTGTGTATAATGAAACCACCCAACAAGGTTTTTATGAATTTGTGATCTGGTTTTTTATTTTCCTAGAGTGAATAGGGTGGAAATGAAGCCTTGCTTCTTTTTCTAAAGAAGCCTTTGCTTCAGACCTTGAACTGAATCAAACAATTGGATTGGGCTACTTTTTGTGTTGAATTAGTGTGTGAACCAAATCTTGCACTCAGTGCACACGCCTAATAAATACCCCCCCCCAAAAAGCTTGTTCATTGGGGTAGCCAACATATGTTGTGGGCTATATCTCTTCCTCATCCCTGATCACTGGCCATTCTGGCTAGGGCTGATGGAACGTCACCACTTTGGCTACCACTGTCATACATAACAATTTGGTCTAGCACTAGTATTTATTGTTGTTGTTGTTTAGTCATGTCCAACTCTTCGTGACCCCATGGACCAGAGCACGCCAGGCCCTCCAGTCTTCCACTGTCTCCCGCAGTTTGGTCAGACTCATGCTGGTAGCTTTGAGAACACTGTCCAACCATCTCGTCCTCTGTCCTCCCCTTCTCCTTGTGCCCTCCATCTTTCCCAACATCAGGGTCTTTTCCAGGGAGTCTTCTCTTCTCATGAGGTGGCCAAAGTATTGGAGCCTCAGCTTCAGGATCTGTCCTTCCAGTGAGCACTCAGGGCTGATTTCCTTAAGAATGGATACGTTTTATCTTCTTGCAGTCCATGGGACTCTCAAGAGTCTCCCCCAGCACCGTAATTCAAAAGCATCAATTCTTCAGCGATCAGCCTTCTTTATGGTCCAGCTCTCACTTCCATACATCACTACTGGGAAAACCATAGCTTTAACTATACGGACCTTTGTTGGCATTTATTAATTATGTATAAATCTTGCACCCCAAATGCTATACACACCTAGAAGTAACCTCGGCTAATTTTGATAAGAGTGGAATGGCAGGTTTGTTTATTTATTTCAGTATTTATACCCCACCATTCTAGGCCAAAGACATACTTAAAAGTATAACATTACAATAGGAAAAAATCCATGACAGTAGTGAAACAGTGCAAGGAAGCACACTAATAATACCAGATAAAAACACCTGAACTAGGGTCTCAAATTGAAAAAATGCACACCAAAAGAGTCTTAAGAGCAAAGAACAGCCAGATGAACCTCCCTTGCTGGAGACTGTTTCATACTTGAGGTGCCACAGTCAGAAAATTATTCCCTTTTCTTCCCTCCACCCTTGGCACCTTGGCTGGCAGGAGACCAACGGAAGGGGACTCAGGAGCAGAGCAAACATCCAAGCAATAATTGTCTGACATTTTAAAGCAGTCCAGTGAACCAGACATGGCTTTCAGGTTGAGTGATTAGCTTTGAACCTTGTGCATTGCTCGTCATACAGAACTCTTTTTGCGTTGCCCAATTTCATTTTCTCTCCAGTCTGCTTTTCTAGAGCCTTGAAATAAAATGTAATTGAGGAAGCCTGTCTCATATTTTTCCCTGGAGGACTAGAGTGCTAACCAAATAATAAAGGCATTTTTACTAATTGATGGTTTCTCTGGGGACAAAGTGAAAATTAGAAAAGAGAACAAGAGGCCTCTTCCTTTGTAGCCTGACACACCTGAGTTGCTATGAGAGGCTCTTGTTCTGCCTTTGTGGTTGTCATGTCTTGTGTGAACAGTAATATTGGAGGGTTCATGTTGCAAGCAAACCTATCCCTTATTGTACATTGTGCACCACTGACAGATGAAAATCCACTCTTTACATAGAGAAGCAGCTTGCACTTTATGTGACCTTACCCATTTCCAGGGCAGGAAGTCTTTGGAAAGCAAGTAGAGACTGCCCTTTCTCTGTCGTGTTCAGTGTTGTGGTTGTTTGCTACTTCCAAATGACTACTGTATTCTATGCAGCTACTAGGTGATTTATAGACGTAAGCTGCAAACCATTGGCACCAACTAATTCTTGAAATGTAGGGCACATTTGTTTGCTGAGCACTCTTAAGAGGGGAAAAAGTATCTAAGTTAAATTTCCCCCCATGAGGTGCACACCCAGAAACTGGAGGATTATGTTGTGAGGTGGCCATCAGGTGTGTGTGTGCACATGTTCAGTGTTGGGATAGTATATCTGTTGCCTGAAATTTGAGCCATCTACATGTGCCATTAGTCAGACAGCGGGAAGAGTTCTTGTTCTAGGAGATAATTGCAAGTTTTATGTAGTGGACAAGATGACACGGGTTTCAAATTCAAGCCTTTGGTTGAACCTAAGCTACTTCTGAATGTGGTGATCTTCTTGTATCTCTGATCTCTCGCTGTGTATAGTAAATGTGATGATAATCTCGACAGTGGAATCTTTGAAAGGAGTAAGGCAGTTCTTGCCTTATGGAGTCTAGAGAATTTAGACCCACTTTTGGACATTCCATGTGGCATATGTATGGCAATTGCAACAGGGAGAGCACATAATGAGCTACTTTATGCTGAGTTTGACCAGTTGTTCCTCCTCTACGCTAGGAGTTAGGACCCTCGCAAATAGTTTAGACGTTGCTTCCAGCATTCCTGACGGCAGATTCCTCACCTCTGTTCTAGCCTAAAGGTGTTTACCCTGCCTGTAAGCTGCTCTCTGAGGTCGTCTTCAGGGTTGCTGCATAGAATAATAGAATTGTAGAGTTGGAAGGGACCCTGAGGATCATCTAGTCCAATTTCCTGTAATCCAGGAATATGCCACTGTCCCATACAGGGAGCAAACTTGCAACCTTGGTATTATCAACACCACGCTCTAACCAGCTGAGCTATCATGTAATCCTTTAATAAGTTACCAAGGATTTATGTCCAAAACATATGACCTATTGGAAGACGCAAGATCTACCCACTCTGGAAGAATGGCAGATGAAAGTGATGGACTACAAGGAACTGGCGGAAATGACTGGTAGAATCCGAGACCAGGGAGAAGAGTCGGTGGAAGAAGATTGGAAGAAATTTAAAGACTATTTACAGAAGTATTGCAAAATTAATGAATGTTAGAATGATGTTTGAATGAAGTTAAGCGGTTTCTAGCTGTAATGATATAAAAGAATATGGAAAATTGGATTTTTAAATAGGTAAAAATTTAATGTTATAATATATTAAGATCAAAGATCAGGATAATAAGGAGGGAAAGAAATTGCTGAATTAATTAACTGAATTGGAATACAAAAAAGGGAGGTATGAGGAGGTCAGGGAAACAAGGATATGAATGTAAAATATGGAAAGGTTGATCTTTTATTTTTCTTTTTTTATCTGTGTATTTATTTTGTACTTTTCTTGTATTTTTATTTTTGTTTTTTATTCTTGTATTTTATTCTTGTATTTTTTGTTTTTGTGCGATTCCTTTTTCTGAAACTTTTATATATATATATATATATATATATATATATATATATATATATATATAACAACAACAACAAAACATATGACCTATTCCATCACTGAGCTGCTGAATCATCTAACTAACTACTTAATTAATTAATTAACAAAACTAATGATCCTAAAGCTGAGACTCCAATACTTTGGCCACTGCATAAGAAGAGAAGACTCCCTGGAAAAGACCCTGATGTTGGGAAAGATGGAGGACACAGGGAGAAGGGGACGACAGAGGACAAGATGGCTGGACAGTGTTCTCGAAGCTACCAGCATGAGTTTGACCAAACTGCGGGAGGCAGTGGAAGACAGGAGTGCCTGGCGTGCTCTGGGCCAGGGGGTCACGAAGAGTCGGACACGACTAAACGACTAAACAACAACAAAATTTTCTTTTGCATGAGAATTTCACCTAGAACATAGGTCTTCAACTGGTGGGTTCTCGAATGCATGTTTGGGTTAAAAGTGGGTTCTGTGTCAGAAAAGTTTGAAGGTATAGACATCTACTATGGATTCAGTAATGTAGTCCTTTATGTATCATGGGGTTTTAAAAATAAAAAACCCAGCCTAAACGTAAACTAATATATATGTATGTATATACACCTCTTCTCTTTTCCTGTATTTATTCTTCCAGGTGAACAATAGCTTTTAAGAATAAAATTGACTTTGTTTAGACAAGTGAAATATCTTGTGGTTCAAACCTTCTGCCAGCATTTGTCTTGTTAAAAGCGTCAATAGAAAGCGTTTCAATTTTTCATTCCCAGATAATAAAATGGCTTCTTCTTGGCTTTTCATTGAGATATATTGAGAAACTCAATAGAGGGGTATTTCTTTTAATGGGAGATTCCTTGAGAATCAGCAGCGCTCATTCATCCTTTTTTCTTTTTTAGAAATAATGTCTTTCAGGAGGGATGTGATGTTGCTATCTAGAGAGGGGGAGGGGAAATCTCTGTTCTGGCTGTTCTTGAATCTTTTGAAGCAGGGACATGATATGAAAGATGTGAGTAATAGATGCTCGGAAAATATGTACCAGTATGATGAATTGACTTTGCCCTGGACTTGAAAGTCTTCACATATTATTCATGTGTGGCTCAATAACTTCTTTTTGACCTCTTAAAGCTAAGCTTCATGGTTGATAACAACATGCAGTTGCAATTTTAAATCTATGTTACATCACAGTATAGAGGTGGTCTGTTCACTCTCCAGTGATGTTTGGACAGCAAATACTGCTAACTCCAGAGTCTTGTGACATCTTAAAGGTTCTTGTATAAGCTTTCAGGTGGAGCAGAATGTCCACTTTGTTGCATGGCGGTCAAGGAAGTGGTTAAATATAGAATACAGAGATGAGTTGTTTTTTAAAGAAAGTAAAATAATGCAATGTCAAATAATGCAAGAGGTGTCAGAAGCTGCTGAATAGCAATTTATGAAAATATTCAGTTTTATCCACTGGAGTCTGAATAGAGACAATGGTTTCCTTTCCCACCGAAGGTGTTAAATTTACTCAGCAATGATAAGATGTTTGCATCATCACCAGTTACTGTTGCTGTGAAGGTCATTTTGCATACAGGTGAGCACTTGCCAGAGACTGTACTTTCTGCATGCCATTGCCATTTAACCTCAACCTTTACAGGCACATGCCTTTTTTGCACGCATGTGTGTATTCATACCTTTACCTTTACTTTTTACACTTCATGCATATGATAAGGTTTAGCCTTGATAAGTCTTAAAAACCCACAAGACTCACTGCTTCGGCTGCAGCAGATGACAGCACTACCTTCTGGAAACACTACTATGTGGTGCATAAATGAATACAGATTTTTTTTTAAAAAAAACCCAGTTACATTTGAAAGAAACTTCAAAGGGTTACTTTTAAAATCTGTTGCAGCAACAGGCTGTCTGCCTCAAACACTAACAGAACAATCAGGAGCTAGCAGGATTGTAATTAGCTTAATGTCCCTGGAATGACAATGTCTGATCCCTAATCACAGTAGCCCTGCTTGTTATTGGCCTTTCAGAGTTTGGACTAAGCCAAGTCATGCAGAAATGTCATTACTTAATTTCCTAGTGGAAATGTGACACAGTCCTTGCTTATAACTCATCCAGTTCTTTAAGATTGATGCTATGCACATCCTGGGTCTGTGTGCTCCAGATAACAGAAGCAGGAGAATTTTTCACTAACTTCCTTGTGCCAAATATTGAACTTTGATTAGAGGATGAGATTTATTCCAAATGACCCTGCTATGTAACAGCCATCAGGTGGTAATGAAAAGTGTAGCTGACTATTCCATGCTCATGGTCCAGGAGTTGGTTCTCGGGCTACTCAATTATTTTCCAATCTATGATGCAGATATTGGCTGGATTTGAAGCTGGAACCCAGTTGCCTAAGACTTAACAATCTCAGCCAAATATGTACTAAAAGGCAGAACTTATCACTGAACAAAACTCACTTGAGTGGATGCTTTTTATGGTAATGAATGGGAATTAATGTGCCTGTTGTAGCTCTTGATGCATGCATCTACCAACCCCCAATAGTTACAAAATTGGTCTCATAAGTAGTTTAATTTGTGAATTTAATTTGTGCAATAAAGTGTTTCTGGCATTAGTTTGTGTGTGGGAAGAACTGCATTTGAATATCAAGGGTTAAGTCAATACTTCTTGAATGGAATGATTTCACCTAAGGAACATGGATTTGCTATGAACACTGGAGTATCTGGGTGGAATTGCTGAGTAACGGAAAGTACCTCAAAGCTCATTAAATCTTGTTGCTCTTTTGAGGGTGTGGATGGTGATGGAGAAAGGGTTAAAGTCCAGCTAGTAGTGTTAGGCCTCTGTCCAGAGTACTGAAATGTCTTGAACTAGCCCTGGACAGATACTCCTATAAGCTTGATGCAGATGGGCAACAAATAGCCTCTGCATACAACTAAGATTTAGAGACCGGGAATCTGCATCCATCTATAGTGCATTTGTATCCACCTTGCAAGTCAGATGAGGTACCACACATCGCTTCCATCTTTTCTTTTGGATTTGAATATGCATCGTAATGTAAATATGCCATCATATACAAATAGGGCAATTGATTTCTCAAATCAACAAGGGCACGTGAATTTCTGTCTTGCTTGTTCAGGGGCTGGGGCAAATGCTGGTGATCCCTGGTGATGGCTGACATGGTTCTTTGTGGCTGCTCACAGATGGTTGTGGTTAGAGTGATAGTTTAGGGCTAGGAAGACCCAGGTTCAAATCTCCAGTAAGCCATGAAGGGTGCTGAGGGAGCTTGGTCAGTCATGACATCTCAGCCTAATCTACCTCACAAGATTGTTAAGTATAAACAAAGGGTGCTGGAGGAGACTCTTGAGAGTCCCATGGACTGCAAGAAGAACAGACATCTCCATTCTGAAGGAAATCAGCCCTGAGTGCTCACTGGAAGGACAGATCGTGAAGCTGAGGCTCCAATACTTTGGCCACCTCCCTGGAAAAGACCCTGATGTTGGGAAAGATGGAGGGCACAAGGAGAAGGGGACGACAGACAACGAGATGGTTGGACAGTGTTCTCAAAGCTACTAAAATGAGTTTGACCAAACTGCGGGAGGCAGTGGAAGACAGGAGTGCCTGGCGTGCTCTGGTCCATGGGGTCACGAAGAGTCGGACACAACTAAATGACTAAACAACAACAACAACATCATAAACAAAGGGCAGAGAGTTTTGTTGCCTTCAGATCTTTGGAGGATGGGTGGGTATAAATTTAATAAATATATAACATTCATGGCGTAACTTTAATAATTTAGTAATAATGTTGCAACACGCTCTACGTGGGGCTACCTTTGAAGGTGACCCGGAAACTGCAATTAATCCAGAATGCGGCAGCTAGACTGGTGACTGGGAGTGGCCGCCGGGACCACATAACACCGGTTCTGAGAGATCTGCATTGGCTCCCAGTGCGTTTCTGAGCACAATTCAAAGTGTTGGTGCTGACCTTTAAAGCCCAAAACGGCCTCGGTCCTGTATACCTGAAGGAGCATCTCCACCCCCATCGTTCTGCCCGGACACTGAGATCCAGCACCGAGGACCTTCTGGCGGTTCCCTCATTGCGAGAAATGAGGCTACAGGGAACCAGACAGAGGGCCTTCTCGGTAGTGGCGCCTGCCCTGTGGAACACCCTCTAATCAGATGACAAAGAGATAAACAACTACCTGACATTCAGAAGACATCTTAAGACAGCCCTGTTCAGGGACATTTTTAATATTTAATGCTGTACTGTTTTTAACACTTGATTGGGAGCCGCCCAGAGTGGCTGAGGAAACTCAGCCAGATGGGCGGGGTATAAATAATATATTATTATTATTATTATTATTATTATTATTATTATTATTATTATTATTATTATTATTATCCCCTGCCCATCTGGCTGGGTTTCCCCAGCCACTTTGGGGAATAAGCACTCCCTTGCTAATTGTTTTAAGACACCAAAAAGCCTAGGTTGACAAGCAGAAGTACTATTCATTTTTCTTTCACCCCATCTTATTTTACCTTTCCTCATTTTATTCGGCAAGGAAATGTCTTGCATCAATTTTCTTCTTATCAGCCAAGATCTGTTACCTATCACTTGCTCTTTGGTTTTCAAAAACCAGCCTGACGTTGTCTTATTCGTTTTAGTTAATTGCCATGGTTTGATGATCCCTTTTAAAATCCTTGGCAACTCTAATCCGCTTCCTTGATAGGTGATTAATGACTTTTCATTCCCTTGACCACCGTGACAGACAGGAAAGTAATAAGTTGCCCCAACAAAGATCTTTCATCTAGCCTTCCATATACCTCAATCATTCCAGGAAGAAAGGAAAGAGTAATGAATGTTTCTGAGTTCCTCAAGAAAACTCAGATGTGTTGGTAGCAAATGTTAATTAAATGGGTTGCTTCAAATTAAATGAATAACTGAAAAGACTTTATTCTTCGTTCAGAATGGGGCTACAGGGCAAAACTAGATTTCATTAATGGGTGGTTAAAAATGAGCCTACTTTTCTTTGCTAGAAATTCCAGCATAGTTCAGGTTTACTGCTTCTCTATAAATATTACAACAGAATCCTTACCTATGTAGTAAGGAGCGCTCAAGCTAGCATATGTGATTCTCCTCTGTTTAACTGCACAACAGCTTTGTGAGGTGGGTTGAACACAGTGACTGGCTCAAGATCACCCAGGGAGCTTCCTGGCCAAGTGGGAATTCAAACCATGGTCCTATTCCAACCACTAAGCCAAATCCTGAGAGGCTCAGTACCAGCAAAGTTTCTAGTGCTTGCACATGGCAGGATAAGTTTAAAGATGTGATGGCAAAAAGCCATAGAACAGCAAAGAAGGAGTGAATTGAGTGACCTTGGACCATTTGATCCTTCTCAGCCTTAGTCTACCTCCTAGGGTTGTTTTGAGGGAAGGGGAGGGAAGAAACCAATGTACCATTCCTTCAGCTCTTTGCAGGAAAGGTAAAGAGACCCCTGACCATTAGGTCCAGTCGTGACCGACTCTGGGGTTGTGGCGCTCATCTCGCTTTATTGGCCGAGGGAGCCGGTGTACAGCTTCCAGGTTATATGGTCAGCATGACTAAGCCGCTTCTGGCGAACCAGAGCAGCGCACAGAAGCGTCCTTTACCTTCCCACCGGAGCGGTACCTATCTATCTACTTGCACTTTGACGTGCTTTTGAACTGCTAGGTTGGCAGAAGCTGGGACAGAGCAACGGGAGCTCCCCCCGTCGCGGGGATTCGAATTGCCGACCTTCTGATCGGCAAGTCCTAGGCTCTGTGGTTTAACACACAGCGCCACCTGTGTCCCTTTGCAGGAAAAGCTAGAGTGTAAATCTAATTTTAAAAATCTGCATATCTGTTCTCAAAGCCACCTTGCTCATGAAGTCCCGGGAGCCCTGAACAGCGTTACAGCATTCCCTGAGCATCGCCTGAGCCCTGTCGTATATTATTGGCTGCCCGTCATGGTGGTGCATGAGCTCTGATGCGGATGTTAGACCCTGTTTCACTGGTGCCTCATGCTCGGTCTCAGTCCGTTGCATTAGTGGTTCTAATCGATTTAGTACTGATGAGTTTTATTGCCCCTGGCCGTTTGTCGGGAGCGCTCTCTGCCAGCTGCAAAGAGCAGGCAAAAGGACCATAGTAATTATGATCTTCCTCTTTACAAATGGAATGTGACTGATTTACATGCCCTTTCTCTATCTCCTCTTCCCTGTCCCCCCCTTGAGGCAAAAATCAGGATTCTCCACTCTCCGGTACCATCTAAGCTGAGTAATGGTCTGTCAGACTTTATTGCTCACACTTGACTACAAATTGACACATCACTTTGCCTTTTATGTGTCCCAGGTTGCCTTGTACATTTTCCACCACAATTGGAGCCCCAGCCATTCATCACAGATGCTCATATCTGTTTGATCAGGGAAATGCCAAGCTTCCTTCCTTGTTACATCCTCCAAGCTTAGAGGTCTATTAATTAAATTTGCACCCTGCCGATGGTGCAGGCAGGCAGCTGGCTCCACCACTCTGTGTGAAGTTCAAATATCCCCCAGGTAGTTGGAGAATAGATGCCAGCAGTTTACAGACTTTTAAATCCCGGAGATAAGTTCTTGAAGTTTCAGTCAGTACATGAGCTCAGCTCTCTCCCCCCCGCCCTCTCCCTGTCCACCATGCAACTCGCACAACACAAAACAACCCTCTTATTGGTTTGCTTAAGGCCCATGGGTAGGCAAACTAAGGCCCGGGGGCTGGATCCATCCCAATTGCCTTCTAAATCTGGCCCATGGACTGTCCAGGAATCAGGATGTTTCTACATGAGTAGAATGTGTGCTTTTATTTAAAATGCATCTCTGGGTTATTTGTGGGGCCTGCCTGGTGTTTTTACATGAGTAGAATGTGTGCTTTTACAGTGGTACCTCGGGTTAAGTACTTAATTTGTTCCGGAGGCCCGTTCTTAACCTGAAACGGTTCTTAACCTGAAGCACCACTTTAGCTAATGGGGTCACTTGCTACTGCCATGCCACCGGAGCATGATTTCTGTTCTTATCCTGAAGCAAAGTTCTTAACCTGAAGCACTATTTCTGGGTTAGTGGAGTCTGTAACCTGAAGTGTATGTAACCTGAAGTGTATGTAACCCAAGGTACCAGTGTATTAAAAATGCATCTCTGGGTTATTTGTGGGGCATAGGAATTTGTTCACCCCCCAAAAAATATAGTTTGGCCCCCCACAAGGTCTGAGGGACAGTGGACCAGCCCCCTGCTGAAAAAGTTTGCTGACCGCTACCTTAAGCCCCCCTAGGCATATAGAGCCATGAATTGCCTTTCTGCCTGCCAATCAATTTTGGATGTGTTTTTTTTTTCCTGAAGAGCCCAGCATTTCTCTCCAGAGGTCTAGGGCAGTCTCTGCTACCTTCAAGCCCTACGAGCCTTTCTCAGCCTCAATGCCTGCAGGGTTCTGAAGAGCTCAGCTTTTTTTATATTAAAGCAGAACAATGTAGGACTGATACAAACAAACCTTAAGTGAAGCTTTTAACCTATAGCACAGCAAAGGATGGCTTTTCTAAACAGAGAAAGCAGCCCAGAGCTCTTTGCTGTCACATAATTAATATTTTGAGCAGTCTCACTCCCTGCAAAGGCCATTGACCTAGAGCAGCACAAAGATATAGGAAAACATAGAGCCATAAGGTCAGAAGCAAAGGACAGGGGGCACCCCCCCGTTACAAATATAGAGCCATAGGAGCCAACTCCTAGGGCTTGTGGGGCTTCACTCCCCAATAAAATATTTGAGGGGGTCAAGCTGCTCCAAAGATGATGGGCACTGCCATTCAAATGATGTGTGTGCACAGCATCATGTGATTGATTATGCAGGGTGGGGCTTACCTAGCCCCTCCACAATATTTTATTCAAGTTGGCTCCCCTGTATAGAGCTATACCCAATGCTGCATGAAAATGCTGCTCATGCGACTGGGCCTCCTCCTCCTCTCCTTTCCCCACGTACCCTCAAAATCTGCTCCAGGGCTGCTGAGGCGGGAGGGGGGGGGAGTCTATGTACAAATGGAAATCTGCTGTGTGAATGGAACCCACTGACTTCACTGTCCCAAGCATCTGTGAGATGCTGCTGGAGAGGAGAAAATCCTGAAAGCTGGGGATGGGAAGTGGATTGTCCTGAAAAATGCAACGACTGGCTGGCCAGAATCCTGGAAGGAAGCATCCCTAATGGATAGACTTTGTTGCAGATCCCATTTTGTCCTTACTACAAGCTATCTAAGGTAAAGGTAAAGGGACCCCTGACCATTAGGTCCAGTTGTGACCGACTCTAGGGTTGCGGCGCTCACCTTGCCTTACTGGCCAAGGGAGCTGGCGTACAGCTTCCAGGTCATGTGGCCAGCATGACTAAGCTGCTTCTGGCGAACCAGAGCAGCGCACGGAAATGCCGTTTACCTTCCCACCAGAGCGGTACCTATTTATCTACTTGCACTGTGCTTTCGAACTGCTAGGTTGGCAGGAGCAGGGACCAAGCAACTGGAGCTCACCCCGTTGCGGGGATTCGAACCGCCGACCTTCTGATTGCTAAGTCCTAGGCTCTGTGGTTTAACCCACAGTGCCACCTGCGTCCCTACAAGCTATCTAGGTTTTACTTTATACTGCAGGAAGCCCATTTTCGTCTGCCTTTTGTTTTTCCTGCGGATGTTTTATGTCTACTCAAGCTGCTTTGAAAGAATACCTAGAATCAGAGAACTGTTAAGAGTTGGAAGGGACCACGAGGGTCATCTAGTCCAGATCCTGAAATGCAGGAAACTTTTTGCCCAACGTGAGGCTCCAACCCACAACCCTGAGATTAAAAGTCTCATGCTGTACACCATCTGAGCTATCAAGGCTGGTATCCGAAGGAACATTCTGGGGATGTCCCTGTTTAGCTGAGGTATTCCTTGTATGGTGACCCAGATAGGCATTCACCATAAGGATAGTCTTTTGCAGCTGGTGGGTGGGAAATGGGGATTCTTTGATTTGGGCATGCAATTGAATACACAGAATTAGACGTTCTTGTTTTAGTTGTGTGTATCCTTTTTTCTTAAGTCTATCCTTTTCCATCTCTGCTCTTCTGGCTTTCTTTCTGCCTTTTAGCCCTAATTGACCCAATCACATCCCACTTTTAGAGGACTGTTGAACAACATTGGCTCAATTGTAGACTTTACTTGCTGCTATTTATCAGTGTTTATAAATGGATTTAAAATAACAATGGGCTGGTGACTTGCTGGATGATTTCTTTTTGTAGTTAACCATGGAGAATGTGCTGACAGTACATTCCACTTAGGAAAATTATTATTTGTCCAGCATTTTATACTTTGCTGACATACGGCAAATGGAGTAGGTGTTAAAATGTGCTAACGGGTTTGTGCCAACAACCTAACATTTTAGTACTGAGGCACCATGAAGATGTAAAGGGGATCTTCATTTAAATTAACATACCACGGTTGAAACAGAAATGTTTGGTTTTGGGAAGGTTTCGTAGTCTTTTTGTTAAATGTACAAAATATTTTAATTTAGCACATGAGGTTTCCAAACATCAGTGGAGGCAGGTTGGGGCTCCTTGGAAGAGCAACCACATTTTCTGGAATCACAGTTAGGGGGAGAGCATTTGAAGAAAAGTACCACCTCTCCTCTCACTGATTTCCCTCTTAAAAATCACTCCACCTGTTCACAACTTTGCCGCTGTATGTGTTGTGGTCTGGCTGGATGCACTGGAGTGGTGGGAGGCCTGAGCTGCAGGGGAAGAAGGCTCAGAACCAGGGGAGTGGTCAGAGGGAGAAGAGGAAGCAGACAAGGAGGAGGAAGGGTCAGAAGCTGAAGAGGCAACAGGGTTTAGTGAGCAGGAAGAGGCTGTGGCAGAGAGCAGTCCAGAAGCAGAGGCTGGTGGCTCCAAAAAAAGGGGCCTTTTGGCCCTTCCTAGAGTGAGATGATGGAGGGCCACACCGCTGCTGCTATCATATAACAGACCCTCCAAATGTTCCTGTTTTCCAGGGATAGTCCTGGATTTACAGATGCCATCCCGGTTTCTGATTTGATCCCGGAATGTTGTATTATGTTTTTATATATGTTGGAAGCTGGGGCAACCCAGTCAGATGAGCGGGGTAATAATAATAATAATAATAATAATAATAATAATAATAATAGTAATAATAATAATAATAATAATAATAAGGAATAGGACACCCCTATTTTCATTGGACGCGGGTGGCGCTGTGGTCTAAACCACTGAGTCTAGGGCTTGCCAATCAGAAGGCCGTCGGTTCAAATCCCCGCAATGGGGTGAGCTCCTGTTGCTCAGTCCCAGCTACTGCCAACATAGCAATTTGAAAGCACGTTGAAGTGCAAGTAGATAAATAGGTACCACTCTGGCGGGAAGATAAACAGCGTTTCTGTGCGCTGCTCTGGTTTTGCCAGAAGCGGATTAGTCATGCTAGCCACATGACCTGGAAAAAACTGTCTGCGGACAAACGTTGGCTTCCTTGGCCAGTAAAGCGAGATGAGCGGCGCAACCCCAGAGTCGTTTGCGACTGGACTTAACTGTCAGGGGTCCTTTACCTTTACCTTCATTGGAGAAATGTTGGAGGGTGAGGGTATGATATAAGCGTGAAGAAAATTCATAGAGTGGGTCTAGGGAAAGTAAGCTGTGAGGGGGAGACAGGGAGATCAGCCACAATCATCATGAAGAGATGACAGCAGTGATTCAGGTGGCTCATTCTCTGACACTGGCCCTGGTTAGATTGTGGAGATTATCAAGCGATAGGGTATGCCAAACACTATGCTTAAGAAAAAGCTAATGTATTTTGTTTATCATCGCACCCTGTAAATTGAAAATGAGCAGAACCTAAAAGAGAGATGAATACATGTTTGATCAGATGAGCATCCATTATCATTGCTCTGCTAACTGATGATGTAGACAGTATGTTACAAAGTAGACCTTAGCTGATGTCACTAGATAAGGACTAAGTATTTTGGCAAAGGAGAAGCCTTTTGGGGTGACATAGTGACAGCAGCAATACATGTCCCCATCTTAATTGTGCATTGCAAAGTTCATTGTAAAAGGAGGTCCTTTGTGGCTACTTAAGCAAAATGTGCTGATATAAATTGAGCAGCTCAGTCGAAAAATGTTCGGCTGCATGTACCAAAGGTCCACACTATGACAAAACCCAGTGAGAGGAAAAACAGGTTCAGCAGCATTTAGAGCTGGAAGATGTATTCTGTGTTCTTCTGGGAAGGAGGCGGCAGTGTGCGCTCTAAGAGAACTCTCCTATCTAATGAAGAGGACAAAGTGCATGTTCTCTTTCCAGTGACTGTGGGTTCTTTATTAAACAGCATATTAAATTAGATGCAAACATCTAGCCTCTGAAATTAATTTTTCCTGTGATCCAGTGTCACACGAAAGCTCGCCTATCCAAAACTAATCAGTTTGTTAGTGCTATATCTGTTGTAACTGCACACATGCAGGGCAAAGGGAAGAGAATAAAACCCTCTGTGAGGCACTAATTTGCAATGTTACCAAGGTCCACTGTGTACATCCTGGTGCGCTATATGCATTTGCCTTGGGGACACACGAGGGCTGGGCACACACCAGTGTGTTAATGTGCATGTGCATCACACAGATCCCTTTTTCCTGTGTACGTTGATGTGCACCTTCATCCACACACGAGCATTCAGGTGAATTCTGTTTTTCTCTTTCACATCAGTGGGTGGTGCTTGGCGGGGATGTATTAGCACATAACATGCATGTTGGATTTTTTCTCTCCTTACTGCGTTATCTGCAATTGTAGGCCCAGCCCACCCATGAGGCAAGGCGAGGTGGCTGCCTCAGGCACCTGCTTAACATTAAATAGCTGAGCACTAATACCTTTGATGAACCAAAGGAACACGAGAACAGTGATATGCAATAGTTTATAACAGTATGGTTAATTCAGGAATTTTTTTCTTACAAAAAAATCTTTATTTTATTGCTTAGTATCAAAAGAAATGAGACGTTGATTAAAGGCCATTGTGAACTGAAAGTAATATTCATCTTTATCCTATGAAGCAGGATTGAAGGAGGAACTTGAAATTAACAGAAGCCACTGAAACAGGACAGAATCACAGTATGTTGCATTCAAGTAAACAGTAGCATGTATGGATGGATGTATAATTTGACCTAGTCTTTGCGGATCAGAAGACACTAACTATAGCACTGAGTTTGATTTTTCGGCAGGCATTGCAAGATCCCACTTTGCTCAGATCAGTAAATGTCAAATAAAGCCATGACATAAAAGAGGCTGTGTCGATAATGCGTCTGCTGTTCTTCCCCTTTGTTATAAGGGACTTTTGTTTCCTAACACTAAGGCTGCAATCCCATAGCCACTTACCTGGGAGTAAACCTCATTGAACTCAGTGAGACTTCACTTCTGAGCAGACATGCATAGGATTACATTTTAAGTTGCCTGGTTTTCCTATGCAAAAAAAAAAAAAAAAAAAAGGAATCGCAAATATATATATATAGTATATATATTAAAAGATATGAAGCTGAATCCCCCTTCTCTTTTGGGGGATGGCTTTACTATTTACATGTTCAAGAGCTAGAAAATGGATGGAATGGTTTGTCATCAGTGTCCAATTCTACTCCATACAGTAACAGGCAAACTTCTTCAAGCTACTCAAATATATACATGGACCTATAAGCCCACATATGGCTCCTGTTGTACGGATGAGCCATGCACACATTCAGCATTTCCATGTCGGCAAATGTAACTGCAGGATCGGGATGCCGAGTTGAGTATATGCTAGACACAGGAGCCCTTTGCTAAGTACAAAAAAGTGGCCATGAACGTCCCAGCTGCACCATCTCTGGTAGCAAATACGCACTGGGTTTCAGCCACAGATTGGAGTGCAAGGCAAGAGGTGAAGGTTGAACAGAT
Organism: Podarcis liolepis; assembly: GCF_965112155.1. Taxonomy (NCBI): domain Eukaryota; kingdom Metazoa; phylum Chordata; class Lepidosauria; order Squamata; family Lacertidae; genus Podarcis; species Podarcis liolepis. Next base: position 51,748,030 of record NC_139563.1, read on the forward strand.
GTACTTAGAGGTACTGGAATACAGCTACGTGCTTCTTGCTTAAGAGCTGCCAGCTAAGCAGTTTTCAAAAGTGTACAACTGTGGAGTTGTTGTTTTTCTTCAGCAGGGGTGGGTAACCTGTGGCTAACTGCCAGAAGTTCTTGGACTACAACTCCCATCAGCCCCAGCCAGCAGAGTTGGTGGTCAGAGTTCATGGGAGTTGCAGTCCAGCAGTATCTCCTGGGCCTCAGGTTAGCCAACCCTGTCCTTCAGCCAAAGAGCTGAAGTGTTTTAAGGGTGGCACATGATTTTCTGTGGAGCTGTCACACATGATACCAAGGTCAATTGGCTAAGGGGAAATCGCCATTGTCTGCAACCCTTTCATCCTTTACAAGTGTAACTCTCACCACCTTCTTTTCCTTCCCTTATGTTTATATTGCCTTTGAGATTGTGTGCACGTTTTAAACATACTGGTAAAACTTGTTCAAAGGGGAATTTCTAGATAGTTGATTTATAAAAAGAAGAATGAGAGGGGCTTGGAACTCTTAAAACAGTAAATGTTGGGCAACAATAGATTCCTTGTTACTTAAGTCTCTGAATTCTTGTGTACCTTGTAATTTCTGCACAGGCCCATAAATTCTGCACAGCCTCAAGGATGATTCCTTGATGCAGACAGAACGTCTGACTAGATTGCTCATTGAACCACAATTTGAAACAGTGGGTGAAATTCTGGTTTTATAACTGCGGTTTCCATCTGTGGCCAGATTCCCAAACTAGGTGTGCTTATGTCTTGTAAGTCAATAAGCTGAAATGTGCCTAACTTTACATTGGATTGTTTCTGGCATGTGCTTCAAGGTGAATTGCTAACACCTTTGGTCTTTTGAATTTGGTTGCTTTTGTTCACAAATGTATTAGCTCAGTATGTTTTTATTCCACTCGTTGTTTTTTGTCAGCCAGAATCTGTTTTCCCCCTGTTGTGAAATGAAATTGGTTAACCATATAAACAGGAACATGCTATATACACATATATATTAAAAAAATATGCTCAAACAATATCAGAAAAATAGAAAAATTCTGCAACCCAGTTTTTTGTTTCTGAGACCTGCCTCTCTCCTACAGAAGGAAAAGGAAAGACTATTTTGGACTAGGCCTGCTTTGGGGAAACAGTGCTTGTTCATCAGCTGTTTAAACATTTACATCCAACATGTGCTAAAATCTTTGCTTGTATACAAGAAACCCAAAGGACGTACAAGATCGCCACAGCAACATATATCAAAAATCACAGAGAAGTCCAGACCACAGACTGTTTCCTAAACCAACAGCTCCACAATTCATCCAAACTGCCTTGTTACTGAAACTGAAAAAAGTCAGAACCAAACATTATGCCGATTCGCTGAAATCATGGACAACATTTTAGGACCAGACTCACACTATATACTTCAAGCTGTAGTAATACAAGGAAAAGGCCTGAACCCTTACTCACTCAATCACACTTCAAATGAGAAAGAAGTCCCAAACAGTTTTCTTAAGACACGTGAACAGGGTGCAAATCTAAGTTTAGTTGTCTGTTCCCATCAGTGTAATAGTTAGCAGCCTTGCTCAAAAAAATTATCCAGTTTAACTTTTCACTTATTTTAAAAAGTAAACAAGCTATTCCTTTCTTAAGCCTCGTACCACTCTTGTCTGGCTCCATTCCTGATTGTTGTTGACCAACTATCTCTTGGTGCTTAAATGTCTGATATCAACTGATCATTGTGGTTGTCATATGATTTCCTTGGTCATCTGCAAGACAGCTTCGTTGGGGGTTACACAGTGCAAGATGAGGCAGGCAAGTCTTGCCAGCAAAGCATCACAACTGCAGTGGTTGAACAGGGAAAACTCAGATGTTTTCTAGGGCATCTACGGGGACAAAGCCCTTTTTCTTTCCACTGCATACTTTGATAAAGCCGTCGTGTTCCTTTTCTGAAGTAATACAGATCTGTAGACAAAGAATGGAGAGAAACATTTAAACACCCCACACTCAATAACCACTTCTGTTCAGAAACCCAAATAGGTATAGGTGATGCTTTGTAAGGTCTGAGCTGAAACAGACCACCAAATTTCAAAGCCCATGACAATGGGATGGCAACCACACAAGAAACAATGGGCCCTGCATAATACCACTTTAGTAATCAGCTGTCCATCAGGCGAAATTTGTAATGTGTGCTTTCCAATTCAACCTCATGAACATAATGCAAGATTTTCTCCTTCCTCCCACCCATTCTAACACTGGTGTGTGCCTTAAGTAGATATTAGAGAAAAGCAAGTTTCATGAGGCTCCTTGCTGTGTGTGTGAGAGAGCCATTGAGAGCCAGTGTGGTGTAGTGGTTAAGAGCGGTGGACTCGTAATCTGGTGAACCGGGTTCGCGTCTCTGCCCCTCCCTGTGCAGCTGCTGGGTGACCTTGGGCTAGTCACACTTCTTTGAAGTCTCTCAGCCCCACTCACCTCACAGAGTGTTTGTTGTGGGGGAGGAAGGGAAAGAAGAATGTTAGCTTCTTTGAGACTCCTTAAAGGGAGTGAAAGGTGGGATATCAAATCCAAACTCTTCTTCCTCTTCTGTGTGTGTGTGTGGACACCTGAATCCAAAACAGGCCTAATGAGATGGCCTGAAATCTCTTGCAATCTTCAAAGGCCTCCTTGTCTGATTTCCTGGGTATGTTGAAACCTCTGGCTTTTGCTTGACTGGAATGTTGCCTGCTGTGCAGTGGTAAGCCACACCAGTTGCTCTGCTCAGTTTTGTCTCTGGCCTCATCTACCACTGGGCTGTGGCCCTTGGAAATGTGGGCCTCAGTCTAAAAGAGACCCCCCATCTTTCCTAGCCAATCAAGTCTTCTCTGCACCGCCTCCCTAGGTCTTCCCATGCCTTGGGCTCAGCGCTTCCTTTCTTCCCACATCTGTCATGCATTTAACTCCCAGCACAACATCAGGGAGATCTAGTGCAGAACTGGTCCCTATCTGTGGCTGCAGTGTTCGGGCAGCTCAGAGCATCACTCACTTGTTTTGAAGGAGCTCTTTGTGCCATTTCTCCCCAAGGCCCTCCTAAAGTCGGCAGGCAAGCCATGCTCTTTCCCACCCCTCTCAGGCTCCAGCTTTGTTACAAGGGTTTATATTATCTACTTGAAAGCAGAAGGGTACAAAGCTATATAAACACAAAGTGCTTTGCTGTCTGGGCAAAGCGACCCAGCATGCATTAGGAGGGCACTAAAAATATCTCTGCCTGTCTGAATGATGTTTTGTATTGCTGCTGTTGATATAACATTGTGCATAAAAACTTCCTCATTTCCTGCAATGGGCATTTTATGGTTTGTATGTGCACGTCTTGCCATACATATATAACCCTCATTAATGTGCTGGCGAGTTTGTGTAAGAAGGAGCAAGGATACATTCCTGTTTGTGACGTTCAGGACCATTTTAAAACATCAAGGAACTCCACCTCAGGCTTTGCAAATGAGTGTTCCTAGCAGTCTGTTTGGTTCAGTGATTTCGTTGTCTAACGTCTTTATCAAAGAAAGAGAAAGCAGCTCCGTACTGTAAATTCATATGTGCACAACATGGTCAGATGGGTTTGTCACATAAATATGTGAGCCGGCTGAGATCCACCACGTGGAGGCTCCTGGAAACTGCAGCTGGCACAGGCAGTGATCCGCCCGTGCACAGGGTCTTACCGTGCAAGCTGGTCAGCACTATGCAGTACGTTTGGCGCATGAAATGAATGTGCCAAATTCTGATAGGGTTGCCATCATAGCTGTCAACTTACAGATTTAAAAAATACTCAAAAATAAGGGATCAGCAGCCAAAATAAGGGATTTTCCAAGGAGCACAGTAATGTTCAACTTCTGAGCCCCTCCGAGCCAAAGGCAGAAAGCCCAGCCAGCAGCCAAACGAAGCCTCAAGGAAAACCACTGTCACCTCTCCGCTGGGAAGCGCTGAGCAAAGGCGAGTCCCCAGGCAACGCAGCTGATTTGATCGGCACAAGGCATGCAAGCTCCACCCCCCATTTGTTCTTAGACTCCTTATTGGGTGAGCAACGCAGCCAAGAAACACAGTTGGAGCCTCTCTCCTCCCTGGCCGGCAGGCAGGGCTGGAGAGGAGCTGCTTCCTTTGAAACCCGGGAAATTTAAGGGACATCATCAATAAGGGACACGGCGCTGGGATAAGGGACGGTTGACAGCTATGTTGCCATACGTCCAGAATCTCCAAGGCATAGCTGGGATTTGGCAGTTGGAAACAGTTCCTGGGAGGAAATTGCCAAAACGTCTAGGATAATCCGGACGTATGGCAACCCATGCCGGAGGTGTAGATTTTGGTGAATTTCCTTTAAAACAGCTCAAAAACTTCAAAAAAAAATGGCCAAAAAAAGAGAGAAAAACAACAACTTTGTCAGAAGAAGCTCAACAATTTTTGTGTCCGGATTTTCACTTTTTGAAACATGGCAACCCTAAATTCTGAGCACATCGCACAAGTTCATCTTCAGGGGCAGAGTGCCTGCTTTGGACACAGAACATCCCAGGTCCAGTGTCCAGTGTGGCTGGAAAAGTCTTCTGTCTGAAAGCCTAGAGGGTTACGACCAGTCAGTGCAGATGCTGAGCTAAATGGACCAAAGGCTTGACTTCGTGCACAGCAGTATTCTGCATTGTTTTTGTTCATCGGCCATCCCTGAACTTTGGTATCCCAAAACTGATTGCGCAAAAGGGCTAGAAGGTTGACCAGTGGTCTGACCTGATGTCCTGTGTGCTCCTTCTTCCCACGGTAGAGGCAGAGTACTTGTCATTTCACTCAGTGCCTCCCCCAAATCCATTAATAGCATCAACCAATAGCATTATTTTGACTTAACTGGCTTTTTTTGTATGAATATTAAAAAAGAAAAATGACTTTCACTTGCTGTGACTGAGAGGCAGTGGAGGTGCTAGCAAGATGGACTGGCTTTTTAATCATTGCTTTTAATTAATGGAGACTGTGAACGACTCTTGTCTTATTCTAGACTAGTTTTCTATTAATTTGCTTAACTGCCTGGCATAAGCTGGACTGCCATGGGCTAGTAGGAAGCAACAGTAATTTAAAAAACCCAAGTCCATATAATTTGCCATGGTAGTCTCTTTCAGTTCAATTATGACTCGATTAATATGTACTTGAAGGTATGTATGCTAGGCATCACGATCTCAAATCTCCAGTCATAATACATTCTCTTGGAAGTACGTACCATGGGGTTTGATGGAGCATGAGAAAAGTAGAGGTGTGATCGCAACGTTTTAATGCACAGGAAGGAATTCCACATTTACTCACTTGGTTCTCTTTCAGGGTTATCTGCCCCTGCTCCTTGCAGCCAATAAACGTTCTGATACACCTGAAGACATGTTCATCTTGTTGTACTCTTTGAACGAAATTTGCTGGGAAAAAGCCAACTCGGTCTTCTATTTTCCCCTGTGAAGAAGGCGAAATGACAGAAGAAGAATTATGGGCCGCTGTAATGCTCTTGAAGATGGTTTTGAAGCTGCTGCTACTGGTACAGAAGCCAGTGGCCTGATCTTAAAGACTTACACCGGTTGCTGGTGTGCTTCTAAGCTAAATTCAAGTTATTTATGCTGTTGCAGAAAGCACTAAATGACATGCAGCCCAGATATCTGAAGGAGTTACTACTCCCATATAGTTATGGAGAGAGCCTTGTTGGCAGTTCTGCCATCCTATGAAGTTCATGGGGTGATAGGGTATGAAAGGGTCTTTCTGTGGTGGCCCCCAGACTGTGTAATGACCTCTGTTCTGAGGTCTGGCCACACTGTATACCTTACGACATCTGGTCCATTTTGCATGGGGCTTTGGGGGTGAAGGATGAGCTCAGAATGTCCCTTCCATTTAATATTTACAAAGTACATTGTATTGAGTGGTACATAACTGCCCTGGGACTGCATGGCTGCAGCATTGCATTTTGTTTTGTATATATTACATTTTTAGCCTCCAAGATCTAAACCACTGAGCCTCTTGGGCTTGCCGATCTAAAGGTCGGCGGTTCGAATCCCCACGACGGGGTGAGCTCCCATTGCTCAGTCCCAGCTCCTGCCAACCTAGCAGTTCGAAAGCACGCCAAAAAGTGCAAGTAGATAAATAGGTACTGCTCTGGCGGGAAGGTAAACGGCATTTCCATGCACTGCTATGGTTTCTGTGCTCTGTTGCACCAGAAGCAGCTTAGTCATGCTGGCCACATGACTGGAAAAAACTGTCTGTGGACAAATGCCGGCTCCCTCGGCTAGTAAAGCGAGATGAGCGATGCAACCCCAGAGTCATCTGCTACTGGACTTAACTGTCAGGGGTCCTTTACCTTTACAGGCATTCAAAGTGGTGTACGTAGTTCTCCTTCCTCCCATTTTATCCTCAAAACCACCCTGTGAGGCAGCTACAGCTGAGAGACAGTGACCAGTCCAAGGCCGCCCAGTCAGCTATGTGGCTTAGTGGGGAGTTGAACCTGAATTTCTCCAGAGACTCTAACTGGTGCACCACACTGTCTCTCACGTTATGATAATGCTCCCACCAAATAGGTGGGTGGGTTGATTGCATCCTTCTGTTTCAGCTACTGCTCTGAATCAGCACTCCAGACTGAGAAAGAAGGGAAGAGCCCTTAAATTGTTGCAGTGATTTGCCAACAAGGCGGTGCTGATGTTTGAGAGGTGGGGGCGTGAGGTTGCAGTTGAAGGTGCCTCTGGGCTTACTGCTGGGCAAGCCTACTTTCCTTCCACCCTCCCATCAACCAATGTCCCTTCCTTGCTGCTGCTGTGCCTTGCAAAGGCTTCCTTAGAATGCCAATAACAGAGCCAGATTTTGGTAATATGACGCCCTGAGCAAGAACAAAATCCCCCCCCCCCAATATTTCTAATTTTCACAATAATTCCTTTGGGTACAGTTGCTTTTTGTTGATATTCTCAGTAGATACCCATATAAATATAGGCATTATTATTATTTATTTATTATGTGCCCTCTCGACTCAGTGCTCTGTGTGGGGGAACCGTCCACACTGCCAGTAAAGTACTACTTTACATCAACTACTGAGCGGCTACCAAGGAACAAAAGTGTTCCCTTAGACCAGAGTTAAGCACACAAAATGTTGCTCCAACGCACTGAAGCAAAGGAACGTGCTGTCGGTGCATCAGCACTAATGACCAACAGACACGTGCAATGTTCATTTTCTTTCTTTCCACATTACTTGGGTAATTGCGATCGTACCTTCCACCAGTCTTCATTTGAGTCCTCCAGAAGTGTGATCCTATCTCCTGGCCTACAATCAGAGGACAGAAGCATTGGGAACACGTTGTTTAGATAAATGAATATGTATTACATTGGGCATTTTCTTTGAGTTCAGTTCAGCAAAATTTTATTCATTCATTCATTTAATTTGTACACTGCTTTTCATCCAAACATCACAGGGTGCTTCACAACAGGAAAAATACAAAATAAGAACATAAAATACATAATAAAACAAAAACAGACCAATAACCCAAACGACCACAACAACAAAATGAATTTCTTAAACCCCGCCCTTCTGACTGGGTTACTCCAGCCACTCTGGGCAGCTTCCAAGAAAATAGAAAGGGGGGAAATCCTGCATCAAACATTAAAAGCTTTCCTTTCATTTTAAAAGGCACAGTATGTCAATATTTTCTGTGTTAATTTACATTACTATTAGCTGGCTTTATTGAGTTTTAAATGGCGATAAATTGTCAGCTGCTTTGTAAAGCTTATGCAAGCAGCCCAAGGATAATTTGAATAAAAACAGAAAGTTATGCTTGTTTATGTATAATGTCACCCATGTGAACCAGCTGAAGTTCCCACTGTGAAGCCAATGGAATAAGCTGGTCATGATTAACTTAGGCCCTATAGCAGGGGTGGGGAACTTCAGGCCTGGGACCAAATGTGGCCCACCAGTCTCTCTGCCTGGGGCTCAGAACTCTCCCCAGACCACATCTTCTCTTCCTACTTTTGGTCCTGCCCACCACTGGCCTGTGGGAGGTTACCCAGAACCCCTCAGGCTGAGAAAGGTCCTCCAGCTCTTGCCTACAGCTTTTGATGGGACTTAGTTAAGAAGCTAACTCTAGCAGGATGGAAATCATGGAGTCCTTTGATGCCCTCTCTAGATCCAGTGAACAATTATCTCCATTTTCTCTGTCGTTTTCACATCTAGGTGCATCCCTATTGCAAGGTTCCTAAACACCTCATGAGGAAGCTTTAGTAAAATCCAAGTCGCTCCAATATGCCTGTTGGTTTAGCCAAACTTAGAGCAGCAGTGACAAAGAAAAGATGATCCTGTGTCAATTCCAAAACTCCGTTCTTCATACATGTCTAGTTTTTGGGTTAGCCCCTTGTTCTTGGCATATAGTCATCACCATCAAATGTCAGCTAAAGAAATGTTGAGAAAACTCTTATCATGTATGCCCCATGTAATCTGTTTATAGTCAGGGAGGAGCACAGCTGGGCACTTGGACATTAAAAAATATACATGTTGAAATGTGATTGTGGGGACCGTTCTTGCTAGGATCACAACAACTACTACTACTATCTGGGCCAGTGCTCCTCACTGGAAAGAAAGGTGAATTCCTTCTCCTAAATGGTTGTCAAAATGGATACTACTGGTTGCTGGCGGGGGGGGTAATCCCTCATCAAGGGGAACTGCCTCAATATCAATATTTTTGAAACGCTAAACATCATCTTCTCCCCCTTCTTGATTCAGGAAAACACTCTGGCATATTTCCTGCTGCTCACATCTGGCTAAGAGTAAAAGTCTGAGGTCTGAGTTGGGGCCTGTTGGATGGGAGAGCATTTAAGAAGGGAGGTGGAAGCATGTAGGGGGTGACTAGGCAACCACAAGACTTGTTCCTCAGCCCCAATTTTCCTTCTCCAGCTGGTCAGGAGGTGGCAGCTGCCATGGTTGGGGTGATGAAGCGGCAGGACAAGGTGGGTGGTGGCAACTGTGGCTGGAGTAGTTGCCAGAGTGATTCACCTGATGACTCTAGCTCTGAAGACAAAGATTGTATCTAACTTGGGGCTGGGATTTACATTACATCCAAGCATCTGCGATGGCAGATAAATGGCTCTTTGGGCACAGGAAATGGGGATTGTGAGAGTGGCAGGATGCGTGAGCCAGAGGCCAAAGACAAAACCCCAAAATGAAAAGTTGTTGGGGGAAGCTAGAGAAAGAGGGAAGCAATCCGCTTCTCTGTTCCTAAGTGTCTCCTCCTGAAAGTCTTCTGCAAATTTAAAGGGGGCTGTTTGTCTACTTCTGCATTTCATTAGGTCATTTGTATAATGAAACCATCGTCACAAAATGTGCCTCTCTTGGATTCATTGGTCTTGTCATTTTCGGTGAAGAAGGAGCAAGATGATGCCCTGAGTGACAGCCTATCACTTCACAGAATAGACTTCTTTTTAAAATAAACTTTTATTTTTATCTAACCAATCCCTTTTTGCCACACAGTCATGTATTGTCCTGCAGGTTCTGTTTTTACATGCTGTGAATAAATTGTCCGGGGATGTTGTGGTGGATGGAGCCTGAATAGCTGCAGAGGTAGAGAGGTATGCCATCTAGCCTCTCAATTCAGCCTTCACTAACCTCCTTGAAGGCCACAACTCACACCAGTGCTCCTTAAGTGCTTTTCCTGGCAGGAATGGGTCCTTGAACATTGATAATACCTCTTGCTTTCCTTGTCTGGAAGATGGAGAGAGACGGGTCTGTAGAAAGCGTGGCTGGAATACAGCCTACTGCATGAATTTACTGTTGCTCTGTCCATTTTTGCTTCTGTCCCTACCTACTTTTTCCTTTGGTGTTCTGCTCATTATTGGCATGTGTACCCTGGAAAGTTACCCTCGAGGAATTGTGGCCTTTGGGCTGGCTTGGCCCTGCTGTTACATGAACACATCTACACAGCAGGTCAGAATCGCGTTCTTCCCAATTCCCATTAATAAAATACATAAGTCTACCTCATTTCCAGGTCTTCGTTCTCTTGTGGTACAAATTTGTACAAGGCAACATAGGCATTTGTCTGTACTGCGTCTTTACTGAGAGATCCCTTTGGCGTGGAAAAAAAAAGAAAGAAGAGGAGATATTGGAACCTGTTCTTTAACAGTAGCGTTATGTATAGAACAAAGCTGAAGACAAATTCAGCCACATGCACTCTGGAAATGAGGTACTGATTTGATGTAGGGTGGTTTTGTTTATACAGCAATTGGGAGTAAGTCAAGTTCGAGCCAAATATACTGCCGTGTTTATCTTAACTCGGCTTCCGGATGGAGAACCCAAATGGGGAAAATCTATTACTTCGTGGTCTCTAGACTAATTTTGAAACAGAATTAATGAGCTGCCAGATTTCTGGATTTTGGCAGTGGGCTCCATCCTTTAGAATAAATAAGGCCTCATTCATAGACATAGGAGTCACTTTGCTACTATGTGATCCCAAACTGCCCTCTATGTAAAAACCACCTTCTTCATAGGAATGTGAAATTCAATTTCGGATTTGTTACAGCACAATCTATATACATGCCTGCTTTAATATAGGTCCCATTGAATCCCATGGGGCTTACTCCCAGGAAAGTAGGTACAAAATTGCAGCTTTATTGTCACATTAAAAAAATCACCTGTAGCATGGAGTTTATTTTCTTCGGTTCATCTCCAAAGTCCGCGGTACCATTTACTGAGTATGTGAACACTGTAATTAAGGGACAACAAATATTAGGACCAAAATCCTAGCTACCAGCCACTTGTTTCACATGTTTCTTTTATTCCAATGCTATTATCCTTCTGCTTTCATTTTGTCATTTTGTTGCTCATAATGTGCAGCACCTTCTGCAAATGAAATGGCAAAGCAGTTGACTTCGATGTGCTCCTACTGACATTTCTGTAAGCCTTTAATAGGTATGTGGGATTGTCCACATCCACATGTGATCGTCAGTTGTCATCACGTTGCTCTTTAGCCATCTCGACTCTACATCTCCACCACTGGTGAATCCTTGGTAGTGCTAAACACTGCTTGGGGTTTTATATGCAAATCACATTGCTACTATGTGATCCCAAACTGCAGCAGCTATTAATAGCGTCTATGAATAGCACCCACACTATTAATAGCATCAACCTGTCATCTCAAAGAACAGTTCCATAATCAAAGGCAGTTGCATACTGTGTCTCTGGTGTGAAATGTTTCCATTAGCTCTTTGTAATGCTGGATGACTTCTTGCCACATGTGGCGGCAAATACAGCTTTTCTGTGGCCATGAACACCTGCATGACCAGCCTCAATATTGAACACCCCCCAGTAACTGGCTCATGTAGCAACTCTTGCTGGGAGATTTTAAAAAACAAACACAATGGAAATGATGCTCACGTGCAAGAGGATCTTGAAAATTACACAAACTAAATTTATTTTAGTATCTGATCCACTACAGTATTGCTTTGAGCTAAGGAAGATGGCATTTTCTCACGCAGCCAAAAAGACCAGAAATCAGCATTTGTAGGCTACCTTCCCCTGAATTGAATATTGAACTCCATCGGGCCACATGATGCAAAAATGTTAGACATAAGAAACAAGAGAAGGACTGTGGCTCAAGTGTTGGAGCATCTGCCTTGATGGTCCCTAGTTCCATTGCTGTTGTCTCCAGGAACGGTTGAGAAAGGTCTGTGTAGAATACGCTCAACTAGATGGACCAACTTTCGTAAGAGACCTGCCATGGAATGTCCATTCTGTCCCTAGCCCTATTTATCACTTGTGGAGTTGAGTTCATGTTTGCATAGGGGTCTACATGTGTCTGCACTCATGGACAAACTGTGCAGTCTATAGAAATATTAAATGCAGTGGGTGAAGATGGGTGCACCAGACAGCAGGGGTGACCGCTTCACACAAACCAAATCCCAGGATCACCTAAGATATATGACATAGGATATGCCCTTGTACTGGGCTTTTCTGCACTTTTGCCCTGCTTTCCAGCCACAGCTCTTTCCACAAGCTCCATGACTGAGTCCTTTTTTTTCTCTCCAGAGGTTTCCCTGCAAAGACCTGCTTTTTAAAGCTTAAGTGCAACAAACGACAATTCGGGTTTTCCGCAGATTGTTGTTTGCTCCAATTCCACTTTAAAGAGTGGGTTTTCACAGGGAAAGCTGCACAGAGAGAGAGCACTTTGACACAGAGCTTTAAACCGCCTGGAAAGTGCAGAGGAAAAGTAAGTATGGTTAATAAGCCCACTGAACCAGAACATTGGCCCCGAAGTATATTCCTTTTCATATGCCTGCATGCCAGAAGCCCTGGAGACATGGAAACTTCAGGAACGCGACAAAAGGTCTGTGCAGAGAGCATGGGCAATTCAGTAAATATTCTAAGAGGAACATTTTGGAGTACCTGGTGTATAATTTATGTGCTGAGCTTCTGACTGTAAAGAAATCCAATGCTGTTCAAAGGAATGGTTAATGTCCCGCTGGTGTATGTTGGGGCACACACAGTCAGCTCTGTCAACAAGTTACTCATACAAGGCCAAGTCAGGTAGATCCCACAGGCAACAGTTTCTTTTAAAGGTAGAACAGGTGAATGATAAACAGGGATCTGAAAACATTTAATGGGGATTATAATTATTTTCCCTTGGTCTGAACACCTGAGCTTTTCCACGTACCACTATTGCTGCGTTTCCTGTTTACGTCCAATACGCTTCCAGGACTATCACCTTCCTCGGGAACTTCTGCCAAATCCGATGTCTGTAAGAAAGGAGGAGAAGGGGTTTGAAAGCGTGAAAGTGAGCAAAAATGAGAAACAGACGTGCAAGAGATTGAAGCACATGGCAACAGCTTGGTGGTGGGTGTGGAAGGAATCAGGAAGTGTCAGCACTGACGACAAAATGTTATTGAGAGGTGGAGTTCAAATATTTGATGGGAGAATAGCAGGACATTTAGATGCGCTGTAGACCTAGATGCTGAATCTAATTCAAACAGGGCTCTTTGTTTACACAGGAGAGGAAAATGAAGTTAAGGGGGAAAGGACATGTGGTTTTTGGAGTTTACATATGCAGTAGATTATAATTCCATCATCTCAGCAACAACTAGCAAGGAGCACAACATAAATGATCATGCAACAGAATGTATTTATGACAGGAAGCACACATGAAGGGAGATCCTGCAAGACCTCTGGAGAGTATAGTTTCTGGTATAGCCATCTGGTGCCTGGGGAAGCGGACAGGTTTTGCACTACTGCAACCATGTGCCTTATTTCTATCCTTTCCCTAAAAGGGTATGCTCTGGGATCTAAAAGGTGTTCTCTGGAATCTAGATTGCACTGATTGCATCTGTTGAGAATCAGGTCCACCTGCTCACCTGCACATCACTCCATTTGCATAGCTCCACCCCCTTCCCTGCACAGTCTCATTCTAGGTTCTTTTTTGTGGTCACATCAGAACTTGACAAATTATCGGGTACTGGCTTTTGGACAGAGGTAGAGGTTGATAGATGCATACACAGGAGATGTTGAACAGTTCTATCCCATGTCTGTTTACTTGTAAGCTGCCTCTCCATTGTGACTGATTGAACTGACAGGTCTTAGGAACAGTCCCAGGGACCCAAAGGCTAGTGCTGTTAGGAAGCTGTTGGATATCACTGTTAATATTACTGAAATGAAATAATTGCTTGGATTGCTATACAGTGGTGCCTCGCAAGACGAAATTAATTCGTTCCACAAGTTTTTTCTTCTTGCGAGTTTTTCGTCTTGCGAAGCACGGTTTCCCATAGGAATGCATTGAAAATCAATCAATGCGTTCCTATGGAGACCGTCCGTGGACAGAGGGGAAGCGCCGCGCGCCTTCCCCTCTGTCCCCGGACCTGTTTAAAGCAAGGGGCGGTGGGGAGAAGATTGCTTCTCCCCGTTGCCTGCCCCGCAATCTCCGGGGACAGAGGGGAAGGTGCGTGTGCCTTCCCCTCTGTCCTCGGACCTGTTTTAAAGCAAGGGAAGGGGCAGCGGGGAGAATCGCTTCTCCCCGTTGCCGCCCCTTGGTTCAAAAGGGGTCCGGGGAGAGAGGGGAAGGCGCGCTGCACTTCCCCGCTATTCCCGGAGCTTGCGGGACAAGCTTCGTTTTGCGAAGCAAGCCCATAGGGAAATGCGTCTTGCGAAGCGGCTAAGAAAATGAAAAACTCCTTCGTCTAGCGAGTTTTTCGTCTTCTGAGGCGTTCGTCTTGCGGGGTACCACTGTATTTGAAATGGATTGGTTGCCAGAGCTGTTTATTGCAATGATGATACATTGTCTTGATTTTGCATCACTGCTGTGTTGTAGGCAGCTTTGGACACATCAAAGCGGAAAGGTAGCATATAAATTAAAATTGTCAGCATCAATGTGTGTCTTATCACAGTGATTTAAAATAACAAGTGGTGGGTTAAAAGGTCCCTCTATACCAGGCATGGCCAAACTTGGCCCTCCAGATGTTTTGGGACTACAAATCCCACCATCCCTGACCACTGGTCCTGTTAGCTAGGGATGATGGGAGTTGTAGTCCCAAAACATCTGGAGGGCCAAGTTTGGCCATGCCTGCTCTATACGTTCATGGATCCTGAAATCCCACGCTCAAGTGATCTGAAGTTCATGTGTTTTCTTCCAAATAAGACTGTGGTTTTAAGTACTACACACTTATGCGTAATCCACTACTTGACAGCCTGACTTGCCAAGGAGTAAATCCCACGACGTATTGCATTCTGTACTTACACCCACTCCCCATCTGATCAAAATTTCAAGGCAAACTGGCAATATGTTCATGTTTTGCATGCTTGAGTAATCATTTATTACTTAACAGAAAGCTTTACCGATTTGACAAGAAACAATTACATTTGTGGAAATTCTGGTCTGTGGACAAGCTAAAGAAACGAAGAGGAAAGATTACAACGTTTGAACAAAGCTAGCATTTGCTTTGGGGAAATACAACATTCATAAGTTGTGAGGGTTTATAATAGAGCCATTTCTCTAGGAATATGCAAAGGTCTCCATGTAGATGAGTTTAGTGGAATAGCAGCAACGTTAGCAGCTGTGGAATTCCTGCAGAACAGCAGCTCTGCCCAATGGAAGACACAAGCACACGCTTACTCCTGAGGAACCGTAAACTGGGTGGCTGGTGAGAATGGAGTCTGCCCAGAGACACCATTTGGGCCTCTATTTCAACATTCACTGGTCACTAGAGAGGTTCATTTCAATGCCTTAACAGCAGTGAATGCCGGCAGAGGCCATACCAAGGAATGAACCTAAGTGTACAATTGGTTTGCATTTGGAGGAACTTGAAAGTTAGGAATCCCCCGTCTCTTTTCCACAGCTGTATACGTGTTATTCTTTTGCTTATCTCTCCTATTTCGAAGTATTAAAGCTTGTGGTGAAAGTAGATAGAAACGGATTAGTTCTTAGGAATATAGACTTAAAAATATTTGCCCTGCACAGCGTATACTTGAAATCTACCCATCTTATGGAAAGCTGTAGGGAATTTCAAAGTAGCCAAGTTCATGGAGCACGACACACTTTTTTTTTTTGACACAGAGGCAATTTCAGAGGATTTAGGGCTTCCAGTTTAACAGAGACCCTGCTCTAGCGTGTATTTAGTTTGAAGGTGAATCCAGCCTTGCCACTGCTGTCATGTTGAAATGCTAAAGAATGCGCAGGCCAGCTATCCACCCCTCCAAACACTACTTTTTTTTCACTGGAGACTAAGAAGTGTGTTTGTGTGGTGGGTCCCATTTTGCTGCTTAAGACGAAATGAGGTGCCACCCTACCTGCTGCTGCCGCCTGTGCCGCCTGCACCGTTGCCTCTGCTTCCAGCACTGGTGCCAATTTTGGGTCAGATCTTGCAGATTTTGGGTCAGCTCTTGTGTGCTCTGAAATATCTGGCCTGAAATAGGTGCCAGTGCTGGAGCCACTTCTTCACTGGCAGTAGAGGCAGTGGGCTACCCACGGAAGGGCTGGCTCAGGGGTTTGGTGTCTCAGGGGCTTCGAGGGGCTAATGCTGTACCAACCCTGGGGAGTCTATGCATGTTTTATAATACCAAAATTCAAGAGCAGAAGAGAAGTTCAACACAGGCAGGAGAGTGGGATGACAACTGAGAGGTCCTCTCAGTCCTCTGCCAGGTGATTATTAGACAAGCCAGTTTTATTTCATTTATTTAACAAAATGTTCAGTAAAATATTTATTAAAAAACACCATAAAATTAGCAAGGTCTAAAAATAAGTATACACATAAAAATTACTAAAACAGACACAAAATTAACAGAATTAAAAAATAAGTGTACATAACAAAATTACATGTAAGGGTAGGTTTGCTGAAATAATATTTTTAAAGCAGTCATGTGCTTTGCATGACCCCAGCAATGTGTACAGCATCGTGATCCTATAGTAGGTCCAAGTTTCTGTTTTTCGGGTTTTTTTAAAATAGAAATGCTGGTGATCATTCACAATCCTACCTGGGCAGCGCACAGTGAATTCCTTTTGCAGAAGTAAGCATCTCAAGTGTTTTTGCAGAC
Organism: Podarcis liolepis; assembly: GCF_965112155.1. Taxonomy (NCBI): domain Eukaryota; kingdom Metazoa; phylum Chordata; class Lepidosauria; order Squamata; family Lacertidae; genus Podarcis; species Podarcis liolepis. The sequence goes on from NC_139563.1 coordinate 51,764,544, forward strand.
TCTTGGCTTCCCCATAATTATCAAAAATAGTTCTGGCCTTGTTTTCCTATCAGTGTTCTAAATCAAACCCATAAAATGGGTTTTCCCATCTGTTCTGTTTCTGTTTCTCTCTCTCTTACAGAGTCATTTAAAGACTGTTCTTTTGTTTCATTCCGCTGGCTATGCCAGCCAGATTCTATTGAGGGTGGATTTTTATTCTATGGAATTTGCGTCAAAGCCCACTAGTGTGGGGTTTCTGATGGCAGTGCTGTTCCATCAACTCTACCATCCTCACCCACCTGAAGATCTCACATCTTAAATTATTCTGTCCATTCTCAATTTCTGCCCCTGGAATTCTCTCCTGGAGCAATACCTCTATTGTATTTAGCATATGGCTCCTCATTTCCATAAACCTTTTAGTCCAAAACCCTCAGTGCAAATAGCTGCATTTGTTCACATCAACGCCTCCTTGCCATTGCCTCTCCCATTCTTGCTGGCTTGCTGTTATTTACTATCATTGCCCGTACCTTGCTTCTGCTGTCCATCTTTTCCAATATTTTAAAACTGGGGCAAGGGTTAGTCGTCTTCTTTTGCCTACTATGAACCCCTTATAAATTGGTGGCACTGTTTGAAAAACCACCAGCAGCACTGTGTCAGGCAGAGTGATTATGAATGGGATGCTCAGATCTTTATTTTTTTATTAGAGAATGTTAAATTACCAACCAAGGTACAGGCAGTGAAGCAGTATATATCATTCCCAAAGAAATCAGAAGCCTGCAGAAAAGGTTTAGTAACTAATAGTAAGAAGTGGCACGTAACCAGGCACCCAAGTCCTTTCTGGGGAAAGTAGGTGGATATACTATGGGAAAAAATGGCAACAACCCAAAACAGCACACTTACTGAGTTCCTTTTTGGTGAATCTGAGCTGCTCCCAGAACTGCCTTTCTTCATTTTTTGGGCTAAGGAAGTTCCAAAGCGAAGTGTTTCATAGACGGGGTCAACCTTATTGCCACAAGCTGCAAAAGAAACACAGGTAAGAAGGGAGAAAAGATAGGACGTTAAAAGTGTTCTTCTTCCTCCTTGAAAAATATTGCTTATCCTTTCAAGATGGAAACTAACATCCACCTGGGCCATGGACCAAAACAGATGTTCAGCAGAGGGTCCAAGTCCAGGAAACATCTGGTCTCTGCCAAACATCTGGAAAGAGAGCCAATGTGATCAGTATCAGCGCTACCTGTTTATTTGTATGCCAGTTTTCTGCAAAACTCTGCTCAAAGTAGCTCACAATGGATCAAATAAACAGTAAGAAACATAACAACAAACCCATAATGTGTTGTAACAGTTCAGAATGTCATTATAGGACCAGGGATGCTAATGTCCAAATGGGCACTCACTGAATGACTTGGGCATCCCAGGCTTGTGCAGTGACTACTTTTAATTTTGCCAAGACATGGGCAACCCATATCTTGCTCCTCATCTTTGACTTTCAGTTCATTCAAGGATGACTCAAGACATTCTGGTGCCTGCGATGGAAAAATCTAAATGCTAACTGCTCCCGCTGATCAATATGGGCCCAAATCCACTGGGAAGCTCACAGTGCTAGTGCACTTGGTAAACTCTTATTCGTCTCAATGTGACTTGCAGAAAACAGAAACGCTACTAATTTTTCGTGTGCTCCAGGGTCAGTTCTGTTTCTTACTCGGGATGGCACCCCAGTTTTGTGACCTGAGACCTCACCTTGGTTTGTGACCTCTGTATTCATTTGAAATCCACGCCTTAGAGCTTCTTACTCAGTAATTTGATTAAGTTTATTTGCCAGTCACTTTCTTATACAATATATATATACAATATACGATATCTTTATTGTCATTGTCCCATGCAGAACAATGAAATTGAAAAACTACATAAAACTACATAAAAACTACATAAAACTACTACAAAACTACATAAAACATTCAAAACCCCCTAAAAACTCTGAAACCCCATTTTAAAATACTATACTATACTATACTATACTATACTATACTATACTATACTATACTATACTATACTATACTATACTATACTATAGAGACCCCTTATGCTGCGTTTAGAACCAGAATTGCATTTGCGTAGAAACTATTTCTCAGGCGGCTAGTCCTGGCCTTAATAACCCTATATCTTCTTCCAGAGGGCAGAAGCTGAAAGAGATTATTTCCAGGGTGCGTACTATCCTGTGCTATCTCTGCCGCTTTCTTATGACACCTGGAAGCATAGATTTGATCTAAGGTGGGAAGAGTGCACCCAATTATTCTCTCTGCAGTCTTTACAACCCTGGATAGCATTGTTTCTTTATGGCGTTCTGAGCCTCGCAACCTCTGCATCAGGGATGGGGAAGGTCAGACCCTGGAGCCAAATATAACTCTCCAGGACTCTGTATCAGAACTCTCCCAGGCCGTGCCTCCTCTCCCTTCATGCCTCTCACTGGCTCTGCTTTGGACTCTGTGTCTTTTTGCCTGGTTGGAATGTACCTGTGAACTCTGACAATGCCTCTGGGTGGAGGTTAGAGAGGAGTGTCTGTAGAAACTAGCCTACTGCACAAAGGTGAAACTTACATTTGTTGCTCTGCCTACTTTGGCCCTTGGCCCCAGACACCATTGGCATGTGGCCTCCAGTGAAGGTTGTCTTGGAGAGACTGAAAATGATTATTCCCCACTCTTGCTCTGTGGAATGAAATGATGTTTGCTAGTGCTACCCTTGTGAAGTTTTTGTTCTCCAAGAGGGAATTACCTGGGCAGGGACTCAGTCAAAGTCTTGCTGTGATTAAGCATCACTCGCAAAAGGGCACAGAAGCCTTTGCGATATCAATGAATGCTACAACTTGCAGAATTGGAGAGCAGGGACCATTAACAAAACAAGACTCTATCTGAACTTACCAATAGGCATTACTTCTTTGATGCAGCCAAATTGCTCGTGAATGAGTAGCGGAGAGCTGTAGTAGCGTCGAAAGCCTTTGGGCTAGAGAGTGAGCAAATGAGAGCGAGAGAGAGAATGAATATAAGGCAATCATGACCCATTCAGTTCAGTGGGGTTGCTAGGTTCAGCGGACGTACAATGAAGCTACAGTAATATGGTATACAGTGGTACGTTGGGTTAAGAACTTAATTCGTTCCGGAGGTCCATTCTTAACCTGAAACTGTTCTTAACCTGAGGTACCACTTTAGCTAATGGGGCCTCCTGCTACCGCCGTGCCACCAGAGCACAATTTCTGTTCTCATCCTGAAGCAAAGTTCTTAACCCGAGGTACTATTTCTGGGTTAGCGGAGTCTGTAATCTGAAGCATCTGTAACGTGAGGTACCACTGTATCTGCTAATTCTTTAGTGCAGAAGTCAGGAGCCTATGACCCTCCCAAGGTTGTTGGACTCAAATTCCCATCAGTCCCAACCAACAGAGTCAATCGTGATGATGGGAAGTTGGAGTTCAGCAGCAATGACATGTTCCCTATTCCTGCTTTACTGGGGCAACTTTACTTTTTACTGCAAAGCTAAAACTGAACAGCGTAGATTCCTTCCTGTTGCTTGATCTGCATGGGATCCAGATCATAAGAACCTATAAATTAATTTTTGTACTTTAGCATTCATACTTAGGGGAAGTATGTTTCATTTTTAATTGGAAATATTTTGAAGGCTTCCCCTTTCTGGCAGATGTCCTCTTTTGTGGGGGTGGGTTGGGGTGGTAAGCTTCTATGCTCAATCATGCCAATGAAACATCATTTATAACCCAGAAATACAAAGCAGCTAATAAAAAAAGACCAGCCAGAATTAGAAGATTTAAAAGCCTAGTGTATAAAAATGCTTCACTTGGTGTCTAAGGCTATAAAGCAAATAAATTAGATCTGACTAACTAGGTGCTAATTATGCAAAGCAGATCCCCTGCATAAGCAGTAGGTGTTTCTTTTCTGCCAGCAAAAACCACTCTGTGGTGTGGTGAATCTTGGATGGATCAGCTGCACCCAAATGCACAAAATGGGGAGACAAAATGGGATTTCAGAAGGTGCCATCAATATAGCTCATGGGGGAGATAAATGCCTTTTTTCCCCATCCACGGGAGTAGCCAGGCAGGCAGGGGTTTTGAAGGGAGGCGTTTTTGCTCTGGAGGACCCTTCCCCATCTCCTCAAACCCCCTTCCTCTCTAGGAATCTAGTCTGGTTCATTTTAATCACAGAGAGAGCCAAGCTACAGGATCAGATCTCTGCATCTCTCTCAAAGCAGAAGCCAAAGAGGATGCTCGCTACACACAGAGGTGGGTGGCGGCTCCGTGACACTTCAGGTTCCCAAATGAAACTGGCAATGGAAGGCAAGGGAGGAATGCAAAGAAATAGGGACAGGGATCTAAGAGGTTTGGACACAGAGCAGACCATCCCCGATGTTGCTGAGCAGCTTTGCAAGAGTGTGCGAATGAGAACCCAAAGTAGGTTGCTGCTTTGCTCTTTCCCTGGCCAAGAGATGGAAGGAGCAATGAATGAAAAGGTGGAGAAAGATTTGAGGGGTTTTCTTTGGCCGTTGGCAGTAGCAAAGGCTTGCATTTGGGAATCTGGGACTCTGCGTGACAAAGTGAGAAGCTATGATGGCTTAAGGGTTTTCAGCATGGGTCCTGGCATTTGGGGGGCAGTTGGAGACTATGGGATAAGCAGTGAGCCCGCTGTAGAAATATGGGCCTTGGCAAATGTCCAACAATGCCCAGTCCTGAAGCCATCCCTGCTGTAGCCCTGTCTGAAAAGCAACAACTCTTGTTTAACTGAGCCTGTAAGAGTCTATATTTCTCAGGGTTGACATGTTCGGAGTATGATTTTTGAATCTGTGCCTAGAATAAGTTTCTTGCTAGATTATCTTTTCCTAAGCACTGTGTGCTTCTTCATTTCAGCCAATACATTAGGTGGGACCTGCTCGGCCATATCTCTTGCCCAGTCTGGTTTGTGGTTGTGTTTGATCCAATTACTGCCTTCTATATATATATATATAATTATCCAATTACTGCCATACCAGTTTGCCCATGCAGCGTTGCTGTCCAATGCTCTCTGCACATCTGTGGTGAATGCTCAGCTTGCATGCCTTGCAGCGCAGTCCATGTTTAGCGTTTGTCCCTGTCAGAGGAACAGAAATAATTTAATTACAGAATATCAATAGTTTCCATGCATCCAAGTGACCTCCCGCAAAGCTCAAACAGGTCTCAGCCTTACAGTACTTCACAAACTTCCAGTCTTAATACAACTGTGCAGAATCCACAGACCTATGCCTGGTCCCCCCACCCACAAAGGGATGGTTTACTTTCTCTTTATTTTCTAAAAGAATACACTACAGCTCAGCTGAGAAAAAGATCTCCTTGCTTGAAAATCATAATTGCCTCTCAAAACATAACCCTGTGTCTTATGGGAAAAGTTACGCATTGTTGTAACCATGATTTGATTTGCAATTGGCTTCACAGTTGTAATAAATGAATACAATATTAGATTATACAATAAAAAATATAGCCCAAGTGATCCAGTTTTTAACTTCATCCCTCTTTCTTCAATCCTAGAACATCTAGTCGCTGCAAATGTGATGTTAAGAACAGATGTACTTGGGCAACATACCTTAGTTTATCATATCTGCATTCAGAATATCTTAAAGGGCAGGAATGGATAGCAACTTTTAAAAATAAACGTTAATAAGCTCCCTGCCCTGCAGGCCTTTTTCTACCTGGCCTGGGTGGGCCAGACTGACTCCAGCTACAAAAGCTCAGGCTGCTGAAAAGGTCAGAGAGCAGCTTGGCTGTCTCTTAGTGCAGACCCAGATCATCGAATCTGAGCTTCCACAGCTGTTGTCTGCCATGAACTACCACTGGCAGGATTGGCAGCAGATATAATATATGCCTATTTTATTCTCTTGCTAATTATGCTGTTTTAAATGTGCATTTTCTATTTGACTTCTTTTGGTCATGATTTCTTTTGAAATCTTTAAGATAATTTTCTGTTGTTGATTTTGCTGCATTAAACGTGCCTACTTTGGTTGCCCTCCTTTGTAATGTCTTATTTTGAAATCCTTATGGTAATATTTTAGTTTCCCGTTAATTATGTTGTTTTGACTGTATACTTTATATTTGACTTTGTTCAGGGTTGATTTATTTGATGTTTTAATGTGTTGCAAAGCACTCTGAGGCTTTTTTCTTAAGATATAAAGCAGTATAAAAATGAAAGAAATAATAATGATGATAATAATAAATGAAATAAAAATATTCAGAGGTAAGGGCTTACTTCCAGATAAGTGTGTGTGGAACTGAGGTCTAATATATCATGGTCCTGATCCAGAAATAGAAGAAAAAAGAGGGAAGGCTTCTTAGCAGTACAGTCTACTGACACAAAAGAGACAAGAAGCATCTGGTCATGATCAGGTATTGATTCTGTAAATCCCATGCACTGTGCTTTTTGAGTCACATCTTTCAGTTGGAACAGGGTGTACCTATGGCTAATCCTCATCACTTCTGCACAGTACAGAAGAAAGACTCACATCCATCAAAGGCACATCTGTATACCATCTCTGGGGCCATGGCAAAGGATTGTTCTTTGCACATTTTTTTTTGTTCTGTGTGACTGTCTCTGAATCAGGAAGGATGGGGAGGGTGGGAGGGGCAGGGTGGGAGCAACTGGGCGCTGTAAGTTGTTGATCCTATAATCCAGTGCACTTTTAGATTTGAGCTATCATCTTCCTCAGGGGCAATGTCAATACACTAATTCAGCCAAGCAAACTTTTGCTTTTGTGTGGCTTTGTGCAATTGTTGCCCCTGAAGAAGAATGGTTGCTTTGTTACAGGATTTGGGGTGTACATCTATCAGTCTGAATGCCATCTTGGGGTCTCCCCCAAGCCTGTGGTTTCACATCTCTAAGCTGGGGTTCTGTAGAAAAAGAGATTCCTAAGGTTAATGCCATTAACTTAATGCTTCCAGCCAGGAACGCCTCAAGCCAGGTCTGTTAAGTATCTCTTAGCAGCACGACCAAAGAGTGCGGATAACTTACAATGTACACACGTTTAACACGTGCAGTTTCAACTTTTATGCAGCTGAGGACTGGCCAGTTGAAATCGCACAAATTAAATGCACGGAAGGTGGAGAGATTAAAAGCTCTTTTTGTGCAGGGATTTCCCAGTATGGAAAGAGCTTTTAAGCTCTCTGCCTTGCTTACTGGGCTCCGAAAGCGCCTCCTAGATCCCTGAAAACATGCTGGACAGCTTAAAAACCCTCTGTCTTGCTTAGGGGGCAAGACCTGGCACACTGGTTCCAGATTATTTCTCCATCTAACCCAGAACTGTATGCTTTGATTGGCAGTGGTTCTCCAGCAGGGCCAGCCCAATACATTTTGCTGCCTGAGGCAAAGGATATAAAGGTGGCATCTCCTCATTCCACATACAAAAGATGACTGCTCTGTACACTTTTGAGGGTATAGCATCCTTTTGCTGCACCTAAGACAGCAGGCCAGGCCATGTGGCAACAGGGAAATACCTGGGGGGCTTAGAAGCAACAGCTGAGGGCTGCTTCTGTCTCCCCCTCCCCAGCATTTGCTGCCTGAGATGATAATCTCACTTTGCCTAATGGTAGGGCCGGCTGTGTTTGCCAGGCAGAGGTACTTCCCAGCAGCTGCCGCTAGATCATTTAAACTGCAGATGCCAGGGATTAAGCTGAGGATCATCTGCATGCAAATCACATGCTCTACCATTGAACTGCTGTTCTCCCCAACATTTAATTTATGGAATAAAGAAGCTTTGGCAACTAGCAGCTTCCCTCTCCCATTTTTCCTTTTCCAAAGACAGCCATGCCCCTTGATTAGTAATACACTGGGGTCCACATAAGAAGCTGCTGCCATATGAGACTATGCATCTGATTGATGGAAGTGGGACCTTTCATCTGCACTAATGGGGAGAGAGCATTATAGTCACTTATTAGAGAGCCAGGGCAGGCAAAAGATGCTTTTTAAAAGGGGATCAGACAATTTCATGTGGGCAAAAAGCCACCAATGGCAACGAATCATTATGGCTATATGCATCCACCAGATTTCTGAGACAGTATGCCTTTGTCGGTGCCAGATGCTGGGAATTAACAGCATGACAGGACTATTGCCTTTCATGCCCTGTTTGTGGGCTTCTGAGGGGCGTCTGTGTTAGTTTCTGTTTGCCACTGAGCAGTGCTTTGGAGTCACAAAACTCTGTTTACATTCCAGACACATTCCAGGCTGTTGGAAGTCTCACGGGAGACGGATGTGACGTTAGTGGTTTCCTGTTCCTTTGTTCCTTTGTTGTTCAGTTGCTCTCTGCTCTCACAGAGAGAGGGTGTGTTTTTTGTCTGCGTAGTTAGGAAAATAAAACTCTTTGCAATGTAGCCATAAATCTCATCACTTCCACGTGCTGTTTTGATTCTCTGCTGGGTGGGAATGTGCCTGAGGCCTCATCAAAGGCTCAGGTCGTTAATCACGTCGGAGGCAATTCTGAAAGACTCGGCCGGAGGAAAATGAGCTTTATCAGCTTGGCCGAGCGGAGATCCCGACAGTCTGGTTGGCTGCTGTGGGCTACAGGATGCTTGACAATGTGGGCAATTGGTCTGCTCCAGCAGAGCCCTTCTTATGTATTCAAAGGTGTACTCCAGAGCTTTCCAAACTGTGTGTTGGCTGCAGTGTGTAGTTGTGTCACGCAAACACTCTCCACGCTCCTCCAGGGGCTGCAAAGGGGTTTGTTTAACCTCTGGTTTGCTAGTAAAACTGAATTAGTGTGTCGTGAAATGATGCAGGTCTAAAAAGTGTGTCACCAACATGAAAAGTTTGGGAAGCTCTGGTGTACCCTGTTCTCACTGATCTGCCTAAATAAGCATTTGCATGCCAAGTCAGAAATCCACTGGGTGGTGCACCCTCAGGCACAGCTGCCCTGGCAACACGCGGTGTGGCATCCTTTTGTATATATAAATCTTCCTGTAATAAAGCAGAATTCTGCAATGAAAATATATTTTCTGAAGCCCCTTTCCACGAAGGAGCAAGCGGTATTTTGGCTCTTCTGGCACTTGCCTCCAGATCTGTGTTGTGCTTTTAACACCACACAAGATACCCTCCTCCTTCCCACACGTCTGAGAAGTCGAAGAGTTCATTATAGCTCAGAGCAGCCAGCTGTTGATATCATGTGACAGAGATCATGTGACAAGGAGAGGTTACTTAGGGAAGAATAGGTGATTAGTTACTTTAGTCTATGCTTCTTTTCTTTACTTTATTTTCCTCTAAATTACACATCTGGATTATGTGTTTTTATTTTCCTTTTTTATGCTGGTCACTGTCTGTAACAATAAAGGTTTGATTTGAAACGCACTATCCCCTTGCAATACATTCCAGGAACAGGTTTAGCACCCCAACCACTCTATATGTGTAATGAAACCAAAAGACTGGGCATAAGAATACAAACCCCTTTGCTTTCTGATGGGCATCATCTTACTGAAGTTGTTTGGATTTGGTTTTACTCAGAGCTACTTCAGGCAATCTATCAGCCTCGCTTACTTGCAGAAATGTAAGGAGTCCGCTTGAATGAACAGAGCAAGATTGGAGGAAGGGATTTGTACGAGATTATTAAAGCTCCCTCTGAAATTCAACCAGGCTGGTTTTTTTTTTTTTTTTTAATTTGACCAGCTGTAAAACCAGCTCTTAACCTGTATTGGATTTCACAGAGCTAGATAAGACACCTAATTAAGGGTTTTGGGGAAGGAGGTTATCAAGCAGAAAATAACTAAAGAAATGGTAGCCTCATTAATAGGGTTGTTTTCAGGGATGAGGTTACCTTGCCTTTCAAGTATCTGAAATGGGCTCGTGCTAGAAACAATTAGAACAGTTGTTATTAAGGTGTGTTTTTAAAATACTGTATTTTTTTTTTACTTGAAAGCCATCTCTTGATAATTGCTTTGAATGAATAGAGCTAAAGTCAAAAATGAAATCTAAGCCAATCCTGTTCATCAAATGTTTCCATAGGAAGTTTGTCTTAGAATCAAGGTATACTTCATGCAGCAAGCATGCTTTGTGGTCATGTGCTGATTCTGATGTACTGATGTGCATTGGGCTCAAACACCAGAGAGTGGGGCCTGCACAGTTGGGGCTGACTAATGCGGCCCATTCGAGGCTCTGACAAATCTCTTACCTCCTTGGAGATGGGGGAAAAGGAGGAATGGCAATCCATGCCTGACAGATTGAATTCAGGCTGGACAGGCTTGCTGTCAAGTAGGAAGGAGAGACGTATCCTCCAAACTGATCAGAGGCACAGCAAGCTGCTATGAGGGAACTGTGGGCAGTCATAATTCCCTTGTGTCCTCTGCCTGTCCCCTAACAGTTGGAAACCCAAGTCTCCCCTCCATGCTTTGTGGAGTTCAGTGCCACTAACTCTGATGTGTGTACATGAGAAGTGCTTCTGGTATGTTCGCTGTGTGCTGGTCACCAGAGCTGTGAGTACATGAACGTAAAGCAGGGGTCAGCAAACTTTTTCAGCGAGGGGCTGGTCCACTGCCCTCAGACCTTGGGGGGGGGGGCTAGACCAGGGGTCTGCAACCTTTAAGACAAAAAGAGCCACTTGGACCCGTTTCCGAAGGAAAAAAAACTGGGAGCCGCAAAACTCGTCATTATAAAAATAACTTTTTTGTCACTTTTTTATTATTTCTTTGTTTGACCCCTCAGAATTACTCCTCCTCATAGAAATAAACGTTAAATTAACAAGTTACCTTTTTGTGTGTGTGTGTTCTTCACTCCCCTTCAAAACAGTGACCAGCGTACATGCCCCCTTTCAATGCAGTGACCAGCGTACATGCCCCTTACAATGTAGCGGGCGGGCAGGCGGGAAGGTGACTTCGGGACGCACGCACCGCCCCCATGCGACGTCACAGCCAGTACAGCGCCCGCCACAGTGGGGAGTGTCGGGGCGCACAATGCGCCTCCTCCCCTTGCTAGTATCCGCCCCGGAGCCGCGGCAAAGGTGTAAAAGAGCCACATGCGGCTCCGGAGCCGCAGGTTGCAGACCCCTGGCCTAGACTATATTTTGAAGGGGAAAAAATGAACGAATTCCTATGCCCCACAAATAACCCAGAGATGCGTTTTAAATAAAAGCACACATTCTACTCATGTAAAAAACCAGGCAGGCCCCACAAATAACCCAGAGATGCATTTTAAATAAAAGGACACATTCTACTCATGTAAAAACACGCTGATTCCCGGACCGTCCACGGGCTGGATTTAGAAGGCGATTGGGCGGGATCTGGCCCCCGGGCCTTAGGTTGCCTACCCATGTCGTAAAGCAGCCTTTCTCAACCTGTGGGCCCCCAGATGTTGTTGGACTACAACTCCCATCACCCTAGCTAGCAAGGCCAGAGCTCAGGGATGATGGGAGTTGTAGTCCAACAACATCTGGGGACCCACAGGTTGAGAACCACTGTCGTAAAAGAAGGGAGAGGTAACAAAAGGAACTCTGGATGACGGCTGAGGCATAGTTTCAAGCGCTTTCTCCACCCCCTTTTACACCTTCACTGAAGCACAGAGGAGGTGGAAACAGGATGGCAAATGCTGCCTTCACTTCTGACCTCTGTGGATTCATTTGCAGGCCTGCTAGGAGCACCAGGCGTTTTCCTGCATGATCAAATCTCTGCTTTTTCTGAATGGAGAGAGCACTCTACGTGTAAAGTTATACATTCAAAGGAATGCATGCGTGTCGAAGCTGGGCCCAGCGGCGTAGCGTGGGTTGTCAGCACCCGGGGCAAGGCAAGTAATTTGCGCCCCCTAACCCCTAACCTGCCACCGCTGCAAGCTTCTTCTTGCTGCTGCCTGGTCTGGTCTGGTGTGGTTCTCTCCCGCGCTCAGCGCTGCGCTGGGCGGCCGCTGCACTGTCCCTCCCCCAGATAGTCCTTCACTCTCTCTCCGCACCGCACGCCTGGCACCCACCCCCTCTACAGTGGGCGGTGACCCAGCGGCTCGGATCGGATTCGCACAGCCAGCACTGCAGTGTGAGAGAGTGAGTGAGCCAGGTAGGGGCAGAGAGCTGTGAGTGCAAGTGTGCCCCCCCAGATGTTGTGCCCAGTGCGGCCGGGCCCCCCCTGCACCCCCCCACGCTACGCCACTGGCTGGGCCTGCTGCAACCCTTGTCCTCCCACAACCACTGAGTGGACGAAGGTCAGAAAAAGTTTTCTGAGGGTTCATTGATTGCTGTATGTGCTCCCCAACCCCGGAGTTTCAACTTGCAATGAGCACAGTAGGTAATCAAATGCTGAATCAGCCCCATGCCTTCCCCTTGTGAGTCATGCAGCCTATCCACCATTTATTTTAGTATTGTTTTTAAATGGCACATCTATGTTTGTAAGTGTGTTTATGACTCATGCCGGGGTGGGGTGGAGGGAATAGCCAACTCTTTTGGAGATTGGGGTGAGATGACAGGTTCATGATATCACAGGTAGAATCCAATCCTTTTTTATTCTTCTAACTCAAACGTGTACAACCACCAGTGGCGTAGCGTGGGTTGTCAGCACCCGGGGCAAGGCAAGTAATTTGCGGCCCCTAACCCGTGGATTTGCGCCCCCTAACCCTAACCCCCAGACGTTGCGCCGGGTGCGGCCGGCCCCCCCTGCACCCCCTACGCTACGCCACTGACAACCACAAAAGCAGCAGCAATTTATTACGGAGCAAAATAATGCTGTGTGTTTACTGCTTTCAGGGAGGAACACCCACCTGCGCTCTCTGTGTCTGCAGCACTACAGACCTGTGCACGCTCATCTTTCTTCCAAAACCAGAACCATCCTTTTCCTTTGGGGACTAGAGACCCGTTTTAAGAAGTAAGCTGCAAGGACCTTGGCAGGCTGAATTCTAAATGCACAGACCTCTTTATATTTCTGTTAGTTATTGCCGTTTGTTACCTGAGGATATGTTCGTGACAGCTTCAGAGAGAGGCTTGTCATCACACATGCACCGTGGGGCGCAAAGGCAGGCTTTGTACATTAAAATGGAGTTTCCTTTAACCATTGAAGTTTTGTCCTATCCAACTGTGCAGGCCGAAGCACGAGCCACGTAGCCTGAGATCAGCCTTTGCCACGTGTCTGCCTGGCTTCCCCAAATTGGGGGGGGGGGGGAGAATAATCCCCTTGAATACTATAGTTTACATTTTGCTATCATTTCTTCTTCTGTATTGTAGTACAGATTACAGCTTATGTTCCATTTTCTGATCTTTACCATTCCACCTACAGCTTGTTCTACAATCAGAGGCCAGTATAGACCTGAAGACAGGCATTCTGATCTACACAATGGGATCCAGAGAAGCAACCTATTTTTTCAAGGTACTTAGCAATGGCACTTTTGTTTTGGTTAGATGTAAGTAAACAGCATTTCCGTGCGCTGCTCTGGTTCGCCAGAAGCGGCTTTGTCATGCTGGCCACATACGCCAGCTCCCTCAGCCAGTAAAGCGAGATGAGCGCCACAACCCCAGAGTCGTCCACGACTGAACCTAACGGTCAGGAGTCCCTTTACCTTTAAGCAATTATTTTGTATTTTACATAAGTACAAATGTGACCTGACTTAATTTATGGAATGTCTTTCGTCAGATTGAAGCACTACAAGAATGTTAGTGTTGCATGTTTTGAAGATGATGAGACTTCTAAAGACAATGATCCACATCTAAGAACTTTCTAATGCACAGTTGCTCAAGTGTAAACCCCACTGAACACAGTGGGTTGTATTCATTGTTAATCATACTCACAGAAGATTGATTGACATTAATGGACATCACTAGCTTAGGTTTACTAATTATAATGGGTCCACTCCGATACCTTACTCAGATACAACTCAGTGAGGCTTCTTTCTGAATAAATGTGAATAGAAGGATCACAAGTAGAGTCAGGGAGAAATTCAACTCCGTTCACATTTAAAGGCGAATTTACCTAATTCGCACCTTTCAAAATAATTTATTGAACCGAATCAAAGCCATCCTTCAAAATTCACACTCTTCTGAATTTTGCAATGTAGTTCGCCAGCCAAATACAGTGGTGACCCGCAAGATGAATGCCTCGCAAGCCAAAAAACTCGCTAGACGAAAGGGTTTTTGCGTTTTTTGAGTTGTTCTGCAAGACGAATTTCCCTATGGGCTTGCTTCGCAAGACGGAACGTCCTGTGAGTTCTTGCGAGTTTGCTTCCTTTTTCTTAAAGCCGCTAAGCCGTTAATAGCCGCTAAGCTGTTAATAGCCGCTAAGCCGCTAATAGCCGCTAAGCCGCTAATAGCCATGCTTCGCAAGACGAAAAACCCGCAAGACGAAGAGACTCGCGGAACGGATTAATTTCGTCTTGCGAGGCACCACTGTAATGGTTCAATGCACATAGTTAGACAGGGATGGGTATTTTTGTGTGTGTGTCTGCTGTGAAAGAAGCCCCCCCCCCCATACTGTAATGGAAGGCTTAAAAATTCAGCATGAGGCTGGATGTTTTGGAGGTGTTCCTAAAATTGTGTGAGAGGCCACAGCAAACAGTGACTCATTAATAAATGTGACAACTTGTTTTGGTCCTGGAGATGATTCTCTTCACACTGACATCCAGCTCTTGGCAAGATCGTCTCTATGATGTCAAACGAGAGCAGGCAAAGCACAAATCTCAATGTGCCCCAAGCCTTAACTCTCGGATCCTTTCTAATCCAATTCTGCGACTTTCTGGAATGCTCTTTGCAAAAAAAATTAGCATAGCATTTAGGTTAATTGAAATTTGGATAATGAAGTTTTACTGGCTTTATCATGGAGTACTTTTTATTTATTTGATTTAATAAAGAAACTTCTTCCAGCCTGCATATCATACGTCCCATCCAATTTTTAATTAAAATGTTTTTAGGTTAAAAATTAGTGGTCTGCACTTGCTTCTGTATGTCTGTGTGGTCATGCAGCTGTGTGCGTGTTAACAGGCAATTAGGAGCAATTATATATCTCAATCCTGAGAGTAAAAACTTAAAAGAGACTCATCAAGAAGCTGATATTTGTGCCCGCTTCATAATTGTCCCTGAATTTCCACAAGGGATGAAATTTTACACAGTCAAAATGTATGTAACAAGAAGGCCAAGACACAGCACACAAATTCAGCTATAATATTCATGACGTTGTGCCTAGCAAACACTTCTGACACACCTTTTATTTGTAATGACTTAGGGCAGTTTTCCCCAAACTGAGACCTTCCAGGTGTTTTGAACTACAGCGCCCACCAGCTGGTAGTCCTCTGTCAGCTACCTTCTCTAGCCTCTAGAGAAAGAGTCTGATGGTTTGCAGCCTGCAATCCCTGTCAGTGGAATTCCCTCTAAGGCAAACATAAAGCACAGCTGGAAGGGCCAGTCCAGGGACTCAGGCATGCAATGCCCTTACAACCCAAAGCAGAAGTCATATCAGTTCAGCCATCTGCAAAGACAAGACAGTGTCCTTAGACTTAAAGGCAAAGCTATACAGTATGGAATTCCAGCATCTGAATTGCTGCTCTGGCCTCCTCTCGAGTGCTAGAGAAAACTATTGCTTTTATGTTTGGTCCACCTATACCCAAGTATTACCTCTGTGTGACCATGATCATTTAGTATTAATGTATTTTAAATACTATACACGTTGCACACATAAGTAGAGAACGGCCTTGCTAATAAGAGGGTCAAACTGGCTTTCATTGTTCAAAACACGCCCACAATTTAGTGCCATTTCCCCTGAGGGAAAGCAGAGCACCAACGCTAGCCGCTATATATATAGTTTCACTCCTTGCCAGCCTTCGGATTCAAGACAGATTGCAGCATTCAGCGAGTGCCTTCAGAATATATTTCCATAAGTTGCTGCTAGCAGAGTATCAGACAGGGGGTCTGAGTTGCCCCAAAATGGTGCTGCTGGTGGCATCGCTTCTTTGCTGCCGGCGGAGACAGGGTGGCAGGCAGGGCGCCCGCAGGCATGCCGTTTGGGTGGCTCCTCCCGCCTGAGGCAGTGGTCTCACCCTGCCTAAAAAGCTGAGCCAACTTTGCATGGGACATGAAGGCAGCAGTCTTCTCCCACAGCTGTTCCTCATTGCCTGGATGAAGCAAGCAGCCATTATGACTAGCAGTCACAGACTTCCTTAGACCTCTCTCTCTCAAAGCCATCTAAGCTTGCGGCCATCGCTGCCTCTTATGGCAATGAATTCCACCAACTGAGTATGTGCTATGATAATAATAATTATTATTATTTATACCCCATCCATCAGGCTGGGTTTCCCCAGCCACTCTGGGCGGCTTCCAACGGAATATTAAAATACAATAACCTATTTAAACATGAAAAGCTGCCTTCAGCTTTTGATCATGATCATGATCAAACATTAAACAGGGCTGCCTTCAGATGTCTTCTAAGAACCTGGCAGTTGTTTTTCTCTTTGACATCAGGTGAGAGCGCGTTCCACAGGGCGGGTGCCACTACTGAGAAGGCCCTCTGCCTGGTTCCCTGTAACTTGGCTTCTCGCAAGGAGGGAACCGCCAGAAGGCCCTCGGAGCTGGACCTCAGTGTCCGGGCAGAATGATGGGGATGGAGACGCTCCTTCAGGTATACTGGACCGAGGTCGTTTAGGGCTTTAAAGGTCAGCACCAACACTTTGAATTGTGCTCGGAAACGTACTGGGAGCCACTGTAGGTCTTTCAAGACCGGTGTTATATGGTCTTGGCGGCCGCTCCCAGTCACCAGTCTAGCTGCTGCATTCTGGACACACATCTGCTGTGTGTATAGCTTATGAAGCATCACTAATGGTTATTTTCCTTTGCTTCTGGTTCCTTGAATCAAACTAACAATAGGAGACAGGTTTTTGTGTGTGACCGCAATCACTCATTCAGACCACTTCACCTCTTCTTCTTTTTTGCTGTCTATGGCAGCCACTGTGTTGGCAACCTATGAATCTTTTACCAACAGAGGAATACTGTCACCTCATTTTTTTACTCCCCAAAGCACTGGGGGTAATAATAATAATCTGTTAATAATTGGTCAGTTAATTAATAGCTGTTGTATGATACTACATATGGCCTGTTTCTGCCATCCTTGAGCTCCATCTATTTGTGGTTACTTCGCTTGAAAGACATAAAAGGCAGAAAATCTGCTTGCTCTGTGAGATTAGCAGTAGAAATTTTCAGTGCCAGAATTTCAAGTGGAGTTTCATAGCCATTAAATTGGATGCAACAGTTGAAGGTGAATCTCTTGGGATTTTTAGAGAGTAAGGAAGAGCAGTATGATTCAGACAGCAGGCTTCAGATAAGTTAGCTGGTGATGTTGCAGGAAGCACAAATTCCATGTTGCAGTTTTGTTAATCCAGCAGGGAAGGAAGAGAGGGAGACTCCTAAGGCAGCTGTAGCAGGAGATTTTAAAGCAAGCTGTAAAAATTTACAAGGAACGGAAAGTCTATTGTGCCACTAAGGCAGCGAAGAACGAAATCGCCCAAGGTATGGAGAAAATTGTATGGAGAAAATCAATAAAGCTCGTGCTCTTTCAATAATATCATTTGAGCTAGTCCTAAATGTGCAGCCACATTCATTTAACAATAAGAAAGTATACAAGTGCCTCAGAAGTCTGACATCTCACAGGAGAAGTTGTGTGCTAGGCTGCTGTAGCAAAAACAGCAAGAGCAATTTAGCAAACTAAAAAGACTAACAGATTCATTGCAGCATAAGCTTTTACAGCAAGCCTAAGCGAAATTTATTGTCGGGAGGGAGCAGGTAAATGTGTGTATTCACACACAGAATTGGATTTGGAGTCCTCTCAACAATTTAAACAACTGCAACAAATATAAAGAATTATAGGCAGGTCTACAGCGACACAACACATTTCACTGAATTGCAAAATGTAATGATAGGTCTGGTGTCCCCACTTGGCTTTTCCAGGTGGATTCTTGGGTTCATGGCTAATGGTGATGTCAGTTGGGGTCTACTGAATATGGTGATGCCTGCCAGAGCCTACAGTCAATAACATCATGGGTTTTAACCTGCCCCCCAGGATGGTCGCCATGTCTTTTTAAACTGACAGTCCCTCTGAATGGTGGAATTTCTGGGACATGGCATTTTGGGGGAGCTAAGGAGTTGACCCTATAAATTAAATTTCCCAAAACTAACATATTTGTTTTTTTTTCTCTCATTCTGTGATAATTAGTTATCATCCAGAATGTGTCTTCTAGGTCCTGATGGATTAAAAAAATAAAATCCCCATTCGAAACAACTCAATGTGTTCTTGCATGTAGGCATGCTAAAAACAAGCTTAAAATTAGAACTTATTTCCCAGGGACATATCTTTCTTTGGAAACAGCATTAAAAAAGGAAGCATTAGGAGTGAGCTATCTTCTCTGGAGACTTAAAAAAAAAAGAATAAAGCAACAGAAACAACAAATGCTAATAGTTTCCCACAATTAACCTATGCTGCTCTCCATCAGTTTCAGCGTAGCTTAGCTCACTTGTCTCAGCTGTAGAAGACTTTCTAGCCAGCCCACAAGAGTTGCCCCACAACTGAAACTGTAGGTATACTGTTATCTGGCATGTAACTAAAGACGGCAAGAAGATGGCTCCTGTGAGCGATTGCCCACACACACACGAACAAACACAATATGAGAGTGCAGAAAAAGTGCCAAAGGTGGCATGAGTTGTATCAATGTATGTGGATCTAAAAGGGATAGGACAGCAAACAGGGAGAGAAACCTAGAGTAGCATTTGCACATTTCAAGCATTGCAGGGGGTTACACTAGATTATGGGTAGGCAACCTAAGGCCCGGGGGCTAGATCAAGCCCAATCGCCTTCTAATTCCAGCCAGTGGATGGTCCGGGAATCAGTGTGTTTTTACATGAGTAGAATGTACAGTGAATAGAATGAGTACAACTAATCCAGAATGCGGCAGCTAGATTGGTGACTGGGAGCATCTGCCGAGACCACATAACACTGGTCTTGAAAGACCTACACTGGCTCCCAGTACGTTTCCAAGCACAATTCAAAGTGTTGGTGCTGACCTTGAAAGCCCTAAACGATCCAGCGCCGAGGGCCTTCTGCCGGTTCCCTCATTGCGAGAAGTGAGGTTACAGGGAACCAGACAGAGGGTCTTCTTGGTAGTGGCACCCGCCCTGTGGAACGCCCTCCCACCAGATGTCAAAGAGAAAAACAACTACCAGATTTTTAGAAGACATCTGAAGGCAGCCCTGTTTAGGGAAGCTTTTCATGTTTAAGAGACCACTGTATTTTAATACTTGGTTGAAATATAGTCTGGCCTCCCACAAGGTCTGAGGGACAGTGGACCGGCCCCCTGCTGAAAAAGTTTGCTGACCCCTGCACTAGATGACCCTTCCAACTCTACAATTCTATGACAAAAGTAGAATACCTGCATCAAGGTAGAGTTAGCACCTATTCTGTTCAAAGTTTGGGGATGCAATGCTGAGTCAATTACTAAGTTGTTAACTGATTAAAGTGCTTTTGACTGATTACAAAGGTGGGCTGGGGATACACAGTAAGTCTGGGCTCTCAAACTTCAGTGGCGCCCTGTGATTGTGTGCAAGGATGTCTATGTGGTCACCCGTGAAACAGTTAATGCAGGGGAAGAAGGATTAGGAATAGAGTTCAAGTTCAAAACACAGATAAATATTCATACTTTAGGGCTCCTGCAGTCTTCATGAGAAAAATGGTTTATGTATCTCTGATTGTTTTCAATGATGGTTGTATTTTGAGGGGAGGGAATCTAATTTATATTGCATAAAAGTGAAATGAAATTGCAATTGATTACATTGCAAAACATAAAGTGAATGATTGCTCTTCCAGCCAAGGGGTGTCAAGAGAACATTCACCGAAGCAACAAGATATATTATGCAATCTTGCTTTTGAGTTCCTTCCTGATTCTGCTGCTCTAACCAGTTCTGGGTAGACGGATGTGCACCAAAACCTAACAATAAATTGGAGGGAATGTTTTTAGGGATTTGACACAAATGATGAGGCACAGTATGCAAAGAATGTGTGGAAAGCGAAGATTTTTTCCATTCGAGTCACTACAGGAAATGGACTTCAGGAATAGCATGGGTTTGTTTTGTGTGTTTTTTAAAAAAGGATATATTTTTTTCAGCACTTGTTTTCTTCAGCGGAAAACTGTCTGTACATGAAAACACTGCAGAGAAAGAAGGAAAGAAAAGGGGCTGAAGCACATCAAAGTAACAGCCTGGTGTTTTGATGTGCTGGCTTTGCAGTTTCAGCCCAGACTGGCTCTTAAATTGTATCTTCCTGCAGAATCTCGACTCCTGCCTACCTCACCAGCCCGAAAACACATTAACATGTTATCTCAAGGGTGAATGGAAAAATATGACTAAACTAAACCAAACCAGACTGGATATAATGTTGGACAAGGTAGGCTAGGTGGTTGGGAATGATCATTAGCATTGCTCTTTTACATTCCTTGCAAGTTCTATATTATTAGCCGACAAATAAATCACATAATAAATCAGAACTAGTTTCAGCTAAAAAAGAGAGAAAAAGACTCAAGTGGTCATAAAAATTCAGGGCTTTGGAACCTGCCTTGCATCGGCAAATACTCTGATTCTCAATTTTTTCCTTTGCAAAAACTGAATATATGTGTATCTGAAGAAGTGTGCATGCACACGAAAGTTTATACCAAGAACAAACTTAGTTGGTCTCTAAGGTGCTACTGGACAATTTTTTTTATTTTTAAAATATATTTTGACTGTGTCAGACCAACACGGCTACCTATCTGAATCTGAATACTTATTGTTAACTGAGCTATTCTAACAGCCTGAGGAATTAGAATATTTCTCGGCTTCAGGGAATGTTACCATCATGCATAATCTGTAGGCCTCGGTGGTATCCTGAATCCGTACATAACAAGAGTCTCAACATCTTGTACAGGAAATATTAAATACAGCATTCTCATTGTATCTGCCTCTTATTAGGATAGGTTAGACAGCAAGGACATATCTGGTGAAAAACCAAGAAAACTCTTAGTTTCATCTGAAACAAAGGGTAGGTTTACACTACTGCATTTTGCACACAATTATATTTGTCAGTACATGACGCATGGAGGGCCCTCCAGATGTTCAAGGGGAATTCTCATTGTCTCTGGCCGTTGGCCATGCTGGGTGGGGATTGTAAAAGTTGGAGTCCAACAACATCTGCAGGGTCAGAAGAGGTTAAACCAGGTGATATGTTGATACCCTATTTTTCATGGAGAATTTAATAGCATGAAGACCCAGAATTTATTCCTAAATAAACACAGCTTGCGCAGAATCCAGAACAAAAAGCTTTCACTCTTTTTGAAAGATAAGCACTTGTGGAATTGATTCAGGGATCTAGAATGTTTTGTTGGCAAGCACAAACACAATTACACAAACATCATGGTTGTACATGTGTGTAATACATCTCTTTCTGTAGCCTCCAGATCCAGCCCTATATCTTCGTATTGAAGTTTACTTGCAGCCTTTTAAGTGCTTTATTGTTAAATATCCAGCATTCGCTTCCACTGGTGCAACTTTACTGTTTGTCTGCTTGCTTGGGGTGGTTCTGCAAAAACATTATTGTTCCACCACATCTTCCCCGGTTTCCATAATATTTGTGCATGCGTTTTTATTTTGAAAGGGCTGAATATGCCTCCAGACACATGTATGTAAAGGTCCGGGGGGTTGAAGGTTTTTAGAGTGCACTAATCAAAGCACTGAATTTTGTTGCATCCTCTCCTCTGTCCCCAGGCCTCACGGTTGCCATTCAGTTTATCCAACAACTGTTGTAATGATCCAACGGCAGTCAGAAAGACACCAGCTAAATTTATACATTGGTAAGAGTAAGAAGGATATTCTGGATATTCACCGAATCTTGATTGAAAAGAATACTAAGAAAAATATCCTTGTCTTGCAAAGCTCTTGCAAGTTTTTAAATTGCACACTTCAATTCAGAATATGTTTTATACATTTTTTATTCAAACTTGGATAGGGGAAAAGTATGCCCTCTTATCTTTGTAAATTTCAAACTCTCCTCTCAAATGCGCTTCCACTGTTGCTGAAATTAACTTAAATATACAGAAAATATGTTAAAAGTACAAATTTCCCAATATATATTTGGGGATGGGGGGTTGTGGGGGACATGTAACTCTTGTTTCTCGAAAGTCTACAATGCTCTCCAAGATCGGAATTCCCTTGATATTAATTTGCTCAACATGAAAAGCACCTGACAAACAGCTTGGTGAAATAAGTGCTGCATAAGATTGCTGGCAATTTGGGATTTCCGCATTACCGCTGGCAGACAAATCATACTGGGCAAAGTTTTGCCTCCCTAGTTAGTGTAAAAGACCATTATGTTAGACTATATCACAGAACAATCTTTGTCTAACCGGTACAGAAAACAGACTTATTTGCTTACATGAATCCTATCAGTGTGAGAACTTCCAAAATATGCTGAAGGAAGTATCTGCTTATGAAACCTTGTATCAGTTATCTTCAGGAGTATTTTTATCATTCCTCTTCCAGCTTCCTGCCAGATACCACTTCTTGGATTCCATCTCTCTTTCAACATCATTACAACTCTATGAATCTTTCCCGTATGATATACTATTCTTTTCCTATAGAAGCATGGCTTCTAACAATCTTTAGGTTCTAGGACCGTAGAAATACATTCTCAGAATTTGTAGATCATTAGGTTTATCAGGAGAAATGCTTGGTTAGCTCTGGCTAACATGCAGAAACACCACAGAAACACCACATAATGATTCCTATATAATTCCCCTTCTCTGTACAATTATGACCTCCACCCAATGTCACATGCAGCTCCTCACCCACCTTGCAAGACCACAGTGGTTCTACTTTGTCACAATTGGCCAATGATCTAGTCAGAAGATGGTTTTGAGTGATCAGATGCATTAACTAGTCCAATGGACTCCCATGTCAGTGAGGGGGAGATTATTACAATATATTTTATGGCATCTTGTCGCAAAATCTTAACCACTAGGGTATGAAACTATTAGAATCGTCCAGTGGCGAACAGCTGATCTGCACAGCAAAGATATCATAACCACCATGCCTATGGCTCAAGAACTTGTTTATGAGATGTCTAGCAAGTAAAATGCATAATAAATAAATAATACACCTCTTATTAGTCTAGAATGCTCTGATGTCACAGAAGGGTGGGCTAGCAAGGCACCTGAGCACTATGAAGGAGTTTAGAATTTCATTTCTAAATTTCATGAATGTTTCTGAAAATTTAACTGCATAAATATTGTCCACAGGCCTAAGCTTTCAAGTGGCATCTTAATTGGGGCAAACTGCTTGATTGGGTCCAAAGGCTTGAAATCATTTCAGACTGATAGCATTTGCTGCTTAAGCCTTGGATGTGATATTATAATGAAAAGCTTACATAGTTATTTGATTCCTATTTGTATTATTCTGCACACTTATAAGATTCAGAGCTCTGGAATTCTCAAGGGTCAACAAACCCTTCTATGTATCATGATAAATACATAAAAGGAAATGGATCCTTTGGACAAAATTTTGCCTAGAGGTCTTGCATGCACATTTTAAAAGATTCAAATAATCAGCCCAAGTTTTCTTTATCACATGCTGGAAAATACCATTGTACATTAGGTGCTTGGGAAGAAGCAAAACCATTCTTACCTACAATCATGTGGTTGCAGATGTCACAGAACGTAGGTTTTTTGAATATGTGCTCCTGGAAAACGTGAGTCTTGTTGCTTTCCTGTTGGTGTTGGACTATGGTGGGAGAAGATGTCTGACTTTCAGAGGCTGAGAGCTGGCCAGTTCTGGGGCTGATTTCTGATAGCAAATCCACCTGCAACTTCATGTCACTGTTTGTCCGCTGGAAAAAGTTGTCTGCACTTTTACTCCGTAAACTTTTGGTCTTGAAAGACAGCGATCGTTTCAGTTTCTGGAGCTGCAATGCGACAAAACATTGTTCAAATAGCAAAGCTCATAGTATGATCAGATTCCTAATGACATGCAATTCTTGCTGACCTTAGTTGCATACAATGAACGTAATTCCAGTTACTGGAATTTGAATACAATCCAGACTGATGAGCAGCTTTGCATTGCCCCAACAATGCATTGCATATGTGCCTATTTAGAAATGGTTACTATGATTTAAGTGACACACTCCAATGTGAAGTTCCCTGTGCAAGTTTTAGTGAAGTCCATGGGAGTTGTCTCCTCTTGTGCAGTTCCCATTCTTTTCAATGGGATGATTTTCCTGTTGGATTTTGCTCTTTATATTATTTGGGTTTTTTGTCTATTGTGGGAGAGGCCACACATAGCCAGAAATAGAACCTGCACCATTTTGTCATGCTTCTCCATGACAAAATGACACCAAGCAGGTAATGATGGCCACCTCTGAAGTCACAGGGGAAAGGCCATAGTTCAGTAGTAGAGCATTGCTTTGTATGCAGAAGGTCCCAGGTTTGATTCCTAGGAGAGACTCTTGACTGAAACCTTGGAGATCTGCTGCCAGGCAGTGTGGACAATCCTGAGTAAGAGAAGGACCAATGGTCTTACTGAGTTAAGACAACTTCCTGTGTCACATGTGTTCACAAGTACGGGAAGAGACACATTCCTAGGGACTTTTGGTCACATGCAAAATTGCTGTTTACTGCATCCCACACCCATTAACTCCCTTCCTAAACACACAAGCACCACTGAGTTCTTAATTTAAGGATTTTTGAGATGAAAATAAATAACAGGACAAGCCAATAAACAGTGCCCTCCATCTTGTGTTTCCAGTCCCTTGGCTCATCTTCTCAGAGAGTTTTGCAGCCAGCTTTCTTCATTCCTCCAGTGGGAGCACTGAGCTTCATAACTAATCACCTGCCTACCACTGAAAGTGCTCCTGCAGAAATCAAGACTCATTATCATTCCCCCTCATTTGAAAACCAGAATTGCAGTTGCACAAGGTGACTGTAATGACATTCATTATTGATTTGCCATCCATTCCCACCATGCCACATGAGGTTAATTAAATGGTAAACATTATTCTTCTTCTACCAGGGAGCGAAACTAAGCAGTACAACTAAGTGCTTGTTTTTCTAAATAACAACCCTCTTGCTGGCTCAGCAATAGGCCCCGAGAAACTAATTTAATGCTATAAGCTCAGTTTCAGACATAACATGATTTGCTAATTAATTCCACAGAAGCCAGAAGGCTAGGTTGTGTCTGGGCACAAAAGGAGGACCAGGGCAAATGGACTATGGATTAATATTCGCAATAGCTTCTATCAGAGTAATCCTTCCCATTACTTTAGGCCAGCCTTTGCCAACCGGTGCCCTCCAGCTATTTTGGACTACAATTCTCATCAGCCCCATCTGTCATGGCTTATAGTCCAAAACATCTGATGGACATCAGGTCAGTTGAGGTTGCTTTAGGCAACCATGTCAGTTATTGCTTCAGTTGCAACCAGGTTGTAGACTTGGACAGGACAGGAAGCATAAGGACCCAGTCTTCCTGTTACTCCCCTCCCCCCCCTCCGTCAGAAACTAATCTGAAGGATGCAAAAGCCGCCAATACAGTAGACTACATGGAGATGGCGGAAATGACTGGCAGAATCCAAGACCAGGGAGAAGAGTCGGTGGAAGAAGATTGGAGGAAATTCAAAATTTATTTGCAGAAATATTGTAAAATTTTTGAATGTTGAGGATATTGAAATGAATTGCAGGGGTTCTAGCAACAAGGTAAAATTAAGATTGGATTAATAATAGATAGAATAATAGGACATGAATTTGCTGAATTAACTTCTAAAAGGGATACAAAAATGGGAGACGTGAGGAAGTCAGGAAAATAAGTTAACTAAAGAGGAGAATTTAAGAAAGAGGGAATTTTTGTCTTTTTTTAATATATGTCTTTTTCCTATTTCTTTTTTGTGTCTAATGTCTGTATCTTTGTATTTTATAACTTTGTATCTTTTTTGTTCTTACTATTTTTCTAAACTTTTTATTGTTAAAACTTAATAAAATATTATTAAAAAAACAAAAAACAAAAGCCGCCAATACAGGGACAGTTTGCACATCTCCTGAGTGGAGAGATGTGAAAGCAAGATAGAAATGTGGAGAAACATAAAATAAAAAATAAAATAAAAAATAAAAAAAGAAATGTGGAGAAACAGTAGACAGAGGTCCTTGCACTTCTTCTTCCTTCTGTAACATTACGATGCCCAAGGTTGACCTCACTGGTGGGGGAACCCATTTACCACTAGGTTTTCCTCAGAGAAGTTTGTTCCTGAGAACAAGGACCCTGTTGCCACTCAGTGCCCTTTTATGTAGCAATGACCCTTGGCCAAGAAAGCCCACCAAACCACTGCACTTCAAAAACTGACCCATTGCTAATTAGTGTTGGGTTCCCCCCTCTTTCTCTTATGAGTTCTTTTTAAGAAGTGATGTGCTTAGAGCACTCTTCCAGCAGGAAGCACATGCCTAGTGTAGAAGTCCTCCTTTGCCTCCGCCTGCTCTGGCAATTGCCTGATCAGCGAAAGCTGTCTTTGGAATCAAGAGTACATCAATCTACCCATGGTGCAACCGAAAACCTTGAGGTACATGCATTCCCACATGCCAGCCTTGGGTTTGTATGAAAGGGAGAAATGTGCAAATATTTCCACTGTGCAGAGATAACTGAGCAGCTGGATCCAAGGCGAACACCTAGTCTGGGAGGGACCTAGGAAGCTCCCTTACAGTGGGTCAGGCTGATTGTCCTCCTAGTCCAATATTATCTACTCTAGCTGGCATGGGCTCTCTGGGGAGTCTGGCAGAAAGTGACCTCCAGGGGCAGCGCAAAACATTTTGCTGCTTGAGGCAGATGGCGCGACTAGTTCCCATATCAAGGTAGAGAAGCAAGTCTTGAATGAAAGAAGAAGAAAGGCTAAGACAGTAAAACCCCACAACTGCCTCTCCGTGGGAGTGAAATTACAACAGTAAAGTAAATATTGTGCTGCCACAGTCTGCCTAATGGTAGAGTCCCTGGGTCTTCCACACATCTCTAGCAGCCCAGGATCCCTTTAATCTGCATATGCCAGGGACTGTTAACCTAGGATGTTGAGCATGCAAACCATGGGCTCTGCCTCAAAGCTCTCTATCTGGAAAGTTGCTGTCAGTCGAAATTGAGCTAGATGAACCATTGGTTTGACTGGGTATAAGGCAGCTTCCACGAACTACTTTGGGTCTCTCCCCAAGTGAGTAGTTTCTGACACTTAAGTAAATGGTTACTGAAGAATAATTCAACCGAAGGGTGCAGTGGTTTAACGAATTAACTCCTTTCCTTACAGGCAGAAAAGGTAGTTTCTCCAAAGTATTAGGACACCAGCTGGATGTTGCTTTTGATACTGTTTCGTTTGCATGAAACTTAGTATGAATAGTATCCAAAGCAGTACCACTATATTAGTTTATTGGAGTACAGCAGATCCTCTAGTGGCTTTTAAAAATTTCCTTGCAGTAATAATAATAATAATAATAATAATAATAATAATAATAATAATAATAATAATAATAATGCTTTATTATTTCTACCCCACCACTCTAGGTGGCTCCCAACAAAATATTAAAAATACAATAAAACATCGGACATTAAAAACTATCCTAAACAGGGCTGTCTTCTAAAAGTCAGGTCGTTGTTTATTTCCTTGAAATCTGATGAAATGTCAAGGTTGATTTGAGACAAGCAAAGTTTCTGGGATCAGGTGAAAGCGATGATTTTGTTTGTAGTGATAGAGCAGGGTTATACACATTTGGGGGCATTCCTGTTCATGGGTTTGATTTGAAAGGAATAATTGGGGGGGAATTGAACACAGAGAAATCCTACTTGAAAGCATTAGATTATCCTAGCAAACTGGCTGCAGTGATCTACCCTGGCCCTCGATCCTCAGGCAGGATGCTTAGAGCAACCGCCAATTTTAAAAAATGGCGAACTGTTAATCCTGACATAGTACACGGTGAAGTTTCAAAGACTGCACTGTCAGAGTAACTTCAAGCATATCTGGATGAGGCATTTTCTGGTGGCCCTTTTCAGTTGGGCTTCTGGCCTGGTATAGTAGCCTTGGTGGCTGATCAGAATGTAAAGGTTGGCAAGCAGGAATCACTCCCTGTTAGTACTTGCAAACCTCTCAGCAGCGTTGGAGTGATTTAGAAACCAGGGGCAGCTTTGATCAGCAACCGATCTCCAGTACAGTGGTACCTCGCAAGACGAATGCCTCGCAAGACAAAAAACTCGCTAGACGAAAGGTTTTTCCGTTTTCGATTTGCCTCGCAAGACGAATTTCCCTATGGGCTTGCTTCGCAAGACGAAAACGTCTCGCGACTTTGTTTCCTTTGTCTAAAAACAAAGACATGTTTTGTTTATAAAGTTAATTTATTTTCCCTTCAATTTTTGAACTGCTCTTTACAGTATGTGTGACTTTAAAGAGCAGTTAATAAACTGTTGTTGTACCAAATTTGGCTTTGTTTGGACTTTTTTTGACCATAGGAACGCATTAATTGATTTTCAATGCGTTCCTATGGGATTTCGTGCTTCGCAAGACGAAAAATTCGCTAGACGACAAAAATTGCGGAACGAATTAATTTCGTCTTGCGGGGCACCACTGTAGTTGCCATTAAGGTGAGGGGAGAGACTCCATCAGGCAAGGCCTCCTTCCACCTGCTTTGCCCCACCCTCCAGTCTCTGCTTCTCAATTTGTACTGCATTATTTTATGCACTGTGGCTTGCCATTGTTTTATTGATTGTAGTTTTGAAATTATTTATCGTAATTGTTAAGAGTGGGTTTCTGTTAAATTTTTATATGCTGATATTATTATTCTATACTATTCTAATGATTGTTGAATGTTACTTTTAATTGATGTAGATTGCTTGTTTTATTATCACATTTTTGTATTGCATTAGATTGTTATAAGGTGTACATTCTTTGTTTCTTCAGCTTGTAAACCGCCTTGAGTATTGTAAGATAGAAAGGCGGCATGCAAATTAAAGGGATGCGGGTGGCGCTGTGGGTTAAACCACAGAGTCTAGGACTTGCCGATCAGAAGGTCGGCGGTTCGAATCCCCGCGACGGGGTGAGCTCCCGTTGCTTGGTCCCTGCTCCTGCCAACCTAGCAGTTCGAAAGCACGCCAGTGCAAGTAGATAAATAGGTACTGCTTCGTTGGGAAGGTAAACAGCGTTTCCGTGCACTGCTCTGGTTCGCTAGAAGCGTCTTAGTCATGCTGGCCACTTGACCTGGAAGCTGTACGCCGGCTCCGTCGGCCAATAAAGCGAGATGAGCACCGCAACCCCAGAGTCGGCCACGGCTGGACCTAATGGTCAGGGGTCCCTTTACCTTTATACAAATTAAAAGTGATGATGATGATGATGATTAAGGTGGGACAGAGCAGTGGTGCCATCCTCTCGACACCTGCATTACTGCAGCTTACTGGAGTGGGGAAGGGTTGCAATGAGGTCCTTGGTATCACCTTTAAGCCTCCACAGCCGAGTACCTGATTCACTTCAGGACAGCCTCGCCTCATACATTCTCCCACACCGATTAAGATTCCACACTGGGTGGCTTGGCTCTCTGTTCCATCACTTTGAGAGCTGTATGAACCGATCTCCAGCAAGGAGTAGGCCTTTATTGGTAGAGGCTCTGGGGCTGGGGAATGGCTTTGCAGGGGAGATTTTTGCAAAACACACTTCTGATCATGCATTCGGCAGGGGGGGGGGCATGATCTTTGGTCAAACGGAAGCTGAAATCGGCGAAGATGGGAATTACATTTGCTTCTGTTTCCTGTTCTCCTTTTCTAACTTGCTGTCCTTAATAGGGAATGTTTTGATTTCCGTTTTGGTTGTTAAGCTGTTTGCAGCATGGAATGAGATGGGCTGGAAAGGCTCTAAATAAATAAATAAGTGTTATTACCGAGGTTGCTATTAAAAATAGATAAATAAATCCCGTGACTTGCCATCCTAGAAAAATCATCAAGTTTTGAAAGCTCATGATATTTCCTGGTCATTTTTCTTCTGGTTTGCTTTCCTCTGTGACACACATCAGTCACACTTTGAACTTACGTGCCCCAGGTGGAAGTTTCCCTTTTTAAATTATTAACAAAATAAAATGTGGGGTTCTAGTGAGTCGCTTACAAATCTTGGAATGATAAAACTGCGATCAAGCAGAATTATTGGCAGGCAATGAATAAAGATGTGGCTTTGCTTCCTCCTGCTGTGCTGCTTCAACAATGTGCAAGTAAGCAAGGCAACTTATGCTTCAGAAATCAAGGGAGGACTCTATTTCCAACTTTGCAGAGGATTGAATTCAGACAGCAGAACACCATGCTTACACCAAGCCATCACACTAGCCTGCCATCAACTTCTCCTACCTTGGTAAAGAAGGTAAAGGCAAAGGACCCCTGGACAGTTAAGTCCAGTCAAACCTGACTATGGGGTGTGGCAATCATCTCGCTTCAGGCAGAGGGATCCAACATTCGCCGCAGTACAGTTTTTCGGGTCTGAGGGACAGAATGGCTAAACTGCTTCTGGTGCACGGAAACACCATTTACCTTCCCGCTGTACAGTGGTACCTCAGGTTACATACGCTTCAGGTTACATATGCTTCAGGTTACAGACTCCACTAACCCAGAAATAGTGCTTCAGGTTAAGAACTTTGCTTCAGGATGAGAACAGAAATCGGGATCCAGCAGCATGGCAGCAGCAGGAGGCCCCATTAGCTAAAGTGGTGCTTCAGGTTAAGAACAGTTTCAGGTTAAGTACGGACCTCCGGAACGAATTAAGTACTTAACTTGAGGTACCACTGTCCCTATTTATCTACTCATGTTGGTATGCTTTCAAACTATCAGGTTGGCAGGAGCTGGACAGAGTAACGGGAGCTCACCCCGTCACGCGGATTCAATCTGCCGACCTTCTGATCGGCAAGCCCAAGGGGCTCAGTGGTTTAGGCCACAGTACCACCCGCTCCCTATCTTAGTTTTGACTCACATTTGTGACAAAGTACAGATCCCACAGAGGAAGGAATTTTCACTGCAAAAAAACTCTAAAAGAAAACACTAGTGGAGATATCCAAGTCATTATAGATAACTCTCTCTCTCTCTCTGTGTTTGTGTGTGATATAGTCAGTGTGGTCTAGTGGGTAGAGTGTCAGTAATAATAATCATAAGCACTTATTTGGGGAAAAGCTCAGTGGCCACAGTGTTCATGTTTAAGCAACCACTAACGCTGGAAGCCGTCATCTGGAATCAAATAACCAGAACAGATTTTTCCATAAATCTTCACAGGAACCACCGCTTGTTATGATTTTAAAATGTCCAAATATCAAACCATTAGGAAACAAACTCAGTCTAAATTTCTCACCCACTGCATCCTCAAAACAAATACATTTAAAGTCAAACCCCCTCATTTTATTCATTTTGTTTGTTCCGATGAAATTGATACAACATTTCACGCATTATAAATAATGAAAGGTATTAAGAAAATTGGATTCAATCACCCACTCATTTCTTTTCCTTCTTTCCCCCCACACATAAGCCAGCTTTGTTTACTGGATTTTTAGAGTGAAAACGCAGCATTGAAAAATTTCTATAGCCATTGCCAGCTATATGTCCACCCTCCTCTGAGTGATAGGACATTATTTTCTTTAAGCTTTCCAGAGATGCATGCAAAATAATCTGAATCTTGCATTGCAATAATAATAATAATAATAATAATAATAATAATAATAATCCACACCAACATTTATCTGCAAGCTTGAAATGTGTCAGGTAAACAGTTTATTACTATGGAAACTAAAGCATTTCCAATTTAAAGTAATTGTTAATACACCAATGTTACTCCAACTCACCTATCCCTTCTAGACACACAAAGGTCCTGTTTGGCCACCACTCTAAATCAGGATTCCTCATCTTAGAATCATAGAATCATAGAATCATAGAATCATAGAGTTGGAAGAGACCACAAGGGCCATCGAGTCCCAACCCCCTGCCAAGCAGGAAACACCATCAGAGCACTCCTGACATATGGTTGTCAAGCCTCTGCTTAAAGACCTCCAAAGAAGGAGACTCCACCACACCCCTTGGCAGCAAATTCCACTGTCGAACAGCTCTTGCTGTCAGGAAGTTCTTCCTAATGTTTAGGTGGAATCTTCTTTCTTGTAGTTTGGATCCATTGCTCCGTGTCCGCTTCTCTGGAGCAGCAGAAAACAACCTTTCTCCCTCCTCTATGTGACATCCTTTTATATATTTGAACATGGCTATCATATCACCCCTTAACCTCCTCTTCTCCAGGCTAAACATGCCCAGCTCCCTTAGCCGTTCCTCATAAGGCATCGTTTTCAGGCCTTTGACCATTTTGGTTGCCCTCCTCTGGACACATTCCAGTTTGTCAGTGTCCTTCTTGAATTGTGGTGCCCAGAACTGGACATCTTGGCACCCTCCATATGTTTTGGGCTCAACTCCATCATTCTTGACCATGCTGACCAGGACAGATGGGATTTGTAGTCCAAAGTATCTGGAAGCCTGTTTTAAACTATAGTTTAGTGTGATGCGAATGACTAGGAAAAGAGCTGCAGCAAGGTATGGGGTTGTGTGCTTCTCCTTTCCTCTTCTGGGACAGTTGTGAGGAATTGGCAATATTTTGTTTCTGCTTTTGCTTAATCATTGCTGATTGTGACCTTTGAACCAAGAAACTGTGGTTAATGCTAACTATGGTCTGGTTAACCAAGCCAGATGCATAAACCATGGTTTGAAGTTGTCTCTTTCAACCAAACTGTACTTAACAATAGTTTGCTGGTTTGGACAAAAGTAACAAAGGTGGAAGTGTGAGATTCCAGATGCCTCCTCTTGGCTACACTAGAGAAAGTGAGGGGAGTGGAGAGCATGCAAAGCCAAGGTTCAGTGCTGCTCATTCTGGCTCATTCAAAATTAGCCAGTGGTTCTGGGGTACCTTCAAAGCTCTCCTGCACAAAGTCATGCATACACAGAACTGCTCGCTCCAGCAAAGTGAATGGCAAAACCTATTTGTACCCAAGTTCTGCATGAATTCCAATGAACACATGGGACTCTGAAGACCTTCATTTGAGGTCAAGGCTTATTCAAACAGAATCTTAGCCTGCAATCCTAAGCACACTTTACAAGCAGTAAGTCACACTGCACTCAGTTGGGCAAAATCTGTCTAGCACAGCACTGCATGAAAATATGGATGGAAACTATGATACATGGAGCCAATCTGGTGCCCTTCAGACGTTTTGAACTATAACTCCCATCAGCTCCAGCCAGCATGTGAGTTACTTTAAGGTTGCTTTCCCCAGTCAATAAT
The DNA here is from genome assembly GCF_965112155.1 of Podarcis liolepis. Classification (NCBI taxonomy): domain Eukaryota; kingdom Metazoa; phylum Chordata; class Lepidosauria; order Squamata; family Lacertidae; genus Podarcis; species Podarcis liolepis. Next base: position 51,797,827 of record NC_139563.1, read on the forward strand.
AATAATAATAATAATAATAATAATAATAATAATAATAATAATAATTTATTATTTATACCCCGCCCATCTGGGTGGGTTTCCTGAGTGCTGCCTACCTGAGAGTAACACACAGGAGACAGCAGAATTAGCTTCATGTAAAACTAAAAGTAAATGTAGGATATTGTTTTAAAGAAGAAAAAACGAGTAAGATTTAAAGGTAATCACAGAACAGGCCTGAATAGCATTCTAGACCAGTTCACTGTGAGGCCTCTGCTTTAAACCTGCTAACTGATATTAGCTCATTTGACACAGTTGATATTGTGCAGACCAAGCAGGCAAAAGCTGAACCAAACTTATCAGACAATGAGTACACTTAGGAAAACAGGTACAAAGATACAAGCCATGCTACAGGAGGAAGCCAGATGCTACAAGGAAGTTTCAAACATTCCCTGCCCCCAGACTCACACACCAGAGCAAAAAGCAGATCACAGCAGTGCATTTCCAAAACAACCAAGGAGCAGAAATTGATCAAATAAAGCATACAGCTGTTTTATAACAGGAGCTATTGGCTTCCACCAATCTGCCAGCAGAACTATGAGGAAAACACTGTGGTGTCCCAGTGCTAAGTCAAACCATGGTTTAGTGGAAATGAGAAAACACGTGGTTCCTGGAGAGAAGACTGCAGCTTGATTTGTTCTCTGTCCTGTCCTACAGCGGATGTGCTCTGTGGATTCATACCTAAATCTGGGCTTACAATTGATTTTGCTCCAGAAGAACCAAGGTTTGTTTTGTGGCTCACTGCTCATGGTTTGTGTGGAGAAGCTTGGATCTGGATGTAATGCTAAGCCAAATCATGGCTGACCTCACAGAAGAATGGCATCAGCAGAACCCATGGAGTGACTGTGGTCTTGTCTCATGTTTGCTTATTTGCACTAAGTCCTGCTTTGACCTAGTGTTACATGTGACCTGGACCAGTATTGGGCAGGGGTATTCCAGAGCAGAACTTTCCTCACCCCAAAATGCATTTAAATGCCAATGGCTTCCATTCAGCAAAACCCCCAAATAGAAATCTGAGAAAGAGCTGGATTCCTTGGCTTGAAGTTGAATAATTTTTTTTAGGAAGGATGAAGCTCAGGAAACCTCAAGAAAGCCGATGTCTCACTGTGCTCTGATTAGCTGCAGTTTGCTAGTGTAGCTCAGAAGGCCACCTTCTCATTTTGTGTAATTCATCCTTCTGCTGTTGCAATCACTTGAGTGACAAGGTTAGATACCCGCACCTGGTAGGCATCCTGAAACCATCTACAGCTTGCATATGGAAAGCTGATGATCTGAATTGTCAGTTTAAAGGGGGGGGGGCTCTCTCTAAGTTTAACCTTGGTAATGGCACCCGTCCTGTGGAACACCCTCCCATCAGATGTCAAGGAAATAAACAACTACCTGACTTTTAGGAAACATCTGAAGGCAGTCTTTTTTGGGGAAGTTTTTAATGTTTGATGTTTTATCGTGTTTTTAGTATTCTGTTGGGAGCTGCTCAGAGTGGCTGGGGAGGCCTGGACAGATGGTATAAGTAAATAATAATAATAATAATAATAATAATAATAATAATAATAATAATACCTCAGAGCATTTTTTATGTTTAAGACCAAATATAGGATCATGGAACACAAGTAGAATAAAACATTTTAATTGTTATAACAGGAAGTCATATAAACATGTTTGCTCTGATGTCATAGTAATTCTATGGGGAAATGATGGCATACAGCCCATAAAGTGATAATGGTTAGCCAGGTGGCTTGTTCTGAGACACAGGCCAAGGGACCATTAAGGTTCAAAAATGTACCCTTAGTTTGTACACGCAACACTGCAGCGTCTCCTTTGACATTTTTGCCCAAGCAAACAACGATGTGTTGGCACTGGCTCTGAAAATCTGCTATGTTTTTTTTAAAAAAATAAAAGAAATAAAATTGGAAACTATGGATTTCACATTCCTCCCAAGACCCAGTCATCCAGCTGAGTTCATCACACTGACTTCGATATCTGTGAATAATGACGCATGTATGTGAGAGAGAGGCTGGGGGAGGAAACTGAGACTTCACCCTAATCCATGTGCAGAGTTCTACTCAATGTGCAATGGTGAGGGCTGGAGCCTGCCATAAATGTCTGTTACGTGTGGATTTTGAACAACTGAAAGGGGCTCTTGACAGAAGAAGAGAGCATGTATCCAATGTACTCCTTAAAATGTTGTGTTTACACTATACAACATAACCAGATTAGAAATTTCACTTCCTGGAACTTCTTAAGAATTTGGAGACCTCAACTCCGGATCTGAAAAAGCACCAGGAACTGGAAATACATACAAAGGGCACATTTTAAGCTATCAGGACTGATTGAAAATGCCAGGTCGTCACCACCAAGGACTAAATCTCCTTTATACGGGGGGAAAGAAATGCAAGAGCATTCCAGAACTGACATATAAACTACTATTACCTCTGGTCTTGCCTGGAAGGTAGAGCAGTGATTTGTAACCTAGATCTTTTTCCTGCCGAGATTGAAAATAGAGGTTGATAGATGAGCTCCATCCCATTCTCACAGCTGATTGAACTCAAGTGATCCAGCAGTACTAGCAGCCAGAACTCCCAAAATTGCTGCAGCTGGGCAGCTAAGGGGCAGAGTGGGGTTACTCTTGGGGTACAGGTTCTTTTCCGGTGGGTACTTCACTGTCAGGTACTGTGGCTGGCCACTGCAGCTGTAACCAATACTTCTACTGAGCCATGCTACTTGACAGTGGGCAGGCATGAGGGGTTGGGGGAGGCCTTCCAGAAAAGTCATTGCAGGACCTTAAGGGACGCGGGTGGCGCTGTGGTCTAAACCATTAAGCCTCTTGGGCTTGCTGATTGGAAGGTCAGCGGTTCTAATCTGCACAGCGGGGTGAGCTCTTGTTGCTCTGTCCCAGCTTCTGCCAACCTAGCAGTTCGAAAGCATACCAGCGCAAGTAGATAAATAGGTACTGCTGCGGCAGGAAGGTAAATGGCGTTTCTGTGCACTCTTGCTTCTGTCACAGTGTTCCCTTGTGCCAGAAGCGGTTTAGTCATGCTGGCCACATGACCTGGAAAGGTGTCTGTGGACCAACGCCGGCTCCCTTGGCCTGAAAAGTGAGATGAGTGCCGCAAGTCCATAGTTGCCTTTGACTGGACTTAACCGTCCAGGGATCTTTTACCTTTTTTTTAACCTTGGCAGGACCTAATGGAAACCTTTCTCCCTTCCCCACTCTCTGCAGCACAGCCACCCACCTGCAAAACAGGGATAAGGACCCACTGCCCTTCTAGGTGACACTGGACAAGTGTCAAGGATGGTGGGAGTTGCAGTTCAGTATCACTGGGAGGTCCTACCTCACTGCAGCGGTTAGCGGGTTTGGAGCATGGGGGGGGGGGAAAGACAGGTTTGAAAGATGAGCCCCCACTGGCCTATCCTAATGGGTCAACCTGCCTCAGTGGACCTTTCCCAGTGGGCTTACTGCGTGCAGCAGTGGCACTGACAGGAGTAATGGGCAAAAATAAATTTAAATAAAAGAAGAAGAAGAAGAAGAAGAAGAAGAAGAAGAAGAAGAAGAAGAAGAAGAAGAGGAGGAGGAGGAGGAGGAGGAGGAGGAGGAGGAGTTTGGATTTGATATCCCGCTTTATCACTACCCGAAGGAGTCTCAAAGCGGCTAACATTCTCCTTTCCCTTCCTCCCCCACAACAAACACTCTGTGAGGTGAGTGGGGCTGAGAGACTTCAGAGAAGTGTGACTACCCCAAGGTCACCCAGCAGCTGCATGTGGAGGAGCGGAGATGCGAACCTGGTTCACCAGATTACGAGTGTACCGCTCTTAACCACTACACCACACTGGCTCTCAAGGACCCAGAACAGGCCCAGCTTCAACAATGTGTGCTCGGGTGGGTGCTGGAAAACACGAGCAACAGCAGAAGGAAGTGTGCACCCTCAGAAGCCTATATTTCTTCCTCCCCCCATCAGCTTCTTCTGCCATTCCCTCCAGTTGCAGTTGTACTGCTATTGGGCCTGGGCTGGAGTGCAGATGGGTTGGCAGTGCTGCTAGCTTATCTTGCTGACCACTCCAAGCCCAGGCACGTGAGGACGTGGAGTAGCAAGGAGACTCTAAGCTCACTAAGCAAACATACTTCTTACCTCCTTGCCTGCTAGTCCATCACTTCCATTGAGCTCAAGCACGAGAAAGAGATGTAAGCAGGAAAGTGGTGTGTGTTTCGTGCAGTGGACGAGACTGCATGGGAAAGAGCACTTTAACAGACAATTTTGAAAAAGGTAAAATAAAAGCTCCTTCTATGCCTGAATCATAGAATTGTACAGTTGGAAGGGACCCAGTCCAGAGCTTTCCAAATTGCTTGTCGCAACACATTAGTGTGCGGCTGCAGTGTTTAGGTGTGTCACACAAACACACCCCGTGCTCCTCCCAGGGCTGGAAAGGTGTTAGTTTAACCTGTTTGCTAGTAAAACTAAATTAAAAAGGGAAAGGGAAAGGACCCCTGACAGTTAAGTCCAGTCGCGGATGACTCTGGGGTTGCAGTGCTCATCTCGCTTTAGTGGCCGAGGGAGCCGACGTTTGTCCGCAGACAGTTTTTCCAGGTCACGTGGCCAGCATGACTATGCCGCTTCTGGCGAAACCAGAGTAGCGCATGGAAACGCCGTTTACCTTCCCGCCAGAGCGGTACCTATTTATCTACTTGCACTTGACGTGCTTTCGAACTGCTAGGTTGGCAGGAGCAGGGACTGAGCAATGGGAGCTCACCCTGTCGCAGGGATTTGAACCGCGAACTTCTGGCCGGCAAGCCCTAGGCTCGGTGGTTTACACCACAGCTCCACCCGCGTCCCATAAAACTAAATTACTGTGTCGCAAAACGATGCATGTCTAAAAAGTGTGTCACCAACATGAAAAGTTTGGAAAGCTCTGATCTAGTCCGACCCCCTGCAATGCAGGAATATGCAGCTGTCCCATATGGGGATTGAAGCTGCAAACTTGGCATTTTCAGCACCGCGCTTTAGCCAACTGAGCTATCAGTTGCTGAGCTTCGATGTGGTTGCACAGACGCATCATTGGCTCAGCCCCAGGCCACGTAGCTCCTTGGTTCTCCCACTTGCCTTGAACCCCAGTACATGGATGTAGGAGCTGGGCCAAGAACCACATGACCCCAGAGGCGTGGGCATCTGTGTGGCCCCTCAGCTCTTTTCTATGTGTGAGACCCTTTCAGGTAAAACAATCTTATTTTGCTTAATGTCTAAATGAAAGATCCTCCTGGGAGATGAATGCAAATCCAATCTTCAAAATGTCTTCTTCCTGAAAAACCTTAGAATCTTACTGCTATAGATATATAAATTAAAAAGGTCTTTTGGCATCCAACCCAAAACGTGAAATCTAGATTACAAATCTGACAGCCAATACAGTCATACCTCGGGTTACAGACGCTTCAGGTTGCGTTTTTTCAGGTTATAGGTGCTCCGAAACCTGGAAGTACCGGAACAGGTTACTTCCGGGTTTTGGAGGTCGCACATGCGCAGAAGCACTAAATCGTGCTTTGCACATGTGCGGAAGCGCTGAATCACAACCTGCGAGTGTGCAGACGTGCCGCTGCGGGTTACGAACGCTGTGGGTTGCAAATGTGCATCCTGCATGGATCAAGTTAGCAACCCAAGTGTCCACTGCAGTGTTTCCCACCCTGCAACCTGTGGCTCCTCTTCCTTTGTGGCCTTGTGCATAAGTCAGAAGATATTGCAGTCTAAGCCAAACAACAAGGATGTACATAACCCCATAGCATGTGGCTACTGTTGTTTCCAGGAGGGCTTATGAGGCTATCATCCCATTTGCCCTTTACTTGCACTTTGAAGGGGAAAGGGCTGCTACCTCGAGATTAAAGTGGGAGAGTGTTAATTCTCCACTCTGTAGCACTTCCTTTCTAACTGTTTGCATAAAAGATACTCTGTACACAATCCCCTTTATGAGTCATTTTTACTCGTTGTCTTAGGTCAGCTTGCACTCTCTGTGTGCTTTTTCAAGGATGTGAAATGAGAGCAAATGCATGACCAGAGAGAATGATAAGGTGCTTGTTTTTGCTGTTGCTTGCATTAAACAAAAGAAAACAAACCCTAAATTAATGCTTACTTGTAGTATAGATTATGCCCCCTGTACAATTTGCTTTTGTGTCTGCTTTAGAGGTGGCAGTTCCAGCAAAGTCCTCTGGAAAGTGAGGAAGTGAAGAGCCTTGCCAGTTGGGCGGGAAGCAGCCGGACAGCTGGCACCAGGTGTTGCACCGCTAAATGGGAGGAAAGGGCAAGCCCAGAGTTGGAAGCTGCCCAGAGTGGCTGGGGAAAATCAGCCAGATGGGTGGGGTATAAATAATAAAAATTATTATTATTATGGCCCAGCTTCTGAGGCTCATGTTTGTGCTTTATAACATTTTGTGTTTCATCTAAGGTAGCTAAGATAAAAGGAGCTCAAAATTATTCTGGACCAAGTTATCTAAAGGGCTTCCTTAACTATCAGGGGTGCCAACTATAGGGAAGTCTGGGTGTCTGAGCACCCACAAAATTTTTGTTGCGAAGCACTGGGAGTCACCTCTGAGGTATTGCAAGACCTCAGGAAGCATCTCTAAGGCATCGCAAGACCTTGGAGATGCTTTCTGAGGTCTTGCGAGTGCCACTGGAAGTCAGGTTCCGAGGCTGGGGGGCATGTGACGTCGTGACGTCACGTTGCAACATGAGGTCATGACATTGTGCACACTGGGCACCCTTAACCTGGGGCCCAAGTCGGCTCCCCTGTTATCTACAGATGTCTTGCTCTTATGTCCATCCATAAGATAAATTTGGTAAGATCAAGCATATGCTGAAGAGATTTGTAGTCTAAAACATCTGGGAGGCACCAGCTGGGGGAAAGACTGGCCTAGGCTTTCTAAGAGCAAAACAGACTTCTTCATCTAACTCACTGAAGCAATCCAACTACAGTTAACAGGTCTTTTATATATTACTAATGTGAACAGCCAGCCATTGGTCCTCAAGCATTCCAAGTACACTGGTGTAGTTCACAAAACTACACAAAAGAAAACAATTTGAATTGGTCTATGGGCTGTGTGTTGTTTTAACTACCTATGTGTCCACAGTATATTCTAAAAGACAGGGAAGCCCTAATATTAATACAACAGTAGTGCGTGAGATTAAGAATGTAGTCTAATGCAGTCAAGCTGAATACTACCCTTATATCTGAAGGCAATTTTGGTTTCTCTCAGTTTCTTATTCTCCCAGTCCTAAGTTGATTTCTCCACTTTTCAGATCAGTTTCTGAATTATTATTATTTTTAATCTAATGAAAATTCACCAGCAATTAAGAGTGACTCTTTCCTAATATACACAGTTTTGTATGCATTTTTGCCTAACATACTCATTTTTCACCCAAATCAGTTCTCTCTAATACAGTGGTACCTCGGGTTACATACGCTTCAGGTTACATACGCTTCAGGTTACATACGCTTCAGGTTACAGACTCCGCCAACCCAGAAATATTACCTCGGGTTAATAACTTTGCTTAAGGATGAGAACAGAAATTGTGCAGTGGTGGCGCAGCGGCAGCAGGAGGCCTCATTAGCTAAAGTGGTGCTTCAGGTTAAGAACAGTTTCAGGTTAAGAACAGACCTCCAGAATGAATTAAGTTCTTAACCCGAGGTACCACTGTATAACTTATTTTTATTCTCACAAATATATGCATTTGGGGCATTACTCCTAACATATGCATTTTTACACACATTACTTGTCTGGAGAACAGCACTGAAGAATTTGGAGAAGTGCAAATGTCAAAGGATGATTTTGTTTCAGTTCGTGTATTGATTCATAAAATGCAAATTAGATTGATTCACCATTAAATGCAACCTGAATTAAATTTCTTCCCTACCACCCATTTATTTTCCACATTTGCCCTTTCTTTGTATAGTTGATTTGTGTTTACTCATTTCTAGTTCCTTTACCTTTTCTTGCAACTTGGGCAGAGGACTAGGATCCAAGCATTTTTGTTGTGAAGTTGCTAAGAGACTGAGTTCTGAATCAGATCTGAACAAGGAGCCGAGTCTGAGCAGGTACATCCTGCAACTGGTGTTTCTGGTGGTGAGGATGAGCCTATCCTCATACACAGCGGCGTAGCGTGAGTTGTCAGCACCCGGGGCAACGCAAGTAATTTGCGCCCCCTAACCCGGGGCAAGGCACGTAATTTGCGCCCCCCCTAACCCCTAACCTGCGAGTTGCCGCTGGCGCTGCCGCCCAAACGACGCCGCTTGCCCGGAGGAGGAGGGGGGCAGAGAGGCGAGAAAAATGCAACGGCCCAGCAGCTGCAGCAGCAGCGGCGGAGGCGGGGCTGTGAGGAGGGGCTGCCTGGTGCGTCCTCCGCGGCAAGCGCTGAGAGCCGCTGCCTGCCGGGCACCTTCAGCCCGGACGCGCGCACAGCTCGTCGGCTCTGCTACAGCCTGCGCCCGAGGCTCTTCGGCGACTCCGGAGGCAGCGAGCGCGCCCCCCCAGATGTTGCGCCCGGTGCGGCTTGCCCCCCTTGCACCCCCCACGCTACGCCACTGCTCATACAAGCTACGCAGAGCAAGATTGCTTATTTGGCTCTGCTGTGCTGCCAATCCCATGGAGGTCAGGAGCTGAAGCCAAAGGGACTATCATTTGAAAACATAGAGCAGCAGAGCAGTCATTACTATAAAGGGGTCTGTTGCTAAAAAGGGAGGCAGAACTTTTAAGGACACTGATGGAAATTCTCTCAAAGTAAGGTTTTCAGGGGAGGAGTAAAGTAGGATGGAGAACAGGATTTAATTTATATATGTCTGTAATTTTATGCCCCTGGTAGCACATTTTGCTCTTGTGTTATCAGAAATCTGAGTTTAGTGCTAAGAGTCACTGAAACTGACTGAGATACTTAATTCAGGTTCCTGAGCCACTTTGTATAGTTAATGTGTACTATGGCACACCAACATAGAGTTGTTTATATTGATTCCGTCTTTGCTAGCATCTTGGTTTTCTTCTTCTTCTTCTTCTTCTTCTTCTTCTTCTTCTTCTTCTTCTTCTTCTTCTTCTTCTTGGATTTGGATGAGTTCCACCAAACACAGGGAATAGGGGCAAGCGAAGCAAAGTAACAACTGTATTAAAACAGGAAGAAGAGGGGTGGGAAATATCTCTAACAACGAAGTCTGCTTCCAGATGGGCATGTGCTGTGTGCTGTGTGCTCCTCATGCATACACATTTTTGTAGCATCCACATGATGGCTGTTGGCATAAAAAATGCCAGTCTGTATTCCTGCACACCCATTTACCCATCCAGATTTACTCTTTCTGGGGAAAAGCTGCTAAGTTAAAAGGAAAACCCTGTTGCAAATGACCTGCTTGTGATATTTGCACGACCCATTTCCAGTATTAAGCCCATGTCTGGAAACTGCTAAAGATAACGTGCTCACAGCACAGTTGGGTTTCTCCAAATCCTACATCCAAGCCTAACGGCAAAAAGTTATAGATCTGAATCTGAAATGTTTACAATCGCAAAACTAAAATCATGGTGGGTGGGAGATGAATTTTCATAATCTGGTCTAACCCTTCTCCTTTAAGGAGGGACACACTTTTTGTATCTGTTGCGGCAGCATTTCACATTTTGGTTTGATTCAGAATATCCCTCCACTGTTATTATTGCACCTCTTGTCCACATGCTTATCCTTCTTTCAGGGCTGCATTCTGGTCAAGTAGTTAGGAAAGAAACATTCAGTCTTCAGAGAGACAATGTGGGCCATCATCTCAAACAACAATTTTGCTGATCTACGAATCTCACTTTTTGTAGGATTTGGAGCAACAATAACCCCCAGCTAAATGAATTGTCTCTTAGAAGCTGGTAGGGACAAAGTATAGGAAAAATTAGATGTAGCATATACAGTGGTACCTCGGGTTACATACGCTTCAGGTTACAGACTCCGCTAACCCAGAAACAGTGCTTCAGGTTAAGAACTTTGCTTCAGGGTAAGAACAGAAATCGGGCTCCCGCGGCGCGGCAGCAGTAGGAGGCCCAATTAGCTAAAGTGGTGCTTCAGGTTAAGAACAGTTTCAGGTTAAGAACAGATCTCCGGAACGAATTAAGTACTTAACCCGAGGTACCACTGTATTACTTTATACCAAATTAAAGAATTATAAGCTCCCTTCCTCAACATTCATTAATTGGACTTTGATCTGCCACCAATCTCCTCTGGAAAGGTCTCGTATGCCTTTCTATAAGCTGGTCACTTAAAACTCTCTCTGCCCGTATCCAATTTTCATGGCAATGGTATATACTGCTTTAGTGCCTGTCCCTTGCTTAATCTATTCAGCATTTGGTACTAAGCAACAACCATCAAAAACAATAGGAATAATTGTTTCAGGGTTTGTTAGTATGAATGTCTGGGAAATAAAGAAAGGTTACAACTGAAGAAAGAAAAGCTGCTTCTTTGTCAAACACTAAGTACTGGGCAGCAAACATCTAGCAGAGATAGATTTCCCCTTGCTCATAGCAAGGCAGAAGCATCAATTTGTTTTTCTTGAATACGTGACTCAGTTTTTAAAAAAGTAAGAAAGAACAGCCAAGTCTTTGGCATCTACTGTGCCTGGCAGTTCTCTGCAGGCCTAGAATCACATATAAAACATCCCTCTCCTATTTAAAAAAGGGCTATCCATCTTCTTTATAGGCTCCGTGACACTTGACAAGACATGAACTTGGAATTTTGTTTTCTGCAAGGGATCCATCCATGCCCACTGCGTGAGAAAAAGAAGAGAATAAAGACTACAGAGTGAGGAGGCAAGAGAGACAGATTAGAACAGGCACAGGCAAACTCGGCCCTCCAGATGTTTTGGGACTACAACTCCCATCCCTAGCTAACAGGACCAGTGGTCAGGGATGATGGGAATTGTAGTCCCAAAACATCTGGAGGGCCGAGTTTGCCAATGCCTGGATTAGAACTTGGCTACATGGGTCCCAGGGAATTAGGTATGCTTGTCATTTGGAGAAAACAAAACACCACACTGAAAATTGAGCTTAATTGCATTGAGCTGGTGAAAACATGCACAGCAGTCAAGTCCTGTGAAACTATTTTGTGATTTAGCATAAAGCCCACAAGAGTACCAGGCAGTCTGGCTAGTTTCAAAGCTCCCCTCCTGCCCACTTTTTCAAACTTTTCAACAAGGCTGAAGGGAAACGTACAAGCAAACCTCATCCCTGTTTTCTATAAAGCTCTGTAGAAAAACCCGAGATCACCACTGCCCAAACAAACAGAGGTTTAATGAGATACATGGCAACTGATAAATGGGATCACATAACAGTAGGTACTATGTTACCCTATGTAAACACTTCTTTGTGTGCCTCCTCCACAAGAGATCTGGAGGGTGGCAACACGAGAACAGGCTTTTTCTGTGGTGGCTCCTGATTTGTGGAATACTCTCCCCAGGAAGGCTTGCCTGGTGCCTTCATTAGGGGAAAATAATAATAATAATAATAATAATAATAATAATAATAATAATAATAATAATAATAATAATAATACTCTGGGCAGCTTCCAAAAGAATATTAAAATACTATAATACATCAAACATTAAAAGCTTCCCGAAACAGGGCTGCCTTCAGATGTCTTCTAAAAGCCTGGTAGTTGTTGTTCTCTTTGACATCTGGTGGGAGGGTGTTCCACAGGGAAGGCGCCACTACCGAGAAGGCCCTCTGCCTGGTTCCCTGTAACTTGGCTTCTCGCAGTGAGGGAACTGCCAGAAGGCCCTCAGAGTTGGACCTCAGTGTCCGGGTAGAACGATGGGGGTGGAGACGCTCCTTCAGATATACTGGACCAAGGCCGTTTAGGGCTTTAAAGGTCAGCACCAACACTTTGAATTGTGCTCGGAAACGTACTGGGAGCCAATGTAGGTCTTTCAAGACCGGTGTTATGTGGTCTCTGCGGCCGCTCCCAGTCACCAGTCTAGCTGCCATGTTCTGGATTAGTTGTAGTTTCCGGGTCACCTTCAAAGGTAGCCCCACGTAGAGCGCATTGCAGTAATCCAAGCGGGAGATAACCAGAGCATGCACCACTCTGGCGAGGCAGTCCGCAGGCAGATAGGGTCTCAGCCTGTGTACCAGATGGAGCTGGTAAACAGCTGCCCTGGATACAGATTTGACCTGTGCCTCCATGGACAGCTGTGAGTCCAGAATGACTCCCAGGCTGCGCACCTGGTCCTTCAGGGGCACAGTTACCCCATTCAGGACCAGGGAATCCATTTATATTCGGTTAGGCATTCTCCTGATTAACATTCTATGGCTTTTTAAAATGTGTGTGTGGTTATCAGTTTGTTTTTGTTTTATTATATAGTTTGTATTCTCATTTTGTATTTTTCTGTTGTGAATCGCCCTGGGAACTTCAGAGGAAGGATGGTATACAAATTTAATTAATATAAACAAATGAACTTTAGAGTCACTGTTTTGTCTATGAGGACCATGTAATTCTAACCTAGTTTAAAATGAAAGCTGCGTTGTGTTTGGGAGTATCTGTCACATGCATGTGAGGGGTGACTTACCACTTCTTCATGGTATCAGCTTTCAGCATCAGCTTTAAGGGGCAACTAATAGTGCAAACAGGGATGGGTGGTGATGTGGGTTAAACCACTGAGCCTAGGGCTTGCCAATCAGAAGGTCGGCGGTTTGAATCCCCGGGACGGGGTGAGCTCCCATTGCTCGGTCCCAGCTCCTGCCCACCTACAAGTTCGAAAGCACGTCAAAGTGCAAGTAGATAAATAGGCACCGTTCTGGCAGGAAGATAAACAGTGTTTCTGCACGCTGCTCTGCTTCGCCAGAAGTGGCTTAGTCCTGCTGGCCACATGACCCAGAGGTTCCCTCGGCCAGTAAAGCGAGATGAGCGCCACAACCCTAGAGTCATCCGCAACTGGACCTAATGGTCAGGGGTCCGTTTACACTACCTGAATGATACAGGATCCGGCCCATAAGAAAGCCATTATGGTAATGTATGAATTAGGTCTCCATCTTCTTAGGAAGGTGTTTAGAACAGTGTCCAAATCTTCATTGCTTTGATCTCTTTTAATTAAGTACATAGCAAGCTGCTTTATACTGAGTCAGATTGTTGGACCAGCATGGTGCAGTGTTAGAGTGTGAGACTAGGTACAGCAAACTTTTTCAGCAGGGGGCCGGTCCACCGTCCCTCAGACCTTGTGGGGGGCCGGACTGTATTTTGAAAAAAAATATGAAAGAATTCCTATGCCCCACAAATAACCCAGAAATGCATTTTAAATAAAAACACACATTCTACTCATGTAAAAACACCAGGCAGGCCCCACAAATAACCCAGAGATGTATTTTAAATAAAAGGACACATTCTACTCATGTAAAAACATGCTGATTCCCGGACTGTCCACGGGTCGGATTCAGAAGGCGATTGGGCCGGATATGGCCCCCAGGCCTTAGTTTGCCTACCCATGGACTAGGAGCTGGGAGACTAGGGTTCAATTCCCACCCATGGTTGTTGTGTGGATTAATTGGGGAGGGGGAGAACTGTGAAAGTCAAACATATAAGATTCATAACCATTTTCAACAGCATCCCCGTCATTTTGCTGTGACCGAGGTTACGGCTTGCTTTATCATAACAAAGCCACCCCACCCCACCCTTCAATGCACAATAGGATTGTTCTCCTATTTTTATTTAAAAAATAGCCCTAAAGCGTACGTCAGCCAGAGTCGAGCATTTTACTCCCGTGAAGTCTGTGCCTAATTGGCATGTGCACCAGGTCAGCAGTATTTTGCTTTCCATTCAGAATGGTTGACTTTACTGAAACGGGCCTCATTAATAAAGCAGTGTGCATGTTAGGTATGAATAATGCTCCATTTCCCAATGCCATTTAAAAGCTTATCTACATCAAGCAAAGGATATCTCCTGAGCTGCCGCTGACACTCCTATATATATATATATATATATATATATATATATATATATGGATTGACTCAGGAATTCAAACTGTGTCTCAAAAGCTCCTGAGAATGGTGGAATAACCTGATGGCAGTAGTTAATAAAACAGCTACTTTAGAGCTTGTTTACATGACGAGGGATAACAAGGTTGCATGAAAGATTGCTAATTTGCATCAACAACCTCACATTAGGTTTGTTTAAATGCCGTGGGAATTCCAGACTGCAGGAAGGACGCCTCCTGCTCCACCTATCCCAAGTCTTTTTCAAATCGCTACCTGTTCCTTGGGTAACTATTCAAATCCTTACCCATTTGAATTTCACTGAAGTCAACCTTATCAAGCATACAGACCATGTTTATGGCAAGAGAGGAGAGGTGGAAAACCCCTAGTTTTCTATGAAAGCCTTCAGTGTCAAGTTTGTTTATTGCACGTGCAAGGAACTCAAAGTACAGTGGTGCCCCGCAAGACGAACGCCTCGGAAGACGAAAAACTCGCTAGACGAAGGAGTTTTTCGTCTTCTTAGCCGCTTCGCAAGACGCATTTCCCTATGGGCTTGCTTCGCAAAACGAAGCTTGCCCCACAAGCTCCGGGATAGCGGGGAAGCGCAGCGCGTCTTCCCCGCTGTCCCCGGACCTCTTTTGAAGCAAGGGGCGGCGGGGAGAAGATCGCTTCTCCCCATTGCCAGCCCCTCTCTCCCCGGACCCCTTTTGAACCAAGGGGCGGCAACCTTCTCCTCTGTCCCCGGAGATTGCGGGGCAGGCAATGGGGAGAAGCAATCTTCTCCCCACCGCCCCTTGCTTTAAACAGGTCCGGGGACAGAGGGGAAGGCACGCGGCGCTTCCCCTCTGTCCCCGGACGGTCTCCATAGGAACGCATTGATTGATTTTCAATGCATTCCTATGGGAAACCGTGCTTCGCAAGACAAAAAACTCGCAAGAAGAAAAAACTTGCGGAACGAATTAATTTCGTCTTGCGAGGCACCACTGTAGAAAGATGCAAAGCGCTTTCAGCCTTGTGAAGAGAAATCAAGCCTAGGATGTGGTTCTTAAGACAAACGTTGTGTGCAGGTGTTCACATGAACACACAGAGGGTTAAACTGGGGGGGGGCACCCAAGCCCTGCCCCCAACATCCCTAGGTGCCGCAGCTGCTCTTCAGATGTTTGGGCAATTAACGTAACAGGCATAACCAGAAGGGGATTTTAATGTGCATTCAAATGAATGCACTTACAACCTGTGTATTGGGCATTCATCCACAGAGTTTGCAGAGATGCTATAGAATACCCACTGTTTATTGAGCATTCATTCAGATCCGTTTGCACAATGTTTGAGGGGCGTTATCCAGTGTCTGCAGTTTATTCAGCTTTCATTCTGATTTGTTTGTATGGAGGCTATGCAGTATCAAGGAACTGCAATCTCACACCATCCAGTGTCTTTCTCTAACATTTCCCTTACCACAAAATGTCCTTTTTTTAAGGGGGTGTGTGTGTGGCTTTACTGCACAAGAGCATCAGAACCACTTGCACAACCAGAATTAGCAGATATGCGATTGACCCTCACCCACAAAATAGTGACGCTTTGGAAGCGGAAACATCTTGAAACCTCCCCATGAGAGAGCATCTTTGTTTATCAAGATTTCCTAACATTAGGGCTGTTTCTAAGCACATTCAAAAGAGTGTGCAGAACATCATCAACAGCTCACATGCATGCTCCCCACACCCCTGGTTTAACATGTCATAGCTAAAATTCACAACCTATCCTAAGGGTGAGCAAAAATGGACTTCAATAGTCAGAATAACTTAATCCTACCCCTACCCAAAATTTTATTCTGAGAAATTCTGGCATAGCTCTGCTTTAAGATGGCAAGTGGGGCAACTGCAATGGAACCCAATGGCTTTGAACTTAGAAACAGTTTTGTAAAGCAGTACGGGAGGTGACTAAACCCTGGCCTGGGGACCTGATTCAACTCAAGGAATTTCCTATAGCCCTCAAGATCCCTGAGAATTTGGCAGCAGTGGTGATGCCAAAGAAATTAAAACTGGCACCACGAGCTTTGGGGTTCTGCTGTCTCATGGTGGAGAATCCAGCATAGGTTTCTGCTGCAGAGTGTAACACAAGATATAGGGGAAATGGTGTTCAGTCATGAAAAATTGACCTCAAATTGCTATCTAGGAGCATGCAACCCCAAGCACACTGTGTGTGTGTGTGTGTGTGTGTGTGTGTGTGAGTGAGTGTTTGGGCGTGCAAGAGTGGAGGAGCATAAGACCATGTAGTCCAGAGTTTAAAATTATGTACCTGCACCACTGAAGGGCATCCTAATATCTGAGCCACAGTAACCCTTTGAGAATGATTGATACAAATTTTGTATTGCAGCACATCTGGTGCCCTCACATTGTATTACTGCTTGGCTTGCCAATGGACATTCACCTGTGTGAAAATAGGTACAGTGGTACCTCAGGTTACAAACACTTCAGGTTACAGACTCCGCTAACCCAGAAATAGCACCTCGGGTTAAGAACTTTGCTTCAGGATGAGAACAGAAATCGTGCGGCAGCAGTGGGAGGCCCCATTAGCTAAAGTGGTACCTCAGGATAAGAACAGTTCCAGGTTAACAACGGACCTCCAGAACGAATTAAGTTCTTAACCTGAGGTACCACTGTACTTGCTTTACTGCACTAGAGTTTCTAATACAAGGATGGGGAACGTATGGGGAGCAGGCTGATTTCTCACAAAATTGAGAAGAATAGTGTCTGTACCCCCCCCCCCATCATATCTCAGGTTCTACAAATGCTAGAAACTTTTATTTTGTAAGAAAGCTGGGAATCTGGTGATAATGGTTCATCTGGGGGTTCACTGGTTGCCTCCTCTTGCTTCCCCTCCTGCGGGTACCCATTCATCTAGTCCAACATTTTGCTGCAAACAGCCATCAGCCTCTAGGAAGCTGACAAAAAAAGCCACGAAGGCAACAGCTTTGCCCTGCTGCTACCAGGATTTGGTAGAGGTGTGAAGCCTATAAACATGGGTTTTCCACAGCATTTTGTAGGAAGGATTCAATTGCATATTGAAAATTCGGCTTTGTGCATTAAAGTAGATTAAAGCATTCTGGTGCAACACTTCTACTCTTTTTTAAAACAACAACAACAACAAACCGACTTTGTCAAGTGATGAAAGGAATGGTGGAAAGCACTAACAAGTGATTAATGTGAAGATGTATAACCACAGATTGAACTCTGGCAAACTTAACAAGATTTATCTGTCCTGGAGGCGGGTTAGTTGGGATTTTGCTTTTGTATCTTTTTCTTGTAATTGTTGTTATATATTGGTAATCAATGAAAATATATTTAAATAAAATAAAATGGAAATATTCGCTAGTGAGACAATATTCAAATCTAGGCAATATGTACAAGTAAAGAGGGGGAGATACATTACACGCTGGTACCTCAATCAAGACAGAAGTTTAAAATTAGTTATTCATAGATAAACGCCAGCTCTTCCTTGCTCAGTGAATGCATACACCTTGAAAAGTTCACAGTGTGTATGTCCAGTTTAGTATCTAATTCACCCCCTCCTCTGTATAAGAAGTCTCATTTATGCACAATGTGTACTCACCATTTTATGCAGAGTATGGAAAACAGCTTTGGAAGAGCTGGCTGTTTTCAAATCCTCTTTGGGAATATTTTTAAAAGAGTTTCCCTCCTTGAAACTGAAGTTTGCATGCTGAATGTTTACTCAGCAGACTGAAGGATGGATGAACATAGCCTGCATGCCATTTCCTTGCCCTTTTAAAATATTCAGCAGCTAGTAACCTATCCGTCACCAATAGAGACTCAAAAGGTATTAATTCTATTATGCAGGGGAAATCTCCATGCAACTCTATCAGTCAAACACACCATGACTTAAAACCAATTAGCTTCAATAGGATTGCAAGCTGGATAATCTAGCTCAAGAGCTGGGTCTTCTCTGCATATCTATATTGGAAACTTAATTTCATTAGGATGTATTTACTATCCATTAAGCGTATGGGGGTATGGGTTTGTGGGTGGGTGTGCCTACCAATGCATAGCAGTCTAGGGAAATTCTTTGAAGACAATGTTTGCAATAGGCTGTAAATGAACCTTTCTCATACTTTCATTAGAACTGTGCTGAGCTGCTAAGTTATAGCTGCTTTCTCATGGAATCCCCTTTGGCTCAGGAACAGCTCATCCTTTAGAAATCCGCATGCTTGTTGGCAGGGACAGGATTGTGTTGACCTGGCACTTCCTCTGAGGTTTAAGGAAACTGAACAGACATTAGTGACCCTCCATTTGTAATGGGTCGGCGCAAGGGCTATGAAGGGTAAAGGCTGTGACTCTCTCCCATGTCTCCCCAACCCCCTTTGTTTATATGTGAATACTGCACCTTGTCTGAATTCAATTGCTCCAACACAAGGGTGGGCAACTTCCAGCCCGTGGGCCAAATTTTGCCTGGCAGACCTCTCCATTTGGCCTGCAAGGTTGTTTCAGCAAAGCCCCACCTGCTTGCTTTGCACACCCACTTGTGGGGTAAGTAAGGCTGGGGCTCAACTGAAAGCAGGTTTGCAGGTCCTGCTGGCTGGTGGTGTCTCTTGTGCTCTGCTTTCCAAGAGCTCGACAACCAGCTGATGACCAGGCCCTTCAGAAGTGCTGCACTTGGGAAGTGCTGAGCATAGGGCTTTAGGAAGCTTTGCACAAATCTTTGACAGCTGCCAATCTCCTGGCATCAGTATGACATCAGGGGTAGTCCTGCCCAGGGGTCTCACCCATCCCTACCTGGAGATTCCAAGGACTGAACATGGGACATTCTGTGTGGAAAGTGATGCTCTACCACTGAGCTATGGTCCTTCCCAAAGAGCTGTATGCAGTGAGCTGCTGTCAGTGCATGATTCTTGAACCCTCGTTCCAGGAGTTGCTCTCTGAAAGTGTCTTGCTGAGGGAGCTATGTGGGTGTTATATAGGGTGCAGTGAAGTCATAGGGCATTCCAATGCTTTTTTTTGAATTGGACCTAGTCAAGTGAGGAACTCAGACACTTTTATTGCTTTGCAAATAACAAAAACCAGAACATGCTGTAGTGCACAAATGTTCACAGCAGCCAGCTTTAGGATTTTGCACAAGGGGGTAGGAAGAGGCACGTGCTGTGAAAGGAGACCCTGATTTTATGCAATAGGAGAAGCATTAAAATGTAAGCAGGGAATCTGCAACCTTCCAGATATTGCTGGACTCCAACTCCCATAATCTCTGGCCTTTGGCCACAATGACTGGGGCTGATGGGAACTGGAGTCCAGCAATATCCGGAGGGTCACTGGAGTCTCCCTATCACCATATTAGAAGCTGGGAACATAACACTTGGTTAGAGTTTGATTAGAATTTTTCTAAAGACTCTGCACTCAACTCTCACCTGTAGCTCCCAGAAGCTGTCAATAATACAGTGGTACCTCGGGTTAAGTACTTAATTTGTTCCGGAGGTCCGTTCTTAACCTGAAACTCTTCTTAACCTGAAGCACCACTTTAGCTAATGGGGCCTCCCACTGCTGCCACCGCGTGATTTCTGTTCTCATCCTGAAGCAAAGTTCTTAACCTGAGGTACTATTTCTGGGTTAGCGGAGTCTGTAACCTGAAGCGTATGTAACCTGAAGTGTATGTAACCCAAGGTACCACTGTAATAATAATTTATTATGTATACCCTGCCCATCTGGATGGGTTTCCCCAGCCGCTCTGGATGGCTTCCAACAAAATATTAAAAATACAACAAAACATCAGACATTAAAAACTTCCCTAAACAGGGTTGCCTTCAGGTGTCTTCTTCTAAAAGTCAGATAGTTATTTATTTCCTTGACATCTGATGGGAGGGTGTTCCACAGGGTGGGTGCCACAACCAAGAAGGCCCACTGCTTGTCACCATGTGACAGTGGCTACACCTCGGGAACAGCTTTGACTGGCCATTTAAACCATGTGAAGGTGGCTGATGGGTCTCAAACCCTCAGTGAGTTAGAGACTTCCCCTGCATGTGAAGACAGGCTCTGGCCGATGGAGTGGACAAGACCAAGAGTGGGTCCAATGGTCAAGAAGGTGGTTTCTGAATGTGTTAAAGAGGGAAGTGAGGGCAAATGGGGCTCATCAACCTGAGAAGGTAGCTCATCAAGGAGAAGGAAGTCAGGTCCTGCCTTGTATGTCATCTTTGAGAGAAGAAAAGACTAGGGAGTAAATCCAGGCTGCAGTCCCTAAGACGGTTGGATGGTGCTTTGTACACCTCCTTCTGGCAACTCCTGAAGCTGGTGCTAAACGTATTGCTCTGCTTTTCTTTGGACGACATCAGTGAGGCCAAGAGTGGAGCCTTGTTGTCTGGGCAGCCCAGGACTTCCATGCCCTCTGCCCAGGATTGTGCCCTGGGGAGATCACTTCTGTGCTGCTAAAGCAGCGGTTTGACTTCACCCTGGAGGTCCATTGTCTCTCAAGACAGACAGATACCACAACAGACAGGGAGCCTAGTATGATTTCACTTAGAATAAAATACCCCTTTCCCTTCTCATAGTAAAGGATGACTGAATCATAGTAAAGCACTGATAAATTTAGCATGAATGTGGTAGGATTCTACAGAAACCGCTCTAAAACTCTGATGCAATTGTGAACAGATCGTTATATTCCAATAATTACAATGCCAGGATAAATTTCTATGATTCCTTGGGTTATAATTTTTAAATTGAAGCTTAAGAGACAGGAGTCAGAAGAGACAAGTAGAAAGATTTGAATGAGAAGTTATAGGAGAAAGCATTAACTGGCCAAATTCTCCTGAAAGAGGAAAGTTGAAAACTCTTCCAGAAGTCAGGATTTGCTCCATCCCTAAGAATATTGGTAAACATACAAATTGGACCCATCAATCTCTACCAAAGCATGGACTGTATGTATAGAAGAATATATAGAAGAATCACAAAACCAAGCCGCAAAATCTATAATCTATCATGTAATAAACTATCATGCGAAAACTAAAAAAGGGAATGAGCAAGCTGCAAGCAAATATTATCCAAGATCAACACTGCACTTCAAATAGTAACTCAACAAAAATATCCCAAGTACTGTATATTATAAAGGTTAAGAATTCGTGTCAAATAGCAGAAATGCCTATATACAATAGAACATAGATAAGACCAGTCCACCACCTATATAATAAGCTGAAGCAGACAGGCAGATAAACAAACAAACAAACAAACAAACAAACAAACAAATAAATAGATAGATAAAAGTAATTAAAAGAAATAATTCAGGATTGTTGCTAGCAATGGGATCAGATATATTAATGGCCCAATATGCTGTCTCCATAGGATCAGGTTTTATGCTACAATGTAACAGTTGCAGTGGTGAAGGCTGCTGACCAAGTCCTAATATAGTAAGTGTCTATTGGCAAACACCTCCCTAGCTTCTGCAAACCATAGCTTTTTAGGTTTAGGTTTCATGTTCCAGGTATATATCACATACAGCAGTAAGGTACGATGTGATAGTAAACAGAGTACAACCATGCAACCTCAGGGGTGTCTGTTACTGCTTGTTCCACTGAAGTGCAAGTTAGACTTCATTCAACCAATTAAGGCAGATCAAGTTGTGTGACCCTTGGCAGTTTTATGGACTGGAGTCAATACTAATAAATGCACTCAGAATGAAGCAGGTGGCGTGTTGTGTGAAATGCTAATCAGATGTTGGCACAGTGCCAGTAATTTGAATAAGGGTAGTAGAACCTTGCCAACCAAGGTCCGTATAGTAAAAGCCATGGTTTTCCCAGTAGTGATGTATGGAAGTGAGAGCTGGACCATAAAGAAGGCTGATCGCCGAAGAATTGATGCTTTTGAATTATGGTGCTGGAGGAGACTCTTGAGAGTCCCATGGACTGCAAGAAGATCAAACCTCTCCATTCTGAAGGAAATCAGCCCTGAGTGCTCACTGGAAGGACAGATCCTGAAGCTGAGGCTCCAATACTTTGGCCACCTCATGAGAAGAGAAGACTCCCTGGAAAAGACCCTGATGTTGGGAAAGATGGAGGGCACACGGAGAAGGGGACGACAGAGGACGAGACGGTTGGACGGTGTTCTCGAAGCTATCAGCATGAGTTTGACCAAACTGCGGGAGGCAGTGGAGGACAGAAGTGCCTGGCGTGCTCTGGTCCATGGGGTCACGAAGAGTCAGACACGACACTAAACAACAACAACAAGTAGAATCTGGCCTGTCATTTTGGGGGAACTCATACCTAAATCCAAGACACATTTGCTTAGGGTGATGGAGAATTCATAACCAAGTATGTGTGGTTAGGATTGCTTACTTAAAGCATCAAGTTTAACTAGGCAGGCTGCAAGTGTTTTAAAACAAACGTCAATAGGTTTCATTTGCAAGTAACCCTAAGCCACGGTTTGTTTTAGACAACTTGCAGATGAGCAAGCAAGCCACATCGATTCTCCCCAGCTTTCTTTGTTTCCCATCAGCCCCTGCCTTGGGCTCTTCAGCTTTGCAGACTTCTGGTGTGCAGCGGCCAAACTCACTAGGGTGAGTTACATCAATTTAAAAATACAGTATCAAAACGAGTTTTAAACAGATTGGTGCAATTAGCACAACTCAGTCCCACCTCCCACCCCAGTTCAAGCTGATCTGTAACTCACAGCCATTTCTCACAACCAGCAGCATCACACGGTAACACTTCATCTCGACTGCAGCCTGACAGTTGGAGAGGGCATGTTTGGAAGGGGGTGGGGAAATCTTACTATACAAAATAAAACTGGAATGCAAAGGACAGACCAGTTTATGTTTCTTGCCAGCATGCTCTTAGAGTTTGAATGCATCGATGTATTAACCCACCTTAAAACCTTCTACCTGCAGCTGGACGCGAGTCATCTGGTGAAAAACTTGGTAGCTAAGTCGGTAGAGCCTGAGACTCTTAATCTCAGGCTCATGGGTTGGACTAAATGACCCTCGCGGCCCCTTCCAACTCTACAATTCTACAATTCAGTGATTCTGCTGATTGGCATTCTGTTATGGTTTAGTGCAGGGATATAGGTCTAAACCACTGAGCCTTTTGGGCTTGCCGATTGAAAGGTTGGTGGTTCTAATCTGCGTGATGGGGTGAGCTCCCATTGCTCTGTCCCAGCTCCTGCCAACCTAGCAGTTTGAAAGCACACAAGTGCAAGTAGATAAATAGGTACCACTGTGGCAGGAAGGTAAATGCCGTTTCCGTGTGCTCTGGTTTCCGTCATGGTGTTCTGTTGCGCCAGAAGCAGTTTAATCATGCTGGCCACATGACCCGGAAAGCTGTCTGTGGACAAACACTGGCTCCCTTGGCCTGAAAGTGAGATGAACGCTGCACCCCATAGTTGCCTTTGGCTGGACTTAACTGTCCAGGGGTCCTTTACCCTTTACCTTTTAGTGCAGGGATGGGGAATCTGTGGCCCTGCAGATGTGTTGGTCTTCAATTCCCATCAGCCCCAGCCAGCATGACCAATGGTCAGGTTTGATAGTTGTAGTCCTACTGTTTCTGGAGGGCCACACATTACCTATAGTGTATAGTGGTTAGAATACTTGACAAGGCCAGGTTCAAATCTCTGCAACAGTGAAAGTCCACAGACTTCGCAAGGGATTAGATCCCGCAAGAGACATCCAGAAAATCTAATTATAAATGATGTAGGCTGAATGGGGCAGGAGTGAGGGAAGAGTTATGAAAAAGTGTCCAATTGCAACTATCCATTAAACAGTAATTTGAAAATAATTGCACCAAGGATCACTTGCAATCCCTTCTCAAATGACAGGTACTTGGCAATAAGCCTCATTTATTTCAAAGAACTTTTCTCAGAAAGTGAAAAAGTGCCCACTGTGTTCTTGGCTCTCTCCCGGCCTTCTTTCTAAGGCCAGAAGGAAGTAAGAAGATCTGCAAGAACAGTTGCTTTCGCATGTTTCCATGAAACAGTGCTAGGACCACACACACGTGTAAAGGACCTGTAGGAGCAGCCGCCCTGGAGCGCAGGTCTCAGAGTTAAGGCCAAAAGGCAGCCACCGAATTGCAAAAGCCGCCACCTTACACTATGTAAAAAGCCGTGTTTACATAGTGCACCAGTATAAAAACTGCCCTTAAACCTGGGATCTGTACTCCAGAAACAAAAGCTGCCACATGAGTGTTGCACCCATGGAAACAAAATATCCAGTTATGATATCTGCCTGTTACACTTGCGGGTAGGGAAGAGGGAGCAGTGTACTGTACTTCCCTCCCCTAATTATTTATCTACAAAGCGGGAGTATAAAGCAATATCAGATTAAGCAGTAACCAGCAGGGATCTGAAACATGTTTTTTTTTTGGGGGGGGCATGTTTCTGTTCTCCAACCCTCTAACACGAATGCCCCTGGCCAAGATAGAACAGGGGCCTTTGGAGAGCATTCTGGGGTTCACAGTGGAGTGGATAAAGTTTCAGGATGGATGAAGAAAAAGGACACATTTCCCCTTTCCCCTTCTCCTGAAACCTTCCCCTATTGTGCTGTATAACATCAAAGGCTCTGCAGGTGAGGAGCAAGGGGGCCGTCTGAAGGCACAGGGGGCCAGAGTGGAGCGCAAGCGTTTGCAACATGCTTGCCTTCTCCTGCGAAAAGGGGCATGCGTGCCGGCTGCCTGGTCTATGACCGTAATAAATTGATTGATTGATTGATATAACATCAAAGGACACCAGTCTGGGACTGGCTGCCACCCTTTAATATTTTTAATAAAATGAACATATATAAAACTTCGCCACCAATGGCTGCAGATGTGTACTAATAGTACAACCCCAACATGTGTCAATTACCAAAAGGAAAACTAGTATGGATATTTCAGAAAGGCCATGGTTTCCCACCTGATAAGAAACAAACTCCAGAATGCCCCATGTAGTTTATCTTTTCTTTCCAGATTTAACATTGGAGGGTGTAACACTGACTGAAATTGGTTTCAATAGCAATTGGTTTCAAACTGTTGATTATTTGTGGAGCCAACATTTTAATTTTGCCTAAATGAAAAAACTGACCAAATAAGAATACAGATCTTTAAAACGTGTATTTCCAAATGCAAATTTGAAATCTGAGATGATTTTACCCCTCCTAATTTTGTTTTCGACTGTTGTATGAATATTAGCAAACTTAGTTGGAATACTGGCACCACATTGCTATACCACAACAAAACCAGTAGTACATTTTACATTCTTCATTAGAAGAAAGCACCAAAAGTGCTCCACAAATATGCTGCTAAACAATACCTGATGTTTAAAAGCCCTTTTGAGTTTTTAAGAACTATTGTGTCTGGCTGGAAGCAAAATTACCAGCATTTGAGACCTTGCATCAAAGCCTGAAGGACCAACAAGACACTGGTGCTTACATTTATGTTTTAACACTCCACGTGTGTATTTTGAGAGGTGGATACACACAATGAACTCTGCATTGTGTGAAATATATTCATACACAATATTTCCTGGATAGCTCAGTTGGTAAGAGTGTGGTTCTGATAATGCCAAGGTTGCAGGTTCGATCCCTGTATGGGACAGCTGCATATTCCCGCATTGCAGCGGTTTGGGCTAGATGATTCTCAGGGAACCTTTCAACTCTACAATCCTATTTAGATCTATGATCTAAAATATTTTGCTTTGTGCCCAAAGTGCATACACCCCTCCACATCAAATCAGAGTTCAGTGGTGTCCAAACTTTTTTCAAAGAGGTCCAGATTTGATGAAGTGAAGGGCCGTGGGGGCAGACCAAGTTGGACCAAGTTGTTGACCTTTTTTTAGGATTGAAGTTCTTGAGCTTTTTTTTTATTATTTTACCCCAAAGTTGTTGAGCTTCTTTTAGGATTGAAGTTGTTGAGGTTTTTTAAGGATTCTACCCCAGGAAAAAAACTGCCACAGGGGCCAGATTAAACTGACCAGCAGGCCGAATTAGGCCCCCGAAACAGACTTTGGACATGCCTGTCATAGTTAGTTACTATAAAAGGTAAGGAGAAAATGAAACCCTATTTATATTTCCTGAGTTTAGGCTGCAATCCCGTCATCAATTGCCACTGACTCATATATATCTCCCATAGATTTGGAAGGAAGTAACACATCAATAGCTATAATCAAGACTGTACGGTGCTGTAGCCACAGCAATGCACAATCCCTCTTTGACGGCATGGTGGCAAGTCCATTTGTCCACATGACCTCCTCATTCAAAGCACAAACTTCCATCCTGCTGAGCACCACCTTTGAAGTGCCAGTTAGGATCATATCAACTTCTACAAGGATGCCCAAGGCCTGTCAAGGTGGCTACAGCGACCATTATCCATTTTTCCCTGCTAATAGTAATACTATTCTGGAGGAGCATTCCAAATCTAATCCACTTGTAACAGGAGGGGGTGAGTGTAAAATGGCAAGGTGCTCATTTCGGAAGATGCTGCAGTCCTTTTCAAAGGGCGTGCCAAAGGATTGTGGCACATCATATCACTAAAATCCGCTGTGGCAAATGTGCAGGTTGTGGTCTTCTGTTAAATACCAGGGCACAAGGTCTATGAGAAGTTGTGTTTATCAGCACCAACACTAATAGCTAACAAGTTGTTTTAGGTAACTCCTGCCCCTTACGTCATGCTCCCGTTAAACAGAAGAGCACCGTTGTTCTGCTCATCTGCTCTTCCTTCTGCTCACTTACAGATCTTTGTTTCTAATTCAGGTAATCCACTCAGAAACTTCTCACCTACTATATCACTTAATTTTGAGGGACGGAATGCAGAACAGAAGCATCATTTTCCTCAAACAGGTAAGCCAAACCAGGCCAATAAAATATGATTTTTGGGGAGGCAAGAGGGGGGTGGTCCTGTTTATCATGCTCTTTATATATGTTGGAAGCCGCCCAGAGTGGTTGGGGCAACCCACTCAGATGGGCGCGGTACCAGATAATAAAATTATTATTATGGATGGCAGTTCTTCCCCTACAATAGCAGCTCTTCAGCTAGACTTCAGCTACTGACCTATTTATCAGCTGAATGGCAAAGTTCCTGGAAAGACATTTTTTAACACACACACACACAGGCAACTTTCCTATAATAAATCTGTCACAGTCTATTTCATGAGGATCAACACGTGATGCCAGAGCAACCGGAGTGCCAAACAGAGGAATGGTCTGACAGAGTGCTTTGAAACCTCTCCCTCCAGAAAATAAATGCAATAAGCAAACTAATTCCTAAACCCAGCCAGGTGCCCCCCCCCCCGCCTCCCGTTCTTTCCCAGCTCCGCCAGGTGAATGGCGAGATCCCACCTCAAAGACATTTTTGCAGGCGCAAAAGGAGGACGGGCACGTAAGCGCGCCTGGCCATGGAGAGAGATCGATCCCCTCTCCGAATAGGGATCCACGGATGGAGCGAGCGGGACCGACCTTGGATTCCTGGCTGGTGGTGGAGGCAGGCGAAGGCGGCTGCTCGGGGCTCTCCGGGTCGCGGTCCTTCTCCACGTCCTCCGGGCTGACTTGTGTCGCGTCGCTGGGCGGAATCATGTTGGCCTCTCGGACGGAAAAGCCTCCGTCTGGGGAGGCGGCGAGAGCTCCGGGAGCCGCTTGTTTATTTCACGTGCTCCGGCTTGGCCATTCCTGCCCGGCGAAGGAACTCTCCTCCGGCGGCGCGGCGCGGGTCTTATTCGCAAGTGGGGGAGCTCCTCGCCGCCTCCCCCAAAAAGGCTGCCCGCCTCCCCTGCCTTCCTCCTCCTCCTCCTCCTCCTCTGCCCTCCTCCTCGCCTTCTCCTCTACACACACACACACACGCCCCGCTGCAAGTTAGGGATAGCTCTCTCTACGGGCGGGGAAACTGCCCCGGTCCGCCGGGCGAGGCGTGCCGAGCGGCCGAGCGCCGAGCGGGGAGTGAGCCGGCGCGTAACGCGTGGAGCCGCCGAAGGAGCGGCGAGGAGGAGGAGGAGCCCGGGCGCCTGGCGCGGAAGAAGCATGTGCCGCCGTAGTAGTGGAAGGGGAGCCATGTGCAGCCCCACGCCGCGCTGCCGGAGGAGCCCCCGCCAAAGCGCAGGGCGGGAGGACGAGCCCACGGCTGCTGCTGCTGCTGCTGCCTCCGCCGCTGTGGATCACATTCTGGATCGCGCTTGTCTTTCTGCATTCTGGATCACGCTGGTCTTTCTCCAGTCTGGACCACGCTTTTCTTGCTGTCGCAGACTTGTAGAGGGGGTCCCGAGGGTCATCTAGTCCAACCCCCTGCGAGGCAGGCATCTCAGCCAGATTGTACACGACAGGTGGCCATCCGATTTCTGCTTAGACATCTCCAAGGGAGGAGAGTCCATCACCTTCGGAGCTTTACTGTCAGAAAGTTCTTCCCGAGATTGACTTGGAATCTTCCCTCTTGTTGTTGCTTATTGAATTTATATATATAATTCTTCCCACTTGTAACTTGAATCCATTGGTTGGGGTCCTGGCCTCCGGAGCAGGAGAAAACAAACTTGCTCCCCATCTTCCCTGTTTAGCTACAGTGGTACCTCAGGTTACAGATGCTTCAGGTTACAGACTCCGCTAACCCAGAAATAGTACCTCGGGTTAAGAACTTTGCTTCAGGATGAGAACAGAAATCGTGCTGCGGCAGCAGGAGGCCCCATTAGCTACAGTGGCGCTTCAGGTTAAGAACAGTTCCAGGTTAAGAATGACCTCCAGAACGAATTAAGTTCTTAACCCGAGGTACCACTGTATTTGACATGGCTATCATATCAATTCTTGATCTCCCTTTTCCCAGGCTAAACATGTCCAGCTCCCTCAACCGTTCCTCATAAGGCTTGGTTTCCACACCCTTGATTATCCTGGTCACCCTCCTCTGCACACGTTCCAGCTTGTCAATATCCTTTTTAAATTGTGGTGCACAGAACTGGACACAGTACTCCAGTTGTGGCCTGACCAATGGCCTGTTATTTCCCTTGACTTCTGTTGATGCAGCCTAGAATCACAGAACTGTAGAACTGGAAGGGACTGTGAGGGTCATCTAGTCCAACCCACTGGAAGGCAGGCTCAGGTACCTGCTGGTACATGTGTACCCACCCCTTATGGGATGTGCAGCCTGGTTCTCTTCATGTTTACTAGAAAATAAATCCCACTGAGGTCAGTTGTGCTTCTTGCCATGTGCTGCAAGGAGCACATCCCATTAAGCCAGCTAAACTTCCTTCAAAGCACATTAGTATAGAATCAGGCAACAGCAAGTGCGCAATAGGGATGATTTAAAATAATACATTTATTTCTCTGATAGCTCATCCTTCCCCTTCAAGGAGCTCAGACTGATGTAATTGTGACTCACATTCTTTTTATTCAGCCCTGTGAGCTTCATGGCTGAAAAAGGATTTGAACTCAGGTCTTGTAATTTGTAGGCAAAAGCTAATCATGAAGTTACCCATTCCAGACAAAAAGGCAAGGCGGATGAGGATGAGGATGAGGAAGGGCAATAGCCTTTATTAACCTCACTCTGGGCTCCCTCAGATGACCTGCTTTTGAAGCATTCAACCTGACTTGCACAATGCTTCTGCGGAGGTGAGACAATGTCTGTTTTGTATTGATCTTTTATTCTGCTAGTCAGGGGTCTGCAACCTTTAAGACAAAAAGAGCCACTTGGACCCGTTTCCGAAGGGAAAAAAACTGGGAGCCGCAAAACTCGTCATTATAAAAATAACTTTTTTGTCACTTTTTATTATTTCTTTGTTTGACCCCTCAGAATTACTCCTCCTCATAGAAATAAACGTTAAATTAACAAGTTACCTTTGTGTGTGTGTGTGTGTGTTCTTCACTCCCCTTCAAAACAGTGACCAGCGTACATGCCCCCTTTCAATGCAGTGACCAGCGTACATGCCCCTTACAATGTAACGGGCAGGCGGGAAGGTGACTTCGGGACGGTGCGTGACTAACGCACGCACCGCCCCCATGCGACGGCACAGCCAGTACAGCGCCCGCCACAGTGGGGAGTGTCGGGGCGCACAATGCGCCTCCTCCCCTTGCTAGTATCCTCCCCGGAGCCGCGGCAAAGGTGTAAAAGAGCCGCGGGTTGCAGACCCCTGTGCTAGGTGGTTATATGTCTTCCTGTTAACCGTTAGCTCAACGACACACCTTTTGGTGCATTTTCACATCACTTTCCTAGCCACAAAAGCTGTGTGAGCAGGGTTTAGGTGAATTTGTTGGCTTCAAGTTACAAGAAAGCAGATTCCAACTAAACATCAGGGAGTACTTTCTGACCGTTCGACAATGGAACGGTCTGCTCCAGGAGGTTGCAAACTCTCCTTCCTTGGAAGTTTTTAAGCAAAGATTGGATGGCCATCTGTCATGGATGCTTTAGCTGAGATTTCTGCACTGCAGGGGGTTGGACTAGATGACCCTCGGAGTCTCTTCCAACTCTACAATGATTTATGATTTATGTGAGCTGTGATATTCTAGCTGCAGGATCTAGGGACAAATAAGCACTGATGAGACAAAGCCTGTGACAAAGGATGATGCTTATTTCCTCACATGTCACGGTGCATGAGCACTGAGGGATGCCGTTTAGTGTGAAGCAGGCAACAGTAACTGAATGCAGAAAGGTATCACCAGTTACTGCTGTCCCTGGTTGGGGATGAAGATGCACAAGGGCCATGGAAAGGTCAAATAAGGCATACCTGTGCTTCATAGGGCAGTGTCTACAGGTTGCTACAGTGACAATGCTAGCACTCAGGGGACTTACTAAAGCATATGACCTCTGTTATGCAGGCTTCTGGTATTAATACACATTCTTTATTCTGTTCTTGCTCTCTCCCTCTATGATTCACTTCAGAGGCTCTTCTAAAGACCATTGTTTGGAGCAGTGGCGTAGCGTGGGTTGTCAGCACCCGGGGCAAGGCAAATAATTTGCGCCCCCTAACCCGTGGATTTTAGCAGGGGGCAGAGAGCTGCGAGTGCGAGCGCCCCCCCCAGATGTTGCGCCCGGCCCCCCCTGCACCCCCCACGCTACGCCACTGGTTTGGAGAATTGCATGCATCCTTTACCTCCGTCCTGACCATAGTTTCCTGTGACTTCAAAATCAGGTTTCTGAAGTTAGCTCAAACCTCTAAGCCATGGTTTGCAAACTCACTTCAAACCATGGACAAAGAGAGAGCTTAGATTCTTTTCCCCAATCCTGACATATTTTTTTAAATCTAAAGCAGCCTCATTATTAATGCAGCTTGTTTAGCCATGTACATTGTTTAAAAAGCATCCACAAACTGAACTGCATAATACTGATGATTTATATGAGGCAGAAGGCAGGAAAAGGATCAGCATGACATTGAAACTCTTGTTTGGATTGTCAGATCTGGCAATTAAATAAAAAGCTTTTTCACTGTTAAGCAAAGAGCTGCAGAAAGAATTCACAATACATATGGCACCCAACAGATCTGTTAACAGTCAATAAATGTAGGGCAGAACTGCAAAACAGCAAGCTGCCATAGCCTTACATAGGAGCAGAAGAGCCTTCTGGATCAGGCCAAAGGTCCATCTTGCCCAGTGGCCAACCTGACACCTGTGCGAAACCTGCAAGCAGAAATGACACTCTCATATTTGCCACAGCCCTCTTGTATTTGCAATTTCCAGCAAAGGGCATTTGGAGGCTTCCAGGCTCTGAAAGTGGAAGTAGAATAACCACAGTCACTAGTGGCACTGATTTATCCTTTTGCGAATTTGTCTAATCCGTTTTTTAAGCCATCCAAATGGATGGCCATCGCTACCTCTTGTGAGAGGAAATCCCACTGCTGTGTGAAGTTGTTTCTTCCGTCTGTACTGAATCTTCCAACGTTGTATGCTGGATATGTTTAGCCTGGAAAAGTATAGACTGGGAGGAGATATAATAGCCACCTTCAACTATCTCAAGGGCTGTCACACAGAAGAGGGAACATGTTTGTTTTCTCCTGCTCTGGAGGGTAGGATTTGAACCAATGCCTTCAAGTTAAAAGAAAGGAGATCCCAACTAAACAGATGGAAAAAACTTTCTGACTGTAAGAGCTGTTTGGCAGTGGACTGGACTCCTTTGGGTGGTTGTGGAATTGGTGTAGTGGGTTAAGAGCGGTAGACTTGTAATCTGGTGAACCAGATTCGCTTCCCCGCTCCTCCACATGCAGCTGCTGGGTGACCTTGGGCCAGTCACACTTCTCTGAAGTCTCTCAGCCTCACTCACCTCACAGAGTGTTTGTTGTGGGGGAGGAAGGGAAAGGAGATTGTCAGCCGCTTTGAGACTCCTTTGGGAAGTGATAAAGCGGGATATCAAATCCAAACTCTTCTCTATCCTTCAAGGTTTTGAAGCAGAGGTTGAACGGCCATCTGTCATGGGTACTTTAGCTGAGATTCCTGCAATGCAGGGGGTTGGACTAGATGACCCTTGGGGGTCATCATCAGATGTGCATGAGTTCAAGTGTTAGGAGAGAGGGAGAATAACTATTCTCTATCCACTTTCTCCACACCAAGCTATCTCTTGCACACCTCTATCAAGTCCTCTCCTATCCTCATTTTCTCTAAACCCAGCAGCTCCAAATGTTTCCTCACAGGGGAGTTGCTCCATCCCCCTCGGATCATTTTTACCTGCTCTTTTCTGAACCTCTTTTGGCTCTGCAACACCCCTTTTTGAGGGAGGTGACCAGAATTGTACCTGGCAGTATTCTAAGCCTGAATTTGTATAGTGGCATGATGATATTGACAGTTTTGTTCTCAGTTCCTTTCCTAATGATCCCTCACATAACATTTGCCTTTCCCACAAGAGTCGCACATAATGGCTATTTGTTTAAGCAATTCTGTCCAAATTTCCCCACTGGTGGCAGCGCCGAAGTCCTCAGCACCACAACTGCTGATACAGCAGCCTTTGCTAACCGGGACTACAGCTCCCACCAGCTGTAGCCAACGCAACACAACTGTGTCCCAGAGTCCGACGGTGTTGTGTGATTGCTACATATTTATAAAACGTAGAAGCTGAGCTGGCACAGAGTGACTGTTCAAAATAGCATCGGCTTCCTCCAAAGCAAGCAGCACCCACAAGGCACATTTGTGACCGACAGTAAAAACTCAGGTGTGTTCCTTTCTGGCTACTTAACAACTGCCAAACTCTTCTTCTCTGCTAAACATGATGGAGGCTCAGTGGTTGTGGTATCCTCCAGATTAGTTGTTGTTGTTAGACTACGCTGCCCATCATCTCTGGCCATAGGTCATGCTGGCTGGGGATGATGTGACTGTCAGGAGCTTGTCCTACACTCGAGTAGGACCCTGGCAGAGACGCATGCCCGACTGGCATGTTCTCTCCCTCCTGGTCAATCGTTCTGGAGCTTCAAAAGCTTTCTTCAGCCCGAACATCACAGCGACCGATGCCAACAGACACCGGCACACTTAGGGATCTGCAGAGTCTTCGCAGTTTGTGTGACAGACCTCAGCAACTCAGCATTTTGGCTAATCTACTTTATTTACATATAAACATACATGGAGCACTGCAATATGGCTCCCTCTCTCTCTAGCATCAGACAGCAAAGAAAAAAGAACAAAGGACAATAGTCCCACTTTACGGAACACAGTAACACAAAGATCCTGTCTCCATCACTTCCCACTCTGTGGAGTCAAAACATATACCGTCATGTGAAAGACAACAATCCCATGACTGCAATCATGGAGCAGGAATTCTAACAGTGACTTTGAGTACCACAAGACTTGTTGAGCCACAGGTTCCTTGCCTCTGGGTTATGATATGAAATTTATGCTGGTTGGATCTTTAATCTCACTGTGGATTTATATGGTACCGTTGTGTTATCGTTAAGCTTACTTTCTCTTAGAGAATGTGTTTTATTAGGAGTCTCTGAAATCTACTCAGTCAAAGAGATAAACACAGTGATTCAAACTCTGAGTGAATGCATTCCTTGTAAAAAAAAAATGAAATGTGTTCCTTCCCTGAACTCATTCACAGAGGCTGCTCAATAGTTAACGGCTTTAACGTTATGAAATCAACCTAATTTCCTTTCTTGAAAATAAAGCACGTCATGCGTGTGTTAAGGACTATGTCATGCCATTTTCTGGCTTCATAAAAAGTAAATAAATCACCAAATTAGTACCGACACCTGCACTCTCCCTGCTCATCCAATTACTCATCTGACAGCTTTGACTGAATTGTCAGTTCTTTGACAGTTATCCCGGAAAAGATGACTAAAAACATTAAGTCGCAAAATGTCTCTCCCCCCCCCCCCCGCCACTCTTATTTGATAGTAATGCGGTAAAGAAGGGTGGGTGTGGGGGCATAATAAGACCCCATGCTCAGATTGGATAAATGCAATGTACTGTTTATGCTTTCATTCTTAAACAACTTCGGCTTGTCATCCAAATCACAAGGAAGGGAAACAGAATGTGGAGAATAGCCGTGGGGGCAAAGATGCACATCTGCAAGCATGCATTTAACTGAAAGTAATGCAGGTAAAGTGCACCAGCGTGCAGATGTGCAACTGATTCACACCACCACTCCTTAAACTGCAAGGGACATTATTTGTGTCATTTAAAGAGACCTTGCGGTGAGGAAGGAAATTGGTTTTAGAGCACATGCTCCTCCATCTAAGCCAATTCCTCACACTTCATGATCCTTTAACATTTGCAAGCCATGGTTTTAACCTGCGTCCGCCCTGTAGAACGCCCTCCCATCAGATGTTAAGGAATAAACAACTATTTCCTTTTAGAAGACATCTGAAGGCAGCCCTGTATAGGGAATTTTTTTAAAAATATTTTTATTAAGCAATTTCAACATAACAAATTATCAAATCATATAATCACATACATTATTTCCCCCCTTCCATCCCTCTTTCTCCCCCCCACCAGGGACTTCACTCAGCTCCTCCCTCTGATTTCTCTGCACATATTTTTCTCTGCATGTTATAAAATTGTACATATCCTTGCGTTGTATATCTATCATGTTATCAACCAATAAATTTGTGTATGTTTATTCAAAACCTGCCAAGGAGTCCAGTTCATTTTGTTGCCTTTTTAAATAATTTGTAAAAAGTTCCCATTCTTCCTTAAAGTCACAGTTGTCCTTGTCCCTCAGTTTGTATGTCAATTTAGCCAGTTCTGCATAGCTGATCATTTTTTCTTGCCACTGTTCTTTCATTGGGATTTCCTCATTCTTCCATCCTTGTGCTATCAAGACTCTTGCTGCCTGTATAGGGATTTTTTTAGTGTTGGATGTTTTACTGTGCTTGATGTTTTAATTTGTTGGATGGTGCCCAGAATGGCTGGGGCAACCTAGTCAGATGGGTGGGATAGAAATAAATAAATAAATAAATAAATAAATAAATAAATAAATAATAATACTGTGTCATGGTTTAAATTGTGAAGGGACAATGCAAGGGTTAAAGCAAGGGTTAGGGACCTGAGTCCCTCTTGATGTGGTTGGACTGGAACTCTACCAGCCCCAGCTAAGATTGGCAACACTGAGGAATGGTGAGAGTTGTGGTCTGACAACAATGGCAGAGCCGCTGGTGATAAAGACTCTCCTCCCTGGAAGGGAGGGGAGTGGTTGTGGGTGGGAGCCCGAGCTCCGCCTCCCCCACTCACCTGGCTGGCGCCCGCCCCCTTCGGTGAGCACCCAACCAGGTGCCTCCGGGGGGCATGGCCAGCATCCTAAATGCTGCGGCGCCAGCCCTTCCTCGGCCTCATTCTCCTTCGTCCCGTCGCGAGTCACCCACCCTCCACTCCCTTTAGCTCAGGGTCTTAGATTTTCCTTGGCCTTGCTATGGACCTTAGGTTAGTCGCCATGGTTGTCCGGGGGGCCTGGTAGGAATTTTTCCATTTGGCATTAGGCTTTTTGGTTTTTTCGCCTACCTCATAGCAATCGTCACAACTTTTGTGGTATTGGTGGGTAGGTTAGGCATTGGAAAAATGTGTTGTGGAATCGAAGAGTGTGGCCATCGCCTATGCCTTCAAATATTTTGGGTATTCCGTTAAAGGAATCTGGCGGTCGTGTATTCTGTCCGATGCCTGCTTGGCGGGAGGCCATGGCACGACCCCCGGTGACATCAGGGGAGAGCCTATAGTTGGATGAGCATCAACAGGCTCCTCCTACTGGTGAATAAACCCCCTTGTTTGAGACTTCCAATGCCTAAGCCAATACCTTTTCACTGCTGTAATCAATAAAGTTGTGGCCTTTTCTTGCCCATTAACCTTATGTCTTGTGTCCTTGCGTATTCATTTCACCTTGCGGGCGTCGGGTCCTCGAACCACAAACCCTGGCTTAAGGAATCTGGGAGGAAAGGAATTGGGTTAGGAGGCCCCAATTCTCATGAGTGAGCTCTATTTGAGATCTTACTTGTTTGAAATGTTGGCTTACACATAATATGAGCTAAGTGGCAGACCACATGCTATGCATGCGAGAGGTCTCAGGTACCCAAATGCTTGTTCCTGCAGATGCTCTGAGATCTTCAGCTGAGCCCTTTCTTCTGGTGCCATGGCTATCTGCAGTGCAGTCGTGGCTACAAGATGGTGGCCCTAAGGTTGTCTCTCTAGGGGTCCCATCCTACCTGTAAGGAGGACCCCATTCAACTCTGCCCCTTCCCCTCTTGGCCCAGGGTGCTGCATACAACACCCTGGGCCAACATTTAGCGGTGGGTAAACTAAAAGCTGCCCATCACCTGCAAGTCCCCTCTCTCTCTGATGAAGGTGAGCAGGAAGTCACCATGAGAGTCATGGAAGGTCACTTACAATGAGGGAACATCTCACCTAAAAGTGAAGGAAGGGAAGGAGCGGAGAAAATGTTCAGACAGGAGCAAAAAGTGCTTTGAGCATTAGGGAGGAGAACAGGAACAATCTAGGAATACATAAATGTTTTATGGCTACCCACAAAACAAGGTTTCGAGGCCTAAAGTGAAACGGAACATTTCTTAGTAAAAGCCATAGCAAATTAAGCTTGAGTGATATCTGGTTGCGACTAAAATTAGAATCTGAAATAGGATTTTGAGCACATTCATAATGCAACGGGCAGTGAGTGGAACACACATGCCTGTATTAGTTTCACAGCTACCTTATGACTTTGCCTTTACTTTTGATATTTTTTAAGCTATATTGAGATATAAAGATAGCAAGGTCAGCATTTATTTTGTTTTTAAAAAGAGGAAGAGACAAAACAGGAAAGGTTGAAGCCTGCCTTCAGCTCACATTGTCTGAATCAGAAGCCCAGGTGCCTCATCTCATGTGTGAAGGGGAATGGTGAGAGGAAGGCACTTTGCGCATGCTCAGAGGCTCCCTCTTTTATTACTACTTGTATGTTCCAATGCCAAACCATGGCACTGAAAGGAGATTCTGGGTCTAAGTTCAGATGATGCCCTAGGGAAGGTCAGAGCCAGTTTGTCCATGAGTCAAGGGGATCTCTGCCTTCCCCACTGCTGCTGCCATCCTGGTGGCATTATGGTACCCAGCCTTGCTGCTTGTCTTCTCCACCACTGGGCTCCCACTGAGTTTGGAAAGAGCCAGGGAATTCCTGCGTGCCAGGTTGTTGCTTGGCTCCCCACCCTCTGGGGCGAAGAAGCCAAGCTGCAATGCTTTGAGGAGCGCCCTGGCTGCTGCTGAGTTGTGTGAGAGCTTCCCAGTTGTCAGTGTGTATACTAGATTTTTTTTAGATTTGCCTTGAGACAGTCTTTAAACCTCTTTTGTTGACCACCAGCATTACGCTTTCCATTTTTAAGTTTGGAATATCCGGACGTGCTAAGAGGAAGGCACACTTGGCAAATCCACACCGTGATCAACTCCCGCCCAGAAACCAATGTCCCCACTGTGGAAAGACTTGTGGATCCAGAATTGGCCTCCACAGTCATTTATAGACTTATTGTTAAAACTGTGTTTATGGAAGACAATCTTACTCGACGAGGAGTGATCGCCAAAGAAGATAAGAAGGTGAGAGCTGGGCTGCAGCGGTGTCAGAAGTGGTGGTGGAGTGGGAAGTGGGGAAGAAGACAATTCCTGTTTCGCCTAAGGTGGCCAAGTGGGACAGCCCGGCCCTGGGCAAGGTCATTAAATTAGATGAAGCTCAGTTGGTGTGAATGAGACTGTGAATCTCAGGGTTGTGGATTTGAGCCCTACATTGGGCAAAAGATTCTTGCATTGCCAAGGGTTGGGCTAGATGACTAGATGACCCTTTTATTAGGGTCTTGCATGGGGTGGGGCTTGCCTTAAACAGTAGTTCTAACAAATTCATTGGAATCACCCGCATCCTACTTGCTCTGATAAATGAAATATGATATGTGCCACTCTCTTGCAGAAGCATGCCATGGAGTTACTGGATTGCTTAAAAGGCTCAGAGCCCACGCTCTGACCAATACAGAGACAGTTGCATGGCTGCCACGTGGGTCGTACATCAGCAAAGTGCAAAACATTACAGAGGTGTGGGATGGTCAGGCATATTCTGATGTTACAATACATGACCACTCAGAAGTATTGGGGCTTCCATCTAAGTGGATATAGAAGGGGGACAGCTATATGGCACCTGCCATATCTTGTCGGATTCAAACTCCCATCATCCTCAGCAGCATGGTCTATACTCAGGGATGATGGGAATTGTGGTCCAACCACAAATGGAAGGCATCACATTGGCTGCCTGGGGGGGTGTAAGGCTGCATCCGAAGTCTCTTTTTTATGAGAAAGCTTTTAGTGACCACTGTTAGTGACCTCCTCCTCCTCCTTTGGTGATCACTCATTTTAACAGTGAGTCTGTAAGTGACTGTGGAGGCCAATTCTGGATCCACACGTTCTTCCACAGTGGGGACATAGGTTTCCGGGTGGGAGTTGATCACGGTGAGGATATGCCCTTAGCATGTTTCTCTCTTTTGTCCTGAGTTCAATCGTCTTCAAAGCCCATGACGCATTTTGGTAAAGGCCTTTGGTTAGTGACCACAATGATATTCCTTAATTGGAGTGTTGGGGTGCAACTTGGGACAAGGGAGAGGGAACCCCCACCCTCTAGATGTTTTTTTCAAATATATTAGAACGGAAGGGTGTACTCTCCAAGTTTTGCCTGCCACCTTTTCGAGTTAACGCTAAACAACTAATTCAGCATAGCGTTTTAAAAGAGATAATACTGAAATATTAATACCAGCCCTTAAATAAATAACCATTCTTTCTTCTCCCTCAAAGTAACTCCTGAATATTTCATGGGATAAACTGAACTCCCGGTTATAATTATTCACGGGGTGTCCAACATTTCCTCCCTCCCCTCATTCCCATCCTGCCTGTATATACAGTATAACTCACCTGTTTCAAAATAGTATTTGAAGCCCAGATCTTGACTGCTGCTGTACCAGTAAGCAAGTTGTTAGGTCGGGACGCAAGGTCAACTACACCAACAGCACTTAGGGGAAGGTGCCTTAAAATCACTTGGCCTAACTCAACAGCCGTGCCATACATTTTAAGCACTCTTTAACAGTCAAAGGATCCTGAGAAACATAGTTTACTTAAGGGTGCTGGGAATTGTAGCTCCATGAGTGGGTCTCCTAACAAGCATCAACATGCTTAATAAACCACAGTTCCCAGGATTCTCTCTTCCTCTTCCTTTTGGGTGGTGGTGGGTAACCATGGCAATTAAACTGGTAAAAGGGTGCTTTAAATCTATGGTGTGGATGTGACCTAGATGATCTATAAAGACCGCTTTAATGGAAGACAATCTTACTTGGCTACAAGTGATCACCAAAGAGATCTACAATGCTCCATTTGGAGCGATGATTCTAAACTGAGCCAGCATTGTCAAAATGGCACTAAGAGCAGGTTGCTGTTTTCATTTGTATGGATGTCTACGCATTAGGGAAAAGCCCGGCACACAAACCTGTTACTATTTTAAAATTTCAGTGCTGAAGCAATTTCACGCAGAGATGTCAGCCATCCCTGTTCAGTGGGGACAATTCCTGTTTTTAGCAAACACTTTGTCATTTAAAAAAGGAAAGGGAAAAAAAAGGAAGCTGTCCCATATAAAATGTTCCACTCATAATCTAGGGCAAATTGGGTAAGCTTAAAGCCCACGTCCTTGTTTCGCCGACTCATGAACGTCCTTGAAATTGTGCCATCCGCAGAGCAGGAAATCAGCTTGAGTGCTTTAAAGCTAATTAGTCACCTTGGTGATTTACCACTTGATTCCCCCCCCCCCTACATCCTACTGGCATTTCCACTGTGGGCCTGTTCCCACATACATGCTTCCCTCAGTGTTAGGGCTACTAAGTGATATTTTTTTAACAGGGTGTGTGTGTGTGTGGTCAAGTTCTAATAAATTTCAGCTGGGTCATTTCGGCTGCAATAAGAACTCATGTATGCCCAGTAATTCTACAGCTGCTCCATTGGGAAAATCAATGTGCTCATATCCGTGGGTAAATCCCATGGCTATGCTAGGAGATGAAACTGAACTAGTGACCTCTCAGGCTGAAAGCAGGAGCGTTCACTGCTGACCTATAAAGCTATTGGCTTTTTAATGGTGTTCTAATAGGCTTCCAGAGAGCTGAGGACACAGCAGTAGAAGTCAGCTCCTGCTGTGTCTGGAAGTGTTGCTGTGGCCGGCTGGGATAAGCCTTGGCTAAACTCCCGGGGCCTCTTGGGGCCATTTCTTACACCCACCAATCGCACCCTCTAGTTTGGGTTTGCTCATCGCTTTGGAGCAGAATAGGAATTCTGGCAAGCTGGTTTTTTCACCTACTCTGTTCTGGATTCAGGGGGCGTTGGTGTTTAGGAGATGATGCTGTTAAACTTGCCAATTTTGTTGCAGGGTCAAGGTAGCGAAGGAAAGGTTAAGGCTGGTCCTGTTTCACTGCCTGAGCCCCCCCCCCCCACGAAGCCTCACTTACTGGGGTCACACGAAGATGGCTTCTGGTGAGATCCCACAAGAACTTGTGGCACTCTCACGAGATCTTGCTGGAAGCTGCAGCCTCTGCAGTTGGGTGGCGCCCACAGGGGAACAGCCCCACGGACGTCTGCTGCCTAAGGTGACTGCTTCAGTCTGCCTCATGGGTGGGCTGGCCCTGAGGCAAGGTGAACAGCCTTAGGCACATTTGAAAGTGAAGGGCATTTCCAGAGACCAGCTGCTCTGTGTTGTAGGTCTTAGATAGGATAAGGAGTGTTCCTGAGGCTCACCTGTGGCATCTGCCCAGAGTTGGGAAGCACTGGTGAGGGTGGAG
The DNA here is from genome assembly GCF_965112155.1 of Podarcis liolepis. NCBI lineage: Eukaryota > Metazoa > Chordata > Lepidosauria > Squamata > Lacertidae > Podarcis > Podarcis liolepis. The sequence continues at coordinate 51,838,969 of NC_139563.1, forward strand.
CAGGATAGCCTCTCTATGATTTTGTAGATCATAAGATGGGGTCCAGGCTTTGGGGACATGCCTTGTCATGACCCTTGGAAAGGGCAAGGTTTGGCTCACCCAAGGTAGATGCTAAGTGAGGTTCTGGGTCTTCTTGTTCCCCCTTCAGATATACAGTGGTACCTCGGGTTACATATGCTTCAGGTTCCAGACTCTGCTAACCCAGAAATAGTACCTCGGGTTAAGAACTTTGCTTCAGGATGAGAACAGAAATTGTGCTCCGGTGGTGCAGTGGCAGCAGGAGGCCCCATTAGTTAAAGTGGTATTCAGGTTAAGAACAGTTTCAGGTTAAGAACGGACCTCCAGAACGAATTAAGTCCTTAACCCGAGGTACCACTGTAGTTTACATAAAATTGTGTCCCTAGTTCAACCCATCCCTTGTGTCTTGATTTCTGGTCCCAGTAGCAATCATGGTTTGTCAACCCAGCAGACACCCTCAGCTGCCTCTCACTAGAATCTGGTGGCTCAGAGAGCTGGCTAGGTCCGCTTTTTGTCAACTGCAGCAGTTTTGCAACTTGCTGAGCAGAGTTTTCATAGAGTTTTCATATGGGAGGAAGACGTTCCTGAGGTACCCTGATCCCAGATTTTAGCGGCTTAAAGGCTATAGTCAGAATATTGACCTCAGAGCAGAAGCATATTAGCAGCCAACAAAGCTGGTAGAAAATTGCCATAATGTGGTCTACCCTGCTGACCTCTGAGAGAACTCTAGAGGCAGAATTCTGAACCAGGTGGAGTTTGCAGACTGTCTTCTGGGGGAAATTCTACCCAACGTGCAATGCATTAATCCAACCTGGAGATGTCTAGAGCATGTTTGTTCAAGGCCAGGTCTGATTTCTATGCTTCTTTCCTTTGAGACTAAAGGCCTTGCAGATGTGGAAGGGGAATAATTCTTAATGAACATACAATGAAGTCTGTCTGTCTGTCTGTCTCTCTCTCTCTCTCTCTATAGAAAGACTATGGCAGTTGCTAAGTTTTATGTTTAAGTTAGCTGCTTTTCTTTCCGACACAGACAAAGGGCTCATGGGTGGATATGTTAAATCAGGTAATTGCTGTTACTCATTTGAACAATGAAAACTAATTCCCTCAAATTAATTTTATTTTTGAACAACTGGAAAGTGGTTCTTTTCTTCTTGTGCTACCTTTAGAAAGTTTCCTACTCCCAACAGCACCTGCAGGACGAATATTTTCGTTAAAAATATGATCTTTGTATAAATCTCTGGACCATTTATTATTTATACTGTGTTGGACGTCTCTCAGTCGCAGGAAGCATTTAGGCTTGATCGATCAATAGGGCAGAATGAAAGACACAGAATAGTTCCTCCTTTCTGTTGGCTCCATGTTGAATGCAACCTTTTTTTAATATAGATCATTCCTCATGAGCGATGGTTTTTCTATTAGGTGAGGAATAAGCACTAGTTGCTCTGCATTCCAATGAGATTTATTATTTAAGTATAGTACCTTCACAGATCACTGCAGTGCATTTCAATTCTTGAATGCTTGGAGGCAACCGGAAATTCTACGTTTCCCTAATAGATTGAGTCTGCAATCCTAACCCCATTTACTTGGGAGTAAACCCCACTGAATTAATTAATTCCATTTATCATGCCCTTCCTCCTGGAGGAGCAAATGATGGCAAACAGCAAGTGATAACGTAATACAAACTTCTTTAAAACAAATCCAATGTAGATGCAGATTGGGAAAGATCTCAGCTTAAAAAGTCTGTTGACGGAGGAAGGCCTTCAGTAGATGCTAAGAAGACAACAGAGATGGAGCCTGTCCAATAATATTCAATAATATTCAATATACAATAATAATATTCAAGGGAAGGGAAGGGAAGGGAAGGGAAGGGAAGGGAAGGAAGATTCCTTCATTATGTGGATTGGGCTTCCTGATAAGATGGTACCTGCAGAAGACCCTCGGAGATTTATTTGGTATATAAGAGATGAGACTATCTTTCAGGCATCCTGGTCCTGAGATGTATAGGGCTTTATGCACCCAAACCAGTACCTTGAATTTAGCCCGGAACCCAACTGGCAGCTATCTGGCAGAATTAAATTGCCTGTTTCTGAAAAGACGTGGTAAAGAGCGGCAGTGAAACAAGATTAAGCAGGTGAAAGAAGCAGTGGCGTAGCGTGGGGGGTGCAGGGGGGGCCGGCAGCACCGGGCGCAACATCTGGGGGTTAGGGTTAGGGGGCGCAAATCCACGGGTTAGGGGGCGCAAATTACTTGCCTTGCCCCGGGTGCTGACAGCCCACGCTATGCCACTGGAAAGAAGTGTTAGCTTCCCTGAACAATTCAATAATGCAGGTTTTGATAATTAGCGAGGAACAAATGAGAACACCAACAGAATGTTGCAGTATGGAGCTCTCTCTCTGTTCAGCCACTTCATTTAATTCCTCCCCACCCAAGCGTCTATCTACTCTATGCCCTCACTGGGTTTTTTTATGGGGGGGGGGCTCTCTCAGGTGTTGCCCTCAAATATTTATTGTGCTTCTGCTAAACCTGAGATTCCCTCAGACCTGCCTACTGGGATCTGCTCTACTCAGGAACTCCCAGAAGTATTTGGATAGAACTTTTGCTATAGTATGTCTAAATGGGTCAAAACTGTGCCTTAGAATATGTGACAGCAAAGCTGAAACTGGTCATGCTTGAATTTTTCCTTCCACCCAAAAAGTCAATATCTGTTTTATAAATGTAGCAACATGAAAAGGACTCTCTCAAGTTCATTTTATTTTTTAAAAAAGAAATGTAGCATTTTAAAAGGGGGTACTGTGTTGTTTAGATTGACACTGCCAGTTCTCTTTAAAGGTCAGTGACAGTAAAGATTCGAAATATTCTGTATGTAGTGTCTGCGGTCTAATATTTTTGAGCTTGTAATCCTTTTCTTTAGGAGCATTGATTTAATGTTCCTGCCACCGTTAAAGCACTCCTAGACCACAATAACAGACATTTAGCTATACATCACATTTTGAAAATATGATTAGAACAAATTTGGGAGTCCGTGGGGGGTGGAATCACATGGATCTTGCTGGAAAATCAATTGTTTTAGTGAGAGAATAAAATGACTCAAAGCTCTCCTCAGTTAACCGAGGAGCTGCTGCACAGCTTCCATGTTCAGAAGACAGTTGTTTGCCCTTTCCTGCCGATTTAATCCAAATTATATCCATTCTCCCTCCATGCCAGTAGGCAGTACTGTATATTGTTCTTTACAGATTTGAGAACCGGGAGAGACATTCTGTGTACACAAGAAGCTTCCCAGTAACCAAGTTGAGTGGGAGGAGCAGGACAGCTGAGAGGTCAGCGCTGTGCAAGTGCACTGGCAGACCCAGTCCTTCTGCTGGTGTGTTTGTACAGCGCTGAGTTCCCCGCCATCTTGTCCATCCTGGTAAGTAGCAGCAACTCCACCTTTCGGAGGACAGATGAGCATCACCACCCAGCATTGGTAGGGCCATTTGGAGACAGTCCCCTTATATGATCTCATTATGTTGGCAGTTTAAGATGGGAGAGGGCCTCCATTTGGATACCTCAGACCCAGGCCATCTATAATATGCAATAATAATATTTTTTAATTTATATCCTGCCCGTCTGGCTGGGTTTCCCCAGTCATACTAGGCTGCTTACAACATATAAAGGTAAAGGGGCCTTTGACCATTAGGTCCAGTCGTGGCCGACTCTAGGGTTGCGGCGCTCATCTCGCTTTATTGGCCGAGGAAGCCGGCTTACAGCTTCCGGGTCATGTGGCCAGCATGACTAAGCCGCTTCTGGTGAACCAGAGCAGCGCACGAAAACGCCGTTTACCTTCCCGCCAGAGTGGTACCTATTTATCTACTTGCACTTTGATGTGCTTTTGAACTGCTAGGTGGGCAGGAGCAGGGACCGAGCAACGGGAACTCAGCCCGTCGCGGGGATTCGAATTGCCAACCTTCTGATCAGCAAGTTCTAGGCTCTGTGGTTTAACCCACAGTGCCACCTGCACCTTACAACATATAAAACACAACAAAACATCAAACATTAAAAAACAAGATATCCTAAACAAGCAACGAATAAACCAATGAATCAATAAAAACCAACAATAATAACAATAGCAATCAGTTTACTGTTATACCCAAATTAAAATAAACGCCAACCATAACTAAACACTTAACCAACACCAACCCAACAAAAATGAAACAGAGGAACCAAAATTTGAACCATTTAAAACATTTTAAAACATTTTAGCCAGTTGCCCCAACCCCAGAGTTGTTCCAGCAATGTCCCAGTGGCCTCCCAGGAGCTTTTTAGATGTTCAGGGTGAGTGTGGGCTCTGCCCCCTAGGTCAGGTGGAAATGGGCCTTGCAGTAGGGCGCAGGTCTTTCTTCCAGCACTCACAGCAGCGGCATCTACTCAGATTTGTCAGGAGATTGTGTATTTGACTAGTCCTCCACTTATTTATTTCTAAAAAAAACAACCTTTTGCACTTCAAAAACAGAACAGAATTGAATCTTGTGTGGGAGAAGGCTAGACAAGAATCTTTTGTCTCCAGCTTGTTAATTTCTGATGACAATGATGTAATGAAGCTGAGTCACGCATTCTGTCAATTACTGACATAACTGATAAGACTTGAGGGCAGGAGCGGAGAACCTGGGGACCTTCCAAATTCTGTTAGATGCCAACTCCCATCAGCCTAGCACTGTCCAACAACATCTGGAAGACCTCTCCAGCTTCTCCATCCCTGCTCACCTAGAGTGACAGTTAAAATGCCTGACAAGTTTTCTTCATCTTTTTCCAAATCTACTGGGTGGTTAAAAAACAAACTTCAACTGAGGGTAAATGTCCAAATCCTAAAGGATCGCAATCGTGTTCATTGGTGAGCCTCGACAACAGTTGATTTATGGCCTGTATTTTCAGAGCCAGGGTTGCCAGTTTTTGATTCAAGCTATAGCTGAATCTTTAAGTCCAACATGAGACTGGGGAATCTACAGATGGAAGCATTTCATAGTGTTGAGCATTGCCCGTTGTAGATATTTAAGGCAGATATTTACAGCAGCCAGTTCAAAAGTTGTTCTGAGGATGGGGACAAAGTCTTATGGCCAATAGTTGAAACAGTGGCTAGATATAAGGAAAGATTAAAGGGAGATGCAATACAGTGGTACCCCGGGTTAAGTACTTAATTCGTTCCAGAGGTCTGTTCTTAACCTGAAACTGTTCTTAAACTGAAGCACCACTTTAGCTAATGGGGCCTCCTGCTGCTGCCGTGCCGCCGGAGCACAATTTCTGTTCTTATCCTGAAGCAAAGTTCTTAACCTGAAGCACTATTTCAGGGTTAGCGGAGTCTGTATCCTGAAGCGTATGTAACCCAAGGTACCACTGTAGCTATCTTTGAATATTTAAAAAGCTGTCATGCAGAAAATGAAGCAGACTTACAGTGATACCTCATGTTACGTACTTAATCCGTTCCAGAGGTCCGTACGTAACAGGAAACCGCTCGTAACATGAGGCGGGCTTTCTCTAATGGCGCCTCCTGCTGCTATCATGCCATTGGAGCACGAGTTCCGCTTGCATGCTGGGCCAAAGGTCGCAACGAGGGGCATCTACTTCCGGGTTAGAGGAGTGCATAACCAGCAGCATTCGTAAGGGGGACAGTACGTAACATGAGGTGCCGCTGTATTTGGAAGGTAGAGCATCTGCCTTGCGTGTGGAAGGTTTCAGAGAGAAGCTGCTGCCAGTGTAGACAATCTGAGTTAGATGACTCCATATAAGGCAGCTTTCTGTGCTGCTGCGTTCTCTATTGCTTCAGAGACCTGGTGAGAACCAGGGGGTGGAAGATCACAGAATCATAGCATTGTAGAATTGGAAGGGATTCCAAGGGACAGCTAGTTCCACCCCTTGCAACACAGGAATCTCAGCTAAGAAATCTCTCCAAGGAAAGAGAGTCCACAACTGCCTGAGGGAGACCATCCCGCTGCTCTTACCATCAGAAAGTTCTTCCTGAGGTTTAGTTGGAATCTCCTTTCTTGTAACTTGAAGCCACTGATTCGAGTCCTACCCTCCGGAGCAGGAGAAAACAAGCTTGCTCCATCTTCCAGAGATGCAGAGAAGCAGATTCTGGCTAAATGGTAGGAGGAACATCCTAAGAAGAAGATCCAACCAGGTTACTTCAGGATAGTGCTGGAGATATTTAAGCAGAGGATGGAAGGCTTGTTGGTTGGTTGCACATTGCATTGTACAGTAGAGGAGCTTGGACTAGGCGACAAAGAAGGTCACTTCCAGGTCTATATTTCTGAGATTCTATTCTATTCTAGTCATCAGCTGGATGAAGTGGGCAGTAAAGATGAATGATGAATATATTTATAAATAGATATGGAACAGTGGGGGTGTTTTATAATTTATAAAGTGAGATTATACTCTGGTGTGCTCCTGTTGCTCTGTTTTAAACTCAGCAGGGGAAGCCCTGCCGGTGCTGCTGCCCAGTTGACATTGACTCATGACAGAGTCTTCTTGGTAGTGACTCCTCATTTATGGAAAGATCTCCCACATTATTAACTCTCCTGTTCACCCGGCCATTAGATAGCTGAAATATGCTGTTCCTAGCAACTTTGAAGTAATTAGCTGTGAGGATAAGTGGTTGTTTTAAATGTTTTCAACTGTTGTCATTTTTTATTGTTGAAAAAAATGCATTGCTTTGCTGTTTGGTTGCTTGCCATCCTGTGCTCCTTTAAGAAGAAACCAAATGTATGCATGAATGCATGAACACATAATTTGTTTCCTAGTCTTTTGTTGAGGAAGATAGAATTTGAGAGAGGTGTATTTCCAGATATTCTTTTGTCAGTTAAATGTGTTGGTCCTGATTCTGTACGTGTTTTAAATCCTATTGTTTTCAGCTATATTTGCATGTATTTAGAATCATAGATCCAGATATACTTTACAGGCCAAAAAGAAAGGGAGAACGAAAAGGAAGCAGATATGCTATTTAAGACATGGTCCTTTTTTATTATCAAAACAGATGCTTTGCAGTTTAAAAACATCAGCATTCCACTTACCGCAGAATGACTCTCCCCCACCCAGACTTGTGCGCACAAGCACGCACACACTGTTCCTCACCACTTCCGGCTTCTCTGAAGTCTTCGTCTCCTTGTTATTTTGGCTGATAAGCAAAAGGGTGAATAAACTGCATGTCAAAAATTCAGGCTTAGAATGCAATTCTAGCCCTGTCTCCTCAGACGTACATCCCAATGAACTCAATGGGAGCTACTCCAAGATAAGTGGGATTAGGATTTTAATTTTGATAGAATTGTAGAGTTGGAAGGGGTTCCAAAGGTCATCTGCTCTGGTCAGACCTCACCTGGAGTACTGTGTCCAGTTCTGGGCACCACAGTTCAAGAAGGACACTGACAAACTGGAACGTGTCCAGAGGAGGGCAACCAAAATGGTCAAAGGCCTGGAAACGATGCCTTATGAGGAACGGCTAAGGGAGCTGGGCATGCCTAGCCTGGAGAAGAGGAGGTTAAGGGGTGATATGATAGCCATGTTCAAATATATAAAAGGATGTCACATAGAGGAGGGAGAAAGGTTGTTTTCTGCTGCTCCAGAGAAGCGGACACGGAGCAATGGATCCAAACTACAAGAAAGAAGATTCCACCTAAACATTAGGAAGAACTTCCTTACAGTAAGAGCTGTTTGACAGTGGAATTTGCTGCCAAGGAGTGTGGTGGAGTCTCCTCCTTTGGAGGTCTTTAAGCAGAGGCTTGACAACCATATGTCAGGAGTGCTCTGATGGTGTTTCCTGCTTGGCAGGGGGTTGGACTCGATGGCCCTTGTGGTCTCTTCCAACTCTATGATTCTATGATTCTATGATCTAGTCCAACCCCCTGCATTGCAGGAATCTCAGCCAAAGCATCCATGACAGGTGGCCATTCAAGGAAGGAGAGCCCACAATCTCCCAAGGGAGTCAGTTCCACTGTCGGACAGATCTTACTGTCAGAAAGTTTCCCCCCCTGAGATTTAGTTAGAATCTCCTCTCTTGCAACTTGAAGCCTTGGGTTCGAGTCCTACCCTCCAGAGCAGGAGAAAACAAGCTTGTTTCCTCTTCCATGTGACAGCCCTTGAAATATTTGAAGTTGGCTATCATATCTCATCTCAGCCTCCTCTTTTCCAGGCTAGTCACGCTCAGAGTAGACCCACTGAAATCAGTGAGGTTTAAGGCACATTTGTTTCAGCGGGTCTACTCTAGGTACGACTAAAGCTGTGTACACATTCCCAGCTTAAAACACAGCGAGGATTCCCTTTTTCTCAATTCAGATTGAAGCTGGTTTTGGAGTAAACACTGTATTTTATAAGAATAGAGGCAGAACAGATATGGACTGTGGGAGCACACACCAGAAATTAAGTTCCATTGAACTCAGCAGGGCTTCAGAGTTTATATGTATGGGACTGCATTGCCAGTAAATTAAACTTTTTATTGGTCTGGTGATGTGAACAGTAAGATTTATAAAGTGGAAGCATTTGAAAAAAAGCTATTGAGGGGAAATCTGAATGAATGTGATCAAATCTTCCTCATTGATTGGAAGAGAAACATTTTCTCTCGTTGTCACCTGCAAACTTTCAACCCTCTGCTTATTTCTAAAACTGTTGCTGTGCATTTCACAGAAAATGTTAAGCTTACTATCAACATGTCCTTTTTCGTGTGGTGGTTTAGAATACGTTCTGATTTCCAGATATGTAGGAAATAAAAGGCCAGCAATATAACCCCCCACTGTCTCCAATTAAAGGAAGTGTTAAGGGCAATTAGTGTAGGAATATAAATCCCGTCCTTCCCTTGGAGAGGTGGTTTTAATAAAACATACAAGTGATAGAACCTAATTAGAAGAAAGACAGGAATAGCATTTTCTCTTCTAAGTGTCTGAAACAAGCCATCAAAAGGAAATATCCAAAGGAGAATGTTGTGACTCAAAGGTTAGGTGAGATGGAGACTGCACTGTGCTGTAGAACAGGGATGAAGGAATCTCCAGTCAGCATGGCCAACAGTCAGGGAAGTCACAGTCATAGCTGTCAACTGTTCCTTATTTGGTGGGAAAGTCCCTTATCCCAGCACTGTGTCCCACTGCTGTCCCTTACTGATGATGTCCTTTAAATTTCCCGGGTTTCAAAGGAAGCAGCTCCTCTCCCTCCCTGCCTGCTGGCCAGGGAGGAAGGAGGCTCCAACTGTGTTGCTTGGCTGTGTTGCTCACCCAATAAGGAGTCTAAGAACGATTAGGGGGTGGAGCTTGCATGCCTTGTGCCGATCAAATTGGCCGCGTTGCCTGGGGACTCGCATTTGCTCAGTGCTTCCCAGCGGAGAGGTGACGGTGATTTTCCTTGCTGCATCCCCTTTGCCGGGTTGCTGCGCTATGGGAACCACCGCTTGAGGCTTCGTTTGGCTGCTGGCTGGGCTTTCTGCCTTTGGCTCGGAGGGGCTCAGAAGTTGAACATACCTGTGTTCGGAAAATCCCTTATTTTGGCTGCTGATCCCTTATTTTCGAGGCTGCTGTCCCTTATTTTCAAATCTGTAAGTTGACAGCTATGGTCACAGTTCACCCAAAACTGGGAGGCCACAGCCTCCCTATCCTTGCCCTTTGAAATCTTAGTTCATCCTAAGACCCATCCATAAAATTATGTAAATTAAATAATTAAATTGATAAGTGACGGTTGGCTGAGGTCCAGGTGAACTAGAGAACAGATCTTGTACTTTTAACAGTTGTGCAGAAAAGGGAAATCTCTAAAGGGGCAGCGATCTGTGTCATGGTGCTGCAGGAGACGAGAGCAGCTGGTGCCTGTCAAAATTTCTTCCTCTACATCGCTGTTGATGACAGAGGAGCTCACAGTAGATAAGTTCAGATCCTCTGGGTGGGGTTTGAGTAGCCCCATTATTTGCTGCTATTTGCTACCAGTGTGTTTGGAATGATTATATTTTCCATTGGGGATGGGAACTGGGACTTGAGAAGTAGGTGATGACATTTCCCAAAGGGTACATGTTTATTCTTCTCTTTATGAAATCAAGGGAAGTTAACTCACTTTGACTGGCTCATTCCATAAATGTCCCTATTATATTCTTGGCTTATCAGTATATATCATGTGGCCCAGCCTTAATAGCAACATTTAGAAGAATGTGAACGCTTCCATTGCTGGATCTTGGTAAGGAAGTCTGAGTAGGAACCTCTTAACCCTTGATAACGATCTTGAGTTTTTTGCTGCTTATTAATATGAGCAGAAATAATTCTGTGTTGTTGAGCATAAATGGGTAAGAACTACCAATTGTAGGTCTTTCAGAACTGGTGTTATGTGGTCCCGGCGGCCGCTCCCAGTCACCAGTCTAGCTGCTGCATTCTGGATTAGTTGTAGTTTCTGGGTCACCTTCTGTCAGGGAACTGCCATCGGAGGAACAGGTGGTGGAAGGGCTCACGGAGGCTGGGAGAGACTCAGCAGCGGAAGCAGGCACCAGCAGGGGGAGAGGTGGGTCTCTGGTGGAAGGGCTCACGGAGGCTGGGAGAGACTCAGCAGCTGAAGCAGGAACCAGCAGGGGGAGAGGTGGATCTCTGAGGGAAAGCGAGCAAGAGGGAGGGCTCAGGGACACATCCAGCGAGAACAGTGGGGAGGTATCTGAACCTCCCATAGGGAGACCCACTCCTCGCCGGAAACTGTCACGCCGCGAGTCCAGAAGACGTGTTTCCGTTAAGGAGCTTTTATGCTGGAAACGATTCCGAAAGCAACCACTGTCAGAATCTGCAAGTGACTAGAGCAGCCATGTCTGAGGGGCTCCGTCACAGACAGAGGTTTGTGAACTTGCACAGACTCTGAGGGACTACGCTTTTACGCACAAGCAGCTCATCATCCCATAACACCTTCAAAGGTAGCCCCACGTAGAGTGCATTGCAGGAGCCCAAGCAGGAGATAACTAGAGCATGCACCACTTTGGCGAGACAGGGCACAGGCAGGTAGGGTTTCAGCCTGCATAAAATAAAATAAAATAAAATAAAATAAAATAAGGATCAAGGGGTTTTCTCAGGACAGTGGAGGGTGTGTGGGCTGGTCCCCATTGGTGTGGTGGTGGTGATGATACACACCCTTCTTCTGATAGGAAACTATCTGCCGTGGGGAGAGGAACAAAAATGGGGGAGTGAGGAGGGTGGTGGGGGAGGAGAGTGGGAAACATCCCTATTTTTGCCTGGGGAAAGGTTGGAGGGTATGTACTTGCGAGCCCACAGACAATGGAGTTGCCACAATATCAGCTCCTGCTGTGGAAGAATCTTGACCCTGGTGATCTCTTAGAGCAATGAACTCCCCAGATTAAGATTGGTGTCTCTGTAAAAGCAGCCACCGTCATTGGCTGGAAATATATTGCTTTTCCTTTTCACTGGAACGATAATACAGGGCTTCTATTGATTTTGCTCAGATTAATTTTGTGGCGTGGGATGTTCTGCTTGTTGTTCGTTGCTGCTGCTTTGAAATGGAGATAAGGCCAGCAGACCATCATCTCGGGTTGGATGGATGTGTCTACAGTTAATTAGTCTCAATATTGATTTTCTGGGGTTTTTGTTTGTTTTGTTTTGTTATCCACTTGCCTGATGGATGTGGGCTTGTCATTAGCTTGGTATCAAAAAGCAATCTTACACAAAGTGAGTGAGTGAGAAATTAGACACAATGGGAGTTGGAAGTGAGACAAGTTGACAGACATGGCAAAATAGGAAGGGTGTGTGTGTGTGTGTGTGTGTGTGTGTGTGTGTGGAAACTGGATGAGAACTTGACTTACTCTTAACCAAATAAAGTTAGTTTGCTGGGGAAGATTTATCTGTTGTTTGTTTCATTTGTAAGGTATGAAACTGTCAAAACCAGCAACTGCATCCATTATATAACAGAACCTTGAATATTAGAGACATATGCATATTACATAGAGGATAGATGGGGTTTCTTGTAATGAGCGTGTAATTTATAGCTGGCTGCCATGCATAATTTATGTGCAAAAGCTATTTTTGTACTCTTGGGCTGGGAATGTACCTGTAAAATCCAGGATGGAACTAAGCCTGTAAAAGTACATTTTTGAGAACTACATTTTTTGTTTCCGGTGCCTGCGGGTGAACTGCTGAGCATTTGGAAGCCCCAGAGATGGCTTTGTTCTTTCATTTCTTTCACTATTTAAAAGTAACAGGAATTGCATCTTGACTGGGCAAACCATGATTAAGTGTTCACAGAAGCACCCCCCCCATTCATTTTATTTTATTTAATATTATATTGATACACTTAAAAGACAGCCCTAGAATTGATTACTTTCCAAAGCTCCTACTAGATCACTTGAGACTGACTGGCTCAAAGAATCAGAGAGAAGGAGTGAGAGGGATGGATGGATGGATCTTGTCACTTTTCGTTTTTTCCATTTCTCATTTTCCAATCTTAAATTCAGTTTCTCCATTTCTGCATCAGTTTGCAAATCTTTTGAACAGTCCGCATGAAAATTAGCATGCATTTTAGTGCACATGCCTCCTAATATATGCCATCTTGTATACAATTTTGCCTTATATACTGCATTTTCCCACGGTATTATCTTTAATGCATGCATTTTTGTGCACACTCCCCCGCTAATACAAGGAATTTTTCTTTTTTACACATTTGGGATTGGAGAATTGCCCTGCAAAATTCAGAGAATCTTGGATGATTTTTAGTTCCCACTGGTTCAGGAAGCATGCATCAGGTAGATTTGCCTGAAAATGCAATTTGAATTGGTCCCCCCCCCCCTGCATTCAGAGTGAGGATCCCTGGACCCAATAATATACCCCCAAAATCGCAAATATGTATTACCATTGACTTGTAGCATTGGCAGTCAACAATGGGGCAGAGGGCCTCTTTTTTCAAATATGCTTTCACCATTCTGCCTGTGTCAACTCATCAACAGCTGGATGGCAGACTTAGTTCACAAAATGAGGTGTTAATATTTAGGGGCGGAATGCTGATAGCATGCGTTTATACTGCAATGAATACTTGTCAGCATTGGTTTTGGAAGCTTCTTTCAGCAGCTCATTTTTTAATCTAGCAAACAGTAATTTCTGCCAAGCAAATGGAAGTGAAGGGAGATGACCAAGTTCCCAGATCAATGCTCTAAAAATAAAAGCTGTGTTTTGGTGAATTCCATAATATATAGACTGTTGTGGGTATGGGACTATTTGATATGAGAGACAACTTAAGTGCTTAGGTGTTTCTTCAAAACAAGCCAAGAACTTCAGAGAACATTTATGTCTGCAGAAGTGGTGGCAAGACTGCAGGACCAGCTGCACTATTAGGTAGAATGAGGCAGCTGCCACAGGGGTGGGATTTTGGGAAGGGGACAGGGAGCTGTGGCAAGGTGATGGAGGACAGAGCTGTTATATGCCATGTGACCAGTTCTGCACCCCCCCCAAGCCACTCTGGGCGGCTTCCAACATATATAAAAACATTATAAAACATTAAGCATTTAAAAAGTCCCTATAAAGGGCTGCCTTCAGATGTCTTCTAAAAGTTAAATGGTTACTTATTTCCTTGGTTCGGGGGTCGCATAACTCCATACCCTCCAACATTTCTTCAGTGAAAATAGGGACGTCCTGACGTCCTAAGGAAAAATGGGACATTCCAGGATCAAATCAGAAACCGGGACTGTATGGAAATCAGAAACCGGGACTCTGGAAAATAGGGACACTTGGAAGATCTCAGGATGCTGTCCTACCAACAATGTTGAAATAAATTCAACTGCCAGTCTCGTTGGTGTCTATACATGGAAAAGGATTGGGGAGGGTGGGTTGCAACCTTGCCCTTTACCCTTGGCAGCAAAATATTCTGGGCTGTCCCTGAGCTAGAGGTGGTGGAACATTCCATGGCTAGTTTTGGTGAGATGAAGAACACTTAAGGGGCATGACTGACCAGCTTCATCAGGCTCAATGTTATTCCATCTGGCATCAAGCTAAAGGAGGGGTGAGGAGCCTGAAGCCCCTCCATCTGGACCTTCCCGTATGTGGCATGTGGCCCCTGGAAGATTGCTCCATTTGGCTCCTCTTGCATTCAAGCTGGTGATTGAACGATCTCTGTAACTAAGACTGAATGCCTCTGTTTGCATTTGACCACTGACCTACTTTTCCTTTTCTGTTGTGTCTTTTTGATTGTAAGCCCAAGGGGACGAGGGATTGCCTTGTGACTAATATTTGTAAACCAGCCAGGGAGTCTTTGGGTTGTCCCCCCTCCCCCCAGCTGAAGTATGGAGCTCAGTTGCTTTAAATAAATAGAAAGATGGAGCAGTTCTCTCATGTGCAAGATCCAGTGACAGGAATGGGAGCCCAGTCATAAATATCCACAACAGTGCTCTTGTTCCGTTTGGAAATTTGTTCAAGCCAAATGGAAATGAATGGGAGTTGTTCAAGAGATGTTGCAAATGTGCTTGAAATCCCAATGCTCTTGTGTGCCTCCATTCATTTCAACAGGGTTTGTGTGAGAAACCTTTGTGGTGGATTGTGCCCTGCTCTTTGGTAGCTACTGTGATTCCCCCAAATTCCAGCATTCAGGTGGTGAGTGTCATTGCTTACGTAGTTGCAGTGGCCCCACCCATATACAAGAGGGAGGTATCATCTGGCAAGGGAGTGTCTGTAGGAGCTAGGCTGCTGTATGAAGTTATAATTTGCACTCATTGCTTCCCCACTTTTGCTCCAGAAGGGTGCCCCACAGTGAATGCAGTCCTCAGACTCAGAAACATTCCCCATTATGAAATGGAATGCGACTGATCTGAAGCCCTCAAACATAACACAGCAGCTGGAAGCTGCGAGAAGCCTTGATTTCCTGCATCTCATAGCTATATAAAGGGAGCCACAACAACAGTGTTAAATATTTATCTTTTAAAAAGTACCCTTCTCGCCTATATTTTCCACATTAGCGTGATTTTAAAGGGTAAGCAAATAGCTCATTGGAAATCCCTGCTGTGATGGGTTTGTTGTTTGGGTACACACACAGACATCTCTTCCAAAGTCATTGTGTATGCGTCTAATTGAAATGCAACTCATCTAACGGTAATTAAACAGAGCTGAATTCCATATCTCTGCTGTGCTCAGCTATGCTGGAAATTGTAAATAAATATTTATAAAACATACCATACTATAGATAGAAAACAAACAATTTGCTCAATTATTTTATCACAGGGAATGATTCAGATTAAATGGGCTCTCAGTTCCCCAAATATGTCTCCGTCAATTCAAATGTGAACCAGCTGCAGACTTGAATGACTGGCTAAATGACACATTCATGCCAATAAGAGTGTAAATTGCCCTGGTTTGAGTCTCTGTACAATTCATGCCTTCCTTTATGCACTTTCTTTTCTTTGTTTCCAGACTGGGTTTTTTAAAAAGAGTCTTATATTCGTCTATCTCATGTCACTATCTATTTGGACATATGAACTGCTTATATTAGCATGCATGCTTAAATCAGGACTGATGGATTATTTTTACTGTTGACATGAAGTGATAATGTTTCCTTTTGTTATATTTGCAAGATGGGAGGGAGTAAGTTGGGTCCCTTGCTTTAAGGGAAAGGTGGGGACCATTTGGCTATCTGGATGTTCTTGGACTTCAGTTCCCATCAGCCCCAGCTAACATGGCCAATGGTCAGGGACTATGGGAGTTGTGGCCTTCTCAGTGTTGCTGGACTACAGGTTACATCCATCCATCATTTTACTTGTATGCTGCCTTTCTATAGTTAGAATCATGCTCAAGGTAGGTTACAACATGATTTATAAAATATAAAATTACAAATGTAACAATTACAGATATATACTGTATTTTTTGCTCCATAACACCCACTTTTTTCCTCCTAGAAAGTAAGGGGAAATGTCTGTGCATGTTATGGAGGGAATGCCTACGGATGGCGGGGGGTGTCTACTGCAGTCGTGAGCAGAGGATCCATGGTTCCCCTTCCTTCCCTCCTCTGTGGCACGCTTTGCTCGCTTTGAAACAGCAAAGCGGGAGAAGAGCCACTGAGTGGGGAGAAGAGAGGGACAGAGAGCCTGGTTACAAAGCACGGATCCACATGGATCCTCAGGATTTTTGCACTGGGTCACCCCAAATTCACCATCAGATCACATAGCATGTCCATGGCTACAGCTTGCACCAAAATAATCACACACCCACTGTTGCCTGGGGCCGCAGTGGTGCAAAAACGTGGTTACAAAGCATGGATCCACATGGATCCTCAGGATTTTTGCATTGGGTTACCCCAAACTCACTGTCAGATCACATGGAGTCTCCTTCTTTGGAGGTCTTTAAGCAGAGGCTTGACAACCATATGTCAGGAGTGCTCTGATGGTGTTTCCTGCTTGGCAGGGGGTTGGACTCGATGGCCCTTGTGGTCTCTTCCAACTCTATGATTCTATGATTCTATGTCTGTGGCCACAGCATGAACCACAAAAATCATACATCCACTGTTTCGTTTAGAATATTTTTTTTCTTCTTTTCCTCCTCTAAAAACTATGTGCGTGTTATGGTCGGGTGCGTGTTATAGAGCGAAAAATACGGTAATTACAAATGTAAATGATAAATATAACATCAAAAAGCATGCAACCCAATCAAACAATTCTTACATAAATCATAAGATCTAAAATAACAACAACCCCTGCCACACACAAAACTCCCTAAACAATACCCCAGAATCTGTTCAATAGCCTCAGTTTTTTGTAGCTGGAGTCAGTCAGGACCCCATCCTCCCATGCCAGATAGAAACAGGACAGGGGGCAGGTCTTCCAGGACTCCCATCTAAGACAGCCTCTCCATCCTGGTTTGAAGGGCTCTCAGCCAAGCCTGACGCACATTTTTATGGTCTTCAGGTAGAAGCTCGCTTAAACTGCTCCAGATGTCATATGCTGCAAATCATGAGCCATCTGTCTGTGGAAGCTTGTCGTGCAGCTCTGGTGTTCCTTCTCCACACTACTATCAACAGCTGTCAAAAGCAGTGAGATAAGAGAAAAATCCCTGTGGAAGCTAACATACCACTACTCACATGGGACCATAATGGTCTCACAAGGTAGATGCAGTATGTGGAACATATGTACCTAGAACAGGAATGTGGGATCTTTAAACCTGCATACGTTGTTGGGCTTCAACTCCAGGCAACATAGCCAATGATCAGGGAAGATGGAGAGGAGGCTCCAGCCATACCTGGAGAACTACAGGTTCCTCATCCCCATGACATAGGCTTGGATCCTAATTTTTTGCTCTGTGGCCTCGCAAAAGTGCAAATCTCCTTCTCTTGATGGAGCAAAACGTTTGTGTCCAAACCAACCAGTGCCCAGGGGTTTGGCAGCCAGATCTCTTTCATCCATCCACTTAATCTCATTGTCCACATCTAATGGGGCATATACAATTGCATTGCATGATTAAGAGCCCTGGAAGAACAAAGAAAAATGAACAATTCTGCCATTTGGAATGCACAACTTTGTTCTGTACTTATCCAGAGGGTGATGGGGATGGAGAGCGTGGATAAAAGAATAAATGATATACCCCTTCTGTACCAAAATGTCAGATAGGGAATACATCAGTTGTACAGTGGTACCTCGGGTTAAGAACTTAATTTGTTCCGGAGGTCTGTTTTTAACCTGAAACTGTTCTTAACCTGAGGTACCACTTTAGCTAATGGGGCCTCCTGCTGCCGCCACACGATTTCTGTTCTCATCCTGAAGCAAAGTTCTTAACCCGAGGTATTATTTCTGGGTTAGCAGAGTCTGTAACCTGAAGTGTCTGTAACCCGAGGTACCACTGTATTCCTATGGCGATCTTGGCCATGATATTCTTTCCTGTACCCAAGTGTTCTTCAGTGTCTTCAGCTAGAGCCTATCTCTGATTGCTATTCACTGAGTGAGGTCAGTTCACTGCCTGTGCAAAAGGTGTGTGTGTCAATCTGAACTTATTCTGTGGCTTGTTATTGTATTATATCATGGCATAAGTAAGAAGACTGACATAATTAAATATGTCAGGTGACTCTATAATGAACTTTCTTGAACCCTGGAACCAGTCTGAGCTCAAAACATGTCCTGGAAGGCAACCGGGGAATATCTTGAGTTCCTCACACCTCGTAAAGGTCAGCACATGTAAATCAAGTTGCCACTAAAGTCTGTTCAACTCCTGAATGGATGGCATCAAGATAATTTTAATGCAGGAGGCAGGCAAAAAACAGCCAGGTTTAGTCAATTGCTCACTGGAACATATTCTTTTTATATATATATATAAAATTTTATTGATTTTTCACAATTTTTATAAACACAGACAATACACAATACAAACAAATAAACAAACACATAAACAAACATGTATAATTTCAAATCCTTTTTTTCTTAAACCTTATTTCACCAACTTCCCCATACCTCCCCTTTCTGCATCCCAGTTTCAACTTTGTTTCAGCAAATCCTGCCCCTTGGTTTAATCAAATTTTCCCTTATTCTTTTCTTTTACTTAATCTTTACCGCTGTAATCCCCCTTTTTCTTAAACGTCAACATTTTAGCATTCATTAATTTTACAATATTTCTTAAGATAAATTTTAAATTTCTTCCAATCTTCTTCCGCCGTCTCTTTCCCCTGGTCTCGGATTCTGCCAGTCATTTCAGCCAGTCCCATATAGTCTATCACCTTCATCTGCAATTCTTCCAGAGTGGGTAGATCCTGCGTCTTCCAATACTTTGCGATGAGAATTCTTGCTGCTGTAGTGGCATACATGAAAAAAGTCCTGTCCTTCTTTAACACCAATTGGCCAGCCACTGGAACATATTCTTTCAACTTTTCGTTAAGCAAAACACATGGAATGGGAGATAGGCAGGAAACGTTAGAATAATAGCACAAAAACGATGGAAATAATTATGGAAATTGCTCAGCTCAAGGCTTCCCTCCCCTCTCCATTAGAAAGCGTGATTGAAATTAGGATTAAGAAACCCCTAGATTTTCAAGTTAGTTGTCTCTCATAGCTGCAACAGAAAGGAACTTATTCAGAGCATCTAAGGAATTAGCACATGTCCACTTCACCTTAAGGACTGGTATATTCTCCCCTCTCCATTTCTGTCTTACTTTTAGTGTGAGTTCTGTGGAAAAATAAGTTGTCTCATTGATCCCAATTATGGCTATGCACGGGGGGTGGGGTGGTGATAGTCCATGGACCCATTTTCCTAGTTTCTGCCTCCCATCTCAACCCTTATGCTTATTTAAAATGACACTGCCTTTTTTGCTTCTGTGTAGTGGCCGTTCATAATGCTCTTGTACATATAGGAGTTTTAAGATAACAGCATCATGGAGAGAAGTTTTGGTAGGAGTGGTAATAAGGCCCAGTATCAGGAATCCAAAGATTTGGGGTGTAGGAGCAGTAGAATGCTTTGGGCTCCATGTTCACTGCAGATGGTGACAGCAGCCACGAAATTAAAAGACACCTGCTTCTTGGGACAAAAGCAATGACAAACCTAGACAGTATCTTAAAAAGCAGAGACATCACCTTGCCAACAAAGGTCTGTATAGCTAAAGCTATGGTTTTCCCAGTAGTGATGTATGGAAGTGAAAGCTGGACCATAAAGAAGGCTGATTGTCAAAGAATTGATGCTTTTGAATTATGGTGCTGGAGGAGACTTTTGAGAGTCCCACGGACTGCAAGAAGATCAAACCTATCCATCCTTAAGGAAATTAGCCCTGAGTGCTCACTGGAAGGACAGATCCTGAAGCTGAGGCTCCAATACTTTGGCCACCTCATGAGAAGAGAAGACTCCCTGGAAAAGACCCTGATGTTGGGAAATATGGAGGGCACATGGAGAAGGGGACGACAGAGGACGAGACGGTTGGACAGTGTTCTCGAAGCTAGTAACATGAGTTTGACCAAACTGCGGGAGGCAGTGGAAGACAGGAGTGCCTGGCGTGCTCTGGTCCATGGGGTCACGAAGAGTTGGACACGACTAAACAACAACAAGAATGCTTGAAAGCAGTATGCAATTTGAATAGAAAACACCAAAGTGGCTGGCAGCAGAAGACTGATGAAGTCCCCCCTTGCAATAAAAATGACTGGGAGTAGCAAAAGCTACTCCTGAATCACTAATGAAACAAATGTCATTCTAACAAATGAGTAATGGGGGGAAATGCAACTTTTAGTAAGAAAAATAGAGAAATGGACATTCCCTTCACCCACTCAATTTTAGATTGTGGTGGACTATGAGCCAACTTCAAGGGTGGTGCTGTGCATTAAACCACAGAGCCTAGGACTTGCCAATCAGAAGGTCGGCGGTTCGAATCCCCGCAACGGGGTGAGCTCCCGTTGCTCGGTCCCTGCTCCTGCCAACCTAGCAGTTCGAAAGCACAAAGTGCAAGTAGATAAATAGGTACCACTCCGGCAGGAAGGGAAACAGCATTTCTGTGCGCTGCTCTGGTTCGCCAGAAGTGGGTTAGTCATGCTGGCCACATGACCTGGAAGCTGTACGCCGGCTCCCTTGGCCAATAAAGCACGATGAGCGCCGCAACCCCAGGTCCGTGACTGGACCTACTGGTCAGGGGTCCCTTTACCTTTACCCTTATGAGCCAACTTCAAGTGGACTTGCTGGCTGCTAGAGTTCTCACAAAAGATGGCCTGATCTAGCAAAACACATCTTATGGCCTTAAGAAAGAGTGCAACCTTGGGATCATTTAACACAGATTAGTTGTGCCTTAATTGTAAAGAGGTCTTGAATACACAGTAGTATTGCTTTGTAAATGTAACACATCTCAGCGGATCACAGAGATTCTAGAAGAGGGGAGGAAAGCAGTCTCTGCAAGAGTGAAATCGGCACAAAGTTATAGCAGAGGGAAGATCATGAAGTTGCCAAGGCGGCTGGGGAGAGACGGAGATAATCACTTGGCCTTTTATATCAAAGTAGGCTGTTTCATAAGAAACAGAGGAGAGTTGGATGTCCTGGTTGCCAGGATGAAAGTTTGGCCTAAAGCCCCCCCCCCCAATCTCTCAAAGTGGAAGCGTAAATTTAGCTAAATATCTGTGCCCCCCTTTCCCCCCCTGAAGTCGCAAAACTCATCCCCAAGCTTATATGTAAGATTTCCCCGAGCGCATAAAAAATAACAACAGACAGCAAGGACTGTATTCTATTCTGTAGAACTAATTACTAGAAGGAGAATCTAATTAGGCTAGAGCATTTAGGGCATAGAAGCAAATGACTGAAATTGCTGGGTGTACACTTGCCTGAGGAAAACACCGCACTCAACACATTTCTAGTTCATGACATTCCTCCTCCTACACTTTGCGGAGCCTCCGTTCATTGTGACTGTGCATATTTATTCTCCTTGCTGACAGCCATATATGCCGTAGGAAATGCTTACATGGCAAGGATTTCAAAAGAAAAAGCAAAATTAAAATTTTGGATTTGCTTTTGCTTTTGTTTTTTTTACAGATCTTTTGAATGAAAGCCACAAAAAGCTATCTACTTTCCAAAGTGACAGAATTTTAATTAGGCCCAGTCAAAACTTTGCAAAGTAGTGAACAAGCTACAAATCTGGAATGCCTTGCACCCACAAAACCTCTTAGGCTTTCCTTGATGTCAGGACCTTAGAAAGCCACAGTCTTTTACTTTGAGAGATTTATCTATTACCGTAAATGCTACTTGCCATGCATGGGCCATTGATTCTGTACCTGAAACAAAAAGCTTAGAGGGGAATGATTTTTTTACTGATGTGACATCAGTAGCAAAGACATCAGTTTTGGAGGACCACCTTTTAACCTCTGCCTTAGCTTTTCTAATAGGATTAAAGTTCCACTCCCTGCATCTACTTACATTTTTTGGAATCTGCACACCTAAGTACTTAATGTATATTTTTGGTCTTTGTGGAAGCTGCCCAGAGTGGCTGGGGAAACCCAGCTACATGGGCGGGATACAAATAAATAATAATAATAATAATAATAATAATAATAATAATAATAATAATAATAAAGATTTCTTGTTTTATCACAAGGGACAATTTGCCACTCTAGTTTGATCATTTGTTGAATTTTCAGACTCACATGAAAACATAATAATTTTAACTTGTAATTAATGTAATTAATGGGACCCGGGTGGCACTGTGGGTTAAACCACAGAGCCTAGGACTTGCCGATCAGATGGTCGGAGGTTTGAATCCCCACGACGGGGTGAGCTCCCGTTGCTCGGTCCCTGCTCCTGCCAACCTAGCAGTTTGAAAGCACGTCAAAGTGCAAGTAGATCAATAGGTACAGCTCTGGCAGGAAGGTAAATGGCGTTTTTGTGCGCTGTTCTGGTTCGCCAGAAGCGGCTTAGTCATGCTGGCCACATGACCCGGCAGCTGTACGCCGGCTCCCTTGGCCAATAAAGCGAGATGAGTGCCACAACCCCAGAGTTGTCTGCGACTGGACCTAATGGTCAGGGGTCCCTTTACCTTTAACGTAATTAATGGAAAGACCTCCATAGACTTGTGTGGCTGATTCTAAAATAGGCCAGGACCAGTTTGAGGGCCAGAGTGCAATGGCTCCTTCACCCTATCACAGGGGATGCTTGCCTGCACCTGATTCCCTCGGCTGCCGGCATCCGGTGCCTGGAGGGAGGAACAAGCTGCCTTGGCCCTGGCCCTGGCCCCATGAGGCACTAAGGTGAAATTGCATCCGCTCCCACTGAGAGAGCTGAGGTGTTTTCACTCTGATGCCTCAATGGGCCTCCGTTTTTCAAAATCTTGATGTTGGGCTGGAGATACGTCACAATGTTGAAAAGCCAACATCACCTAGCCTTCTTCTAAAGACATTTACTTGGAAATGAATTTTACTGATTTCAACTGGAATCACTTTTAACTGAAGTGCTCTTAAATCCAAATGATGAGCTTAGATCCAACTAATATCAGTAGGAATTCTGAGTAGCAAAGTTTCATCTTAAGTACTTTATTAAAAGTGGTTTAATGACCAATATACATGTTAGAGAGATGCAGTAATGAATGGACAACCCTGTCCAAATATAGGATCTTATTAAGGTTTCAAAAAGAATATGGAACAAGTAGAACTTTTTCAAACTGTTCCATTACTTTTACGTATTATTAAAACACTAATTAGTCCATTGAGATTGTCATCTTATGCTCAGGGTCACCTAAAATCCAACCAATCTGAGCTACTTTTTAATTGAACTCAATAATTATCTCAGTGTTATTCATAGAGAGGTTTTTTTTTTAAAAAAAATCTAATAATTAAAAAAATAAGGCGGATATACCATTTCTCCATTAGTCCATCAAAACTTCAGCCTATTTTTAGAGTTTCATGGAATAATTATTTTAGTGAAGGGGTACAGAGGTTACAATAAAAAACTCTAATATAATTTAAAAATAAATATTTTCTCCTCAAAGAAATGCTCTTGTGTTGTTCATCTAAAAATCAGCAATATTAATGTATCCTGCAATATTTTATTCAGTAACAGCCAATCCTTTTAGTTAATGGCCTATAGTTGACTTAAATTTAGTCCACAGAAAAAAGACCAGTCTATTTATTACAGCAATTTGTCCTCATGGCAGGCGAGTCTTAAAAACAACAACAACAACAACAACAACAACAACAACTTATTAATACCCCGCCTATCTGGCTGGGTTTCCCCAGCCACTCTGGGCAGCACCCAACTGAATATTAAAAACATAATACAGCATTAAACATTAAAATCTTCCCTAAACAGGGCTGCCTTCAGATGTCTTTTAAAAGTAAGATAGTTGCTTATTTCCTACTACATTCAGCATAGGCTCCATCTGGGTTGCACAGTTGCCTGAACTGACCCAAGCTTGATGTTGCAAATGAAAAGGAGCAATATAGAACATTTGTAATGGTCAATAGTCACATTTAAGAAAGCTTTATTCTAACTCCACATTGCAGAAACCTGTTGCCCTTCAAATATTGTTGGACTACACCTCCCATCATCCCTGGCTGTTAGCCATGCTAGCCAGGGCTGATGGGAGTTGAATTCAACAAGATCTGGAGGAACACCCAACATGGATGCTGTGACCAAGCCCAAAAGAAGGAGCCTGGGGAATTCAGATTAGTACATCATCTGTCAGGAAATTATTTCATTCCTGTGTTGAGAAGTGACCTTAGGTATGGAGTAAGAAAGATTTAACAAGAAACCTGGCATTTTTTGAATTCTTCCCCATCGTAGTAGCAGTTTCCTTGCAGGTAAACAATCTGGCCAACATGTTGCTCATTTATGGTGTGAGAATCAGGCCACTGTTTAGGCAACCGATTCATTAACATCTAGGAACCCTAAATGTCATGGACTGGCCGGATACAGTAGACTGGTGGGGGTACCAGCTGGGGAACCCCAAAGGGGAACCCCCAAGGGAAGAAGGCTCAGAGCCAGGGGGTTGGTGGTGGGATGACAATGAGTGGTCAGAGGGAGAAGAGGGAGCAGACTGGGAGAAGGTGGTGAAGTTATCTATCTATGAAGTTATCTATCAATCCTAGCACTCAGGGTGACAAGGCAGGTGGAAAATCCTCCCTATTCAGGGGAAATAGGGAGGGTATCACTGATACGAAGGTACAAGACTTATTGGATAGGACCATAAGAAGTAAAATGGCTGGTTTGTCTTGCTTGGAGAAGTCCAGAGGAAACTCATATCCCCGGAGTTGTTGAAGGGTTTGAAACTTCATTGGGAAGGGCTGTGTGGATCACTATATGATGTGGTGTTATTCCATGCCAGGCTTCCTCAACCTTGGCCCTCCAGATGTTTTTGGCCTACAACTCCCATGATCCCTAGCTAGCAGGACCAGTGGTCAGGGATGTAGTCTCAAAATATCTGGAGGGCCGGGGTTGAGGAAGCCTGTTCCATGCTGTGGCTTTGGAGTTTTCTTTTGGGTAGGATTTGTCTTAAATTACATTAAGACTCCCTAGAAAAGACCCTGATGTTGGGAAAGATGGAGGGCACAAGGAGAAGGGGATGACAGAGGACAAGGTGGTTGGACAGTGTTCTTGAAGCTACCAGCATGAGTTTGACCAAACTGCAGGAGGCAGTGGAAGACAGAAGTGCCTGGCGTGCTCTGGTCCATGGGGGTCACGAAGAGTTGGACACGACTAAACGACTAAACAGCAGCAACAACAAAGATTGACCAGTGGAACAAGGGATTGGTGGTACCATCATTGGCAACTTCAGATAAAACACTGCACTCAATGTGGGGGACACTGAAAGAATTGCTATACTGTGGATTTTGAGATCTTTACATGTTCTCCTCTGTTAATAAAGTAGGTACTTATGCTATTAAGAAAGATGGAATTGTTTCTTCTTCTTCCACAGATGATCCTTTGGTTCAATTTAATGTTCATTATATGTCAGCTTTATTTGAGGAACTCTTTTTATATTTTAATTATTAAGAAGCCAGAATTCCTACTGAGATAAAAAAGAAGAGCAGCACAGGGCAATCTCAGCAAGATTAATTTTTCTTATGGTTGCACATCCAGGAAATGGATTTCTGCAACCGCCTGCCATGTTCACTTGATGTTTTGCTTTGCTTTTCTATTTAGGGCTAAGTTGCTCGTCTTTATAAATTAATAACACCCGCGCTTTTGCGAATTAATGAATTGGCTCAAAACGGACAGGGACCCTTTAAAAAATGAATGGGCTGGCTTTAATGTCGTTATAGAGGAAAGATCTGTGAACTGTAAAATTAGGAATTTTGCAGCACACACCATTGGTGTAATGTAGAAAGGACTTGCTAGTGCCTTCCTCAGGTGAAGAAAGTAAGGTGTGTGTGTGTGGGGAGCACTCTGAGGGTCCAGTACAGTGGTACCTCGGGTTACATACGCTTCAGGTCACATACGCTTCAGGTTACAGACTCCATTAACCCAGAAATATTACCTCGGGTTAAGAACTTTGCTTCAGGATGAGAACAGAAATCATGCTCCGGCGGCGCAGCGGCAGCAGGAGGCCCCATTAGCTAAAGTGGTGCTTCAGGTTAAGAACAGTTTCAAGTTAAGAACAGACCTCCAGAACGAATTAAGTACTTAACCTCAGGTACCACTGTAGTATCATTATGATGATTTATGCAGCACCATTAATGCACACAGCAATGTAACAAACACATTACTGCAATTTTAATCAAAATCTGAGATGTAGTAGTTTTTTTTTTTTATAAAAAAACACAATAGTGTGGTGATTTGTTGTGGAACAACCCCACTGAAGAACATAACAGTGATTACCCAGACCTTGCTGCTGGTTTTGAAGCGAACCCCATGACAGTTCAAGCTTCAGAACCCAAAATGTTGGTCCATCGCTGCACCGCCGCTGTCTAGACATAATTTACTACAAAGGAAATAATTCGGAGAACAGGGAGAGCAGATTCTTAAAAATAAAACTTGCTATTTTAGCAAGCTAACCCTTTTCCCGGAGTTCCGCTGATATCACTGATGATATTAGAACACAAGAGAGCTATTTTGGCAGGAAAAGGTGCTATGTATTGCAAGGATTCAAGTTGTCAAAATGGTAGCAATCATTTTGCCACCATCCAAGGAACAGATGGGAAAGTATTCGCAATTAAAGCTGTTTGTTGGAAAAATAGCACCATCCCCAAAGCCTTACTTGGGCAAAACTGGCAAGGCATTGGAGTGCGAGCCTGAAGACTGCTTCAGTCCCAATTGCTTTCAAAATCTTGATTACCCAAGCACACCGTACTTTGTACTTTTGAGGGGTTTCTTTCAATGAAAGGATCTTTTTGCCATCAGCCAGTTGTCCTGCATTTGCCAACGATGTGAAATAGCCTAGCTATCCTGCCTAGCTAGTGTTGACAACTGTCTGTCTCAGAAGACACGAGAGGAATGCGCCTTTGTGGGTGAAGTCAAAACCTTGGAGAGTTAGAGTGCCTGCTGTGGCTGTAGAGACACAGTTGTCCAGTTGGGTTGCCGCAGATGCACCATGGTATTTCTTCTCTATGTGCTCCTCCCAGCGGCCATTCCTCTTCTGGCCACTGCTATGGATACATGACCTTTCTGTCTGTCTGTCTCCATAATGGGATCAGCCTTTTCTATGCTTCCTAAGTGGTGTGAGAGATAGTTCAGCTGAACTGAAATCTGCCTTCCTATGTATCAAAAGTTTTATTTCTCCATGAGAGAGGTTTCCCTTTTTCTGCTGATTCACAGAGGACATTAGAAAGTTCATAAAGTTATCAATTTATATAGTTGGTGTGTTTAGAGATGAGATCACCTGGCATACTGCAGCCTCCCCAGCTGCCCACACCCTGTTCTAGCCTGGGAGAAGGTACCTCATGACATTTCCCTCTAGGTTTTAGCTGAAGATGGCCGTGATCTACCAAGTGCCTGAGATTTTTTTTTTTGCACTCACTGGTTTTATTTTTAAAGGAAGTGCTTTCTTTTAATTTTGACCCCTCCCTCCAGCACTGATTTGTGTGGAAGTCAAAAGACTTTGCCTTAAAATATAACAACTGCCAGAAAAGCTTAGTCTAGGACATCATGGGGTTTTCAGGAACTGCTGGCTCTCAAGAAGGCTGCAAGATTATGACCACCTGAAAAAATGACTTGCAGAATGAAAAACAGAATGCTCACAAATCCATTGAGCCTCCTTGAAAATAAGGCAAGCGATATAAAAATTCCACATCTCATCCACACCTCATTTGAGAATCTGTGAGAATTTATTGACTGAGAATGGTTTGGGGTGAAGAGAAGAAATTTTCATCACCACACTAGTACGAGATCCTCAGGAAGCATTCTAAATAGTTCTTCAGAGAAATGGATGGATTATAGACTTTTCTGCCATTGGCTCATATGTTCAATATTCATCCCAGCGGTGACTGTTGCCCATAGGGCAGAGAGACCAACACTAGGTGGAACCAGAGTCAATGGCAAACTGTGCCAACGGGTAGTTCTAATTTTGACCCCATCCTCCTCCCCACAAAATTCTCCAGGAACAACACTAGGCCGAAGGAGGGGGAAGATGATAGGCAATGTCACACCCCACTCCCACCCCAGATTGGTAGCAAGTAAGAGGGCAAGCAGGGGGTGGGATGGAGAGAAGGCTGGAGGGTCAGTGACCCATTTGCCTTAATGGACCATTTGCCTCTACAATTCAGTTCCAGCTCCATTCTGGACCGTTTGTATCCTAGTAGCTGAGTATAGTCAACCATTCACAGAACTGACCCAAAGTGGGTTGTCCAAGCAGCTTCCGGGTGCCACTGGCATTTCCTCAGATCATGACAGTGATGTCACGAACATGGGTCAGTATTATTGGACCACTCTACAGGCAATTGCGATGCTGAGTGGTCAGAGTGTGTCAGTAGGGACACTCCTAACCTTGAGGAGCAGTTTTGGGCTGGTTTCTCATTCTACTCTAGTTGCTAAGCCCACAAACCACAATTCCTGCTTTAACTTCCCTCCATATCTTGATCTCTGGGATCTTAGAGAAAAGTTGTTTAGGGAATGTGATCCTAGAGTTCTTTTGAATTTTAAGAAAAGCAGGCTCTAGATTTGGTGAGGGTGTAAATCGTCAAACGGCTACTGAGATATTCATGCAAATGAATTCAAAGTGTGTAACTGGTTAGAATGATCAAGTGGGCTGTTCTGTTCTGAAGCAGCGCCGGCCTGGAAGAGTCCTTCTGTACCATTTAAAACTGAGAGAAAAACAACACAGATTTTATTTGACAGCTAGGAATTCTCTAGTACATCGCACTTCTCTTGTCAAAACTTCTTTCTTAGGCATTAGTGTCATCACTGGCATTTGTTTCAATAGCGGTTTCTTTCTTAGTTTTTTCTTTCTTTCTGTACTCTTGGATTGGCAGCAAGTGAGGGAGATAGGAAGAAGGCACCCTCTTGCAGTTAGGCAGACCAGAGACATGCCCTCTGTACCCTACAAGTCTGGACTGAGGAGGAAAGATCTACTTTAGCCTGCCAGAAATCTGCTGCACTGTTCTGGGATCCAAACTTCCTATTCTTTTTACTTTCTCTATACTGAACAAGATATGTCCATTTCAAGTAACTAATAACACCCCAACATTTGTTTCCTCATATTTTCATTGCTGGCATATCTTCCTTTCGTTGTTTCATTATTTTTCTTATTTTAGCCAGATAACTTCTCCTTTTTATGATGACTCTATACATCTCTCTCTCTCTCTCTCTCTCTCTCTCTCTCTCTCTCCCCCCGCTCCTCTATCCCCACAGTGGCCTCTTCAGACTCTCTACTTAATTTTCCCATTCCCTATCCTCTTAAAAATAAATCCTTAACAACAACAAAAGTCTGAAAGTACTGCAAATCTCACGATTAAGTCATCCCCCCCCCCACTCAAACTTCCAGATGAAGGCCAATGAACCAGACAATATTATTTGTTGTGGAAGATGGTTTTATCTAAGCAGTTACTTTAAAATACTGTTTATACAGGTTTACTTTGTCCTTTTTGCTATTTGTTTACTTTGCTTTTAATTGTGTTATGATCTCTAGCAAGAACAATAAACAGGCTGAAATATTCTCTCCTACATCAAATGACGTCCCCCCTCTAATAAGCTGCAAATATTGGCAGTGGATTTTGAATGGGTCGCATTTCACTTTTTAGGATTGTGAACTCTCAAGATATAAAACCGCACTTGAAACAACAAATGGAAAGCATACCTTTTGTATGTTTCCAATTCTTTTTAAAGTGCCTCTTAAATTAGATCACGGTGCAACTCTTCCTGGGCATTCGTCAGCTTTATTTTCTATTTGCTAACTGTTTTACGATGCCCGGTCCTCCCACAAGCCTCAAAATCCTGCTGCACTTGAAAAGCCAGCAGTTTTGGACATCAATAAAAGCAGGGAGGAAAGATGTAACGGGGGGGGGGGGGAGGCAGGTGGCGTTGCAGAAAGGTTGAGCAATGAAAACAATTTAGCACCGAAGTGTGTTCAAACAAGGAAGCAATGATCCTGTTTTAATGGCGCTGGATATGCATTTCATCTCAGCCAGCCTTATTTACTCAACCAAATCTTTGCTCTCTAGCTATAGAGTAGCATAACAATCCACCTTTTGTCTTAATTCTTCTTTCTCTCCTCTCTCCAAATAGGAAGCTGCCTAGTCACTCCAGAAAGGCAGATGCCAGATATGCTCAGCACAACAACAGGGGCTGCGTCATATTACTCTCCCTGTGTTTTTAATAACAACATGAAGCCAGATGCTGTTGACTGTGTGTTAAATGAACCTGTGACTCATGGCAAAGTCAATCCCATAGTACTCGTGGGGGGGGGGGGAGAGAACGTTCCAGTTGCTGGTGATTGAAAAGCTATTATTGCAGAGTATATTTAAACAGGGCAGAGTGATGACCTTTAGCCAGCGTAGAAGATTGATAAGAGGCATGTACCATGGAAGATTATGGTGGCTTTTTACACAATCAAATATTACCCCTAACTAAAGTAGCTTATGCGTTAATTAAAATTTCAAGTGACTAGCATCACACGGGTAATGTACGTTGGGATGTCTGTCTAAATATAATAGGAAACAGTTCTGCTGCTTTCAGGAAGTACTGGTTTTTCTCGGCCCAAATCCAGAAGTGGAGTCCTAACAAGGGTCTACTTCCTACTAGGGTGGCCACATGCAAAAGAAAACAGAGATCTTGCTGTGCAGAAGGAGGAGTTTCAGTGGGCAGAGCTAGCATTAGAATGATAACTAAGCATTCCATGGCTACTGAGCATTGTGGCGATCACACAGGGTCCCCAGACGTTTCACTGCCTATTGATCCCTGTGCCACCACTTTATTTCTCACTGCCACCACCCAGGCCCTACCTGGTACAATACTGAGTCCAGTCAGGGTTAAATTGGAACATAAACTTCTGTTTATTTATTGCAGTTTAACAAGCGTGTGGTTTCATAAACGGTATCGGTCAATTACATTCATGGGGTGCCTATCCAGACCTATAACTTCCGCTATCTGCTCTCACTCACTAAACCACCTCTCAGATATTTACTTGTCTTCCTAGCTGCTAACTATTCCTGACTCAGCTTATTTCGCTACACTAACTCAACCTACACACAAACTTTACCCCATTTCACTCCCACTCCAACCCACCACCCAACTCCCAACGAACTCCTCCTTTTGCCCCTCCCAGAGCTGGTTTTATAGTCCCTCTGACTCCACCCCCCTGGGTTCTGATTGGGTGACTTGTTTACCCAATCAACAATGTAATAATAATAATAATAATAATAATAATAATAATAATAATAATAACAACAGCCCCGCAACTTTTAAAAGGCCATAGGTTGTTTGATGGCCAAAGGTCTGAGTAAAGAGGATTGTTTTCACTCGATGCCTAAAGACACATAATGTCGCCAGGTGAGCCTCTCTGGGGAGATGGGGAGCCACCACAGAAAAGGCCTGATCTCCTGTTGTGACAATCTGAACCTCTAGGGGAAGTGGGGGGGGGGGACACACAGAAAGGGTTTTGGATGATAAGTTCAGGGTTGGGTGGGTTCATATGGGGAGAAGTGGTCCTTAAGTACCTGCAGGCACTCTCCTACCATTGTGAGGCAATACTGCTAACCAGAATTGTGGTGGGGCAAAGTGGTTGCCTCCCCCTCCATGGTTTCAACCAGATTTAAACTCCCCAGGGTGCCTATCTGTTAGAAAGAAATCAGTTATGCATCTAGCATTTTGTTTGGCTCTGAATTCGGCTGCACCTACAGCACAATCCTCTGAATTTTCTAATCAGAAATAAGTCCTCTTGAGCTCAATGGAACTTACTCCCAGGTAAGCGTGTATAGGATTTCTTATAGTCTAGAGTGCTCTGATCTTAGCCCTGTTGGGACATATTAGTATTGACATACTGTAGGTAGGGTTTTTTGTGATTACTCTCTGGTAGATCCATTGAAATAAATGGATCTAATGCAGGCTTCCTCAACCTCGGCCCTCCAGATGTTTTGAGACTACAATTCCCATCATCCCTGACCACTGGTCCTGCTAGCTAGTGATCATGGGAGTTGTAGGCTAAAAACATCTGTAGGGCCAAGGTTGAGGAAGCCTGATCTAATGTGTTGTTGTTGTTGTTTAGTCGTTTAGTCGTGTCCGACTCTTCGTGACCCCATGGACCAGAGCACGCCAGGCACTCCTGTCTTCCACTGCCTCCCGCAGTTTGGTCAAACTCATGTTACTAGGTTCGAGAACACTGTCCAACCATCTTGTCCTCTGTCGTCCCCTTCTCCTTGTGCCCTCAATCTTTCCCAACATCAGGGTCTTTTCCAGGGAGTCTTCTCTTCTCATGAGGTGGCCAAAGTATTGGAGCCTCAGCTTCAGGATCTGTCCTTCCAGTGAGCACTCAGGGCTGATTTCCTTCAGAATGGATAGGTTTGATCTTCTTGCAGTCCATGGGACTCTCAAGAGTCTCCTCCAGCACCATAATTCAAAAGCATCAATTCTTCGGTGATCAACCTTCTTTATGGTCCAGCTCTCACTTCCATACATCACTACTGGGAAACCCATAGCTCTAACTATACGGGCCTTTGTTGGCAAGGTGATGTCTCTGCTTTTTAAGATGCTCTGATCTAATGTGGTCATGCTGATTAATTTCACTGTGACTACTCTGAGTAAAATTTAGGTGAATACTCCCCCCAATTCACAGTGTGCAATTGAGGCTACATTTTCCAGTTGCTCATGTCGTGTTTCCTCCAACCCCAGTATGCTCTTGAACCCTGTGTCTTCCTGCCATAAAGTAAAAAGGAGGCACACATTTGATTGACACGGGCTTTGAACTACAAGTGCGAGTCTTAGATTTCATGTGTTGCATTGA
Organism: Podarcis liolepis; assembly: GCF_965112155.1. Classification (NCBI taxonomy): domain Eukaryota; kingdom Metazoa; phylum Chordata; class Lepidosauria; order Squamata; family Lacertidae; genus Podarcis; species Podarcis liolepis. Next base: position 51,871,744 of record NC_139563.1, read on the forward strand.
AGTTGATTGTCACCATGTTTCTGTATTGATTTTGTGATCAAAGGCCTTTCTTGAGAGGTTCATGGGGTGAGAGTCTGTATAAATATGCATATTTATACCTTGTGAGCCTTGATAAACGCTTTGTGGCTTTCCAGAACTCCAGACTTGCTTTACAGAAAAGAATATTAAAATTTAATTGCACAATCATTTAAAGGTATGTGACATGCAGGTAAATGTAAAACAGGGGCAAATGATCTGTTTTCAGACCATGCATTTTCCAAAACTGGGGACATTGCTGTATGTCTCTTTGTACAACAAGAGAACTAGAGATGTGTTTGTTAAAAATTTCACCCAAGGAGAAAATATCATTGTCGATAAAAGTAAAAATATAATAATTTTCCAACTCTGTATGACATCAGAGAGAAATGGAACTAAGCTGTAAGGGTCTTTTCAGTATTCATATTTGATGCTCATTTGCCCGGTGCTGAGAACACCAATGAAATACCTATAAAAGCTGAAAATGGACAAAACATTATTATGGGTTAACAGGGGAACAGGGATCCCTGGGTGCTAGACAGTGGCACCAACTTGAATAAAATATTGAGGTGGCCCGCCCCTCTGCCCCCCACCAGAAGGTCGCCAGAAGGACGCCATGTCTGGGGACAGTGCTGAGTGGCTGAGCCAGGGGGGTTGGCCAGGGGATGACAGCATACCCAGCCCACACATCACCCCTCCTCTCCTTGCCCAGATGCCAGCAGGCCGTGGCCAAGTCCTCCCCCCTGCCCATGGCAGAGGGCTTGTGGGGCACCGGGTCCAGGTCGAGGCTGTAGGAGGGGAGGAGAGGAAGGAGGGCACCCCGGGAGAGAGGGAGGTACATAGGCAATCGGGTGCCTTACGGCGGTGGAGAAAGAGGCTGGGTGGCTCTGCACAGTTAATTTTGAGGGGCCCTGGAGGGGTCTGGGCCCCAGATTTTCTCCTCCAGATTCTTGGATGCTGGGGTTCAATCAGAACTGACCGGCTGAGTTTGAGACTGTCATGAAAATCCGGCAGCGTTTTACTGCTTCTTTCTCCTAAAGCGCACAGACTTGTATGCAGTGTTGCCTAACATACATATCTTCTGCAAGCAATTTTCCCAATATAATGCATTTGTGTGTGTTATTTTCACAAATATATGCATTTATGCAACCTTTCCCCTAATATATGCGTGCTTGCGTGCATGGTTTGGTTAGAGAACTTCATCACAAAATTCGGAGACGCATGAATTCTGAAGGATAGCTGTGTTTCAGTTTGCAAATTGTTTAATAAAGTGTAAATTAGTTAGATTCACCTTTAAACATGAACTGAAATGGATTCCCCCCCATCTTTAGTCCTGTTCTTCTGCAGTGGAGTAAACATATACCCTTAGCGTTATAGCAGTCTGGTAATGAATGCTAGTTCTGCTGTTAGATAAAACACACAATGTTCCTCACCCTCACTTCACTTTCACTCACCATCTTTTTCGAAGGAAATGATAAATATTTGCATAGGTGAGCCAAACTGCCAAATCTTAGCTCAAGCTTCAGCTGAAATGTATTGATGGTAAACGAGACCACCAAGAAATGAGAGATCAAATGTGAAAATAACAGGGATAGACCAGATAAGCTATGGGCTTACACAAGGAAATCAGTAAATGAAGAGTGGCTAATGACTAAAACACGATGGGCCATGTAGTGATTTGCTCAACTTTTCCTGTGAGTAGAGATTTAGAATGACAGCTCCGTACTAATGAGTTTTTTAAACTCAGGAAACAGATTAACCTTTTGGAGGCAAGATTCTCCCCTCAGTTGGTGTCTGTCTCTGTTGTATTTGCATTCCGAGAGATCTGAAAGGTTATCTTCATCATTACAGCTCGGCAAATAATTTGCAACAAATAATGTTTCCAGTGGTGTCAGGCTTAGAAGGTGTCAACCTGAATTCAAATATTCCTGATTCCAACACTCGATAGCAGGAGTATGAAGATCTCATGAAAATCAAGATTTGGGTATTGAAAACGAATGGGCGTTGCATATTGGTAGAGCAGATTGCTTTGCATAGAGAAAGTCCCAGATTTAATCCTTGCATCTCCGAATAGTGTTCTCTCCTGAGAGAAGCCCACTTGAGCCCAACACTGTACCAGGCAAGCAAACATCCCATTTCAGCATTAAAATGAATTTATTACTCCACTTTATCATGTTCCTAATCATTTGGATGGAACAGTTGAATTTTTTAAAGTTCATTTTTACAATACTCTCGCATATTTTTACAGCAGTTTTATGGAGTTGTTTTATTTTATTCCTTTATTTATGGTGTGATTTTTATTTAACCCTGATGGTTGTAATAAATGCTTTTCTGTATTCTTGTTAGGTGCTTTGCATTGGAAGGGAAGAATGCAGGCTAGGCGTCTAGTATAAATAAAATACATTACGTGTGTCTGGTTTGGTTCAGAGAAAGCAGGTTAGCCAGATCTCCAGAGAGGTAAATCGGCAAGCAAGGGGAGTATTAAATCATGGGCAGAATTTCTGGGAAAGCTGTAGCAATTACAGACTACTGGACAGTGAAGATGAGATGATAATGCTATTATCTGAACTTTAGCTGGCAACGAAATTATGCCATTAGACTGCAACAATATTGCTATGCCTTGCTATAGAAGAGAAGGCTGAGCAGCAGAGCTTATGCTCTGCACAGCTGCGGCTCCAGGTTCAATCCCAGGCATCTCTGTTAAGGATGGCTTGTCCTAATTAAAAGGTTCTCAGATAAGAGTGCTGGGAAGACTCCTGTCGGAGGCCTCTGAGAACCATCACCAGCCAGAGTCCTGGCAAGGCAGCCCTGGGCTACAGGGACCAATTGTAAAGTGGCTTCATATGAAGCAAACAACAAATAAGACTGCAAATTAGCTACTGGGCTAAGTTCAAGATACTGGTTTTGGGGTATAAGCCTTGTTCCGTTCCCAATAAGCATGCAACGCCTTTGCCCAACAGTGCTGTGGCCCATTTTTGTTGTCTAGTCGTTTAGTTGCGTCCGCCTCTTCGTGACCCCCTGGACCAGAGCACGCCAGGCACTCTTCTCTTCCACTGCCTCCCGCAGTTTGGTCAAACTCATGCTGGTAGCATCGAGAACACTATCCAACCATCTCGTCCTCAGTTGTCCCCTTCTCCTTGTGCCCTCCATCTTTCCCAACATCAGGGTCTTTTCCAGGGAGTCTTCTCTTCTAATGAGGTGGCCAAAGTATTGGAGCCTCAGCTTCAGGATCTGTCCTTCCAGTGAGCACTCAGGGCTGATTTCCTTCAGAATGGAGAGGTTTGATCTTCTGTGGCCCATAGACTGCAGCAAAATACTGGGCAAAGTTTTGTCCAGCATCTTGTTTGTGTGGTGGCCTCATGGGGAAAAGCTGTCCCATGAGCCTTTGCAAAGGGGAGGGGAAAGCCTCTATAAGGCTGCTTCTCCTGGAGCTCAGGGCCATTTGTCTTGAGAGCTTCTCAGTTCCCACCCTTCCACCCTTGGGTTAGAGCCCTCACTGAGCAATTTTGGGTTGCTGGTTGACAGGGCACAAAAGGGTTTTCTCTCTGTCAACCTGATTGGCATTTGGTTGAAGGTTTTTTCACCTCTCCCTCATTGAAATGATGGCCTTCCTTTGTTAGGTGAAGAATGTTGTTTGTATGAGGGTGGAAATGGCACTGGGCAGGATCAACATAGTATGGGAGGTCCCCATATGGGGTGTAATGAGTATGGGTTGCTCGTGCGTAAGTTGCCGCCTCTCCTGGCTATGTTGCCTGGTTAAACCTTTCGGTCTGGGCAGCCCTTCACTTCGTGGCTGCCTCAGTCGCTAGCAGAATCCGTCAGTGGGCGTTTCTTAAACCTTTTCCAACATAAAAGTTGTTTGACGCCAAGTCTCCTCCTACTCTCCCTGCGCGGAAGTCTTCTGCGCAGGGAGGGCGTGGGTAGCGGAGGACCCGTGCTCTCCCCACTGGTGTCCAGCAAAGAGTCCTGGAGCCCTCTCGCCGATTCCCCCATCTGCCCCCTTTATCCCTGGTGTTGCGCTGATTTGCTTCCCCATCTGTTGAGCTGCCTCTCTCCCTGCTGGGCCCTTCTCCAGCATCATTTGAGAGCCTTCCCTCCACCTCTAGCTCCGATGTCAGTTCCCTGACAGGGGCCTGAGGGGAAGATTGACCATGGCACCCCCAAGCTTGGTGTTGGGTGTCTGCCTGGTTAGAATCTGTATCCTGGTCGCCCAGTGAGACCTTGCTTGCTTGGCTTGCACCACAACAAGGTTCAACACTGGCCGACTCCCATGCACAGGTTTGGGGCAGTCCAAACCTGGCAGATCAATTCCATCAACATGGGGCTTGTGGAATGATGAACTGAGTCTGGGACCCAATGTCATGCCAACCCTTACCCTGCCTGCTGCTGCCAATAAAAATTGAGCCGGATTTCATCCCATGACCGTTTTATAGTCCTGTTGTTTTGCTGCTCTCATGGGTCACATAATGCACCTGCCTGGGCAAAGGCCTATGTTGCTTGGGACCAGGATACCTGAAAGATTGGGTATATAAGGGGTGAGACATCTTAACAGGAAGGCCAATCCACACAATGCAGGAATCAGGCCTTTAGTGTTGTGGCCTCCAGCCTTTGGAATTTCCTCTTATTGAATATTTGACAGGCACCATCTATGTCTTGTCCTTTCTGTGTCTGTTGAAAATCTTATTCTTTCAACAAACCTCTTAGGTTGAGATCTTCCCATTCTTTGTCTGGAATTGTTTTAAAGATTTTTTTTGTTGTTTTATGATTTGTTTGTCACCCTGGACTCCTTTGGGAGGAAGGATGAAATATAAATTAATAACTAAAAATAAGACCACCAACTTCTCAATCAAACTGTATCATCCAAATTGTCTCATGGGAAGAGGCATCACCTGCCTCTTGTGTCTTTCAGCCCATGTGTATTTGCATGTGTCTATCTTTATTTTGGTTTGTTTGTTTTTTATCTCTTTCTTCAGTAGACAAGGCAAGATACTGTACTTGAAACAAGTTCATATCATTTGTCAGTTTCGTTTATGTAATTTGCCATGACGGAGCTATTAGTGGTTAATGTTCATGTTTCTCATTTCATCATAGGCCATGGAGCCTTAATTGAAAATATGCTAATTGCAAAACGAAATGCTATTTTTAGAGATGCAAATGTATTTAGACCAGCCAATTCATTAAAGTGAGTTGTGTGCATTTTCAGAGATAAGCTTTGTTGGCAGATCAGTTGGGCTGACCGTACCTCCCTAAGCTTTATCATGGCAAACGAGCTCCCCTTTCATCTTTGCAGTGATATTATCCTGCCCAGGGTATACTCACATTGAGAAGATGTGGTTTCGTTATGAATCTGTTGCTTAGATTGTTTCCTCCTCTGAGTATGGATATAGCATGAGCTGCAGGATCTGTGTGCAGCAGCTGCCTCTTTTGGTGAACCACTGGACTGCGGGTAGCAGAAATATCAGTGAAAGATCTTCAGGCCCAAGACCGGCTCTACTCACCACTGGATCCTGGTCAGGAAGGAGTATGAAAGCTTCCTGTTTCAACTGAGTCTTGATTGAATAATATTGTCCTCCTGAGCTCCAATGTGCTCCAGTATCTTTAGCCAGGCCTGCCTTGCTCCTGCCTCCTGGTTTGCCATTTGGTTCTGAGTCCTAGCTTCTACCACAGCTTCAGAAACTTGGTTTCTGGATGCCTCAGATTGCTGTCCACGACCTAACCTTGATGAGATGATGCATAGATCTGGACCTTTTCTTTAGACTGATTAGACTTTCAGGCAAATCTTTAAAATACAACTTTGAGCTATATTTACTCATGTATATACAGAGGCATGCCTGGCACATAAATGTCTCCCATATGAATTTTCTACAGCTGAACATTGATGGGTCAAAGGCCCATCTAAGTTCAGCATCCTGTTCTCAAGATGGCCAAGTAGACAACAACAAGCAGAACTTGAGTGCAACAGCTCCCCATTTATGGTTCTTGTTGTTGTTGTTTAGTCGTTTAGTTGTGTCCGACTCTTCGTGACCCCATGGACCAGAGCACGCCAGGCACTCCTGTCTTCCACTGCCTCCCGCAGCTTGGTCAAACTCATGCTGGTAGCTTTGAGAACACTGTCCAACCATCTCATCCTCTGTCGTCCCCTTCTCCTTGTGCCCTCCATCTTTCCCAACACCAGGGTCTTTTCCAGGGAGTAACTTTTATATGCCTGTTGTCTTTGTCCATGGAGTTTTCTTGGCAGGGATACTGGAGTGGCTTGCCGGTTCCTACTCCAGGTGGATCACGTTTGGTCAAAACTCTCCACTATGACCTGTTCATCTTGGGTGCCCTGCTCGGCATAGTTCATAGCTTCTCTGACTTATTCAAGCCCCTTCGCCACGGCAAGGCAGTGATCCATGAAGGGGATTCTTAGCAGCTGGTTTTCAGAGGCATTCTGCCTCTGACAGTGCAGGCAGAACATAGCCATTGTGACTATTAATTTGTCATTCATTTGTGCCAATTGCTTTTATTGACAAGTGGTCCTATGGGAGTGTTTTCAGTGAGGGAGCTCATGACTACTGATGGAATTAGCAGGGGCTCTGTGGATGCTGGCTTTGCAGTGTTGGTGTCAGGGACTGGGCAGATGAGGAATGGTGGAGACCACCTCCCCATCCTTACCCTTCCGGGGAGGAGGAAGTCAGTACAGGGTACCTCGGGTTAAGTACTTAATTCGTTCCAGAGGTCCGTTCTTAACCTGAAACTGTTCTTAACCTGAAGCACCACTTTAGCTAATGGGACCTCCTGCTGCCGCCGCGCCGCCGGAGCACGATTTCTGTTCTCATCCTAAAGCAAAGTTCTTAACCCGAGGTACTATTTCTGGGTTAGCGGTGTCTGTAAACTGAAGCGTATGTAACCTGAAGCGCATGCAACCCGAGGTACCACTGTATAGATTTACAACAGGGGTTTGTGGGAGGTTGCAGGTCAGAGGCAGTTGAGGGGGAAAGCTGGGAAATCATGGGAGAGTCAAAGCAACACCTTGCTGACACATTGTCATTCAAAAGCATTCCAGACCCTCCATCTCCCAGAACCTGGCGAGCCTTAAAAGTAGGAGAGCAAATTGCTCAGAGACAGAGGGCACGTAGCAGCATTCATAGAAGTGATGAATGACTAAGTTTGTATGCTTGTATATTCGCAATATAAAATATTTTTGTAAAAAAGTGATAAATGAGGATGTGGGAGAGACGGGGAGTGGAGATTCACTTGGGACAACACCATTATCCAAGAGGCTGGGTTCTAGAACCTCTCTCTGTAAAGATTGAGATAAAAAAGGATGGTAAGAAACTTTTCCTTGTCTTCATACTTTCCTGGGCAACCAGCCAGGAATGCTGACAGCATCCTGACAGTTGGCTGCCCTTGTGCTTTCTGCTTTGCTGCTGGAGGAGCACAGAGTCATTGCTATGTTACACTGGCACAAACCAGGAGTGGGGCAGCTTCTGCCACAGCAGGGCCTCACAGCTGGCCTTTAAGGGGATACCAATTGGATGGTTGCCCTTTGAAGGCTATTGTCACAAAATAAGAATGTGGCGGGAGCTACAGCTGTTGCCGTATTTACACAAACCCGAAGAAGAAGGCAGGGAGCTGGCATGATTAGTGTCATCTCTCGGATTATCGTGACTTGATTAATCTTGATTAATGTCAAAAGAAGGTGTATAAAATGTCAAGGCATTTGTAGGCACTATTCATTTGTGTGATTAAAAGAACCGGTTAGAACATCATCTTAGCACCAAACATGGGAGGGAAAAATCCCTATGCAAATAACGATTGTTTACCTAACATATTCCTTTGTCATCTGTTCCTCTTCCCTGCTCCAGACCCAAATTCATGCAACTTTCTGGCAGAGTTTGACACAAAACCTGCACTAACTCTGGACTGTTTCTTGGTGATTAAGCCCACCAGTAGGGGGTCATTTATGGAACAGTTACCAAGGCCTCACTTAAAGAGATTGATGAGGAGTATTCTGGGAACAATTGGAGACAATTGCCTTTTCTTTTTTCCCGTTTGGTGCCAACTGTAAAACCCACCAAGTTCTGTTCTGCCGACATTGACATTGACGTGTGTCTTTTCCCTCATCCCCTTTCTAATTTATCACAGGAAAGAGCAATTGTGTGGTGTTAAGTATACAGAAGGAAGCAATGAGATGTAAATATGCAAGGGGGGCTAATTAGCAGAGAGCTTCTATTTTGAGTGGGTTCAAAGCCAGTTGAATGGGATTACGGTAGTTTCTCACACCATGTAATGAAAGCTGAACTCTGTCAGATTACACTGGTGGAAACCCAGTGCCTTTTAGCTATGATTGAGCAGGTCTGATGCCTCGATTTCAACTGTAAAGGTAGACATTCATTCATTCATTCATTCTCCCCAGCAGCTTTCACAAAATTGTCTGCCAAACCACACTGCAAAGCTCTGCTTTGAAGATACGTTTTCTATATTGTGGGTGAAGAACCCCCTTTTGTTTCCTCATGGTAATCTCTTGAGAATGCATCCCAGTGATGGGCAGGGCCAGAGTCACAAATGGGCAGCTCTATCTCCCTCCTTCTCCCCTCTCCCCATTTTGCTTTTTCCTTGCCAGCTTCACGAAGTTAGGTTAGGGGTCATGTGAATGGGCTGCAGGTTCTCTATCCTTTTGTACAATGAAAACATGGATGCATGTACTGTTTTGATCCTCAGTCGAAACTGAAATCCAAGCCCAGGTCCCATTCTTCAAGGAGAATAGAGCATGCGCCTTGTGGTTTGTTGATTTCCCTCAGATTAATAATATGTCACATTTGTTTAATTACTGTGTTTCAATTACTTCTTTCAACCCCAATTTCCTGCAGCATGTGAAGTGCAGGTAGACAGTTGCCCAGAAGAAAAAGGACTGCAAATTCATTCCTTTTATTTTTATCCTTGTCAAATAAACATCCTTCTTTAAACCGGATTAAGTTGCTTCTTTACCGTCAAACCGAATCATTCATGGAGTAATACACTCTAATACCTTAGATTTATAGGGTTCATTATGCTTTGCTTTGTGAACCGCATTAGCTCTAATCTCCTCCTAATACAGTGACTCCCCCTGCTGAACGATAGCTTACCGTTCTTCTGCTTTCTGCAAAGCCAACTTGTTTTTTTGTGCTAGAATTCTAGAACTCCGGAGAACATAAGAAAGTGAGTTGTTATCATGGATCCAATGCAGCTAGATTTACACATCTCTGTTTTTGTTTAATTTCCTGGGTGAAATATTCAGCAGTAGGGGTGCAGATGTACAGAATAACGAGGCATCAGAATCAGAGGGAGAGAGAGAAATCCAGAGAGAGAGAGACTTTTGTAGGACATTCTATCTGAATATATTTAAATATACAGGCTTCTGATGGGAGGAGAAATGAATGTTTCCTGTATTTTCAATCCATTTTCTCTCACATGCACACATCAAAGTACATCTTCTGTGCCCATATTGTGACACATTAGCACCATCCTGTGTTTAACTGTAACACATCTCTGCTTAACAAAGTGGTTTGCAAGGAGTGATCGAGGACTTCGAGTGAGTTGCAGAAACTTATCAGCAGGGGCACCAACGATGCCAGCAGTTTACTGATGTGGAGCAGTACAAGTGAAAGACCCAAGAAGAAAATTATCCCTGCTAGATTGCTATGTTCAGAGAGGTACATTAAAACATGGAATTCCCCCACCTGCTTTCTGAAAAAATACAGCACAGCAAAAAAACACACACCCAAAAATGCGTTATTGCATTATTTTTCTTATCAGCTCCTTATCAAAGAGATGCAAATGTGATATTTATGCTAAGTTTGCCAGTACATGGTTCAAATATGGTGAGAGAAGATCAAGAGGTGAAGTTCCTTCCATCTTGTTCAGCACTGTGGAAGTCTGGATAGTTGCTATTTTTTTCCTGGTAGAATACATGCTTTGCTTGCAGAAGGTCCCAGGCGCAGTCCACCACATCACCAGGTAAGTCTGAGAGGGTCCCCTATCTGAAACCCTGGATAGCTGCTGCCAATCAGTGTAGACAATGCTGAATTAGATGGACCAGTGGTCTAACTCAGTAGAAGCAGCTTCCTATTGTTTAGGCTCTTAAAGAGGCAGAAGGACTTTTCGGTGTCAGGAATTGGGGCCAGAATCCTTTTTTGTTTATTTGTTCAAGCAGTTGTTGAACAGTCATGGCATAACCTCTTGAGTATATGTAGCTTTATGACCCTGTTATCTAGCAGACCTGACAAACATAGTAATTATACAAAAAGGAAGTCCCTTAGCCATACCAGTAAAGATAAAGGGACCCCTGACCATTAGGTCCAGTCATGGCCGACTCTGGGGTTGCGGCACTCATCTCATTTTATTGGCCGAGGGAGCCGGCGTACAGCTTCGGAGCGGTACCTATTTATCTACTTGCACTTTGGCGTGCTTTCGAACTGCTAGGTTGGCAGGAGCAGGGACCGAGCAATGGGAGCTCACCCCGTTGCGGAGATTTGAACCGCCGACCTTCTGATCGGCAAGTCCTAGGCTCTGTGGTTTAACCCACAGCACCACCCGCATCCCAACCATACCAGTAGGGCTCATCTAATTTGAACCCTCTTCCTTTGGTTGGCTAGTGGTGGAGTCAGGGCAGGGATTGGGGGACAGATATCCTGGACTCCATACATCGCAGAACAAGAAGGAGGACCTCCAAACCCAGCAGAACTGAGTTTCCACATTTTGAAGTGAAATAAATTCTGTGATACACAGTACTAAACTGCCCCAGTAAGACCTGTAAGACCAGACTCTAAAACTACCTAACTATCCCACTGGGGGGCCCTTGATGTACTTACTCGGACAAGCCATGCACGCTTTCCTGACAATCATTCCGCTGTTGATCTCCTGCCTCTGGTAACTAAGATTTCTTGTACCCTGTAGGCCTGTAGGGTCTTGAGGGGGACCTCAGTGGCTGGGTGAGCGAGTGTGAAGCATGCACAGGCCTTTTCTTCTAATGGGCAGAGTTTTGTATTGTTCATGGTGCTGCTGGGTCAAGGATGGGCAACCGCTAGGCATTGTTGGACTACAGCTCCCATTCTCCCTGATCCTTGGCTATATTGGGTGAGGCTGATGGGACTTGGAGTCCAAAATTTCGAGGGCACCAGGTTCTCCATCCCCACACTAGGTAAAGGAGGCAATGGCCGAGGGCCACATCATGTCGCATGCTGAATCCTCTGCACAGATTAGGACAGATGAAGTGTTTTCTAATATATATATTTTAAAGAGAAATTGAAAATGGCAAAGTTTAGAAAGAAACATTTTTGCATCTTATATTGTACTTGTAATCACTGCTCTCTGTGAGAAAACTTTTTCAGCTGCATAAGATACACCCCTCATCTTAAAGTATAGGCCTATTCAAAAGGAGATGTTTCTTATCAAACATTTATGAAGCAATGTGTTTTGTTTTAGAAGCGATTATATCCAGGCTGCTATGCTGTGGATTAATAAAACATATGATATTGAGAGAAATTAAGGCTTCTCTGCTGCTCTTTAAATCTGCACCTTCCCCTGAAGAGAAGGCTGGTGGAGTAAGATACTTCAAAGCAATTTACAATTATTGTCAGTACAGGTTTATAGCTTGATTCACATCTGTTTTCCCTCTTATATTTAATCCTGCTTTATGTTGCCTTCTCCTTCCCAGCAGAAATGCCATTTTCAAACAAATGACTGTTCGTGGCATTGCAGTCTCTGCGGAATTTGCTTCCTTCTGTTGCCTGAATGGCATTATAACTTTTTAGTCCTGAAAAGAGGCAGCTATTTAAGAAACTATATCCTTACACAGAGGTTAATTCTTCCATTAATTCTTCATATCCAGACTATCAAGAACCCCTGGAAGGGGTTGCTTCCAGATTACCTATTTATTGAGCATTCCTTCTGATTTGTTGGCAGAACATTTGCATGGAGGCTATACCAAATGGGCTCTTTATTGCTGGGCTCAGAAGTTATACAATATTGCATCAAGATATTATCATCTCATGCTTACAAGGCCATTTCCCCATCATTTTCTATACTGCAAAAGATAGGTTTTTCTAAAGGGTTTGCTGCACAAGAGCACCGGAGTGCAAGATCCACTTTTCTTGTGCAACTTTAATTTGCCAGTATGTGACTGAATTCCACCCACAAATAGCAAAAGTTTGGCAGTGACCCAAGACATGAACAGTGGCAAATGTAATGGTGCTGTATTCCGCTGATGGTACTTACGCTGGAATTGTTCACTAGTAAATGGATCTTGGTCTGAAGCTTTTGAACAAATTTCTAAAATTATTAAGGGACCTATTCAATTCAATACACCCCACAACCGGTACTCCTGCTTATGGTCGCCTTTCTTTTATGGTTCCAGTAGTAGATAGGTAGCCGTGTTGGTCTGCCATAGTCAAAATAAAAAAATCCTTCCAGTAGCACCTTAAAGACCAACTAAGTTAGTTCTTGGTATGAGCTTTCGTGTGCATGCACGAAAAGTGTATCTGAAGAAGTGTGCATGCACACGAAAGCTCATACCAAGAACTAACTTAGTTGGTCTTTAAGGTGCTACTGGAAGGAATTTTTTATTTTTCTTTTATGGATACTATTTTATAAATACTGTTATATTTTTTAATTTTGCTTTTGAGAGTTGGGTTTTGGGGTGGGGTTTTGTTTTTTTGTTTTGTATTTTTTTGCTTTTCTGAACTGTTTGCTTATCTGAAAACCGACAGAGATTGATATTTTTTAAATGGTAGCCCAGAATTCAGTGGAAGAAACATTTTAATCTCAGATGATGTTTTGTAGCAGACCCTCACATTTGCCATCCTCCAATGGAAAAGCCTCGGGGGGGGGGGCTGCAATGTGAAATCTATTAGCAAATGTGACCCTGTAGAATTCAGTCACGACAAATCCTGCGAATGGCTAGCTGAGTGCAGAAAACAATTGTTCCTCTTTAGGTGGTTATTACACTATTGATCTTGCCATACCTATTCATCACTAGCGGCTAGCTTGTCTGGGGTGGGTTACACCCACACTGATTGGATCTTGAATCCACTTGATTGGATTCTGGATTAATTTATGGTCTGCATACTAATGTCACACACCAACCACTGTTACTTTCATTGATTGACCTTCAGGCTACAGGCTGTAAGAAACAAACCCCTCCTTTCAACCTCTTCCTCTATGTTCTATCATCTGTCTATCATGTTTTTGCCACAGTAAGTTGAAAAGCTTTCAGACTTCCTTGTTTTTGTGTCATTGTGGTTTTTTTTTTTTAAGAATAGCTAATTACTTTGATCCTGTTTCCACCTCTCCCTCTTCACATCTCGTAACATAGACCTGGGTGGCAATTCACCTCCACTGCCCATTTCAAAACCCCAGTTTACAGGTGAAACTCGGAAAATTAGAATATTGTGGAAAAGTTCTTTTATTTCAGTAATTCAACTTAAAAGGTGGAACTCACATATGAGATAGACTCATGACATGCAAAGCGAGATATGTCAAGCCTTTATTTGTTATAATTGTGATGATCATGGCATACAGCTGATGAAAACCCCAATTAACAATCTCAGAAAATTAGTCAAAATAAAAAATAAAAAAATTCCTTCCAGTAGCACCTTAAAGGCCAACTAAGTTAGTTCATGGTGTGAGCTTTCATGTGCATGCACACTTCTTCAGATACACTGAAAGAGAAGTTGCCAGATCCTTCTATATAGTGAGAAGGTGGGGAGGGGTATTACTCAGAAGGGTGGTGGGAATGGGTGATTGGCAGATAGCTGAGATGAGCCTGTTGACGACTCTTAACGACTGCAATAGGTCTTACAGGAAAAGGCAAGGGGTGAGAAGGTGAAAAATGGCTTAGTCATGTATAATGAGATAAGAATCCAATGTCTCTGTTCAGACCAGGTCTCTCCATGGTTTTAAGTTTGGTAATGAGTTGCAATTCAGCAGCTTCTCTTTCCAGTCTATTTCTGAAATTCCTTTGTAGTAAAACAGCTACTTTGAGATCTTGTATAGAATGTCCTGGGAGATTGAAGTGTTCTCCTACTGGTTTCTCTGTTTTGTGATTCTTGATGTCAGATTTATGTCCGTTTATTCTTTGGCGTAAGGTTTGGCCTGTTTGTCCAGACCAACACGGCAGACCAACACGGCTACCTATCTGTAATCAGAAAATTAGAATATTAAATGAAATCAGCAAAACAAGGATTGCAAATAGAGGAATATTGGACCTCTGAGAAGTAGAAGCATGCATATGTACTCAGTACTTGGTTTGGGCCCCTTTTGCATCAATTACTGCCTCAATGCGGCGTGGCATTCCACACCCCAACCCATTAAAGCAAGGAAAATAGCCACAAGGAATACTGGCAAAGAATCCATGCCCAAGATTTCCAGCCCTTCCCACAACACTCCTGGAAACGGTATCCATTAGGGCAGATCAAGCAATACAAGGTAGGGTATCTTCAGCTTATCAAAATAAATTCAATTAAGAATTTATTTACTTAAAAAATGTTAATAATAATAATAATAATAATAATAATAATAATAATAATAAATTTTATTTATATCCCGCCCTCCCCAGCCAAAGCCGGGCTCAGGGTGGCTAACAACAATCAAATAATCAAATAATCTAACATTCTAAAACATTTCATTATAACAATTAATTAAAATCAAATTAATGGCAACTGTTAAGCAAAGTTCTGTGCAGGTTGCCAGAGGAGGGAGTCAGGCTGGGCCCTGACCAAAGGCCTGGTGGAACAACTCTGTCTTGCAGGCCTTGCGGAAAGATGTCAGGTCCCGCAGGGCCCTAGTCTCTTGTGACAGAGCATTCCACCAGATTGGAGCCACAGCCGAGAAAGCCCTGGCTCTAGTTGAGGCCAGCCTAACCTCTCTGAGGCCTGGGACCTTCAGGATGTTTTTATTTGCAGACCGTAGGTTCCTCTGTGGGGCATACCAGGAGAGGCGGTCCCGTAGGTACAAGGGTCCTAGGCCCTATAGGGCTTTAAAGGTTAAAACCAGCACCTTAAACCTGATCCTGTACTCCACCGGGAGCCAGTGCAGTTGGTATAGTACCGGATGAATGTGGTCTCGCCGCGGCATTCTGCACCCGCTGGAGTTTCTGGGTCAGTCTCAAGGGCAGCCCCACGTAGAGCGAGTTACAATAATCCAGTCTGGAGGTGACCGTCGCGTGGATCACAGTGGCTAGGTCAGGGCGAGAGAGATAAGGGGCCAACTGCTTAGCTTGGGGGAGATGAGAAAATGCCGCCTTTGTTATAGTTGTAATCTGCGCCTCCATAGAGAGGGAGGTATCGAAGATTACACCCAAACTCTTAACGGACGGTGCTGGCACTAATTGCGCCTCCGCAAGAGATGGGAGTTGCCCCCCCAATCCCATATCGTCCCGTCCCAGCCACAGGACCT